>NC_047088.1:33175229-33818516 GCF_902459505.1 Geotrypetes seraphini
GTTGGAGAAAAATTGCTTACCTCGTTGACTGCAATAGAAACTAGAGTTATTCCAAATTGGCCTTAAATATATTCATAGTCATCCAAATAGTGATTTTAAATACAAATACAGGGCTCTACTGTGTTAAATCTACTGAATTAGACTTGATCTCTGGTTGGCATTACTGCTTTTTATTATTTGTTGACGCTCAATGCCTATTTCATATTCAGCCGAATAATAATTTTCATTATTCATTTTCAATCGAATAGTAAAACGTGCTATTCGGTACATCTCTAAACGACTTGGAATCTGAAAACCAAGTGCATGTGTGTGGGGTGGGGGTTTCCCCCCCCCTCCGCTTCCCTAGCAGACATCCAAATTTATAGGCTTTAGTCATGTCAGATTTCACAGTAGAATTACAACAAATAAAATGAAACATGAAACAACCACTGAATCACTAAGGCTAGGCAATGGCTGCATTGGGAATTGGAAGGCTGTGTGATGTGTTGTGCATATTTCCCCTACATCACAAATTTTTCCAGTCCCTTTGTGTTCTGTGACTGGAGCAGTAGATAGGAGAGGCAGTTTAAAAGGAGTAATGCACTCAAACACGGTGACGTGTCAAAACCGTGGAGGACATGCCGACATTCGAGCGCAGGATAAAAGTGCGCTGCTAATTTGAGGCCTTCTCTTTTGCACTCTAAGGGGATGGGGTGGGGAAACCCCCCACTACACTTAGTAGTTCTAGCGCTCCCGTCGGGGGAGTGTTTGGGGGGAGGGAACCCCTCCCCCACTACATTGAAAACTCCTGAAGACCAAAAACTGGAAGGAGAATGGGAGTCTTCAGTGTACTGGGAGTTCCCCCCTAATGGGAACGTGAGGACGTCTTAAGTGTAGTTGGGGTTTCCCTCCTCGGAGCGTAAAATGGAATGCCTCAAAGCGGCAGCATGCTTTTCTCATGTGCTCAAATGTTGGTGTGGGATTGTCGACGCACCGTTGTCCTCCGCGCTTTTGACGGCGTACCCTGAAACACAGCAGTTACGTAACTTACTTCTATGCTAGAGATGCTGGGACTGCTTCCATAGGCTTGCATTAATCCTTTTTGAGAATTGAGAACTACAGTATTTTGTACACCTTTTTAAGCACGTATGTCACTTAGATCTTTTAAGATCAGCAAATAAGCAACTTTTTACTGTTCCAGGAATTAGTCCATGAGCATGTTAGAGAAGCCATTTTTTTTTTTGTTAGTGCCCCAAAGTTTTGGAACTCTTTACCAATATCTCTGTGGTCAACAACTTCGGTCGATAGGTTTAAATTTGAAAACTTTTCTCTCTGACGCATATTAAATTTGGTGTTACTGACTGTGCTGATGGTATTATGCAGAATACAAAATATTCCAAATATTACCCTTAAACTTTTTCTTTCAGAATTTGTAGTTCTTCCTTTTTTTTTAACCTTAATTCCATGTGACTCTGTATTTGCTTATTAATATATGTTTTTAGACTGTAAGCTGCCCAGATGGTATTTCCCTTGGTGTGGGATAGTAAAAGTTTAATAAACTTGAAACTTATTGCTCTAGATTTTTCAAAGTACAATGTGCCTTCGGGTATTCTCTTTATGTATGATTTCTTTCAGGCTTCAAAATTTGTGGGCTGGCAGCTTCTGCCTACTGATCTCCCATGGCTTATTTTAAACCTCCTGATGGTGCCACTGTCAGCACGCGACACTGCCCAGAAGTGGCCAGTGGCATGACTTGCTCTGTTGTCCCTGTCTCCATGCTTGTACTGGCCCATTCTACAGGGCTTGGAGTACCTTACTAGCCACTCCTGCCGCTACCTGCATGCAAGTTAAGAAACTTTGCATTCTGGTAGTTATGCTTTTATCTGTCAGCAACTGAAGACAAAAAAGTGTGTGCTTTTTGTTTCATTAAATACTAAAAAGTGCTGGCACATTTAATTTACCGTATAACATTTTAATTCAAAACTTTTCTTTCCTTCCCTTAAGGGCAAAATCAAATCTATCAAAAAACGTAGCCATTCTTTCTTCTTGTTCGCCAGACATTTTGGAAATTAATTATTCTACTTTTTCCAAATTAGATTTCTTTTGTTCTGTTCTTTTGTATTACTCTAATTCTTAATGTTAACCGCTTCGATCTCCAAATTGGTTGATAACCCGGTGTATAAAACTAAGGCCCTCTTACTAAGGTGCGCTAACTAATTAGCATGCGCTAAATGCTGATGCGTGCATGTTAGTCTATGGATTAGCGCAAGCTAATCGGTTAGCGCATCTTATTAAAAGAGGGGGTTGTTTTTTTTTGTTTTTTGTTTTTTTTTAGTTTAGTTTGTTCTGTGGTATTTTTGCATGGTCGTTTCTGATAAATAGGATTATTTGTCTTCTTCACAGTTGGTATGAATGTTCTCTTCATAGTAGTGGATGACTTACGGACTAGTCTTGGTTGTTATGGAGACAAAATTGTGAAGTCTCCAAATATTGATCAGCTGGCATCTCGAAGTGTAATGTTCAAAAATGCCTATGCCCAGGTAAGTGGAATGCTGTTCTGTCCAGAATCCCACTGCTTGTTGAACTTGTTAACTGTATGTGGCTTGATTGTTATACCTGCCATTTCTCACACTTGGCCATCATTGCTCTTTTTTTTGTCTTCCAGCAAGCAGTGTGTGCGCCAAGCAGAGTTTCGTTTCTCACAGGGCGACGGCCTACCACAACCAAACTTTTTGACTTCAATTCGTACTGGAGAGTGCATGCAGGCAATTTCACCACGATCCCTCAATATTTCAAGGAGAATGGCTACGTGACTATGTCCATTGGAAAAGTGTTTCATCCTGGTACAGATATTTTTGAGATGGGAACTTTTTTTTTTTTTTTTTAAATTCTCTTTCAGGCGTTAACTTGTTAAACTTGTAGTTTGACATGCGGGACTTAAATGCTGATTGCTGAATATTCACTGTAGCCTGCTCAAGTGCCATGGTCTTCTCAGTCATTTCAGCTATGTCTTCCACAATTAGGGATTTTTCCTGTAGTTTCTGCAATGCTGTGGAAGGGCCTACCAAAGGTTATAGAGCAAAAGTGAATTGTTCTTCCTGGTTAATGGTCAGGAGGGGAAGAATAACATACTGTTATTGGGTAGCATAACTCAGTGGCGTACCTAGGGTATGTGACGCCCGGGGCCCATCATTTTTTTGGTACGCTATGGTTAGAAAAAGGCTAAGAAGCCTGCGGGAGCGGCAAAAGCATCCTTTAAGGAACACCCTCCCGATCTGGCTCTCTCGCCCCTTTCGTGATGCCACCGGACAGAGTTCTCAGTCATTGGTTGACATTGCCTTGCGGGGATTTTTGGTTTTTTAGTAGTAACTTTATTTAAAGCGATTGAGTGTCCAAATCTCATGGGTATTCATTAGTGATATACTGAAAATCCAACCGATTGGCAGCGCTCAAGAATTATTGACTTTGCTGCTTTTGAGATTGGGAAGGATTGTAAGGGTTATGCACTTTTTCCAACTTCTGTTTTAGTTACTGGCTGTTCTGTTGGTGGGTTATTTTAGTTTTAAGGATAGTTAAAAACTCTTTATTTATTTAAAATATTTATTATCCACCTGAAACCTAGGCGGCTTACAATAAAAACATCCAAAATCATAGAAGCAAACAAAACCTAAAAAATCATCGGATACGTACAAAATAATTCAATAACGATATTAAAAAACATCCTGAATACAAACACACTACTTTTCAGTGGAATGCCTTGCTTCATTAAACATTGCATCAAAATTTATACTAAAACAAAATGTACAACTCTGAACAGGCGTGCAGGAGGAAACCACATTTGACTTTCCTGCTTGGCATTTGGTGCTAGCGACCATTCCACAGCGCTCCATGATTTAAAATGGACAATATAAAATTCAGGTTATGCTACCATTTTATACCCAGAATTACTAAAGTTGATCAATGGGTTTTGTGGGTTTCTAATACATCTTAATCTGGGAAGGGTAGAGTCATTGGCAGTGGCTTTTCTTGATGAGGGGGGTAAAAGCTTTAGATATATCTGCATTTATTTGTATTTGATGGACTGCAGATTTGCAGACCATCTTGCTGTATGAAATGCTGAAAGTTGAGGTGCTGCTTTGGATATTACATTTATACCAAATATTATACATCGCACCAAAATACCACGTGATGATGAGCTACATAAGGAAATTGTATGTTTTAACAGCAAGCAGAGGGGAGGAGGTTCATTTCATGCTCTAATATGTAAACCAAATATTTGCTCAAGGCCTTCTGGCTCCCACTCTCTCCAAGATTCTCATGAGATTCGGAGTGGGTGGGAGCCAGAAGGCCTTGAGCATGCGCAGATGCTCAAGGCCCCACAGTAGCACAGAAGATCAGCAGCAGGCTCTTTCGGCACCGGCACATCCTGTGGGTTGGTGCTGCGTGCCAGTGTCCGCCCGAGGTAAGGGTTTGGGGGGGTGGGCCGCGGCGAAGCCTGTTCCGGGGTTGGGGTGGGGGCTCGGTTTGCGAGTCAGAGTTTGCAGGAGTGTTTTGCTCGTATTGCAAAACACTTGCAAACCGAGGTTTGACTGTATTTGGTTTACATATTAGAGCATGACATGAACCTCTGCCTCTCTGCTTGCTGTTAATTCTTTTTTGCATAGAAATTTAATAACTGGTGTTTGTTCTCATCCCCAGGCATTTCTTCCAATCATAGTGATGATTTCCCACTCAGCTGGTCAATCCCACCATATCACCCATCTTCTGAAAAGTATGAAAACAAAAAGGTATCATTTTAAAGAGCAGTGAAACCCTTGCTTGTACTCTAATAGGGCAGATAAAGAACTTAAATCGTCTAACTTGCCTTGGCCTTGGCCTTGGCCTCTGGGCAGGGGTCCCTTGTATCTACAGTATATTCCATTCAAATGATTGTAACCTGGTCTTGAAGACCTTTAGGGCCAGATGGCAATAAATGGTGCTCAGAGTTGGGTGTTATTAAGTTCTTCTCTACACATCATGCCCAATTAATGGCAGTCAAGTAAATAAATCTAAGTAAAGGGTCATGAATTTTGATATACTGCCTTTCTTTGGGTACAATCAGTGGTTTACACATATACTTCATGCAGGAACTTTTTTTTTTTTTTTCCTGTCCCTAGTGGGCTCGGAATCTAAGCTCTATACCTGGGGCAACAGAGTATTGATAGCATCTTAATTGACTAGTTTAGGCTCGTATCTAGGATCTCTAGCCAACAGCTTATTAATAGGATAAGCAGCATAAAATCTGTTTTACTACTTGAGATCTGGCTAGGTACTTGGGACCTGGGTTGGCCATTGTTTGAAACAGGTTGTTGGGCTCGATGGTCTGTAACAAGTATAGCAATTCTTATGTTAACTTAACTTTTGGGTAATGTGTGTGTATGCAGAGTGGGGTGTTGGCAATTGGTGGCCTCATGCACTAAGACTCTTCCTAACCTGTGTCTATAGGGTAGGGATCTGAGGCTTAATTAGGCCTAAGATTTCATCACCTTCCTGGATAAATTTTCAGTACTAGGGGAAAGAAAGTGGATAAATGTGAATAAGGGCCATAAATCAAGATGTACATGTAGCTCAGAGGTCTCAAAGTCCCTCCTTGGGGGCCGCAATCCTGAAAACCCGACTGGATTGCGGCCCTAAAGGAGGGACTTTGAGATCCCTGATGTAGCTGGTAATCCTGTCTCTGTATCCTACAAATTAAGCTTGCGATCCCCTATTATGATTTGTTTTATTTCTATAGGGTATTTTTTTTTTTTTTTTTTAATTTCAATGTCATTAAATTAGAAAATCTGTTAAAGATACAAAATGATCAGAAAATCATGAAAACTGGTGTATCCATGAGGTGGGGACGGTTGCAGGGTGCAGATAAGTTTGTTAATTAAGTAATATATATTGAGAAATGATTTAATCATTTTGTATCTTGAAAACTGGATTGCGGGAATTGTTTTATCATTAGAAAGAGATTTGATTTTTGAAAGCTTGTACTTAAGATGCTTTCTATGACCGAAAGGCCTTAGAATCATTTATAGTACAGCAATCAAACAAGTTAATAAAATTAGGAATTTCTAACAGAGTAGACTGTGAAACTGAATATCGGAATGTCTCTGTATAAATCTGTGTGAAGTGACCACATACAGTGGCGTAGTAAGCAGGGGGGTAATCTTGGTGGGTGGGGGCGCCACCACCTCTCCTCCTCTCTGACCCCTTGCCTTCCCTCCGACACCCCAGATACCAAGCGCCCCCCCCCCCCCGGCCTTCCGATCTCCTCCCCAACCCTTCACACAAAATCCTGGTGGTCTAATGGGCTGAATGGGGTTTGGATTAGACACCCCCCTCTCCCCCCCCCCGGACACCTCCCCTGTACCTTTTGTTGAAAATCAGGCAGGAGGGATGCCCACTCCTTTCTGCCTTGAAGAGCTACCTCTTCACGATGGCAGCCCTAGCCCTCCCGGTGCATCCTGGATGCACTGGAAGGGGCTTTAGGTGCCTGAGTCAACTGGGGCCTTAGGCCTTCTTACCTCCCCCCCCCCCAAATGCATGCTGGTGATGCACTAGGAGGAGCCTAAGGCCCCAATTGGCTCCCCAGGGGAGAGGCCTTAGGCACCTGAGCCATGCAGGACCTTAGGCCCCTTCCAGTGTATCCAGAATGCACCGGGAGGGGAAGGGTGCTATTATGAAGAGGCAGCCCTTCAAGGCAGGAAGGAGTGTGCATCCTCCTGCCCGATTTTCAACAAAAGGTAAGGGGGGTTGGGGTTTGATCTGAACCCCCCCAACCCACTAGGCAACCAGGATTTTGTGGGAGGGGCAGGGGTGATCGGAAGACAGGGGGGATATCAGAGGGTCCTTGTTTTGGTGTGCCCCTTCCCCATCTGCTCCTTCCTCCTTCCTATCCACTCTTTCCCAGCCCCCTCCTGTCGCATATGCCAGCGCCCATTACCTTCCCCCGTACCTCTTAATGTTCCTGGCGTGCACAAGCGTCGATTCTTCCTCCGATGTCGCTTCCTAGGTGCGGGTCCAAGAAGTGATGCAGGAAGAGCTGATGCTGGCGTTGGGGTTGATGCTTGTGCCGGGAACGTGGGAGGGTGGGGGGCAGAGAGGAGGACGGGTGCCAGCACCCAGGGCAGACTACTTGTAAGGAATTGCTTCAACTTAATTTTATTTTAAAGTATGTACAAAGGAGTTGTCTATGCAATTTTTCCTGTTTGAATCCTAATGAAGTAGAGAATTTAGATTCAGAAAAGAATGTGCAGCTATTAATGTTGAGGCTTATCTGGGTTTCTTTTTTAATGGTTGAGTACCTGATTGTAAATCGCTTAATACACCTTATTAATACACCTTTGTCCAAGTAGTATCAAATCCCTATAACCTAATATCAGAGCTTGGTATAGATGAGCTTTTTATCCACTTCTATAAGATGATGTGTAAACATAATTTTTTCCTCCCTCATTATCATATTTGCTTTATACTTACTGTATGTGAGTCGAGTGGGGGGGGGGGGGGGACGGGAAGGTCTAATTTTTCTATTTACTTTCTTGGTAGACTTGTAAAGGTAAAGATGGAGCTCTTCATGCCAACCTGGTTTGCCCAGTGGATGTCTTGGAAGTTCCTGAACAAACTCTGCCAGATATTCAGAGTACCGCAGAAGCCATAAAGTTATTACAAATCATGAAACATCAGAATTCCCCCTTCTTTCTAGCTGTTGGGTATCATAAACCACACATCCCTTTAAGGTATCCTAAGGTGAGACTGTCATAGTACAATGTAGTGTTTTACAAAACCAGACATTTAGAAATCATTGAACTACAAAATTATTGTATGTATGTAGTTCTGCACTTTTGGGGCCTTTGCAGTTATATGATGGAATGAAAGCTGCTGTATGAGTGTTCCATTACCTTTGGTCAATTATAGTTTTCAATTATGAAAGCTTTATGGCTTTGCATTATGAATTGAAAATATGCTGCTGGTGTTGCTGTGTTCTTAATTGTGGGGATATTCAGGTGTGTGGCTTTATTTGGAAGTGGTTGAATTTGTCACCCGCTAAACAAGTCTCAACACTTTACCTAGCCTTTGGTTCCCGACTGTCATTCTGTTATGTATGGAGTTCATTGGTATGCAGAATTTGCTGGAATCTTCTGTTCTTCAGACAGCACTGGAGATGGACTCTATTCTTGGGTGAAGATTTTCTTTCGTCCTTCTGACGTTATCTGTCTTGGCTTAGCACAACCCAAATAAATGCCTAGATGGCTAACAGTATCCCATAATCAGAAATCTCCTTTATATTTATTTATTTTTTTTTTTTTTTTAAGCCTTGAATAAAACTTGACTCTAAATTGGAAATCCTAAAACCTCCAAACTTCAAATTTTGAAAGTGACCCTAGAATCACGGTGAACACTTGGTGCAGGTTTATGTATTTTAAAATTAAAATGATCTAAAATTGTAGGTGGGGTACAAAAAAAAAATACACAATAAAAACAAACTAGGTCATCAATCTATTAACATTTTAACTTGCTTCAAAATTCCTTTTACTATTTGTTCCAAAAGGCTTAAGATGGTACTTGGCAAAATCTCTAGACTTGCCAGGGCAAGTGCATTCTGGATCTTCAAAAATTCACGTTCGTTTGGGTTTCAGACCAGTTCAAGATTATACACATTCATTTGATCGGTTCTACATGGCCACACTACAAATGGCACCATTTTTATTTACATGGTGGTTCTTGATTGTAGCCTTTTTGCAGTAAAAATCTATATGTAATAGTCACTAGAAAACTGGGTTTTCATCTGAACATAACTGCCCCTCTCAATCAATTTCCAGTTTCCATCAGTTTTAATATTACACTAGATCAGTGGTTCCCAAACCTGTCCTGGGGGACCCCCAGCCAATCAGGTTTTCAAGATATTCCTAATGAATATGCATGAGAGAGATTTGCATACCTGTTACTTCCATTATATGCAAATCTCTCTCATGCATATTCATTAGGGATATCTTGAAAACCTGACTGGCTGGGGGTCCCCCAGGACAGGTTTGGAACCACTGCACTAGATCCTGTCTAAGGAATACAAAAGTAAGGGTGCTGAGTTAGTCCAAATGTTTTGGTTCTAGCAAATCAAGTGAATATACTTACATAATGTCGCATACTTCAAACATGTTTAACAATTGAGATCTTTGAGACCAAAAAAATGTTACTTTTTGTGATCAATTTGATCAGGAGTTTCTCCTTGATTGGATAATTTTATATAAATGTAAGACAAAAGCTTTGTTAAGTGTCTGCTGCTGCTTCTGTTTTGAAGGAATATTTGAAACTATACCCTCTGGAAAACATTACACTGGCTCCAGACCCCGATATTCCTGTTGATTTGCCTCCTGTGGCATACAACCCCTGGACTGATATTCGCAAGAGAGAGGATGTGCAGGCTTTAAATGTTAGTTTTCCGTACAGCCCCATTCCACAAGACTTTCAGGTGAGCACGCCTACTATAATTTTTGAGGTATTGAAGTTTTTGAGTTCTCTGAAAACAGGTTGCACAGAAACAAATACATCTGGAACTGAAGTATTGCTTTAAATGTCTTGTTTTATAAGAATATAAATATATAGCATCATCCCTTCTATGTCCCTATATCCCACCCCGTGTCCAGCATCCCCTGCAGTCCTAAGATAGTTACTCCCCCATGTTCTGGAATCTGCCTTTTCTTCCTATCTCCCCTTGTGATCAAGCATTTCTCTTGGTTTTGCACTTCTCCCTTCATTGTCTCATACTCTGTTCCCCCCCCATGTCCCCCCCCTAAAAAAAAAAGCAGGTCCAGCATCCTGTCTTTCAAACTTGGATTTATCAGCAGCAGTAGTGATTTAACGAGCCACCCACTGCAGAAATAGGAAATGTTAAGTGGGGGTAGCACACAGCAGAAGACGGGCTATGGGTCATATTAATTGTTACTGTTGCCAGCAAAGCCAAGATTGAAGAATCATGGGCATCGGGCTGGGGGAAAAGGATGAGGGAGAAATGCTGAACTAGTGTGGATAGTGATCAAAAGATGAGGAAAAAAAGAGCGGTGCTGCAAACTTACCCCAAAAAATATGGTACGGCGGCAGGGCTGGAGATTCACTGACTCCCTTGAAGGCCCTGACCACATGCCATTGCTCTATATAGGGCAACACTGGAGAAATGAAAAAAAATTCCTGTCATTGTACTATGAATAGTATGAAGACATAATGTATATTCCCAAAGCTAACCTAATAAAGTTAAGTGAGGGTAAAATGCTCTTAATCTTTGTGCATTTATTTTCTTATGTATCGGGCCTAGTTCTTAGTCTTCCCCTTGTCAGTCGTCTTCTAGGGCAGTCTTTCAACTTTTTTTTCTTTTTTTTCTTCCCCCCCCCCCCCCCGTACCTCCTTTCATCATTGTTTCTACCTCTCTCCTTTTCATAGATAGATAGATTTTAAAAGACTGGATTAAAAAAAGAGTAGAATCTCCCCCTATTTATTTATTTATTCCCGCCCTTATCCAGGGTGAGTTACACACTTCCATATAAAAATACATATAATAAACAAGTCAAATAAACAAACACAAACATACTTACAAACGGAAAAAACAATCCAAACAGTAAAATACATCAGTGACCACCAATCTCTACTCTTCCTCATCTATTCAATCTCAGACCCTGTATTTCATCTGACAAAAACAAATGCCTTTTGAGCAATCTCTTAAAATTCTACTGTTGGCGAATATACTCAAAAATATAAAAACCAACAGTGACCAAAATGATACTGAAAGGATTTTGTTAATAAGGGAACAAGCCTCAGATCATGTAGTTCCACCCATTCCGGGTTTTTTTTTTTTCAAAGAGACAAATCAAATTGTTCTCTTACTCCTGCTTGCATCACTGGCTTGAACCCATCCTACCTACCTATACTTCAATTAATGTTACAATACTTTATTTACTTTACTATTTTTTCTTTTTAATATATAAAATTTTTTTCTCATAAAATTCATTTGGTATAAATCTCCTAATTCATACTGACCTAACTATTCAATCACCTAACAATTCATTTTGGAACACAGAACCGACAGAAAAATACTTATCTTGAGGAAGTGCACTGGTGCTTTAAAGTGCTATGTTAAAGTGCATTAGCACTGTAAACTTCTTTAGTTCGTTTCTGCTTATATAGCTTGAAAATCTCCTGCTCTAGAAAACCAAGGCCATTGCTTATAACTTTTAAACATCTGACGTGGCCTGCATTTCACGGGATATAGTATCTCACCGCAGTGTCAGGGAAAGTATTTCTAGCAACGCTTCTTTTGGCTACACACGTACTCCTGCTGGTTCTGAGCCAGGAGCAGGAGGAAGAGAACAATTTGGTTTGTCTCTTTGGAAAACCCCCGGAATGGGTGTAACTCCATGATCTGAGGCTTGTTCCCTTATTAACAAAACCCTTCCAGTATTATTTTGGTCACTGGTGGTTTTTATATTTTTGATTTAATTAATTGGTAACCATCTGAATTTTTCTAGTTTATTGCGAATATACTCGGGCATAACGGGCATGAGTGAGCTATCCTCACTTTTGATCTCACATACTAGTTTCCATATCGCAATTAGCTACTGTCCTCCACTGCTCACCCTCTTCTGTTTCTGGCTTCCTTTATGTTTTACTTTTACCCCTTCCCAGCACTTCTTCTGTATAATATCATTTCTACCCTGCGTTGTCCTTTCGCACGTGGCAAACGGCTGTCCAAGGAGATGAATGGGTTCAGAGGAAGTGCAGTGATGCCACAGCAGAAGGGATGTCCTGGACCATGTTACGAGTGCCAGGTTGGGGCCAAAGAGAAATATCAGGGAAAGGAGGAAACTTGAGCTCCATTAGGGGAGGAGAAAGAGACTCGAGCCCAGAGGTCTTCGCAGCAGCCCCATCTCCATGTTCCCTAAATATACAACTATCTGTTTCCTCTTTGTCCAGTCTTTAATGCCTTGCGGACAAAGCAGGATGGAAAGCAGCACACAAGGCTGACAGCCGTTCATGTTCTAGGATTGGCATTGACAATCTTGGGATTATATCATTAACATTCTTAATTAAATCGTCAGGGTTGTGGTTTTTTTGTGAGCCTTCATAATCCAATATAGATTTAAGTAGTCCTGTTCCTCAGTGCTGGTTATTGCTTTTGTTCTGTAGTTGCTGATTCGTCAGAGCTATTTTGCTGCAGTGTCCTACGTCGATACACAGGTTGGTCAGCTGTTGAGTGCTTTAGATGACCTTCACCTAACCAATAATACAATTGTGGCGTTTATCTCTGACCATGGTAAGTACAGCAAGGAGAACTTGGTATGCCTGATACTGAGCTCAGCCTTCCAAGGGATTTTTCTCCATTCATTGTCCACAGCAAAGTCTTTCAGAAACAAAACTTACGAGTTCTTTTTTTTTTAAACTGTAGCTTAAAATCAAACCCTAGCAAGGTATTTTTGTGTGAGTATTTATTTGACTTGGTGTATATGCTGACAAATCTTACAGCAGGTTAAAATACTGCCTGATGCAGCTATGTTGCTCCTTTTTATTTCTTAGTGTATTAAATTTCAGCTACCGTATATACTCTAATATAAGCTGAGATTTTTGAGTCTAAAAAGGCTCCAAAAATGGGGATCTTGCTTATATTCAGGTCATCACCCACTCACCCCCCTCCTGAACCTGTTGCAAGCCTCCGCTGGGCTTGCAGTATGGCCTGGTGGGGGTGGGCCGAGACAGGAAGGATCCCTTCCATCTCCTGTCCCAGCGGACACTACCAATTTTTTTTTTTTTTTTTTTTTTTTTTAACCCTCCCTCTCCCCATGTACCTTTTTGAATCCCTGGTGGTCCAGTGTTGTACCAGGCAGGAGTAAACTTTCTGCATTCCTCTATTGAGCCCCTCCCTGAATCACTCTTCTCACGGCTCAATGGTGTACTGGGCACGAGTGAGCTATCCTTGCTCCTGCTCAGCACTGAGACGCTCACTGAATGGCTGCTGTGAGAACTCAAACTACAATAAATCTGATTCTACTTCTCTATAAAATAGTAATTGAAATGTTTACATGGTCCCATCATATTTTTCATCCTGAGATAGCTGCCAAGTTTCCCAGTTCTAGGAGGGAGATCTTAAGTCTGCTTTTCATGGTAGTCCCAGCCTGATGCATGATAGACTTGCAACACTGATCTTAATGGGTAGAATTGGACCCTGCAAATACCATATCTTGATATGGAAGCTGAAAAACTAGGATGGCCTAAAATAGCTCCCTTCTAGAACTAGCTAACTGAGCACTTCTATAGATAAAGGAATATTGTAATGCCTCTGTATCACTCAATGGTTCAACCTTACCTTGAATATTGCTTTCAGTTCTGGTCTCCTTATCTCAAAAAAAGAGAGTAGCAGTAAAAAAGGTTCAAAGAAGAGCGACCAAGATGATAAAGGGGATGGAACTCCTTTCGTATGAGGAAAGATTAAAGAGGTTAGGGTTCTTCAGCTTGGAAAAGAGACGGCTGAGGGGAGATATGATTGCAGGTACAAGCTGAAGAACCCTAACCTCTTTAGTCTTTCCTCATACGAGAGGAGTTCATCCCCTTTATCATCTTGGTCGCTATACTAATTTATTACTGCATCAAGATTTACATAGACTAGGGGACACAATAAAGTTAACAATAATACTTTTAAAACCAATAGGAGGAAATAGCTGGTTTTAAAAAAAGGTTTGGACAAGTTCCTGGAGGAAGTCCACAGTCTGCTGTTGAGACAGACATGGGAGAAGCCAATGCTTGCCCTGAATTAGTAGAATGGAATGCTGCTACTATTTGGGGTTTTGCCAGGTACTTGGATTGGCCTCTGTGCGGGCTAGATGGACCAGTACTCCTAAGAAGTTTTGCAGTGCTCTTTGCTGGGCCCAGTGTGTATATGTCTCTGCCTGGAATTTAGATTTAGATCAACTGACTTGGCAGCTATCTCCATCCATCATGAATCACATATGTTCTCGTGAATTAAAGAACTATATAATCTGATAAGTTGTCTTTAAGTAGACTGACTGACTGAATCATCACATAGATCATAAGTAATATTACTAGTAGTAATTGTATCCAACCATATTTACATAGGATGGTCCCTAGGTGAACATGGAGAATGGGCAAAATATAGCAATTTTGATGTAGCCACTCGTGTGCCAATGATGATCTACGTGCCTGGAATGACTGCAGATGTTCATCCAGACAGTCGTATGTTTTCTTTCATTGATCCTCTAAGCTATGCTCCAGACCAAGTTCCTGAAGGTGAATTTTCTTGACTGTGGGGCTTAGACTTTAGTGGGACTCCTGCTTGAAATTGCAAAAAAAAAAAAAAAATGCAGAAGAAAATTTTAAATCCAGGTCATATTGGTGAATATGAATGAAGTGTGCAAATATTAAAGTACAAATTTAATGTAGATAATTTTGCCGGGTGGGGGAGGGCATTAGGTGGTTTCAGTTGCTGCACAATAGAATGATGGTAGTGTTATCTGCAGTTGGTGGGCTATTATCTTTGTATGGTTCCACAGTGTTAGCTTTCTCTACTATATCCAGGATCTTCTGGTTTGTTTGTTTTTTTAACTATATGGGACATTAGCGATTCCATGGGACTGTTGATAAAACACTCCATTAAACCAAAAATAACTCTTGGTCAGTATCTACCATAGTGGCTAATTGAGTCAAAAATGATGACGTGATTCTTGGACATGTTTGTTGTTAAAATATCTCCTGCAATAGCCCCAAGGCTTGATCTGCCAGTATCATTGTGTATAGCACTGTTATATCTAAGATTACTAATAACCAATGAGATTCAACCTGGACAGAGGATAATATTTGAAGCATTTGAATGGTGTCCTTTACGTGAGATTTAACCTTGATTATCTCTGGTCGCAAAAAAAAATCTATGAATTTCGATAATGGTTTGAGAATGGATGTCTACATAGATACCGATAGAATGTCCAAGGGTTTGTATGAGTCTACATTGATGGGAGAAAATTGGGTAGAACCCAGTATAGGCAAAATCTATCAAGCTAGAACTATAACGGATTGTAATACCTCGCATGTTATATGATTCGATGCCCTTGCCATAAATTATACATTGGTTATACAACTAGATAAATCAAAATTAGACTAAATGAACATAAGTCAAGAGTACATACATTGAATGAAACTGCACCTTTAGTGCACCACTGAATCCTAATGAATCATACTTTACAGGATCTTAAATGGCGCATTATAGATGGTATTAAAATGGGATTGGAGGGAGGGAATATTGAGAAAATCTTGAATTTGAAAGAATTTAGATGGATTTTTGATTTAAACACTGCTATACCACATGGGTTAAATGAAAGTGAGGAGTGGATGTCAGTAGCTGATTAATCCAGTTGGGGTTTGCCAAAAATATGCATTAAGTATATACGCTATATGCCTTTAAACGAACCGCACGATTGTTATGTGCAAGTTAGACTAATGTCATGGGGGTTCCCTTTATAAGAATCCGCAGCTGGACGCTGTGGCCATTTTAAACAGAATGGCATCTGCTTTCAGGCTTGCAAGCAGAGAGATTAAACTCTGATGGGTAAGGGGAATTTTCTTAAATCAAATTAATTAAGAGGATTTGATTTTAATACAGTCATGTGAAAAAATTAGAACATCCCATGAAATATCCAGCTCTTTCTTAAGAAATGTTCACATATCAATGTCAAATCCTTTTTTTTTTTTTTTTATCACTGGAAAAGAGTGATGTGATTGCAGGTAAACAAAAATTTTCCTTGATTTACTCATGAAACAAAAGATATCCACAGAAATGTGTATTCTAACTGAGAAATTAATTAGGACACCCCCCACCTATCCTCCCACTTAAAGCAGCTCAAATCACACACAGGTGTATCACACCTGGTGCATGGGATTATAACATTGTTCCTCAGCATTTTGAAGGAGGTTTGTCCTACTTAAAAACTTAGACATTTAGTTTGGTGTGCTCATGACTGCTGCGTTGAGAGTGAACACCATGGTGAGATCAAAAGAGCTGTCTGAGGCTTTTAGAAAGAAGATTGTAGCAGCTTATAAAGCTGGTAAAGGATTTAAAAAATCTCAAAAGAATTTGACATTAGTCATTCCGTGGTCTGGAAAATATTTTACAAGTGGAGGACTTTCAAAACAACTGCCAACATGCCCAGGTCTGGCCGTCCAAGCAAGCTGACCCCCAGAGCAGACCCCAGATGCTAAAAAGTCTCCCAAAACCCTAAAATATCATCACAGGACCTACAGAAGGCTCCTGCTACTGTTGATGTGAAAGTGCATGACTCTACAATCAGAAAGAGACTGCACAAATTTAACTTGCATGGGAGGTGTGCAAGGAGGAAACCTTTGCTGTCTTAAGAGAAACATCAAGGCCAAACTGAAGTTTGCCAGAGAGAATGTAGACAAACACCAGGACTTCTGGAATTGTGTTCTATGGACAGATGAGTCTAAAATTGAATTATTTGGACACCAGAAAAGAGGACATGTTTGGCATACACCAAATATAGCATTCCAGGAAAAGAAGCTCATACCAACTGTGAAGCATGGAGAAGGAAGTGTCATGATGGTTTGAGGATGCTTTGCTGCAGCAGGACCTAGCCTGGCCTTCATAAGAATCCACCATGAATTCTACCGTGTATCAGAGGGTGCTTGAGGAACATGTGAGACCCATCTGTAAGAAAATTAAAGCTGAAACAGAACTGGACCCTTCATCACGACAATGACTCAAAACATATCGGTAAATCCACCAAGGACTGGCTGAAAACTAAGAAATGGAGAGTCCTTGAGTGGCCGAGTCAAAGCCCTGATCTTAATCCCATTGAGATGCTGTGGGGTGATTTGAAACGGGCTGTACGTGCAAGAAACCCCTCAAGCAAGAATTGTGCATTGAGGAGTGGGCCAAACTTTCCTCATACCGATGTCAGAGATTGTAGATGGCTACAAGTAGCGTCTCACTGCAGTTATTTCAGCCAACGGGGCTAACACTAGCTATTAGGATGTAGGATGTCTTAATTTATTCCTCAGATAGTGTACACATTTCTGTGGATATCTTGTTTCATGAGTAAATCAAAGAAACTTTTTGTTGTTTACCAACAATTACATCACTTTTCTTTTCCAGAGATTTATTTTTTTTTAAATTTTGACATCTATGTGAACATTTCTTAAGAAAGAACTGAATATTTCATGGGGTGTCCTAATTTTTTCACATGACTGTATATACGCTTTTGTTGCAGCATGACTATTAAAATTATAACCTAACCCTGCGGAAGGACTTGAAATGCATTGGGAGGGGTGTTGCTGCATGAAAGCTAAGTTATACTTTCATCTATCTGTAAAATAATATATACAGCAATTTAAAAATGTAAAGAAAAAAAAAATGGGATCGAAAAAGAATGGAGCGTTTTAGCAAGTTAAGCTACTCACATGGCAATCTGAAGATCCTTGTAGTAACATGAATGATAAGATCTGATATTAGTAATTTGCAGCGCTCTTGTGAAAATATATTGATGGTAGACATTTGTGATCTAAGAACATCTTCATGCAGTAGATCCAAGTTGGAACTGGGCACTGTTTTTTGTTTTTGAGTTCTTGAGCAGAGCTAAATTGTTGTTTGTTTTCCCACCATTTCTTGCAGGGAAATCCAGGAAAATAGTTGTCGAACTCCTCTCTCTCTTTGCCACACTCTCGGAGCTGGTGGGACTTGAGGTGCCACCAAAATGTCCAGAAACTTCATTCGATGTTCAGTTGTGCACGGCATCATCAAGTCTTGCCGCCTACATCAACGTTACAGATGATGAAGAGAAGGGTTTTGTAGAGTCCGTTGCTTACAGCATGTATCCCCGTCCTTCGGATACCCCTCAGTGGAACTCTGATCTTCCTGATCTGAAAGATATTAGAATCATGGGACACTCCATGCGCACAGTGGATTATAGATATACTCTGTGGGTTGGATTTGATCCAAATACTTTTAATTCCAACCTGAGTGATATCCATGCTGGAGAACTGTACTTGCTTGAAGTCGATCCTAATCAGGATCATAACGTGTATAACAGGACCTTCTCTGAGACTTTGTTCATGAAGATTCTAGGGCTTTTGAGAAAATAGTTCTTTCTATAACTTTTGTTTTGAACTGCTGTAAGAAAATTTTTCACGTTTTGTATAAGTAAAAGTTATTTATAATAAAGCGCACTACAGGATCCTTAGGTATTGTGTGGTTGGTTTTTTTTTTTTGTTTGTTTGGTTGGGTATTTTTTTTCCAATTCTCTTTTGTTCTTGGGGAATGGCAAACTTTTTTTTTTTTTTTTTTTTTTTCTTGAGCATGTCCTTATTTCTCTTATTTCAAATTAATATAAACCAATCCAGTAAGAGCTATAAATCAGCTTGGATAAATTTTAGTTTATTTTTTTTGTTCAGATTTGCTATTTAGATATTTTTTACTTTTAAAGATTTGGATTTTTAGATATAGTAGCCTTTGCAAATTTTTTAAAATTTGGATTTGAAAATGCAATATAAAAAAAATCAAGGCTTAAAGCTTCTTTTTCTTTTTTTTTAAATTCTTTATTGACTTTTAATCAAAAACAGTGTCATACAAATGAAAGAACAGTAGGTATTACATACATTACACTAATATCTGTACAAGTAACATATATATCATTCAATAATTTCAGTTTCTTACATAATAGCATAATATATCCTAATATACAATACAAATGAAAAATAAAGTTTCCCAAATTTATTTATTTAGATTTTTATCCCGTCCTCCCGGTAGCTCAGAACAGTTTACAAGTAAACATTCACAATGATTATACAGTAGATTTAAATACTTGGACATACGAGACTGTGCAGCAGTTTAGATATAGGGACTATACAGCAAATTAAGAACAGTAGTTTAAATATAAGTAGTTTAGTTTACTACAAGTTATTTGAGTATAGGCTGAGAGTGGACTATACAGAAATTTAGGCAGAAGATTAGAATGGAGAAAGAAGGGTAGAGGTGGGGTTTAAGGGGGTTGGGTGTAGACTGAGGGTGACCTTTAGTTGAAGAGGAGGGTCTTTACCATTTTCCGGAATGTCATTAGAGAGTTCTGTAGTCTGAGTTGAGGGGGGAGTTGTCGCTATCAATATTTTACTACCCCCACCCCCCCTGGATGTGTAAAAATAAACGAACCAAAGGAAAGATATGGTAAATATACAATATTATATTTTTACAAATTTAGTCAATGGGCTCCAAACTTTATTAAAAACTTCACTAAATCCCTTACTCTGCGTTAATACGTTCATATCTGTACGTAGTGCACACATTCACCCACCAAAAAGTATAATTTATTTATTTAAGGTTTCTTTTGATTTATCTGCTTAAGGTTAGTTATCAAAGTGAATTACATTCAATAACATTTAATAGAAAGAAGAGAACTCGTATCCATAGAAAGTATTAAGACTGCCAAACAGGTGACGGCGAAAGCTAGAAGGATGCTAGGTTGCATAGGGAGAGGTATGGCTAGTAGCAAAAAGGAGGTATTGATGC
The DNA here is from genome assembly GCF_902459505.1 of Geotrypetes seraphini. Lineage (NCBI taxonomy): Eukaryota > Metazoa > Chordata > Amphibia > Gymnophiona > Dermophiidae > Geotrypetes > Geotrypetes seraphini. Next base: position 33,194,800 of record NC_047088.1, read on the forward strand.
CCCTGTATAAGGCTTTGGTGAGACCTCATTTAGAATATTGTGTACAATTCTGGAGGCTGCACCTTCAAAAAGATATAAAAAGGATGGAGTCGGTCCAGAGGAAGGCTACTAAAATGGTGTGTGGTCTTCATCATAAGGCGTATGGGGACAGACTTAAAGATCTCAATCTGTATACTTTGGAGGAAAGGCGGGAGAGGGGAGATACGATAGAGATGTTTAAATTACCTACGTAATGTAAATGCACATGAGTTGAGTCTCTTTACTTTGAAAAGAAACTGCAATGAGAGGGCCTAGGATGAAGTTAAGAGGTGATAGGCTCCGGAGTAATCTGAGGAAATACTTTTTTACGGAAAGCGTGGGCCAGCCTAAAGGGGAGCAAGCACGTGGTGGAGCAGATCGGAGGATCCGCAAGCAGGAGATTGTGCTGATTTCTCTTTCAGGTTAGGTGCAGCAGACTGACACAAGCTGTGAGGGCGGGTGGAATAGCAGCAGGAGCGGAGGAAAACCGGAGGAGGAGATAAGGGGAGCGGAGAAGGCAGGAGAGGCGAGCAGAGGGGGCGGAGAAAGCCATCGGAGGAGGGGATTGAAAGAGGCAGTCGGGTCAGAGAGAAGAGAAGAGGCGGGTGGTAGCTCCGCCCACTGCTGACGTCACACCCGATCTCGATCTCTCTCCCCCCATAAAAGGGGACGTGCCAACGGAGGATAGTCAGCACTGGGCCAGCCTAAAGGGGAGCAAGCACGTGGTGGAGCAGATCGGAGGATCCGCAAGCAGGAGATTGTGCTGATTTCTCTTTCAGGTTAGGTGCAGCAGACTGACACAAGCTGTGAGGGCGGGTGGAATAGCAGCAGGAGCGGAGGAAAACCGGAGGAGGAGATAAGGGGAGCGGAGAAGGCAGGAGAGGCGAGCAGAGGGGGCGGAGAAAGCCATCGGAGGAGGGGATTGAAAGAGGCAGTCGGGTCAGAGAGAAGAGAAGAGGCGGGTGGTAGCTCCGCCCACTGCTGACGTCACACCCGATCTCGATCTCTCTCCCCCCATAAAAGGGGACGTGCCAACGGAGGATAGTCAGCACTGGGCCAGCCTAAAGGGGAGCAAGCACGTGGTGGAGCAGATCGGAGGATCCGCAAGCAGGAGATTGTGCTGATTTCTCTTTCAGGTTAGGTGCAGCAGACTGACACAAGCTGTGAGGGCGGGTGGAATAGCAGCAGGAGCGGAGGAAAACCGGAGGAGGAGATAAGGGGAGCGGAGAAGGCAGGAGAGGCGAGCAGAGGGGGCGGAGAAAGCCATCGGAGGAGGGGATTGAAAGAGGCAGTCGGGTCAGAGAGAAGAGAAGAGGCGGGTGGTAGCTCCGCCCACTGCTGACGTCACACCCGATCTCGATCTCTCTCCCCCCATAAAAGGGGACGTGCCAATGGCGCGCGGCCGTTCGGCGCGCGGCGAAGGCGAGCGGCAAAGGCGCTCGCCTTAGCGAGATCGCCTTCGCGAAGAGCCTTAAGAAGAGCCAGAGGGCAGACTACAGGATACCTTAGGGCAGAAAGAGGTCCCCTCTTACCCACTAACAAGCAGGCTAACACTAACACACTAACAAGCAGGCCAAACACACTCACAAGCAGGCTAAACACACTCACAAGCAGGCTCATTCTCAAGCAGGCAAAAACACTAACTAGCAGGCCAAACACTTTAACAAGCAGGCTCACTCTCAAGCAGGCTATAAAAAACTAACAAACAGGATCATTTAGAAGCAGGCAACACACACTCACAAGCGGGTTCACTTACAAGTAGGCAAAAATACTCTGACAAACAGGCAGACCTCTCTAACTATATAGAAGGCAGCCCGACACAGTCACTCTCACACTGACCTTAGGCAGACTTTTCTAATTTCTCTTTTTATTTATCCAACTTGGATATGGCAGGGAGAACAAGAAGCGTTAAGACTACCATCAAGAACAGCATTCCTGTCACCGAGGGGTTGAAGGGGGTGGTCACGGCCTGCGCTCAGACAGAGGAGGACCCGAGACGGTGGACAGAGGTCGCTGTGCAGACCGAGGCCTTCCCCCTGCAGTATACCACAGTCTCTACGCAGACAGAGGAGGTGGAACAGCTGGACGGTGACATCTTGCAGGAACTATGGAACCTGAGGGAGGAGGTGAAACGCTTGCGGAGCATCCGAGAGGATGAGGCATTCATCGATGAGGTCGTCCAGGAGCTGTCCCACATCACCGTGCCGGCGCACGACGAGTCCATCCTCGAGACGCCCAAACCTTCAGCTTTGAGACCAATGATTGGGGTGCAGGAGGTGGCTGGAGACGCCGACTCCTGGCAGCTAGTAACCTCCTCCACAGGCAAGCGCAGAAGACCCCCACCTTATTTAGCTTCATCTTCTTCTCTTTCTCGTACACAGGGTAGCTTCACATCAACCCCACAACTCACCCTGAGGAACAGATTCCAGATCTTACAGGAAGGAACGGCCGACGAGAATCAGGAAGACGCCCATCACACGACTCCAGTTCCGGGGACATCTGATCGACATCCCCAAAGGAAGCGCAGAGTAATAGTCATCGGGGACTCCATGTTGAGGGGCACCGAGGGACCAATATGCAGACCAGATATGCAGTCGAGGGAGGTCTGCTGTCTGCCTGGAGCCAGAATACGAGATGTGACAGCCTGTCTTGATAGGCTTCTCAGGCCCATGGACCACTTCCCGATGCTGCTCATCCACGTCGGAATGAATGACACTGCCAAGAACACTCTGGAGGGCATAGCTAGAGACTTCAGAGCTCTGGGGGAGAGGCTGAAGCAGACAGGAGCACAGGTAGTATTCTCTTCAATTCTTCCTGTTAGGGGCAAGGGAAGAGACAGGGACGAACGTATTCTGAAGACAAATGAGTGGCTACAACGATGGTGCTGGGAAATGAACTTCGGATTCCTGAATCACGGGGAGGCACTACAGGGACTCCAGGGATCAGATGGACTCCACCTGACCAACAGAGGTAAGAACGTCTTCGGACACCGAGTAGCCCGCCTGCTTCGAAGGGCTTTAAACTAGGTAAGTTGGGGGAGGGTACCCATTTATATACCGGAGCAGTAAGTAACAATCCTAATAAGGTGAACCAAAACTCCACTTCTAAGTCAGAGGTAAGTACCCTTGCTGCAAAAGATTCGCTAGGAGACACTCTAATTCAGATGGGTAACTCTCTAAAGGGGTTTAGACACAAAGAGTGGAGAGCTATGTATGTAAATGCACACAGCCTAGGGAATAAATTTCTAGAACTAGAAACAGAAATAGTAAATGCAGACCTAGACGTGGTAGCAATATCCGAAACATGGTTCACTGACTCTCATGGGTGGGATATAACTATACCAGGATATAACCTGCTTCGCCAAGATAGAGAGGGTAAGTTGGGAGGTGGGGTAGCACTTTACATCAAAGAGAACATCAAGACAACTAGGATCACAGATGTCAAGTACACTGGGGAATCCATCTGGGTAAACCTGGCCAGAGGCGGAGAGAAATGCCTATACCTCGGTGTGGTATACAGACCTCCAAGACAATCGGAGGACAAAGACAATGAATTAATTGAAGACATTGAGAATATCACCTTACGGGGGGACGTTGTCCTGTTAGGGGACTTCAACATGCCTGATGTAGACTGGAACACATTCTCAGCAACAACTTGTAGTAGCAAGAGGATATTAACATCCATGAAGGGAGTACAGCTCAAACAAATGGTACTAGAGCCCACTAGGGCCCAGGCCATCCTGGACCTGATACTTACGAACGGGGAAAGCGTCACGGAAGTCTTGGTAGGAGAAACGCTGGCAACCAGTGACCATAACATGGTATGGTTCAACCTTAGAAAGGGCTTCCCTAGATCACAAACAAAAACGAAGGTACTCAATTTCCGGGGCACTGACTTCGCAAGAATGGGTGATTTCGTCCATCAGACGCTACAGGCTATGGAAACAACGGATGATGTGGAAGCTATGTGGTCAACACTGAAAAGGACACTACACGAAGCAACTATCCGCTACATAAAATCGGTAAATAAACAACAAAGAAAGAAGAAACCCCGTTGGTTCACTGATGAGATCTCACACCTAGTCAAGGACAAGAAAAGAGCATTTCTTTCATACAAATGCACCGGGGAGAAAGAAGCTAAAATTGAATACAAGACAAGGTCTGCAGCGGTCAAAACAGCAGTCAGGGAGGCCAAACTTCGAGTGGAAGAAACTCTAGCAAAGAACATTAAGAAAGGGGACAAATCCTTCTTCAGGTATATTAGTGACAGGCAGAAGAACACAAATGGGATAGTACGTCTTAGAACAGCAGATGGGATTTATGTGGAAACAGATTCCGAAAAAGCCAAACTACTGAACGATTACTTCTGCTCAGTCTTTACCTGCGAGGCACCTGGACACGGGCCACAGCTGGAAGCAAAGCCAAGCAAGGAAGACCCATTTCAGAATCTTGGGTTCTCACCAGCTGATGTTTACAGCGAACTGTCAAGACTCAAGGTAAGCAAAGCCATGGGACCAGACAAATTGCACCCACGAGTTCTCAGGGAGCTGTGCGATGTCCTGGCGGAACCATTAACCATGCTCTTCAATCTCTCCCTAAGTACAGGGAGAGTCCCCCTGGACTGGAAAACAGCTTACGTCGTTCCTCTGCACAAAAAGGGTTGCAGAGCGGAGGCTGCAAATTACAGACCAGTGAGTCTCACATCAATAGTGTGTAAACTCATGGAAACACTACTTAAATGTAAATTAGACACGATTTTGGATGAGGGGAATCTAAGGGATCCCAGTCAACATGGATTCACTAAGGGTAGATCATGCCAATCCAATCTTATCAGCTTCTTTGATTGGGTAACAGGAAAGCTGGACTCGGGAGAGTCTCTGGACATAGTGTACTTAGACTTCAGTAAAGCTTTCGACAGCGTCCCACACCGTAGACTATTAAACAAGATGAAATCGATGGGGTTAGGCGAGACACTAATTGCATGGGTCAAAGATTGGCTGAGTGGAAGACGTCAGAGGGTGATGGTCAACGGCACCCTCTCTGAGACATCGGAGGTGACCAGCGGAGTGCCACAGGGCTCGGTCCTGGGTCCACTCCTTTTTAACATATTCATAAGAGACTTGACCCAAGGGCTTCAGGGTAAAGTAACTCTATTCGCTGATGACGCCAAACTGTGTAATATAGTAAGTGAAAGCAATCTGCAGGATAGTATGACGCAGGATCTGCTTACGTTGGAAAACTGGTCCTCGACATGGCAGCTGGGCTTCAACGCTAAGAAATGTAAGGTTATGCATCTCGGTAGCAGAAATCCATGCAAACCTTACACCTTAAATGGAGAAACACTAGCTAGGACTTCAGAAGAAAGAGACTTGGGAATAATCATCAGTGCAGACATGAAGGCCGCCAAACAAGTAGAGAAGGCCTCATCCAAAGCAAGGCAACTTATGGGATGTATCAATAGAAGCTTCGTTAGCCGCAAACCTGAAGTCATAATGCCACTGTACAGAACCATGGTGAGACCTCATCTGGAATACTGTGTGCAATTCTGGAGGCCACATTACCGTAAAGACGTGCTTAGAGTTGAGTCGGTTCAGCGGATGGCCACTAGGATGATCTCGGGGCTCAAGGGTCTCTCATACGAAGAAAGACTAAACAAATTGCAGCTCTACACTCTAGAGGAGCGCAGGGAGAGGGGGGACATGATTGAGACATTTAAATACATCACGGGACGTGTCGAGGTGGAAGAAGACATCTTCTTTCTCAGGGGACCCTCGGTCACAAGGGGACATCCATTCAAACTCAGAGGAGGGAAATTCGATAGTGACATAAGGAAGTATTTCTTCACAGAAAGGGTTGTAGATCACTGGAACAAGCTTCCAGAGCAGGTGATCAAGGCCACCAGCGTTATTGACTTTAAGAATAAATGGGATGCCCTAGTAGGATCCTTACGAGGGTCGAGTTAAGGAACTAGGTCATTAGTACTCAGACTTAATGGGGTGGGTCAGTAGAGTGGGCAGACTTGATGGGCTATAGCCCTTTTCTGCCGTCATCTTTCTATGTTTCTATGTTTCTATGCATGGAACAGTCTCCCAGAAGAGGTGGTGGAGACAAGAGACTGTGTCTGAATTCAAAAGTGCCTGGGATCTCTCAGAGAGAGAAAGAGATAATGGTTACTGTGGATGGGCAGACTAGATGGGCCATTTGGCCTTTATCTGCCATCATGTTTCTATGTTCCACAAGCTCCAGGGCCAGAAGTTACCAGTCACCTAAAAATGACCTAATGCATATATTAAAAGCTAAACAAAATGTGTCTTCAACATAGTATATTCAAGTATGTTTAGGTCTTGATATACTGCTTTTATAAACAAAGCGGTTTCCAATTTATACAAATTATTTAAAAATTTTTAAAAATATAAAATAGAGGGAACAAATTCACAATTACAATACAGACATAACATATGGGCAGATGGGGAGGATGCATTGCTTAAAATAAAAGAAAGGGGAGGCAAAATGGTCTGATCACCTTCTAGGCTCCATCTGCCTTCCCATTTTCATGTCTCACCTTGGCACTCCACCCCGAGCCACTAACTCTATTGCCTATTGCAAAAAAATCACAAGTGAATTGTTCTGGTCCCAATTTCTCAACCAACTTCCCCCTTTTCCTAAACATGCCGATCCAGATTCCAACTGGCACAACTGGGTAACCCTTTCCGGGACCACTTAATGTGCTCTTGCTCCTTTATCTACTAAACCTATCTCATATTCCCGCAAAGCTCCCTGGTATCTTCCATACCACAGGGAATTGAAGCAGAAATTTTGAGCCCTGGAGCGTAAATGGAAAAAATCAAAATCCCCATCTGACAGACAATCCTGGAGAGACAATATCAAGTTCTATAACACTGTATTAAAAAAAGCAAGGAAGAATTTCTATGGAGATAAAATCACCAGATCAAAAATCCAAAATAGTACAATGTTCAACATCTGGTGCAACCTAACCTCAAAAAACAACTCCACCTTTCCCCCTTCCCCCCATCCACAAACGACCTAGCCAAATTTTTCAACGAAAAGATTACTACTATAAGGAGTTCTTTCCCCCCCAGCTGTCTCTTACAATTCTCTGCCTCCCAATGACTCCAACCCTATCTCTGCTGATAGATCCTGGACTGCCTTCGAACTCGTATCCGAACCCCAGATCTCTAAACTTTGTCTCAAACTGAAATCCTGCAAATACATCCTAGATCCTTTCCCATCCTACTGTTATGAAAACATTCCTGCGCAGGCCATCTCCTTCCTTACCAGTCTTATAAATACTGCTCTACTATCGGGCCTGTTCTCCACAGAATTGGGACACATTGCCTTATCCCCTCTTCTGAAAAAAGCCGATCTCGACCCTTCCTTACCATCGAACTACTGCCCCATAGCAAATATCCCTCTCCTAACTAAACTGCTAGAGGCCATAGTCGCTACCCAGCTCTCTTCTTACCTAGAAAGATTCTACATTCTCCACCCCTACCAACACGGCTTCAGACCCAGCTTCAGCACCGAGTCCCTCCTAGTTTCCCTAATTTCAAAGGTTCAACAACTACATTCTCGTAACAAATTTGCTGTTCTTTTACAATTCGATCTCTCTGCAGCTTTCGATGTCGTCCACCACGACATACTATATCAACTTTCCGAGATGGGAATTGACTCCAGTGCTAAGATGTTGTCTGGCTGTGTCCATAAGGGATCCCAGTAATGTCTCTGTGCTGAAGTTGGTTCTGAAGCCAGACTCTGTGGGGTGAAGTATGTTGTGGTCTTCTAGGTAGTTGGTGAGGAATTTGGCTACTAGACCTTCTGTTAGTTTTCAATATAGAGGTATTGAAGCTATGGGTCTCAAGTTGGATGGCTGGTCAGTTGGTCCTTTTTGAATTGGGGTGATGATGATTTCGCTAAGGTCGGTTGGGAAAAGGCCATCATCGAGCATAGTTTGTATCCAGAGTAGAAGTAGAGTGCGGAATTTTGCACTGGAAGCTTTTAGGAGGTATGGTGGGCAGTGATTGAGGTCACAGGATGCATGGCTGTACTTTTTATAGAGTTTATTGAGTTCTGACCAATGTATACTGGGGAAATGGGACCATGTTCTGTCTGCTGCAGTTGCTTCTTTTTCTGTGGGTTGAATCATGTGTTCAGTTAAGTGGGATGGGGTACAGTTGAAGGTGGCTCTTGCATTTGTTATTTTGTTCCTAAAATGTTCTACTAAGATGGTGGCTAATGGGAGGGGGATATTGTTTGTGTTCATGTAGGGTTTAGTGTTTGTTAGATCTTTTAATATTTGGAATAGTTTTTTGGAGTCTTGGGTATCAGTGCCTATTAAGTTGGTGTAGTGTTTTTTTTCTCTTGTCCTTTAGTTGTAGTTTGTATTGTTTGTTAATTTTTTTTCCAGGCGTTTTTCGTTTGTTTTAGGTTATTTTTTCTCCATTTTCTTTCAAGTTGTCTGCACTGTCTTTTTAGTAGGAGTAGTTCGCTGTCATACCATTGGTATTTATCAAAATACAAAAGGAGTAAAGGGGCTCTTTAATGTAAGGCCTGATATCTGAGTTTTTTTTGAATAAGGAAAGCTAAGTATGTCTAAAAGCAATGACAGGAAAGTTAGTTTAACCCTTTATTTGGCCTTGTTGCTCAGAAGCAACATGTGTCTTCTATGGCTCTTATGGGAGAGCTGCATCTCCTTAAACTTTGGGGAGGATACTTTTCTTGCGTATTGACAGCGGAAGGGAATTCTAAAGGGGGGGGGCTGCTACACTAAACATTAGTTTCTGGAGTGTACCCAAAGACGCCTCCTGAACTGAAGGCACAGTCAACAAAGGCTTCATATACTGTAGTACATAATACGGCATTGAACACAGGCTTCCAGTGAAGTGTGCAACAGTAGGGTCACAAGGTCAGACTTACAAGCATCAAGCAACAGTTTAACAGCAGTGTGTTGAATTAATTGTAACCGCCTGAACTCCTTCGGACCATCTTTAAACCAAAATAGGGAAATACTCTTATTAAGGCCCCCTTTTACTGAGCCGTGGTAGAGGTTCCTACTGCAGCCTGGAGCGCTAAGTGCTCCGATGCTGATCTGTCGCGTGTAGGAATTCTATGAGCATCGGAGCAACGTTGGCGCATTTTGCGCTCCAGACCGCAGTAGAAATCTCTACTGTGGCTTAGTAAAAGTTGGGGTAAGCTTAAATCTTGAACAGCAAAATATAGAAGCTTCATATTAGACCACAAAGAATCAATTCAGAAATTTCAGAGGAAGTTGGGATAATGAGAAAAAATAGGAAAAACTGAATAATCCTCTTTAGTTCCTGGAAATATACAGGGAAAACTTCTCTAAGGGCTCCTTTTATAAAGGTGCGCTAGGGCCTTAATGTGCGCAATAGCGCGCATTAAATTCCCGAGCGCACTAGCCACTACAGCCTCCTTTTTAAGCGCAGTAATTTTGTGTGTGCACTAAAAACCCTAGCGCACCTTCGTAAAAGGAGCCCCAAGTATGTTGAGGTACAGGCAGTAAGACCCCTCCTCTTCCTTTCACAGGAAAACTGTAGCTGCGAAGGTTCATAGAACACGTACGAACATTGATCTAGGAAGACTAAACACTTGCAAGGAAATTTTAGCTGAAACCTAGAACCCAAGGCAACATTTTATTTAAAGGCCAGAAATCGCATCTTTGTACATTTTGAAATTTAAATTTCAGGAAAAATATAAATTTTTCTGTGCAAAAAAAGTTGGAATTGGATTCTAAAAAAGATGTTGCAATGCCTCTAACTTGTAAGAAAACAAATGTGACCAGCAGGTAGATCTTGAAACCACTTCAGTAGCTTTTCAAAATTTTAGTACTAATCGAGCTATCTGAAGAAACTTCCACAATAGAATCTCCTTCAGGAGAACTAGAATATCGTCAAGGAACAGGCAAATAATATGTATATCTTGTGAAGAGATGGCAGCCCAGAATCAGAATGTTTGGTTTTCTTTTAAGAATCTATAAAATAGATTCTTTGAACTTTGCAATAAGACAAGCCTTGTGAGCAAAGAAACACATTCTGATACCGTGGATACAACAGGAGCCACTGAGGCTCATGAGGTAGAGAAATGAAACGCATGAGCTGCCGAGAATGGAGTGGCTGCAGCGTGATGAATGGGAGAGAAAGATGTGTATCATTTTTGCAAGAATAGGAACCTTGATTTGGGTCATGTTTTTGTAGTGCATTTCTTAATATGTTAAAAATAACAGTGGGGAGGGTGTAAGTGAGAGGTCAAGGGCTATTGGTAGAGGTGCTTGAGGGATAAGGAGGAGGGGGAACGTTGGTCTGAGATTGGTATCATGTGTTACATTGGGAAGAGGGATTATTGGATAAGAAGTACGGTTAGAAGGGTGAGTAGTTGAGAGAGGGGGAGAGAAGTACAACAAAAATTGTTCTGTTGAGTAAAGTTTGTTCTTGGCCATGGTATGGAGTACAGAATGATACGGGGACAATTTTCCCCACGGGAACTCCTTTTCCTGTCCCTGCCCTTGCCCCATGTGGTAGTTTATTTTTTTGAGGGAGTGTTTCAAGGCGAATGGGCATGGATGTGCTAATCCGCTAGCATGGTAACAACTGCTGGTTAGTGCATCTTTAATATGGAAGTCTTTAGCACCACCTAAATAGAAGGCAGTAAGGGCCAGATTCTGTATAAGATGCCACATTAGGCACTGCTTTTCCCTCTCCTAGTGTTTTTTTCCTTTACTCGTCTTATTTATCAATAACTTGTATTTCTTTCCCCATTTTTCCCTTTCGTATTATGTTTTGTCAGGTCACTCGTATTTATTTGGTTTGTTTTCCCTAGAAACTTGTAATTTTACTGTTTTGTACATCGCTTAGAATTTGAATAAGCGATTAATCAAATCCATAATAAACTTGATGCCTAGCGATGCCTAACTTAAAAAATCCACTTGCAACTTTTTATTAATTGTCATGGTAATTGATCGTGCTAGTTTCCAGCCAATTTAAAAAAAAAAAAATTAACAATTTTGAGGGGCTGCTGAAAAAGTTCTTGGCCCACCCAAGAAGAGAATGACGTGGATATGGTTCAATCAATGCTCTGAAACCAATGGCAAAACATAGAATTTTGTTTCTACAACACACTTTACAGCTACAGTGTCAAAATAATGCTCTGAATTTAGGAAGTTGATGGGTTGGGCTGAGAACTTTTCAGCACCCCCTCGTAAGAGTTTGGCGCCAAACTCTTAGGATGCCTAAGTTGAGGTGCCCTCTGATGCCTTTCTGGAAAGTAGGCATGGTTAGGGGTGGAGAATGGGTATGGTGAACTTAAGCATTGCTAGCTGTCCGAGTTGGGTGCGAGTAAAGCTAGTCTAAAATACTGGTGCCCACCTCTAGGATGCCTAGTTGCCACTAGACAGGATTTTGTAAGCCGCACCTAGCAGTTGATTGACAACCAGGCCGAGTGGCGCCTACAATGTAGGCGTTGCTAGGCATTTATAGAATCTGGCCCAAAGTGCTCCCATGTTGAATTTTTTCATATGGTATTATGCTAATGCTAACACATGGCAAGAAACAGATATAGGCTGAATTTATGGCCACACTAGAAATGGGCTTAGCATGGAGGAAAACCCATATAAGGATGTGTTAAGCCCATTTTGTAGCTCTCTGAAATTGGAATCCGAGACACTGCATTATGATGGTTCACCTCCTTCCTGAATAACAGTGGCTTAAGGCAGGGGTAGGGTCCTCAAGAGTTTCAGGATTTCCCCAATGAATATGCATTGAAAGCAGGACATGCACATAGATCTCATGCATATTCATTGGGGAAATCCTGAAAACCCGACTGGAATACGGCTCTCGAGGACCGGAGTTCCTACCCCTGGCTTAAGGCATAATCAGCATTGAATAGGTAGGTTTTGTAATAGTAGAGGTAATATATAGGAATAAAGGACTATTTTTATTGGACTAACAATGCATTTTCTGATGAGCTTTAGCAATTTCAGTAGCTTTACCACTAGAGGTCAGTAGCTGCTCGATATAATTTGTTAACTTGCACCAGTGGTTGAAATATTATTTTTTTTTATGTAATATATGCCCATTGTCAAGTTGTATATTGCTTCAAGTTCCCCTAGCCCAGGTTTCAGTACCTCCTAATCAGATTATCTTTTAATAGGAGGAGTGAAAATGGAAGATAAAGAACAGATAATGAGAACATTAGTAAATTGATTTGTGCATAAACTATTGTGTATTTATTGTTTATTTTTAAAATTTCTATACTGTTTTATTCCAAAACGGTTTACAAAAAAGTTACATACATAAAATATTGAAACAGGTCAGAACAAATAAAAGCAAAGGCAGAAAGATTCAATCCTTACAATAGGTCAAATGCTCAAAGAAATGCATCAACAAATAATCAGTAACACAAGTCGTCCAAGTGCCGATAATCAAACCGGGTTTTAGACGTATCTAAAAATGACTTAGGTCTTCACAGTGCTGCAGTATGCCCATAGCTAAAAGGGGCATTTCAGGAGGAGTGTCGTGGGGCAGGATTTGGGTGTGCCATCCTAGACTTAAGTTGTACTGCATGTATAACCAAACGTTTTACAGCACTCCCTAGATGAAATGTGGACATTGTGACTTAGGCCATCTAAAACCAGGTCTAAGTCCACAGAAGCTATCCAAAGTGACAAATAAGCACTGCAAACACAAAGTACAGACCCCTACACACTGCCCCAGTCATCACTGACCCCCCCCCCCCCCCCATAAAATCATAATAGCAACTTTACATATCTATCTCCAGACCATCAGCACCTGGCAGCCTGGCATAGGAAAGCCTAGGAGAGCTGCACGGAGGTGGCTTAAGTGGTCTTGGGGGTGGGTTAATGAATCATGGAGAGGAGGACCCAGGTCCATAAGCCACTCTAATCACTGCGTTCATGGTGAAACTTCCCCCCCAACCCTTTTGTACTGCCATATAAGTGGCACCCGCAGCCATAAGGGCTATTGGGGTGATAAACAGGTGGGTCTAGACGGTTCTGGGGGGTGTTTGGGTGAGATGTGTATATGGCACCCTTTTTGTGAAGTTCACAGCAGTGCCCTGTAAGGTACCCCACTACTCTGGTCCAATGTTTAGGTGTCCAGTCCATCACTTGCTGACCCCGACCACGTCCAAAAGGTTTTTTTCTAGGCATTTTTGACTTGGACAAATTTTTGGTCGAAAATAGGGTATAAAGATGGATGACTTAGTGGTCTGGACGATCAGACGGCTGGACATACAGTTAGATAATTTTCGGAAAAAATAAAATGTTGGGACGTATTTTCGAAAATGGACCTTTTCCCATGTCTGACTTTGGGCGACTTAGGCCCAAAATGGACTTAGATGTTTCTTTTGATTATGCCCCTCCACATGTCCAGGTACAGTAGGTATTTCTCTGTCCCACGAGTGTCCACAAGGAACTCAATAGTGAGGGGTCATTGCTTTCTTCATCATACTAATATTCTGTGGTCCCGATATAATAGACTGTGGTAAGTTCAGGGCAGCTGTTTATTTCTGGCTAAAGAGCTAATGCAGAATTATTTCACATACAGCAAACTGTGTTAAGGATTTACACAATTTTTAATTACTTTACCCCCTCCTTTACTAACATGTCGCACGGGTTTTAGTGCTGGCATTGGAAGTAACTGCTCTGACACTCATAGAATTCCTATGAGCATCGGAGCAGTTACCACCACTGCTGGCGCTAAAACCCGCTCTATGTGTTTGTAAAGGAGGGGGTTAATTTGATTTATATACCGTCCTCCACAGAACAGATTACAAGGTAACATACATAATAATTAAATGAGATAACAGACAATTAAGGCAATACGGGCTATAGTGGAATTTGTCTAATACAGTTTGTCCTAAATTAGAGAGGCAAAACAAGGACTTATAGTTCATCTTAAATTGCCAATTCCAGAGAGAGGTTAATTTCACATATAGTTCACTTATAGTTTGACTGTTGAAAGTTAGTTTCACATAGAATTGGATTGTTTTGAAGCATGCACAGAAAGAGTCAGTTATGGAAAAAAACATGGGGGAAGCCTCTGCTTGCCCTGGATCGGTAGCATGGAATGTTGCTACTCTTTGGGTTTTGGCTAGGTACTAGTGACCTGGATTGGCCACTGTGAGAACAGGCTACTGGAATTGATGGACCATTGGTCTGACCCAGTAAGGCTATTCTTATGTTGGTTTATGTGTTTATAGACTGTATGGCTGAAGCAGGAAGATAGTGGTTTAGAACTGAAATTTCAACTCCAGATATGAATTACAGGGAGCTCTTGAACCAGGCTAAACCTTGAACACGTCTCTTTAGTAAGTGTCCTTAGGCATATGTTGTTTAAAGATGCAAAGGTAGGCCCTGTTTATCTTTCCCTTCCTTGAAGAGAATACAAGGACAGATAATGTTTAAACAGAGATAATGTGAAGTGAATTCAATTGTTTTGTTAAGCCGTATTTACAGACAGCTTTAGTTAAGAAGCTCTGCTGGTCAAGGCTTTTTCTTACCTTTTGGACTTCAATCTCTAGATAGGAAAAATGCTGATGTGTTTAAAGTTTCATGTGACCTTACGTCACATGCTGACACATGCTGGCAAACCTGATTCGTATAAATATGTGAAACTCATAATAAAAGACGGACATATTTGAAAGATGGTTTCTGGTCTTTAAGATGTGTCCCCAGGTACCTGACTTACAAATGACAGAGACAGAGAAAGTATGGGGCAGGAATTGGGACCTGAATCCTTTTCAGTTGGGGGCTCGTCCGGGATGGGCAGATGATATCACCGGTATTTTGTGAGTATTTCTGAATTTTTTCTGTTCTTTAATACTCACTGGGTAGTGGTGACCTGTACCCAACCCTTTATTTTAAGTTCAAGCTTTGGGTTCTCTTATGGAGTTTTTTTTGGGAAAAATCTCGGGGTACTTTCGGTAAGCACCCCTCATATATATAAGCAGCTGCCATTCTTTCGGGAAGAATGAAATTATTTATAGAACCCCCCCTGCCCACTCTGTCATTTGTAAGGTTAAAACTTTTATAGAGTATAAGATTTTATTGTCTCTTATTACTGTACCTCGCTTATAAGGTAAGATAAGCGAATATTTTTGCATTGTTATATGGGTTTTGTAATGAGTCATAAAGGCACTTACTCCTAGACAAATGAGACTTGTACGGCTGTGTGTGTGTATGACATTTTTCCTTCAGCTCCCATCTTTCTGTGTCACCAATGTTTACTACTGAGGTAGGACATGCTGTTATGTGGAATGAATTGAATGCGCTGTTTGAATCAGTCTAAGATCTTTCCCTTGTAGTTAAAAAAAAGAAAAAAAGAAAAAGAAAAAATTCCGTTTTAAAGGTTTTCTTTCTTGTGCAGAGCAAAGCTAATCTGTTCTTTGCTTTCATTATCAGGGTCTGTGCATGAATGTTTTTGTCCCTTCCCCCAGACTTCTCTGTTTGGGCTTCCACTGACCCCCTATAGTGCTTCTTTGAAATTACTCATTCTTGGTTTTATAAAGCAGTAAGGTGAGATTCCACTGCTTGTCTCTTGACTTTTCTCCGGCATTATCAAAACCACCATCTCTTCTTATAATACGCCCATCGCCCTTGTTGTCAAAGCTGATGGCATTATTAGGGCTGTTAGAGTTTTGGTAATTCTCATTGCACTTATGTCTCTTCCACCATTCCACCGGCAGCCAATTATTTTTTTTCTGTCATTATCCTAAAGAATGTTTTATTTTAGTCCCTTTGGTGAAGCTTTTCAGCTCCTTTTTTGCCTTCACCTTTAAGCAACAGTATACCTAGTGTGGAATGTCCTTCGGGCTATTCTACAAGTCATGCACTGCCCCTCATGGTCCTATTCTCATTTTGTACAACTTTTTGTGTTCCATAATTCAGGAGACCTGTCAGGTTGATAGTTTGTACCTTTTATAATGATTGTCTGTGTGTGGTCACAAGGTGTCACGAAATAAACTGCACTGGTGTACATCTGAAGTGAAATACCTGGGTTTTGTCCTGTCTCATGGTCAGAGGAAAATCTGCACTTTCTGCACTGCTGCTATTCTGGGTCGGCCCCGCCCAGCTACCAAGAAAGACATGCTTACTTTTCTTGCTATGATTGGTCACTGCCGCCAATGGATCTCTGCTTGTTCCTTCTATGACCAGATTTTGAGACAGACCCTGGTTTCTGAAATGACTGCTCTTATCAGATGGACTTATGAAATGTTGGACATTTAAGATGTGCTTTGGTTTCTAGCTCAAGTTTGGGTTTTCCTGCTTATGCCCACATGTTTTATCTCTTTGTTTGGGACTATTGTAACACCATGAAGGGAGAACATGGCGGTAAGTTACGCTCTGTTGCCTTTTTTTATAGTCACTCCTGTTCAAGAAAGCCCTGGCTGCTTGTGCTATTGTGGTAGAGATGGTTACTTTTCTGATCCTAGGTCACCCCATTACCCTTCATACTTTTCACGATGTTCAAGCCCTTCTTTTAAATGGGCTTTCGGGTCTCACGGGTGAACAGGATTCTCTTCCTCTCTTTTTTCACAGCTTCCTCTGAATTTGATGCCTGGCGTTTGGCAGGTGCCCAAAGCCGCCCTTTTAGACGGACTTTGGTGCAAAGAGGGGAAACCCTGGATACCAGCTGCTAGCTCTCCCTTATTCATTGCCCAATATCATGGTATTGGTTATCGTAGTGCTCGCTCGACATTTTAACTTCTTGCTAGTGATATTTTCATTCTTGACCTTTTGCTCCTTGATACAGAGATATATAGCTTGATAATTACAGCTGGCACGGTTGTGAATTGAAAATAAATTGGAAAATACAATTCCTTTCTATTGTTTTAGCTGAAATTAGGATGTTGCTAATTTAAAATGTTTTTTCCGGATTTATACATAGCCATCCCAGATCCGTTTTGGCACAGATATTTCTAATGTTTTCCACGGGTCCTCTTTATCACTGCAGAGATAGAGACGCTCCAAAGAGACATTAGCTTTATGCCTTTTTCCAAATATGAGATGGTTATGATATACATTACAGTGGTGCCTCACACAACGAACTTAATTCGTTCCAGGAGCAAGTTTGTTATGCGAAAAGTTCGTTATGTGAAACGCGTTTTCCCATAACAATACATGTTAAAAAAAATAATTCGTTCTGCAGCATAAAATATGCTAAGATGACATAAAAAAAGATAAATTTGTCAAAATGGTGAAAATGGTGGTCTTGCTGAGGCCATACTCTTTGACGAGGTCACACTGTTTTACCCCACATTCACTCCTTCTAATTATTTCCCGTTTCATTTCAATAGAAATCACCTTCCTGCTTTTTTTAGAAGCCATGATATATAAAAAATATTGAGTTTATCTTAAAAGGACGACTGTATACAGTGAGAGAGGGCAGTTAAGCGCAGTGACTAACGACTGCCTGCAGTGCCTGCGCGGAAGGATGCAATACATCGGCAGCTCGGGCGACTTCGTTGTGTGAAACGAAGTTCGTTGTGTGAAACGAAGTTCGTTGTGTGAAACGAAGTTCGTTGTGTGAAGTTCGTTGTGTGAAACGAAGTTCGTTGTGTGAATCAAGACATGAAGTTCGTTGTGTGCAGCGTTCGTTGTGTGAGGCGTTCGTTATGTGAGGCACCACTGTATTTGTTGTTTTGGTTTTTTTATATCAATGTGTTTATTTGCAGAGTTAAATTCAGCCCTGCACACTTGACAGATGGAGTAATAGCTCCACGCTTAAAACTTTATGCTTTGTCTGTGTCATGTCTACTTGTTTTAGTTTAGTGGGTACCCCAGGATACATAATATTGGCCATTTCTAGAGCTCTTTTTCCACTTCTTACTAGCCTAACTGCGCAATGTTCTTTTACTTTTAGCTTTTATATTCTGAATATAGTTTAGTTAGGGGTTATAAGAAAAAGTTTTACTTTATACAGCGTTTATTTCGTGGTGTTCCCTACATATGATCCATTCAATATACATTTCTGAATACATTCAGTACATCAGTATGGTCTCTCTGAAGTGCATAATAGTTATATGCAGCACGATAAAAACATATCCTTTTGGATTGTTCAATTAAGAACCTTAAGCAAGTGAGTATTGTCTCTCTTTTGCCATGGCTATGCTAAGTGAATGAATTGGTATTGTTACATGTTGCCACATTCAGTACAGGCAACATGGTTTCTCTTGTTTTCTATCTCTTATTTGGATCACATTGGAGTACAGCTGCTGAATGATATTTGGAATGCTTTTCAAGCATTTCTTTTCAAGTATCTCTTTCTGTATGCACAGACATCTGGCTGCTCTCCCTTTGAGATTCTCACGGGATGACCTTTCCCTGCCCCATGGGTGGATTTTCCCTTGATACAGGAGGAATACGTCCAAAAGCTAATTGAAATATTAGGGCTTGTTCAAAGAAACGTGTCTTGCACTTCTCCTTTCTCTCCACAGATTCCTACCCATTTTTTCCAGCCTGGTGATTATCCAGCAGCTTTCCAAGGATCGGAAGCAGACGGATTTCCCCTTTGGCCTTCCCACTACTGTGATCGCTGTGACCAGGCCCGCTGCACTCACTGAGGAGTTTCCTGTTTGGATCCACGCAAGTCGCTTGAAGAGGGTTAACCTAAAACCCTAGAAGCAAGTCTTCCCTGCGCAGATTTCACCTCCTCCAGTGAACAACATGATGATCTCATTGCAGCATTCTACCAACTTTATCATTCTCTTACTGGCACCGCTGCTGCTAGTTTTTCTCCCTGTATGGATCATTTCTAACTGGGTCTACAGGGATGATGTGTTCTGGGTCCACGACACTTTCTGCCCATACCCATCTGTAAATGACACTCCTGCTGTAAACAGCACCCCCGACACCTCTTTGCGAACACGACGTCAAGCTGGACTACTCCCTCGCAAAGGCTGTCCTTCAATTGGAATCCAGAAAAGACCGATAGTATGCTACCCTTTGGTATAATTCCAGCAGTGTGCAAGTTGCCACCTTCTCCTTTGAGTATTGTGACATTGTGGACTGTTCATCAATTGATATCCCAAAGCTGTGCCATTGGTCCTCAGAGATTCCTAAAACTAAGGACATATATGTATATGTTACTGACTCACGTTGAGGGGTTAAGTGTGCATTCTGGGGAGTGGTAGGGTGGAATATTAATACTGACTGGGCTTATAAACTAGAAAATACCCTGAAAAACAGTGGACCAAAATGGTAAATCACTGCTTACTTGTATGACCCTTCATAAGGTTGGACACTGTTATAGGAAAAGTGTTCCTGTACAAATTATTAAGCTTTCTCTTACTATTGACAACCCTAGACCTACTGATGAAGGTATGTACATTATGGACATGTGGTTTAAGGGTGGGTCTAGCTATCATCAGTTTTCTTACGGGATCTATCTACCTCCACTCATCCTCTCCCGCCATCTTGTGGGGGCCCCAAAAAATACTAACCCACTGGCCCCTACATTCAATAAACTTACTGACATGATGGCTATTGCCAATCCCACTTTTGAAGATACTGTGGCTGTTGAGGTAGGGTTTTCAGAACCTAACCTTTGGTTAGAATGGATGAAATTCACTGCTGATCAACATAATAAGAGTAATTGTTACATATGTGCTCAAGCTAGACCCCATCTAGGAACCGTACCTCTGGACCTCCCTCCTGGTATCCAACCATGCCTTTTTGGGTTATTTACCAGTATCTCCTCTAATTTTACCTATCCCCTTTGTGTACTGCAGTGTTCTAAATACCCTTTGTTGCCAGGACAGCAAAAGCTTGATATTGCCGTTACCATCTATAAGGGCAATTACACATGTCATGTTTCTAATCTGACACAGAGTAGTTTTGTAGGTAATTTACCCCCAGGTTATTGTTCTGTCTTGGCTCATAGGTATGCCCCATTGTTGCTGCATTAGATTTGATATTTACTGGCTTTATGGAGACTTTTGGCTCCCTGTTAAGCTACCCAGCCAGTGGATAGGCCAGTGCACTTTAGTTAAGGTTACTATGCTTCTGCATATTCTTTCTGAAAGGCATCCTTCCTATTCACATGGTTTTTCCTTTTATTTGTCTTGATATAAATCTGATCACATGTATACATAGATGCTATAGGGGTCCCAAGAGGGGTCCCAGATGAATTTAAGGCCCGAGCTCAGGTTAAGGCTGGGTTTGAGTTCCTTATTCCCTTTATTACTATTAATAAGAATGTTGATCGGATTAGTTAAAATTATTATAATCAGCAACGCTTTGTGAACTATTCTAGGAACGCCTTGCAAGGTATTACTGATCAATTAGGCTCCACTTCTCAGATGGTTCTCAAAATCATATGGCCCTAGATATGATTCTAGCTGAGAATTCTGAAAAATTCTCCTCAGTATTTTAAGCTGTTGTACTTTTCTTTCTGACAATATAGGTCCTCCTATGGACATTCAGAAATTAGCAGACCTCTTTGCTGAGTTCAAATGTAACTCTGATTTATCTAATTCTTGGGATCAGCACTTTAGTTGAATGCATAATCTCTTATTATTTGCACTCTTGTCTTGACTGCTCATGTACTGTGTTATTCGTATTACAGCTCCTAAAAAGACCCCTCCTTGAGAGACATACCTAGAGTATCACTCCCTTCCAGCTCATGCTGTGTATTTGTGACGTCATTTACATGACGTAAGAGGGGAATTGAACGGACACGTATCATAACTTTAGTAAGTGTCCTTAGGCATATGTTGTTTAAAGATGCAAAGGTAGGCCCTGTTTATCTTTCCCTTCCTTGAAGAGAATACAAGGACAGATAATGTTTAAACAGAGATAATGTGAAGTGAATTCAATTGTTTTGTTAAGCCGTATTTACAGACAGCTTTAGTTAAGAAGCTCTGCTGGTCAAGGCTTTTTCTTACCTTTTGGACTTCAATCTCTAGATAGGAAAAATGCTGATGTGTTTAAAGTTTCATGTGACCTTACGTCACATGCTGACACATGCTGGCAAACCTGATTCGTATAAATATGTGAAACTCATAATAAAAGACGGACATATTTGAAAGATGGTTTCTGGTCTTTAAGATGTGTCCCCAGGTACCTGACTTACAAATGACAGAGACAGAGAAAGTATGGGGCAGGAATTGGGACCTGAATCCTTTTCAGTCTCCAAAGATGATACCAATAATTCCTGAGGACAGTGGCTTATCTGGCGGGGCAGAAACCCTGGATGGAGCACCCTCTTCTAGGCAGTGGGAAGGTGTGCGGATCGGTCATGGGCTTGCAGGCTGCCTGCCACAGCTGTTGGCTCTGCTAGTCCCCTGCCTCAGAACAGGAAGTTGACAACAGAGGGGGCAGGGGCCAGTAGACCGCAGACCCATGAACATTTCAGCACCCCTAAGTTCCCTGCAGCTGGGGCAGGAGGTGTCAGGTCAAAAGTGCGCCGGGACAAAGGCGCGCCCAGACAATTGAGCGCAGCGCAGAGGTGCGCACCGCTCAAAATTACTGTTTTTAGGGCTCCGACGGGGGAGCGTGGGGGGAAACCCCACTTTACTTAATAGACATCGCGCCGCGTTGTGGGGGGTGTGGGGGGTTGTAACCCCCCACATTTTACTGAAAACTTCACTTTTTCCCTGTTTTTAGGGAAAAAGTTGTTTACAGTAAAATGTGGAGGGTTACAACCCCCCAAATCCCCCATAACGCCGGCGCGATGTCTATTAAGTAAAGTGGGGGGGTTCCCCAACAAAACCCCCTGTCGGAGCCCCTATAAACAGTAATTTTGAGCGGTGAGCGCCTCCGCGCTGTGCTCAATTGTCTGGGCGTGCCTTTGTCTTTCGCGCCGTTGTCTATGAACCGGGGCAGGACTGTCTCCCCTCCTACCCTGACCTTGGCATACCACTGCCCGGGGAAGCATCTGTTGTCCTTGGATTCACACTGATGCCATCCAGGAAATGATGGTATTTATGCTGATTTAAGGGCTAACAACTGACCTGCTGCCACTTTCCAAGATGGAAGTGATAAATAAATAAGAGTGGTTTCATCATGGGGGCAGTGCTAGAGGTCTAGTCTGGGCAAGGGCCTCCCAGTTCTGAGAGCCTTGGTCAAGGATTTCTAGGTAAGGGTGTCTGGACTAGTCACTCTGGGGTTGATATTCAAAGTGATATAACCAGCCAGAAATGGCTCCTGGCTTGTTCAGAACTATGTGACACTGCATTTTGATGTTTCTGCTGCATTTGACACAGTGGATCATCAGTTAATGCTTTATAGGTTCAATTAATTGGGTATTTATGGTAATGTTTTTCAATGTTGAAAGGATTTTTGGAAGGAAGAACATATTAAGTAGCAAGAGGCATTGAATTATCAGAAATATGGAAAGCTACCGTGTTTCCTTGAAAATAAGACAGTGTCTTATATTAATTTTAGGCCCAAAAAATGCACTAGTTCTTATTTTCGGGGTAGGTCTTATTTTTTTCATGTACAATGGTCATTTCTCCCTTCCTTTCCTCCACCCCAATTCTTCCTCTTTCCTTTCTCACCCACACGTGCAGCATCTTTCCTCCTCTCTCACCCACCCCCTTGTGCCTTCCCTCTGCAGCATCTTTCTATCCCTCCTTTCTGTGCAGTTGCAGCAGAACCCTCGAGCAGCACCCCCCACACCCACTGTGCAGCCGAACCCCTGCTAACCATCCCATCCTTCCATCTCTCCCTCCTATCCGAACCCTGCTGACCGCGAGACCTAGATACCTCCCTCCACAGAGCAGCTTCAGCAGCACTCTAAACAGGTTGCTCCGGGGCCTTCCGTGCGCTGTGTTGCTGATGACATCAGTGATGCAGCAGAGGGGAATGCCCCAGCAGGAGAAGGCTGCGAAGCAGCCTATGTAGAGTGCAGCCGACACTGTTCTGTGGAGGGAGGAAATATTAATAATAATAGCTTTATTTATATCCCATCATATCTTTTCAGTTCAAGACGGTGTACAACAAGAGGAGCTGTAGAATAGCGAGGTGGCATTACATCAGTTAGAATTGGGAAGGAGTGGAAGATAGTTGAGTGATGGGACAGTAAGGGGAAGGAGGTAGGAATATGTAGGACGAGGTAGGTGATGAGCAGAATTGAAGGATCAGATGTTCTTGTTGAATAAGTGGGTTTTTAGTATTTTTCTGAATGAGTGGTATGTTAGTACATTCAGGGTTAGGTCGCTTAAGGTGCTGTTCCATATCCCTGCTTGAAAGGAGAGAGTCTTGTTAAGTAATCTTTTGAATTTGCATCCTTTGGGAGAAGGAAACGTGAACAGTAGTGTTCTGCGAGAGAGGTGGAGTTTGTCCTGTAGGGTGAGGTGATGTAGGAAGTAGGTGGGAACGAAGCCGAGGAGGGTATTGAAGCAGAGGCAGATTATTCTGGCCTCGATAGATAGCCAGTGAAGTTTCTTGTAGTATGGAGTGATGTGGTTTGAGTTTTTTTTCAAGCCAAAGATTAGTCGAACGGCAGTGTTCTGGATGAGTCTCAGTTTTTTGATGTTTTTTTTGTGAGATCCTAGGTAGATTATGTTGCAGTAGTCCAGTGTGCTCAGGACTAGAGACTGGACCAACAATCTGAATGAAGTGAGATTGAAGTATGGTTTTAGCGTGTGTAGTTTCCATAAGTGGAAGCATTTTTTAATTAGGATGTTGGTGTGGGCTTTGACTGTCAGTTGTTGATCTAGGGTGACTCCTAGGATTTGATGGTAGGGTTGATTGGGAAGTTCCTTCCATTTAGATTGATAGTTGATTCTGTTGGTTTGTTTGTTGAGGAGGCCATGAAAATCTTGGTCTTTCCGGATTTATCTTTAGTTTGGAATTTGTTGACCATTGTTCTACTTGGTTGATGGCTGATGAGATAAATTGTCTGGTTTTGGTTAACAGTGTGGAGAAGGGAACAATGATTGTGATATCAGCATAGATGTATGATTGGAGGTTCATTTTGGATAGTTCCTGGCCTAGGGAAGATATGTATAGATTGAATAGGGTGGGGATAAAGGGTGGGGGACACCACAGGGGTTGGTCCAAACCTGGGAGTAGGTTTGCTTGTTGGTGACTTAGTAGGATTGGTTTTTTCAGAAAGCCTCTAAACCAGTTGAGTACATGGCCTGAGATACCTATGGCATCTAGCCGGTTCAGTAGGATGTCATGGTCCACCAGGTCAAAGGCGCTGCTAAGGTCGAATTGGAGTATTAGTGCGCATTTCCCTAAGCTGAGTAATTGTGTGATGTGATTTATTATGGATGCTAGGGCTGTTTTGGTGCTGTGGTGTGAACGGAATCCTGACTGGAATTCGTGAAGTATTAAGAATTTATCTAGATAGTTCGTAAGGGCAGTGTTGATCAGCCCTTCCATCAGTTTGGTGAAGAAGGGGATGTTGGCTACTGGTCTGTAGTTGGGATGTTGTTGATATGGAGTCTTTGTAGTTTTTGCCTCTTGCATTGGATGAGTGATCCAGTCGAAGAGCATGGCCTTGAAGGGGGTGGGGCTGCTCTCAAGATGGTAGGTGGATAGTTATCTAGGTGGCAGAAGGTTTTGGAGTATTTATTAGAGAGTTTGAGAAATAGGAACCAGTTAGGTGGTTCAAAGTGACTCCAGTTCATGTCTACTGGGATTGAATCAGAGTGTGTGGTTGACTTTGTTGGGGAGGGGCTGGAATGAGGGAATTGGAATGAGGTTCTGAGATTGAGGACTTTTGACTTGAAGTACAGTGCAAAGTTCTCATCGGTAGGAAGTTGAGTGGAGGAGGATCTTTTGTGGTGATCAATTTCAAGTAGTGTATTGATTAATCTGAAAAGTTTTTTGCTGTTGGTTGTGGGGGATCCAATTTTGTTGGCATAGGAGTGTTATTTTTCCTTGGTGATTCTTTTGTATTCATGGATTTTAGATCTCCAAATTCCTTTATCCTTTTCTCTCTTTGTTTTGTTCCAGATTCTTTCAAGTTCTTTTAAGTGAAGTTAGTTCCGTGTCGTACCACCCATCGATTAAGTGTTGTCTTTTTTTTTTCCCTTCCTTTAATGGGGCGATTTTGTCTAGGATGTGGTTGCTGAGGGTGATCCAGTTAGTATTGAAGTCAAATTCTGTGTTTGGATTAGAAAATAGATTGAAGTGGGACCAGAATTCTGTAGTAGGTTTCGTGGTCGGAGGGTCAGCGGGGGTTTGGCTGTGCGGCGGGGGCGGAGGCAGGGGGAGGGGTGGGGGAAAGCGCTGCAGCTGGCAAATCCATGGATTAGGGCTTATTTTTGGGGTAGGGCTTATATTAAGACCTACCCTGAAAATCATGCTAGGTCTTATTTTCAGGGTAGGTCTTATTTCCGGGGAAACACAGTAGATGTGGTGTGCCTCAATGTTCACCCTTATCACCTTCCTTATTTAACATATATGAGTAAATTAGGAAAAAATATTTTCAAATTTAGGCTACACAGTACATACTTATGCAGATGACCTATTTCTACTTTGTCCACTTATAGAAGCAACTATAAATGTTCCTGAAAATATCAGTCAAGTTATAGGCAAAGTTAGCGCAGGGCCTTCCAAAACCCGGACAAACTGCCAAGTTTTGGAAATCCCTCTGGGCGCTCAAATAATCCTCTAAAACAAGGACATTTCTGGATTTTCAAAGACATCTGTTTGGTTTGTGGGTGGCACTTATGTGGTCAAATCCTCATATTCAGCACACAACTGCCTAAGTTTAATGGTTAAATCAGACTGCAGAAAAGTAAGTCTTATTTTTATGCGGTGTCGCTTATGCAGTTAAGTCCTGAAAATTGCACTTAACTGCATAAAAGAGAGTCAACTGCAGACACCCAGATATTGAAAGCTGGTGCCTGCACATAGCCCAGCATGGAATATTCTGGAATAACGCTGGTGGTAGCTAAAATAAAAATGCTTACCTTCTGCCGGCTGAGCATCCTGTCCTGACCCGAGGAAGAAAGTTTTGGCCTCCAAAAGTTCAACAAAAAATATATTAAGTTAGTCCAATAAAAATATATCCTCTTACTATTTTTTATTTTATTTTTATTTATTAACCTTTAGAGTGAACTAGGTTGGCTACTACACTACATTATTGTAAAAACAATACTTTTTTTCTTCCTTTAGTTGTCTTTCTATTTGGTTTTTCTTAGTATGTTGGTCTCAGTCCCTGGTGTCTACTTTCCTCTGTCTTTTCTTAACCCTCTAGTCCATCTGTCATTTTCTCTCTCCTGTTTTCTTCACTTCCTATACTATATACTTCTCCAACATTGATCTTTTCCTTTCTACTTTCTTCCATTTATTTTCCTTCCTTTCTGTCTACTCGTAGATTTCATTTATTCTTATTTTCCCTCTTTTTACTGCATCTTTCAATCTCTTCCCCCCTCTTCCATTTCTCTTTGTTATTCTCCAGTCTTTCACTAGCACTAGACTTGGGAGTTATGATCGACCAGTTGATCAAGCCAGCCACGTAATGTGCGGCGGTGGCGAAAAGGGCAAACAGATGCTAGGAATGATGAAGAAGGGGATCATGAACAGATTGGAGAAGGTTATCATGCCCCTGTAACGGGCCATGGTGTGCCCTCACCTGGAGTACTGCGTCCAGCACTGGTCGCCATAGATGAAAAAGGACACGGTACTACTCGAAAGGGTCCAGAGAAGAGCGACTAAGATGGTTAATGGGTTGGAGGAGTTGCCATACAGCGAAAGATTAGAGAAACTGGGGCTTTTCTCCCTCTAATAGAGGAGATTGAGAAGGGACATGATCAAAACATTCAAGGTACTGAAGGGAATAGACTTAGTAGATAAGGACAGGTTGTTCACTCTCTCCAAGGTAGAGAGAATGAGAGGGCACTCTCTAAAGTTAAAAGGGGATAGATTCCGTTCAAACATAAGGAAGTTCTTCTTCTCTCAGAGAGTGGTAGAAATCTGGAACACTCTTCCAGAGGCTGTTATAGGGGAAAACACCCTCCAGGGATTCAAGACAAAGTTAGACAAGTTCCTGCTGAACCAGAACGAATGCAGGTAGGGCCGGTCTCAGTTAGGGCGCTGGTCTTTGACCACATGGCCGCCGCGTGAGCGGACTGCTGGGCACGATGGACCACTGGTCTGACCCAGCAGTGGCAATTCTTATGTTCTTAGTCCCCTCATTCCTCCCTTCCATCCTTCTCTCTTCTATCATCACCCACTTTACAACTTCTTGGCCCCAGCATCCCTCTCTCTCCTACTACTCTCCCTCCTATGTATGTCCCCCCCAACCTCCAAGTCCCCGTATCTTGTTTTTTTCCCCTCCTTCCTGATTCAGCATCTATTTTCCCCATTCCTCCTGCTCTGTTTTGGTCCAGTCCACGTTTTTTGTCCTTCCCCCCTCCCCCCACTGTTGCTGCTTGTCAGGACCAACAGCAGCAGCAGTGGTAAAGAAAAAAAGGTGTGTGGCTGCCTGCTTTCCTCTTGTCTGCTGCTGGCTCTGCTGTTCCCACCCTTCCCCCAAAATAGGATGTGCACGTTGGAGGGAATTGGACCAGTACAGCCAGCAGCAGAACATATACAGGAAGCGACCCAGCATTTTATTTATTTATTATCACTGTTGCTTCTGGTTCCAGGCAGTGGCAGCAACCTGGGGGAGGTAGGATAGATTTTGGTTAGGGCTGGAAAGGTACAGACCTCTCATGGCTCCTACATATGACTAAGGCATCTTAGGCTCAGTTGGTTAACCGTGGGCTGTTTTTTTTAAATTTTCTTCCAGCTAAGGTTGCTTTACCCTTAATTTTGCTGAGCATTTCCTTATCTTCTCGTGCACTCCACTCACCTGCCTTTTGTGCTTGTATGAAAACAGAACTCCTAAAATAAATGCAGTTTGTTTATTTAAAAGATTTATTAACCACTTAACATCTAGGCGGCTTACAATAAAACATCCACCATCGCCAACAGACGTATAAAATTCAAGAACCATCAATCACATCAGTCAATTTAAACATAATATCATACCCCCCTCCTTTACCAATGTGTCTATGAGCGTCGGAGCAGTTACCGCCGCTGCCGGCACTAAAACCCGCGCTAAGCGTTAGTAAAGGAGGGGGATAAGGAATGATTTAATATGCAAATTTTCCAAAGTACAATCGACCTTTGCTTCAATGAAATGCCTGAACAAAGAAGATACGTCTTTGACCAACTTCGTAAAACACATTCTCACAGAAGCGCAAGTTTCCGGGTTCCACAAAACCGCACCAGCAATAAAGAAGGAAGATTTTGCTGTATTCACATAGGGGTCCTTTTACTAAGGCATGCTAGCCCTTTTAGCATGCACTAAATATTAGCGTGCATCTATAGAATATAATGGATGCGTTAGCTAAAACGGCTAGGACCCCATAGTGCCAAATACATTTCTAAAGTAGGGGCTGATGAAAGAGAGCTTGACCCGAAAAATGAGTGATGCAAAATGTTTGTTGCTTTCCTCACTGTGGGTCTCTGAGGTCATTTCCTCCATAATGGAGTTTAAAGAAAGATTGGAGTGGATAATAAATCTTTTAAATAAACAAACTGCATTTATTTTAGGAGTTGAATTTTCAGCATTTATGATCAGATTTTCTGAATATATTGAAAGTGTATGGTGAAGCTGATATCATCTCGAGCATGGGTCGGGGTCCCAAAATGCTTCCCATTGTATCGAAGGAGGTACAGCTTTTGACTTAACATATAAATGTGAATTTTAATATTTACGTCTATATACAGTGTGCAATTCCTGTTCGGTATAGATGGCAATGGCTTTGACTTTGGTAGGTACCAATTGCAAAGTAGTTACGTGAAGGGGAAACGACCAGCGAGAGAGGAGGTAGGGCCGTTGGACGATGGGGACAGGAAGGGAGTGATTAAGGAGGAAAAAGAGGTAGCTGAGAGGTTGAACACGTTCTTCTCGTCGGTCTTCACGAGCGAAGACACATCTAATATACCAGACTCAGAGGAGCTCATGAGTGGGGAACAGGATGAAAAATTAGAGCACATAGAGGTAAGTAGGGAGGATGTCCTCAAACAGATAGACAGGTTAAAATGTGGCAAATCACCAGGCCCGGACGGGATCCACCCAAGGGTTCTGAAAGAACTAAGACAGGAAATAGCGGGCACAATCCAACATGTTTGCAACCTATCCTTGAAAACTGGTGAGGTACCAGAGGACTGGAAATTGGCAAATGTCACACCCATCTTCAAGAAGGGATCGAGGGGTGACCCTGGTAACTACAGGCCGGTGAGCCTGACTTCAATTATAGGGAAGATGGTGGAAGCCATGATCAAGGACGACATTTGCGAGCACATCGAGAGGAATGGCCTACTGAGAACAAGCCAACATGGATTCTGTAAGGGAAGGTCGTGCCTAACGAACCTTCTGTACTTCTTTGA
This sequence comes from Geotrypetes seraphini, assembly GCF_902459505.1. NCBI lineage: Eukaryota > Metazoa > Chordata > Amphibia > Gymnophiona > Dermophiidae > Geotrypetes > Geotrypetes seraphini. Next base: position 33,224,212 of record NC_047088.1, read on the forward strand.
GGGAATAAGCAGTCGGGTGGACAATGGAGAGCCCATAGACATCATTTACCTCGACTTTCAAAAGGCTTTTGACAAGGTGCCACATGAAAGGCTACTTAAGAAGCTGTGGAACCACGGGGTGGGAGGGGATGTGCACAGATGGATCAAGCACTGGTTGTCGGGTAGACTGCAGAGGGTTGGAGTAAAGGGTCAATATTCTGACTGGTGGGGAGTCACGAGCGGTGTGCCACAGGGATCGGTGCTGGGGCCTTTACTCTTTAACATATTCATCAATGACCTGGAAAAGGAGGCTAAATGTGAGGTTATAAAATTCGCAGACGATACCAAACTGTGCGGCAGAGTTAGGACCAGGGAGGAGTGTGAGGACATGCAAAGGGACCTGGACAAGCTGGAAGACTGGGCAAACAAATGGCAAATGCGCTTCAACGTGGACAAATGCAAGGTCATGCATATAGGGAAAAAGAACCCGTTGTTCAACTACAAATTGGGGGGGGTATTATTGGGAGACAGCAGACTCGAGAGAGACTTGGGTGTGCTGGTGGATGCATCACTGAAGCCATCTGCACAGTGTGCAGCAGCCTCGAAAAAAGCCAACAGGATGCTGGGAATCATAAAGAAGGGCATAGTAACCAGATCACGGGAAGTCATCATGCCATTGTATCGAGCGATGGTGCGTCCACATCTGGAATACTGCGTTCAGTTTTGGTCGCCACACCTCAAGAAGGACATGGCAGTACTTGAGAGAGTCCAAAGGAGAGCAACGAAATTGGTAAGAGGGCTGGAACACTGCTCATACGCCGAGAGGCTGGATAGGCTGGGGCTCTTCTCTCTGGAGAAAAGGAGGCTCAGGGGAGATATGATAGAGACCTTCAAGATCATGAAGGGCATAGAGAGGGTGGATAGGGACAGATTCTTCAGACTGAAGGGGAAAGCAAGTACGAGGGGGCATTCGGAGAAACTGAAGGGAGACAGGTTCAAAACAAATGCAAGGAAGTTTTTTTTCACACAAAGGGTCGTGGACACTTGGAATGAGCTACCGGAGGAAGTGATCAGGCAGAGTACGGTACAGGGATTCAAACAGGGATTGGACGGATTTCTGAGGGATAAAGGGATCGTGGGATACTGAGGGAGGAGCTGGGATGTAACACAAGTATAGGAAGTTAACCAGGAAATGAGTATAAACCAACCAGGTCGTGCATGTGCAAGACCGGAGGGCTAGGACTTCGATAGGAAGGCAGGACTTAAATGGGAAACCAAGGTGGCAGGGGAGCCCCTTCTGAAGATTCAGACAGGTCTTGACCTGTTTGGGCCGCCGCGGGAGCGGACTGTTGGGCAGGATGGACCTGTGGTCTGACCCGGCAGAGGCACTGCTTATGTTCTTATGTTCTTAGTTTATTCCCCTTTAGTAGCAACCAATTCACTCTGAAATTGTGCCTGAAATCTCTGGCAGCAAAAAATATGTGATCTGTTGCATGAGGCGGTTTCATCACACTGCCTAGTCAGGGTAATTCATCCTGCTGCAAACAGAATCCAGATCTGGGATGCTAAAGACAAATAGACTAGCTGATTGAACTTGATAGTATAATCACTTTTCACTGTTGCTGTTGGTCTCTACTCAGTGCTTTATCAAAGAAGATTAATGCAGATTAAATGTAGTAGCTGGGAGATGTAATCTTTTTTAAAGGGAAATGCGCAATAACGTGGCCCTTAGCTATGTTAAAAGCTTATTTTTATAATGCAAGTCCATAGGTAACCACATTGGCACATCTGTGCTTATTCCCTGCAGAAACTCATTTTTTCCCCTTAATTCTCAACTATTTATCTTACTGTTATTGTAGCTCATATCTTGCTTCTAAGGACATGTTTCAATCTAGAGGCAAGTGGTTGAATCCCAGATGCCAACACACAGGGAAGTATACAGGCCCAACCTTTAGTAGGGTTTAATTTAGGAATGATTCAGGACAAATTAGATCATCAAGGCCATAAGTCTTTGCCTATCTTGGGTGAATTTCTTCATAAAGGCAGTTAATAAATCCCAATAAATATTGTACAAATTGCATGACTCGGGCTACTTGAATCCATATACGAGTGGTGGGAAAAAGTCTGCAACCATGTGTGACTTTTGCATTTTTTTTCAACTCTCTGACCTTTTATTTTAATTTCTTTGTTGACCCATTACATTTGTCTGTGTGCCACGTTGTAAGGGATACATTTGGCTAGTAGAATCAACTTTTTAAGAGCACTTGTTTCTAATTTTACAATTTTGTTGATACTGGAACATAGCTACTATAACGTTTATAATTTATGCTTCAAAGCTGAATCGAGACTGTCCAATCAGTATGTGTTATTTCTGACCAAGCAGGATGCTACATTCATCAACCAATCACAGTCCAGACATCTAGGTAACAGGGAAGCTATAAAAAGCGTGGGCTTCTTGGGTGTCTCTTGTCTCAAGGCTAAGAAGGCCTTCCTTCGGTCTTGAGTGTCTTTTGTTACAGCTGGGTATATTCATATTCGTCTGTACAACAGGGTTTTAGAACTTCAAAAATAATGCTTCATTACTCCTCAAAACCAAAAGAGCCTACCACAGTAACTAGGAGTTGTTTCTGATATGGATTCCTCCAATAGTGTTGGGAGTTCTTTGAGGAAACAATTAAACAGAATATCTTATTTACTGGAGGAATAGCATCATAAGAACATAAAAATTGTCGCTGCTGGGTCAAACCAGTGGTCCATCCTGTCCAGCAGTCTGCTCACGCGGCGGCCCCCAGGTCAAAGACCAGTGCTCTAAATGAGTCCAGCCTCGCCTGCGTACGTTCCAGTTTAGCAGGAACTTGTCTAGCTTAGGGCTCCTTTTACAAAGGTGCGTTAGAGCCTTAACGTGCGGAATAGCGCTAAAAACGCTAATGCATCTTTGTAAAAGGAGCCCTTAGTCTTGAAACCCTGGAGGGTGTTTTCCCCTACAACAGACGCTGGAAGAGCGTTCCAGCCCTCCACCACTCTCTGGGTGAAAAAGAACTTCCTTACGTTTGTATGGAATCTATCCCCTTTCAACTTTAGAGAGTGCCCTCTCGTTCTCCCTACCTTGGAGAGTGTGAACAGTCTGTCTTTATCTACTAAGTCTATTACATTCAGTATTTTGAATGTTTTGATCATGTCTCCTCTTTTCAAGGGAGAAGAGGCCCAGTTTCTCCAATCTCTCACTGTACGGAAAATTTAAAGCCTCTATAACTGGGGTAGGCAATTCCAGTCCTTGAGAGCTGGAGCCAGGTCAGGTTTTCAGGATATCCACAATAAATATGCATGAGATAGATTTGCATCTCAAGGAGGCAGTGCATGCAAATCCATCTCATACATATTCATTGTGGATATCCTGAAAACCTGATCTGGCTCCGGCTCTCGAGGATCAGAATTGCCTACCCCTGCTCTAAAAGATACTTAAACATATTTATTGGCAACATCCCAGGAGATTTAGGAAAGTTCAATAGCCAAAGGTTAAGTTGTCTGTTGAATTTCTCATCTGCTCAGTTTTTCTGTAAACAAAACAACTTGTCCTTAACAACAGAGTTCTTTAATCTTGGAGATTCTTAATATTGCCCTGAACTTGTAATTGGCTAGAGCATAGTTCTTCAACCGCCGGTCCGCGAAGGATTCGGGTCCCCGCCGCAGCAAAAAGTGCCGGCATCAGCTGACGTGCAACTTCCTGTTGCCGTCGCTATGCCGGCACTCCTGCCTTCCACCTCCTACTCCTGCCGCGTATGTCTCCGCACCCCCAAACAAGCAGGGGCAGCTCTGTGTGCTTTTAACTTCGGCACACAGCTGCCCCTAAGCAGTATTTTAGCCACGGTTTCATGAGGCAGCCTCGGGGCCTTTGGTAGGCCGGCCCACATTGCATCATCGAAGCGGGCCAGCCTACCAAAGGCCCCGAGGCTGCCTCATGAAACCGCGGCTAAAATACTGCTTAGGGGCAGCTGTGTGCCGAAGTTAAAAGCACACAGAGCTGCCGCTAGCCTACATAGAGGAAACATTTGCTGGAGAGGGAAGGGAGAAGGGGTATTCCTGGACAAGGGAGGGGAAGGGGCTACTGCTGACAGGGGAGAAGGGAAAGGGAAGGGACGAGAATTACTGTTGGATAAGGGGAGGAGGAAAGGGAGAAGGGGTACTCCTGGACAAGGGAGGGGAAGAGGCTACTGCTGACAGGGTAGAAGGGAAAGGGAAGGGATGAGAATTACTGTTGGATAAGGGGAGGAAGAAAGGGAGAAGGTACTGCTGGACAGGGGAGGAGGAACATTGGAAGGAAACAGCTGGCAGGGAGATTAGAGGAGCGGAAGGAGTCAGGATGGAATGGAGAGATCAGATGAGGGAAAGGGGAGAGACAGAGGAATGACAAAGTAGAAAGAGATTGATGCTGGGAAGGGGGGTCAGATGAAAAATAAGGAAAGAGGGACAAAGATGCTAGATCTGGTGTAGGAGAGAGGGGCATAGAAAGAACACAGATACCATATGGAAGGGGGAGGGGTAGAGGGCAGACAGTGGATGGAAGAGGCAGATGCTGGATTGAAGAGACAGAGGGCAGATGCTGGATGGAAGAGTGAAAAGAAGATGAAAGCAGAAACCAGAGATGACAAAAGGTAGAAAAAAATAATTTTATTTCTATCTTGTGATTAGAATATATCAGATTTAAAATATGTATCCTGCTAGAGCTGATGTTAGACATAACTGGGGAGTGCAAAGCCCAGGCAGTGCATCTTTAGCTTCCAGCTGGCTTAGGGCTCTCTCTGACCAGGAGGCAGTTGCCCTAGTTCCACTCCCCTAACACCATTCCTGCCATGTGTGACTGTGGTATTCTGTTAGCATGATATTTGTGTAGCATTCTGTAATAATTTGCCTTATTCAATTTTCTTGATAGTAGAGGGGATATATATGAAGGGGAGGGGAGACGGGGGTTTTGTTGATCCTTGCCCTGTATTATTTATATTTATAAAATAACTATTTGAGGCTTGTGCGGATGGTATCAGATGGTTAACGAGACCGAGACCGAGCTCGTGGGGATGGGGTGGCAATGGGGTTTTTAAAAATTTCAGTCTCATTAGTTTGCCGGTCCACAAAATAATTAGTTTATTTCCGCCGGTCCATAGGTGTAAAAAGGTTGAAGAACACTGGGCTAGAGCAATCATTCTTGATACCCTCCACCACTTTACATAAGCTGTCTATTTTATCAATTACAGGTTACTTCCTCTGTAGATTTCTGTAGTGTGGAGCTTGCAAAGCATTCCAAATGGCATCTAATGTTACCATTGTGGGATAAGTAGATTCCCCTACTACTACTTATCACTTAAATATGCTGAAAGGCATGCACAGTGCTGTAGATTTTTACATTTATAGATGGTCCCTGTTTGGAAGAGCTTACAATCTAACTTGGACAGACAGGCATGACATATAGAGTTGGGGATGCAGAACCCAAGGTGAAAGGAGTTAGGAGTTGAAAACACTCTCAAAGAGGTGGACTTTTAACTGGGTCTTGAACACTGCCAGGGATGGAGCCCACCATAGGGATTTGGGCAGCTTGTTCCAAGCATATGGTGCAACAAGACAGAAAGGACGGAGTCTGGAGTTGGCAGTTGAAGAGAAGGGCACAGATAAGAGGGACCAGCTGAGTGGAGCTCACGGGGGGGGGGGGGGGGGAGGGGGGGGAAATCATAGAGGATGATACATGAAGAGAGATAGTGAGGGGTAGCTGACTGGGTGCATTTGTAAGTCAGTAAGAGGAGTTTGAATTGTATTTGGAAATGGATGGGAAGCCAATGAAGTGGCTTTAGGAGAGGGGTAACTTGAATATAGCGGCTCTCCCGGAATATGTCATGCAGCCAAACTCTAGCCAGATTGGAGGGGAGTGAGATGGCTAAGCAGAAGGCCTGAGAGTAGTGAGTTGCAGTAGTCTAAGTGTGAGGGGATGAGGGTGTGGATAAGTGTTTTGGTAGTGTGCTCAGAGAGGAAGGGTCGGATTTTGGTAATATTATAGAGGAAGAAGCGGCAGATTTTAGTGATATATTGAATCTGGGTGGTGAAGGAGAGAGAAGAGTCAAAATTGACTCCTATATTATGAGCAGACAAGACAGGGAGGATGAGAGTGTTGTCCACAGAAACAGATAACGAGGGAAGCGGAGAGGTGAGTTTAGGTGGGAAGATGAACAGTTCTGTTTTAGCCATATTCAATTTTAGATGACGGTGAGACAGCTAGGTGGCAAGGTCTGAGTTTCAGTAGAGATATTTGGTGCAAAGAGGTACATCTGGGAGTCGGCGGCATAAAGGTGATACTGGAAGCTATGGGAGGAGATCAGTGTTCCAAGTGAGCAAGTGTAGATTGAGAAAAGGAGTGGTCCCAGAATAGAGCCTTGAGGTACACTAATCGATAGTGGTACGGCTGTGGAGGCGGAATCACCATTGCATACACTGAAAGTGCGATGGGAGAGATAGGAAGAAAACCAGGAGAGAGCAGAACCCTGCAATCCCAACAAGGACAGCGTATTAAGGAGTAGGCGATGATCAACAGTATCAAAGGTAGCAGACAGATCAAGAAGAATGAGGATAGAGTAGATGCCTTTGGATGTGGCCAAGAACAGGTCACTGGAAACTTTAGTAAGGGCAGTTTCCATGGAATGCAGCGGGTGAAAGCCTGACTGAAGCAGATCCAGAATAGCTTGGGATGAGAGGAAGTCCAGGCAACGGTGGTGAACAGGACGTTCCCCTATTACTCCTAGGTCTGCCTAACTGCTGAAGATGGTGTCTTTAGCTCAGCTACCATCACCATTAATACTGCCAGACTTGGCAGTAGGCTGGAAATTGGGGATGGAGTGACTTCGTACCCAAAGAGGCAGGCCCTCCTCAATCCTACCCTGGTAGGAGTTGTCAGAGAATCTAGTGGCATAGTGATGAATCTTCTGTTGAATGGGGGACGATGCTTGAGCCAATGAAGGGGCAGTTTTAATCAGTCCCTTTCTCTTGATATAAGGCATTAGGTAAGAAATAGTATATCGGAGAAAAAATGAGGCAGGAAGCATAGAAGGAGTGCTAAACTCAGCTCATTGGTTTCATGCTGCCATCTTGGTCACGCCCCACCCCTTCTATTCCATTCTCAAGCATTCTAAGGTGTGCTGTCCTGAAGTTTCCTTATTGAAGAGCTACTGCTTCTACTACAGTGTGATGAGTGCTTTAGAAGAAAAAGTGGACTGCTATCATAATTTGTGTTAAGTATGCTGGCGGTGCACTTGTGGCTACTCTGTTCCCCAATATATGTACAGAAATAGTGTCGCATTGTGAAAAAGTGATGGTACCCATGGGTGAGCCCTAGTATCGAAACATCTGTCTTGGCTGGATAAAACCACTGCCAGACTTGGCCCAGATGTGGAGCAATTAGACACATTTTCATTTTCAACCAAATAAAAATCCAGCTTTGTGGGGCATTTTCTCATAGTGCTGAGAATATCTTTTAATTGGATGGCGGATCTTTTCTTCAGCGTATGGCACTTTCTACCTGTCCTTGACCACTAAAACTGACACCTTTACCCAGTATGGTGCTGCAGTGATGAATGAACATCTCCAAAAAGTCATTCTTATTACCCAGAAAAAAAAAATGTTTTCTCCCTTCTAAGCTTCTGTGCATGCCGCAAGCGTAATGCCTCTCTCTCCTGCCTGCAGATTGTATCTTCCATCAAAGTTGATGCAGAACTAGAAACTGAGCCTGGGAAATGTCTGCATGGATTGTTTATATGCTGGCACAGAGCTGTGTGTATCTGCAACTGGAATCACTTAATTGTGTTTTCAGAACTGCCATTGAATATCGTGAAAGAGAAAACAGTTTTTGATTCTGATATCTGCAATTTCTTCCAGCAGATGAGAAGGCAGGGACTTGATCATGCTTAAGATTGTATAATGTTTATTTCCATGGCCACATTCAGACATAATAGAGCACTTAATGTCATAAAAATTCAATTACCTTCAAGTTTTATTGTGTTAAAGTGCATATTATACACCCCCTGTTGAGGTTCTCCAGGGCTTCATTTCTGAACCTCTTCTCTCAGCATCGTATTTGTGGCTATAGAAATGCATTTAATATTCATTTTTAATTGTGTTTCAAAATAGTTATTTAATACTTCCTACTTGTGACAAATAAAATCTGCTCCAAGACAACAAAGTGTTTCGCACAAGTGAAGAACAATGATGACTACGGACGTGCTCCATGAGCCTGATATTAATTGATATTCACGCTTTGAATGTGACAAAATTAAAGACTACAGTTGAACAGAAATGACTAAATGCAGTAGAAAATGCAGTTCTACGTTTACCTAATCTCACTTTTTTCTGATCCAATAAATGTTATGTTATTTCCGCCAGATCCTCTGAAGCGAAGTTCGAGATGGGTTACGATAACACTTAATGCACACAAAATGTTTCAACAGCAATTATTGCAATTCAAGAAGGAAAGAGTCTGGTTGTACTCCTAACAGAGACTTCTGGGACTGTGAATTCACGGATAGTATAGGTCCTTCATAATAATAAGCCTACAGTGCAAAATCAGGGTTTAACTAGGCTCCTACCCATGATTTATGTTTTCAAGTACTGTACAGTCAAACCTTGGATCGCGAGTAACTTGGTCTGCGAGCGTTTTCCAAGACGAGCAAAAACATTTTATTAAATTTTAACTCGACAAACGAGCGTTGTCTTGCAGTAAGAGCACGTAGACGCACGTCACTTCAAGTACGCAGAATATACGCGCGTCGCATTGCATCGCTGAGCGCGGCTGAACGTAATACAATCACCCGCAGTTCAAGTGCGCACAACATACGCACATCTCACGCTGAACGCGGCTGAATGTAATAAAAGCATCGTGTCCAATTCACCCGCAGTTCAAGCGCGCTGTATAAATTGGCAGGTCAGGAACGCACAGTACAGTATTTTGTATTAAAGTTTTGGGGTTGTGGAACGAATCATCTTGAGTTTCTGTTAATTCCTATGAGGACATTCGTTTTGATATATGAGTTTTTTTGGATTACAAGCAAGCTTCCGGAATGAATTATGCTTGCAAACCAAGGTTTTACTGTATAGTCAAAACAGAGCATACATGGTGGATGAGGAACTTTAGACTGTTATCCTAGCAAAGGATGTATGTAAAATCAGAATTTGTATTTATTTGGCTGTAGGTCACATTTTTCTAAGTAGTAGCTTGAAGTGAGTTACAGTCAGATATTGCCCCGTCCCGAGAGGGATCAGAATCTAATTGTTACTTGAGGTAATAGACAGTGATGTTGCATGGGTGAGAGATGCCCGGGTGATAGTGCCCCTTCCCCGCTCTCCTCTCCTCTCCATTCCCCCCACCCCCATCCACTCCTTCCTTGCCCCCTCCTGCCGCACATGCGCTCCTTCCCTTCCCCCCATGCCTCTTTAACATTCCCGGTATGAGCAGCAACCCCCAAACTGCAAACAGTTCCTCCTCTCCTTGCCAGTCCACCCTTATCCAATCCCCAGCTGCGCATACTCAGAGGCCCTCCAGATGTGACCGGAGCTCATCGGGGCTTTCCAGACAAATGCTGGGTTTTGGAAAGTCCGTTCAGGTCTCGGACAGTCCTCTAAAAAAGAGGACATGTCTGGGTTTTCCCCGATGTCTGTTAACACTAAGGGCTCCTTTTGCTAAGGTGCGTTAGCGTTGGTAGAGCACGCAGGAAATTACCGCACGCTACGCTTCTAGAACTAACGCCAGCTCAATGCTGGCATTAAGGTCTAACGCGTGGGACAATTAATGGACATCGGAGGGTTTGCCATGTGGCAGCCGTTAGCACGGCTTTGTTAAAAAAAACAAAAACCCCAAACACGTTAAGCTTGCAAGCTCCATTTCTGAAGGCTCAGATCCTCGTGGTTCTAATCCCAAATGGCACCAAATATAAAGAGCTGAGCTTCGTATTTATGGCCTTCACTTGTGGCTGGGCAGAGTGACTTCTAATCCCTCGGCAAGGGCCTCTTGTTTCGTGACTTAATGCTGCCTCAGGAGGAGGAACTGTATCACATGATTCGTGCACTAATGTTGCCATTAGTGTGCAACTGAAAAAATTTTACAGTTTCAGCACTTACCACCACCTATTTTGGAGGCAATAAAGGCTCATGCGGTGTTTCTGCATGACCTAGTTAGTACGTGGTAATGAAGAGCACAGTAACATAGTACAATAATGGCAGATAAAGACCTGAACGGTCCATCCAGCCTGCCCATTAGTTATACTCATTACAAATACATGATTAAATTAACTTGTCTCTTCTTTGATATTTCTGGGTCATAGACTGTAAAGTCCACCTAGGTTCCAACAGCTGAAGTTGCCGTCCAAGCTCACTTCAGCCTATCCAACCGTCCGGTTTGCAGGATATCTACCATAAGTCTGATCAGTAACATCCTAAACTAAAATTAAACTAAAGCTTAACTTTGTATACCGAGTCATCATTCTGAGAAGGCTTGACTCAGTTTACAGCAATTAAATAAACAGGGAATGATTTACAAATGATAAATAGAAGATATTTGTAAAATTTCAAAAGAATTAATTTTCAAAATGTTTGGCAAATAGAGTAGTTTTTAAAGATTTACGGAAAAATTGAAATGAACTGGAACTCCTTAAAAAAAAAGGGGAGATCATTCCAGAGTTGAGAGAGTTTAAAGACCAAAGATTGACTGAAGATCTTGACTCCTTTTATCCCTTTTTTAGAAGGAAGGGAGGGTTTAAATTGTTGGATACCTCTTGCAAAGGAGAATCGGTAAACGTTCCAAAATAAAGGAATAAGAGGATTAAAGATACCATGGAGAATTTTAAAAGAAATACAAGCGCATTTAAATTGTATTCTAAAATAAACTGGGAGCCAAGTTAGTGGAGTTCCCATTGATGCCCTCCCCTGTCCTCCCCAGCCCATCCTACACCAAATCGCCACATATGGGACACAGACTGTGCAAGTCTGTCCAGTACCGGCCTTTCGAGTAGGGCTTCTACAATATAGAAAGCTAGCTAAGTCACACGACATAGTTGGCTAGCCATTAAGCACTAATAGTCAGCAGCCATATCACGCTGAACATTAGCGCTTAGCTGGCTAAGTGCTATTTAACCAGCCATTAGCCGTTCCTGGCCAGTTACATTGCGCTGAAAATCAGGGGACATGTGTGGATTTTATTCTCAGCCAAGCTCAATGAAAACCACACTTCCTTGAAATCTGTATATAACGTGGATTTCCATATGTAAATAGCAGTTTTATGGATTCAGTTTTACATGTGCATGTGAAAAAAACACATGCAAGTGTTGGTATTTCCATGTGAACAACGAAGGAACCGTGAGGTAGATCAGTCAAGGGTGTGTTGTTCAAAATAACCACTTTGCTGATGAATATGCCGCAATGGCTCAATAGACTCGACACCAGCAGTGTTTCAGTGTCTGTGCTTTAGTTTGTAATCATGTTTTATTTTATTTTGAGATGGTCCCTGTAGACCAGGGGTAGGGCACTCCGGTCCTTGAGAGCCGTATTCCAGTCGGGTTTTCAGGATTTCCCCAATGAATGTGCATTGAAAGCAGGGCGTGCACATAGATCTCATGCATATTCGTTGGGGAAATCCTGAAAATCCGACTGGAATACAGCTCTCGAGGACCGGAGTTCCCTACCCCTGCTGTAGACTCTTGATAAAGGCACAGACGCCGAAACACTGCCAGTGTCGAGTCTATTGAGCCATTGCGGCATATTCATCAACAAAGTGGTTACTTTGAACAACACACCCTTGACTGATCTATTGATATCCTGCCCTCACGACTCCCTCATTGTGTGCTTTCGTCCCGTCGTTGAGGCCTGTCCTTGGCTTCCGATTCAAGGTAATTCCAAGTGGAAACTGCGGGTAGGGCTTCTACAATGTAACCCCTAGTGCCTCGTGGTTTTATCTTGAAATCACCACATGAACTTTTTATTTCATACCTTCCAGCGGCTTGAATATAGCCGCAAGTTCTGTGGAAATTATTGTTCCCATGGAATTCACACTGGCAGGTGTTCATGGACTTTCTCACTTCAAAATGAGTATGCAGATTCTGGTATCTCACACTATATTGCTACTGTATTGCATTTCCACGAGAGGTCTCCTAGGAAGAGCATTTTTTTTTCCTTCTTTCTGTTGTTCCCTCTGGGAGTTGTTGTCCTTGTGTACCATCCCTAATTTAATTGCTGAGCAGTATTGCTAAGATGCTTAGTTCAGCTATGCTCCTGACAATGATAAGTGTGTTTGTCTCTTCAAAGAGAGAGAGAAAAAAAAGCGGAAGCAAAAGTTCTTGCTTGCTTGTCTGACTAATGGTATAGTCGACCCTTCTTAGTCTTTCTGTGAAATGCACTGAGTTCCCAAGTCTGAACCTTTCCTTCTTAAAGCTCCCATGCCTTACCCTCAGTATCTTTAGTTATTTTTAAGAAGGCAGGTTTTTTTTTTTTTTTTTAACAATAATAATGGAGTTTGATCACTGAAAGCAATCAACAAATAATTAGAGTTGATAAACAGTTATCTCCATATTCACAAACAGAGCTATTTGAGGATGTCTAATATATTTTTCCAATTTCACTTCTGGCAGTTTCCTATTGGAAGATTCTCTATATGACATTTGATTGGGCATAGGTTATTTTTACCTATAAAATCTAACTTGGTTCCTTGGAAGAATATCATTGTACTGAAGATAACTTTGCTGTCTGAAACTCTGAAGGTATGTATTTATTTATTCAATTTTCTTTACCGTTCTCCCAGGAGAGCCAGAACGGTTTATATGAGTTTATTCAGGTACGCGAGCATTTTCTCCTGTCTGTCCCGGCAGGCTCACAATGTATCTAATGTACCTGGAGCAATGGGGGGATTAAGTGACTTGCCCAGGGTCACAAGGAGCAGCATGGATTTGAACCCACAACCCTAGAGTGCTGAGGCTGTAGCTTTAACCACTGCGCCACACTCTAGACAAAAATAGGAGAAATGCCATCCAAAGTATAAAAATGTCTTTATCAAAATCCCAAAGTAGATAAACATATTACAGTGTTCCCCCGTGAATTTGCGGTTCGCAAATCGCAGACTCACTCATTCGTGGTCTGCTCCGACTGCCTCTTCCTGTAGTAAAGTCGGGCTACACCAATCAGGAGCTGCGTGTCAAAGCATTTCCTGATTGGTGTAGCCCAGGGGTGCCCACACTTTTTGGGCTTGCGAGCTACTTTTAAAATGATGAAGTCAAAATGATCTACCAACAATAAAATTTTAAAAAACACAAAGCACACTGTACGCAGAGAAAATGTTAATTATCATTTATATTCCGGGGTGTTTTCAAAGAGGTCAAGGCAGAAGACTTTAAAATATGCAATGTCACCTCAGTAACAACTATACGAAAATAGACAAATATACCCCTTCCCTTTTTACTAAATCGCGATAGCGGTTTTTAGCACAGGGAGCTGGACTGAATGCCCCGCGCAGCTCTCGACACTCATAGGCTCTGCACTAAAACCTGCTATTGCAGTTAGTAAAAGGGGGGGCCATAGTGCAAAATATAGACAACAGATATAAATTCTCAAAACGGACACATTTTGATCACTAAATTGAAAATAAAATCATTTGTCCTACCTTTGTTGTCTGGTGATTTAATGAGTCTCTGATTGCACTTTTTTCTTATGACTGTGCATCCAATATTTCTTCCATTCTTTCAGCCTCCTGTATGCTTCCTCTCCTCCAGACCTCATTCCCTCCCCCAACTTTTTCTTCCTCTCTCTCTGCCCCTCCCTTTTCTTTCTTTCTTCCTGCCTCCCTTTCTTTCTGTCTTTTTCTCTCTCCATGCCCCCTTCTTTCTTTGTCTCCCTGCCTGCCCCCTTTCTTTGTCTTTCTTTCTCCCTGCCCTCCCCCAAGCCGCCACAGGTATCGGGAAATAGGCCCCCAAACCACCGCTGCCGTGTTCTGAGCTCTCCCTGCTTCTCGACACAGTAAACAGGACGCAGAAGCGCCGGGCCGACCAGCCTTCTACCCCAATGTAAATTCTATCGTCGGAGAGGAAGTTCCAGGCCAGCCAGGCAGCGATTGGCTGGCCCAGAACTTCCTCTCCAATGTCAGAATTGACAGGGGAGAGGGGGGAGGCTGGTCGGCCCGGCACTTCTGTGTCCTGTTTACTGCATTGGGAAGCAGGTAGGACGTGAATATCATGGAGCCCAAGATGGGCTCTGGGATCGACTCACGTTGCCTTTGCGATCTACTGGTCGATCACGATCGACCTTTTGGGCACCCCTGGTGTAGGCTGACTTTACTACAGGAAGAGGCGGTTGGAGCAGACTGCGAGTGATTTGCTTCACTTGTCGGCGCTCCAGCTGCCCTCTCCTGCCTCTCCAGCTGCCCTCTCCCTCCCTTCCCTGCCTTTTGACAGGCGAAAAATCGCATTTGCATTTTTTCAAAATTCGCGGGGGTTCCTAGAACGGAACCCCCGCAAATTTCAGGGGAGTACTGTACAGTGTAGGATGGTATATACTAGGATCAACACGGTCCGTGTATCAGCAAAATCTGCCTTCCTCAGGAGTCCTTAGAAAACCAAGAAATAATAAATTATGTGGTATAAAAAAGGGGAAGAATTGCATATTTTTTGGCAGCCAAAGTAAAAAACAAAAGGAATTGACCCCAAAATATCCACAAAGAAGAAAATCCAGTGAAAACCAAAAAAACTCTGTGGAGTGACGATGTTCCTAAATGGACTTTATTTAAAAGTATCAAAGTTCCGAAGGTACACTAAAATCATCCACATAAAATAATTCCATCTACATAAAAGTAAATCATCCACATAAGAGCCTTAAAGGACCTAGTCCGCTAGGGATACGGAACCCAACACGGTCTGCGTTTCGACAAAAAGTCTTCTTCAGGGGTCCCTGGGGGTCCTATAAAGGTGACTACGTGGGAAACAATTGTGTGGTGAGCCGGAAGTGAAACACTGCTTGCATTTGCAATGGAAAGCCAAAGTGAAATGCGTGTAGTACCTCAAGTGCATATTGGTGCAATGTAATGTTATGCAAACAATAGTGCACTCAATGAAATAATATATCTATCCGGTGCTGCGTGTTGAAAAGAGTGATATACTAATGAAAGAGAGATATGTAACCATACAGTAGAGAAAACGCTGGTTACATAATGTTTATAAAGAAATAGTGAAGCTAGGCATAACTGACATGCACCATAATGAAGAAACCAAAAAAACCCAATATCAGTGAGATATTCTGAGGTAAAACTTACAAATAGAAAACCATGCTTATACACTGAGAGCAAACATAAGAGCGTTAACTGATAAAGAATCATCAAAAGCTAAAGGAAACTAAATGAGAAATACTTGTAATGTAGAAATCAAATAAAATGATGTAAACTCTAATTTTATGAGTACAAAAGGAATTATCAAAGAATAAGGGAAGCTGATGAAGAAGCCCTTGTAATGTATGGATCAAATAAAATAGTGGATGCAGCAAAGGCTTTTGATCGTGTGGAATTGACCTTTATGTATCAGGCAATGGATTGGTTTGATATTGGTTCCGGATTTATATAAATGATTCAAGCCTTGTATAGTTCCCCTTCTGCCAGATTATAAATAAATCATACTTTGGTTTCGTCTGGAGAGGGGAGTTAGACAAGGATGTCCATTATCGCCTTTGGTATTTGATATTGTTCTGGAACCCTTGCTATTGGCTATTCAACAGGCAGAGGAGATACAGGGGATTCCTTATAACAGGTCGGGAATGTAAGGTCTTTGCGTATGTATATGATATTTTGCTCCATTTGAGGAATCCTGAATCTACCATTCTGTATATATTAGCTTTAATTGAAAGATTTGGAAAATTTTGATGGGCAAATTTATGTTTAAGATGAATGCAGATATGCTGGGGCATACTAAGAGATTCAAGTTAATTTGGGGCCCATCAACGTCTTTTGTGGATTCGTTATAATTGTCTTTTATCTTCATTTCTGTTGGTATAACACACACATCCGGGGGTAGGGGGAGGGGGGTATATCTTTTGTGTAATTTTATTCCCTTATGAAAGTGTTGGTTGGGTGGGGGTGGTGGGTTATTATTGTATGAACATTGATTGATTATAAATGCTTGTTTGATTATTATTCTTATTGTATGTATATTGAATTGCATTTTTGTTGGCTTTGAAAACTTAATAAAGATTATAAACATTAAAAATTAAATAAAATAGTGAAAACTCTAATCTTATGGGTATGCAAATACGGTGCTTTATATTGGCAGTAGAAAAGTGAAAGACCCACTGATTTACAAATGTTACAGTTACACATGGGTGTTGCAGCCTAGACAGAAAGAGAACCATTAGAAATACTAATTTTGTGGGTCCATTAATTATGGAGGTATACATCGGCGGTAAAAATAAATAAATAAATAAAAGACCCAACTGGTCTACAGATATCACAATATTGCATGGGAGCCGCAGCATAGAGAGAGAAAGAAAACCATCGGAAGCAGAAAGTGAGACATAATTAGAAAGTACCAATTCAAGGGACCAGGCAATATCAGATGCATAATCAAATGCAGTGAATTTGAGAAAAAGTCTTATCATAGACATAGTAACATAGTAGATGACGGCAGATAAAGACCCGAATGGTCCATCCAGTCTGCCCAACCTGATTTAATTTTTTTTCTTCTTCTTAGTTATTTCTGGGCAAGGATCCAAAGCTCTGCCCGGTACTGTTCTTAGGTTCCAACTACTGAAGCCTCCGTCAAAGCTCACTCTGGTCCATCTACACCCTCCCAGCCATTGAAGCCCTCCCCAGCCCATCCCCCCCAAATGGCCATATATAGACCCACACCGTGCAAGTCTGCCCAGTACTGGCCTTAGTTCTTCAATATTTACTATTATTGTCTGATTCTAGATCCTTTCCACCACCTCTCTCAGGAGCACATTCCAGGCATCCACCACCCTCTCCGTAAAGAAGAATTTCCTCACATTGCTCTTGAGTCTCCCACCCCTCAGCCTCAAATTATGCCCTCTAGTTTTACCATTTTCCTTTCTCTTGAAAAGATTTTGTAGAATGTAGAATATACGCAGAGACCTTATATTCTACATTAATACACAACGCAGTAAAGTACCCGGCACAGTGGCTGTTCTGCCCCCATTTTTTGTGAGCATTTTCTCAGTTTTTGTATAAAACAAGTATATGTAAGCAAAGTGTGCCTCTGTGGACACAAATCCCCAGAAAGCTTTGCTTCTCCCAGAGAGCCAGGCTGTAACCAAAGAGCTTAAGCCCGCCCTTCTTTAACTTCTGGGAGAGAACACTATCCATTTTGTAAGACTGCATGAAAACTTGGGTCTAGTATTGTCCTTCACCAGGTTTTCACCCTTTATTTCCGCTAGCATAATATAGCTTAGGTTCAAAATCTAACTCTGAAGCATAGTGTTATTTCCCACAAGGTGTGTTGACACACTTCCAGCTTCCCTTTGAATAGGAGGTGCTGTTAGAGTAAGAAGATTCTGTAACAGCTGGACTGCCTTGAAATCTTCAAATTGTGTTTATTCTTTACTTCACAGTATTAAAGAAAGTTGTTCAAAAACTATAGATCCTCTTCTATTAAACTGCGCTAGCAGTTAGTAGCACGGTGAGTAGCGCTGAATGGCCTGCGCTGCTCCTGATGATCATAGAGTTCTTATGAGTGTCAGGAGCAGGGCGGCTCACCACACTAGCGCAGTTTAATAGAAGAGGAGGAAAGTCTGAACAATCCCTTTCGCCTACAGCTGATGTCTTAGCTACCTTTTTTAAAGACAAAATCTCTCGTATCAGGAATTCTTCTCCTTCAATGGACTTTGAACCACTCATTACAGACTCTAAGGATGTTTCAAGGGATATTCCAGTGGATCGTTCTTGGTATTATTTCAACCCAGTAACTCAATCTCAAGTCTCTCAACTATGTGAAAAGGTGAGAAAATGTAAATGTTCTTTGGATCCCTTTCCATCATACCTTTTCGCTAATATTTCTTCCCAAGCAATTAACTGGCTGACCACTACTGAATTATTTGCAATTATTTGCTGGAAAAAGGGTATTTCTCGCATGACATGGGGCAGACCAGTCTTACTCCACTTCTAAAGAAAGCTGAGTTGGACTCCACCATTCCTTCTCATCACCGACCAATTGCTAACATACCATTGTTGACCAAATTAATGGAATCAATTGTCGCCAGTCAACTTGCCATTGAGAAATTTTCAATTCTTTTGCCATTCCAACATGGGTTCCGTTCTAACTTCCGTTACTGAAACTCTTCTAGTTTCTTTACTGTCAAAAATTCAACAATTGCAATTACAGAACAAATATGCTATTCTGCTTCAGTTTGATTTGTCTGCAGCATTTGACGTCGTCCATTATGACACCTTACTCTATTTACTCTCAGACATTGGTCTTGATCAAGTTGTTTAGGACTAGTTTTCTAAATTTCTTTCGTCCCATTCTTATTCAGTCAACATCGAAGGTGACATATCGAAGTCTTGGGTGCCTCCTTGTGGGGTTCCTCAAGGCTCTCCATTATCTCCTATCTTATTCAATCTTGACATGAGTACATTGAAACATTACAACTTGATAGCTTGGGAAACTTCATTCACTTACGCAGATGACATCTTCATCTTGATTGAGGTCGACTGATATTTCCAACATTGTTTCTAAAATCAATCAATGTATCTCCAAACTTCAATCTTGGGCAATGTCGGTTCAAATGAAATTAAATGTCACTAAAACTAACCCCCTGTTTTAATAGAAACATAGAAACATAGAAAATGACGGCAGAAAAGGGCCAAAGCCCATCAAGTCTGCCCAATAAGGTGTGCTATGCATTTTAGTGCGTGCTACATATACATGCGCTCTAACCGCTAATGTGTCTATAAACAAACATGCACGCATTAGCGTTTAGTGCGTGGTTAGTGTGTGCTAATATTTAACATACGCTAAAACGCTTAGTGCACCTTTGTAAAAGAAGCCCTAAGCTCTTATGGTTGGGTCCAAAATTGGATTGCCTTCCCACCTTTGTGACTTTGGATTCCAGGATATCCTTACAAATTGAATTCTCTTCTAAGATATTGGCCGTTCTCATAGACTCTTCACTTACTTTCAAGGACCAAATAAATTCCCTTAAGAAGTGCCTTTCCAGTCTTCATAAGTTGAGAAAAGTTAGGAGCCTTTTTCACCAGCAGCATTTTTCTGTTTTGGTCCAATCCATTATATTAGCCCGGTTGGATTACTGCAATGCAGTCTACTTGAGTTTAACTAAGACCTCCCTGCATAGACTCTAATTAATACAAAATACTGCTGCTAAGTTGATCTGTGGAAAAAGTAAATTCGATCACGTGTCTCCATTGCATCTAAAACTTCATTGGCTTCCCGTCCATTGCAGGATTCATTTCAAATGTGTCTGTATTGCCTTTAAGATCCTTTATGGTATCTTTGCTCCTCTTGTCCCTTTATCTTGGAATGCTTATAGATCCTGTGCTGCAAGAAGCACCCAACGATACAAGATTTCCTTTCCCTCTGTCAAGGGAATAAAATCAGCTAGAAACCTCAGCCAATCCTTTATTTTCAAAATAACAGAATTATGGAATGGAATTCCCCATATCCTAAGGTCTCTAGTTCCTTTCAATTTTTTCGTAAAGCTTTAAAAACAACTTTGTTTTCTAACTACCGGTACTTTAGAAATCATTCCTAGCCTTGCCTTCTCTCACTCACTGGCTCTTTTTTTCTTCTCTTCATTCAGATTTTTTTTAATACCGTTAACTGAATCGAGCGCCTTGTTTGGAGATGATCCGGTATACAAAGCTAAGTTTTAGTTTAGTTTAGTATGGGTTAACTGAAAGGGATTCGCAGAGAAGTGCCAACTTCATCCAGTGTGTTCAACAGTGCTTGACCATTTTGAGGAGTCCCTGCTTTTCAGTACAAAACCTGAGGAGGCTTCAGTGACATTCTATGGTAAAGACTGTCCAGTAAAGCTGTCCAGTGGTAGCATAACGGCAGTGTACGTATAACATCAAATTGAATGGTAACGGAAGGACATGACATGCCTGCATGAGAACTAACAAAATGAGACATATGGAAGGAACCAGGGCAAAAGTGTAATCTTATAGCACAAATGTACTAATTTCAAAACAAGTGTCCCCATTGGCAGAGGTGCTTAATGTCATCTGAACAAATGCTAAAAAAGTGACCACATCAACAAAAGCATGCATGTGATGCATGCTCAAAGAAGTTTGAGGCCCTTCTAATAAGGCGAGCTAGCCGTTTTAGCACGCGCTAAATGCTAACATGTCCATAGACTATAATGGATGCATTAGCGTTTAGCGTACGCTAAAACAGCTAGTGCGCTGTAGTAAAAGAACCCCTATATTTGTGAAAAACAAGAAACAAAATTTAAAAATGTAGAGTATACATGTGATACATGCATCATAGAGCACATAGAGACTGAAAATGTGTTCAACCCCCCTCAACCAGGGTGTATTAAATGTATAAATAAGGTTTATGATTTTTTGACAAACTCCCAGAGTGCATAGCTATATCCCTGGTGGGCAGATACTCCCTCTTCCTTCTTGCATGCTTTTCTCTTGTGTGTGAGGAGAAAGCAGACTCCATCTTAGCTAGCACAGGGACAAAGGAAAAGCATTGTTCCCATCTAGATACACCTTTGAATTTTGCTAGTCGAAATACAGTTTAGTGAGAGAAGTTGAAGCATAATAGTACTGTTAGGAACAAATTTTAAAATTATATTGTTTTATCTCTATGAATTGGGGATAACAGGAGTAGTGGGCTAGATGCTAACTTTAAAATGGAAGACAAGGGAAGTTGTCTGTCTCAAAGATGGCTGACAGACTTGTGCTTGGCGTAATTTGGCTGTTTTTCAGATTGGTAGATGCTCTTTGGCCTGCTAGCTGATAATTGGCATGATCACATGTTTAAGTTGGACCCAAAGCGGTTGATTCATACTAGAAGAAATACTGGGCTGAAGACACGACTATTTGAATGACATACAATAACACACACTCTCAAAATTTATCACACAGTAAACATACTCTCCAGATAAGAAACGTCAAAGCTTCTGAAGGAAAAAGCACAAACCTGGGGTTATTAGAAAACCAGGGTCCAGCACTCAAACCAGCTTTAGAAGAAAAGCTCTTTGAGGTAGAAAAAAGCCTCAGAGCCCCACCTCCACAAGTCGACACAGCGGCTAATTAAATGGAAGCTACAACGGGGTAAAGGAAAGTCATTGGCGTAAAAAACCTCCTTGAGTAATATTTCTTTCAAAAAAGCCTTGTGCAATGCAGACCAACTGGTTTCAAAATAAAGCCACCACAGATAACTATATCACTGAAGGAGTACTTAACTGGAGTACTCCTTCAGTGATATAGCACCACACATCGACGATAACCAGCCTTTCGCTAAACTTAAGCTGCCTCAGGCAGGGCAGGCATAATTAATCGAGGGCCCCTAGGCACACAAGTACACTGGGCCCCCCTGCCCCGCCCCACCTCACCATGCGCCCAGGCAGAAACAGGAAGCTGCGTCAGAGGGAAGCTTTGGGCAAGCAGCACCGCTTGCACAATTACAGTTCCCGTTGCCTTTCTTACCCACGTTGCTTGCTTGTCTTACTTTCCGTCGATGGGGGTGGGGGCCGCGTTGCCGATCAGGGGGGGCTGCGTTGCCGATCGGAGGGGGGGGGGCCGCGTTGCCGATCAATGCCGGAGGGTCCCATCGCCGTTTGGAAAAAACAATGTTGATGCCCTCCTTCATCGGGCCCCCCGACCATTTCGGACCCTAGGCACGTGCCTACTTGGCCTATTGGCACGTGCCCTGGCCTCAGGATGTGAAGGTGTAATTAGTCTTCTCCAGACCCTTGTCTTCTCATCATGGCTGCCGCCCAGACACCTGGGCCACGATGAGAAGCAGAGCGTCTGGAAAAGACTAATGTACTATCTGTACAATAGTAGGGGTGACATTTTGGAATTCATTGACAGGTCAGTTACGATTAAGTATACCTAGGGATTCTTTTAAGAAACTTTTGAAGGCACAGTTATTTCTCAATGTGTTTATGTGAACAAAAATACAGTAAGTATTTCTGTGATACTTTTAAAAACTCATGAAGATTTAGTTATAGGACAATGCATTTATGGGAACGAAATGCGTATGTTCGCAGTGGAGGATGTAGGAGAGTCTATGGGCTCCTTTTACAAAGGTGCGCTAGCGTTTTTAGCGCATGCACCGGATTAGCGCACATAAGCTGAAAAATTAGCGCCTGCTTAAAAGGAGACGGTAGCGGCTAGCGCCCGTGGCAATTTAGCGTGCGCTATTCCGCGCGTTAAGGCCCTAACGCATCTTTGTAAAAGGAGCCCTATGAGTCTATGCTGTATTGTTCTTATTTATTTTGTATGTTTTGTAAACAGCCTAGGCTTTAGGCGGTATATAAATTTTTTAAATAAATGCAATTTAAAAAAAAAACAAGATAGCTGTTATGCAGTTTTGAAAATGGGCATGTTTGGTCCTGGATTTCTTGTGCCTCTTCCGCAAAACATCCAAACTCGGATTTGACTGTCATATCAAACATACCCCTTTTGTGTCACCTACCATTTTTTTTCCATTTTGTTCCCCCTAAGAGACAACTCCATAAATCCACCAAACTTTTTCATGAAATACTGCTTTATATTACCTCTGTATCTACTCTATGTAACCTCATATCATGACCCCTGTTAAGCTGATTCTTACAGTAAGTATGATTTATGAGCAATAAAAAATTATCAGAATAATCAAGGGAACGAGGCTGGCAAACTTCAACCATTAGTTTAATTCAATGAGCACTGCACTTATAAAACATTGATCTTCTTTATGAAATTGATAGAATAAAGTCAGACAATTGACTCTCAGTTCCGGTCATGCCTGAATCTGAGCCCTCACTTTTCAGAAATAACTACATTTTTCTTAATATTACTTTCTTCCAAAACTCTTCCAGAAATCTGTTCTGCGAAAGCAGCCAGGCACTGCAAACAGTGCTTTTATGGAATACGTTACGATCTTTGTCACAAGCACATAACCAGGATGAGACAATGGCATTTTGGATTTACATAATGATTTTCATCCAAATAGGATGCTACAGTGATCCATAGTGTAATATTTTGAAAACAGGCATGTGGCCACTTCTTATTCTTGATCTGTATGAAAAGCTTCCAAAGTGGAAAGAGGAGAGAAAATATGTAGGGGGGGGGGGGGGGAGGTTACATTTGTTTGAAATGGTGTGGGAAAAATCAACTACTATGGAAAAAAAAACCTCTCTGTTATCAAACATTAACAAAACCTTGCACTCAAACTCAATATTCTGTAGTGGTTGTCCTAAAATGATGAAATAATATATTGGAGCCCTCAGTTATTAGCTTTAATGACCTCCCCGCCCCCTTTAGCTTTCATCAGCGGTATGCTTATTACTACGCCCCACGTTAGCTGAGAGCTTCAAAACTTCCACTCAGTAACATCCCTGGGCATCCCTTTTCTTCTTTAAACGCGTGAAAGAGTGCAACTTACAAAAATATGCCAGTAGAAAAGTAAAAAAGGTATATATTGAGGGACAGATTCTGTAATTGGGTTCCTAAAAAGATAAGTGCCTAAAGTTGAGCATCTTGGGCCTGATTCTGTATAGGAGGCTCGGTCTCAGCAGCCACCTAAGCGGCTTTTGAGAATCGCACATGGATAAGGCCCGACAGCGCAGGAAGAGGCGGTTGGAGCGTACCACGAGTGATTTCCTGCACTCGCGGCGCTCCGGCTGCTCTCCTGCTGCCCTCTTAAGGCTCCCCCATGAAAAACCGTATTCGCGGTTTTTCGAGATTCGCGGGGGTTTCTGGAATGGAACCCCTGCGAATCTCGGGGGAGTACTGTAATGTAATAAATCCCAATAAATAAGTAAATAAGTGCCTTTGAATATGTCCAGTTAGTCCTGGACAAATGATTTAAATGGCCAGGAGCCATTTCTGGCCCCCAGTGTTTGGAGTAGGATAAAAACTCTATAATAGATATAACCAGTGATTTCTAACAGACAGATGCCTAACCCTGCCTAACCACCCCAATTCTCTAACCGGCGTCCATGTCACAGGCACCGTTTAGAGAACTGCGTTGCCACTGAGCTGATCGTGGCAAGGGAATCTCTCTGCCGCAATCAGCTGAGCAGCAGCGACAGGGAACCCCTCCAAATCCCCTCCCCCGCAAGTTGGCTGGCAGGAGGGATGCCCATTCCCTCCCGCTGCTACCCCCGAAACCCCCCCCCCACACACACACACATACACACTGTCCACTCCCTCCTACCAGAACTCCCCAAGCAATCCCTGGCACCTGGGCCAACCAGAGTTGTAGGCCTCCTTCCCAGTGCATTCTGGGATGCACTGGGAGTGGCTTAAGACTCCAATTTGCCACATCCCTAAGACTTAGGGCCTAAGGCCACCCACGACACATGCCTACAGTGTGGGCAGCCTGCCTTGGGTTGTTGTTTGTTTGTTTTTTTAATGAAAAATTACATCCCGATTGGCTGGTTAGACAGCGGTAGGACGCCTACCGCTGCCTACAGTCGGGATAGCGTTTATAGGATTTGGCCCCTATTCATGTCAAACACATTTAGGCGTCCATAACAGAATCATGCCTAACTAAAACTTTGGTGCCTTTTATAGAATTTCCCTGTAAGTGCTCAATTTCAGTCACTTATCTAGCTCTCGGATTCAGTAGGGAACAGGCTCATTCTCAAGCTGCTGCTTCTATCAAAAATCTCCTCTGGAACGATATCAAAAGCACTGCTATAGGGCTTGAGAAGGTGCCCCATTTCATTACTTCCACAGGAACCTTCTGCTTGCTACTTGCAAAACAGGCACACTGAGACAATATTCTCTAATTAAGCATGCAACATTTTGTAATGCCTCTGACATACCCAAGATTCCATATAGAATTCTAAACAGTAGCAACATTCTATGTTACCGATCCCAGGGCAAGCAGAGGCTTCCCCCCATGTCTGTCTCAATAGCATACTATGGGCTTTTCTTCCAGGAACTTGGCCAAACTTTTTTTTTTTTTAACCAGCTACGCTGGCTGCTAACTTAATTAAGTTGTGCTTGCATCTTGGTCACACGCCCACATTTGAGCATGGCACTCTGAGTACCATGTATAGAATCTGGGGGTTTTATGTGCATTAGTGCATGCTCTTGAGAATATTCATTTGAAAACAAAACAAACATGAAGATAAAAGTTTTTGGATGCCCATCCCTAGTTTATAGTGAATAATATGGGGCTCATAATCGAAAGAGAGAAACGTCCAAAAACCGGCCTAAGTCAGCACTTGGACGAACATTGTCAAAATACGTCCAAGTGCCGATAATGAAAACGGGTTTTGGACGTATTTCTAAACGACCTAGGTCTTCATAATGCCGCTGAACAACCATAGTTAAATGGGGTGTTTCAGGAGGAGTGTCGAGGGCGGGATTTGGGCGGGACGTGGGCAGGCTTAGACTTAGTCATACTGCATGTATAACCGAAAGTTATACAGCACTGGATCGATGGAACTTGGACGTTGTGACTTAGACCATATAAAACAGGGATCTCAAAGTCCCTCCTTGAGGGCCGCAATTGAGTCGGGTTTTCAGGATTTCCCCAATGAATATGCATGAGATCTATGTGCATGCACTGCTTTCAATGCATATTCTTTGGGGAAATCCTGAAAACCCGACTGGATTGCGGCCCTCGAGAAGGGACTTTGAGATCCCTGATTTAAAACATGGTCTAAGTCAGTGGTTCCCAACCCTGTCCTGGAGGACCACCAGGCCAATTGGGTTTTCAGGCTAGCCCTAATGAATATGCATGGAGCAGATTTGCATGCCTGTCACTTCCATTATATGCAAATCTCTTTTATGCATATTCATTAGGGCTAGCCTATAAACCCAATTGGCCTGGTGGTCCTCCAGGACAGGGTTGGGAACCACTGGTCTAAGTCACAAAAACCCACCTACAGTGACCAGATATGCACTGCAAACACATAATACAGACCCACACAAACTACCCCAGTGATCACCGACCTCCCCCCTATAAAAATATTAATCACAACTTGAAAATTGTGCCTCCAGAACATCATCACTTGGCAGCCTGGCATAGGAAAGCCTAGTCGTGCTGTACAGTGGCGTCTTAAGCTGTCTTGGGGGTGAGTTAGGGACCCATGGAGAGGAGGCCCCATGCCCATAAGCCCCTGTAATCACTGCATTGATATTGAAACATGTGCACTCCCCTATACACCCCAAAACCCTTTTTTACTGGCATAAAAGTGGCTCCTGAAGCCATAAGGGCTATTGGGGTGGTAGATAAGTGGGGTTAGGGGATTCTGGAGGTAGTTTGGGGGGCTCACCATGACCTATAAGGGAGCTGTAATGAGGAGAAGACATGTCACCCTTTTTATGAAGTTCACAGCAGTGCCCTGTAAGGTACCCTACTATTTAGGTGCCATGTCTGGGTGTTCAGTCCATCACTTTGTAGACCCCTCCCACGTCCAACAGGGCTTGTTCTAGGTGTTTTTGACTTGAACGAAAAGTTGGACGAAAATGTGGTATAAAGATGGACGATTTAGTGACTTTGATGATCAGATCGATAGGGCGTATACTTAGACGATTTTTGAAACAAAAAAAATGTGGATGTATTTTTCGAAAATGTTTTTTTACTTTGGATGACTTGCGACTTAGATGAAAACGGACTTAGACATTCCTTTCGATTATGCCCCTCCATGTATGTAAGTAAGGTTTCCTAAAATATTGATTTCATTTGGTCAGTTTTCAGCTGATCAGTTTCCATCTGTGAAATATTTGAGACTAAAGTCATAAAATTAACCTACTCATAAGAAAAAAAAAACAGTGTTGGGAAGAGGGTCAAGAACCAACCACCTGGACAGGATAGAGACCTTCGGTATCAAGCAGGACTAAAAACACCGAGGGTGTGTTATATAGCAGACTAGCTGATGCCCCGGCGTTGCATGGGTATTTAATTATAGCAATAACACAGTAAATGGATTGAAATAAAGATACTTTATAGTGGTGAATGTAATTATTTTTTTACAGCTTTATAAAAAGTACAATAATCAAATTATAATGTGAAATATTTGACAAAATGAATACAATACAACTAACACAAAACTTGATTATAAACAACAATTTTAGTTTCACCTCCAGGAGCAAGAACATATAAATTCTTGGGTGAACCCACCCTTGATCAAGCAACATAGAGTTGTCCATGGGAAAAACAGGGGGATCTTAAATCCACTCCACAGTACGTAATAGTCTGTCCCTGTGATTTGTTGATTGCGATAGAGAATGCAAGTCTCACTGGAATTTGCAGTTTCTTAAATTGAAAAGGAAGATCTGTTGGAATAAGTGGCATCCAAAAGTTTCAGTATTGATTTAAACAACTCAATATGTGGAAACTCTGGTTGAAAAGAAACTCCATGCAGTTTGTTCCCGGTTCAGAATGGAACCTGTGTTCCTAGTTCAGGATATGTGAGTACTCATGAAATGTAATAACATTATGAACTGGGGTGCATGAAGGAAACAGTTACAAACACAGTTAGAACATACAAACTCTATATGTATGGTGTCCGTGGTAGAATAGAAACGTTGTCCCTAGTGGTTATAGTGTCATAGAAAGTGTTTTATAGTTGGAATTACTGTGAGAATAGCAGCTTTTTACATTTTTTCCATTGACATGAATGGGTGAAATCTGATTTTCTGTTTGTAGCTCCGCCCACGTGTGCAGGTGGGCCGCCAGACCCCCAGAACATATCACCCCAGGTAGTGAGGGATCTGCATACCAAGTCTTGTTCAAATCGGTCAAGCTGTTTTTGAATTACTGTGAGAATGGCAGCTTTTTACATTTTTTCCATTGACATGAATGGGTGAAATAAGATTTTATGTTTGTAGCTCTGCCCACATGTGCAGGTGGGCCGCGAGACCCCCAGAACATATCACCCCAGGTAGTGAGGTATCTGCATACCAAGTTACGTTCAAATCGGTCAAGTCGTTTTTGAATTACAGTGAGAATGGCAGGTTTTTACATTTTTTCCATTGACATGAATAGGTGAAATAAGATTTTATGTTTGTAGCTCTGCCCACGTGTGCAGGTGGGCCGCGAGACCCCCAGAACATATCACCCCAGGTAGTGAGGGATCTGCATACCAAGTTACGTTCAAA
Organism: Geotrypetes seraphini; assembly: GCF_902459505.1. NCBI lineage: Eukaryota > Metazoa > Chordata > Amphibia > Gymnophiona > Dermophiidae > Geotrypetes > Geotrypetes seraphini. Next base: position 33,252,488 of record NC_047088.1, read on the forward strand.
TCGGTCAAGTCGTTTTTGAATTACTGTGAGAATGGCAGCTTTTTACATTTTTTCCATTGACATGAATGGGTGAAATTCGATTTTATGTTTGTAGCTCCGCCCACGTGTGCAGGTGGGCCGCGAGACCCCCAGAACATATCACCCCAGGTAGTGAGGGATCTGCATACCAAGTCTCGTTCAAATCGGTCAAGCCGTTTTTGAATTACTGTGAGAATGGCAGCTTTTTACATTTTTTCCATTGACATGAATGGGTGAAATGTGAATTTCTGTTTGTAGCTCCGCCCACGTGTGCAGGTGGGCCGCGAGACCCCCAGAACATATCACCCCAGGTAGTGAGGGATCTGCATACCAAGTTTCATTCAAATCGGTCAAGCCGTTTTTGAATTACTGTGAGAATGGCAGCTTTTTACATTTTTTCCATTGACATGAATGGGTGAAATGTGAATTTCTGTTTGTAGCTCCGCCCACGTGTGCAGGTGGGCCACGAGACCCCCAGAACATATCACCCCAGGTAGTGAGGGATCTGCATACCAAGTTTCATTCAAATCGGTCAAGCCGTTTTTGAATTACTGTGAGAATGGCAGCTTTTTACATTTTTTCCATTGACATGAATGGGTGAAATGTGAATTTCTGTTTGTAGCTCGGCCCACGTGTGCAGGTGGGCCGCGAGACCCCCAGAACATATCACCCCAGGTAGTGAGGGATCTGCATACCAAGTCTCGTTCAAATCGGTCAAGCCGTTTTTGAATTACTGTGAGAATGGCAGCTTTTTACATTTTTTCCATTGACATGAATGGGTGAAATGTGAATTTCTGTTTGTAGCTTGGCCCACGTGTGCAGGTGGGCCGCGAGACCCCCAGAACATATCACCCCAGGTAGTGAGGGATCTGCATACCAAGTCTTGTCCAAATCGGTCAAGCCGTTTTTGAATTACTGTGAGAATGGCAGCTTTTTACATTTTTTCCATTGACATGAATGGGTGAAATGTGAATTTATGTTTGTAGCTCGGCCCACGTGTGCAGGTGGGCCGCGAGACCCCCAGAACATATCATCCCAGGTAGTGAGGGATCAGCATACCAAGTTTCGTTCAAATCGGTCAAGCCGTTTTTGCGTGATCGCGGCACATACACACATACATACACACATACATACCTCCGATTTTATATATATAGATATATCAGAAACAGGCGCATCACAGCTAAGCACATCTGAAGTGGTTCATCAATGGATTAAAAAAAAAAAGGCACAAATACTAATACATGATGGTAACCATTATAAGTTAAAATAGAACAGCTGTTTCTAAATAGTTCAGACTGTAATATTGTTTGAGGCTCTGGAAGTTCTTTGTTCTGCTCTGTTGGATGAATGTTAAACTCAACTCAGCCAGCTCCTGAGGCAAATGATGATAGACCATTGTTATTGTAATGTGCAGCTACCTGTTCAACGTTGAAAATTGGCTACATTAACTTCTTTTTATGAGATGCACAGGGACTCTTTTTGTATGCCTTGAAGCACAAAGAACAATAGGAAGTTATCATACCATGTAATGGATAGAGCACCAACCTTCTTTTTCACACAATAGTTTGTACGTTGGATTAGCAGAAATGATTTGCCATTCTTTGGATACCAAAGCCCACACACCTCGCTGCTACATGATGATAGGAGACATTACTCTGAATTTTTTTTTCTTTTCTTTTACCAGCAGGATTCTTCATTTGCACCTTCAGCACACGCACAGACACTACGGACCAGATTCTATACATGTAGCTTACAATTCAGCACCAATCGGGATGGCACTTAGCATGATTCTATAAAAGTGATGTGCACCTTATAGAATCACGCTTAGCACCAGTGCGTGCCGTAACTTGTAGGAGCACCCATTTAGGTCAAGTAAAACCAAGCCTAAATTCCTGCGCCTACATTCTGTGCAGATCAGGCATATTCTATAACGGTGCACATAACTTTTGGGAACACCCGTGATCCGCCCATGCTCCTTCCCCTGGCCACACCCCCTTTTCAGCTTCATGCACTGGAAGTGATGGGTAACGCTTTACACAATGTGGCTACCAAGTTGGGTGCGTAGCTTCTAATTAGTGCCAATTAGCTTCACTTTGGAGGTATTTATTGCCAATTATCGGTACTGGTCTTGTTAAACAATTAAGCTGTGCGCACAAATTTTGCTCTTATTTAATTCGTATGTAAACCTCTTTGTCTTACTAGATTAGTTAAAGTGGTATATCAAGGACCGATAAACATAAACATAGAAATATTCCTTGAGTCACATATGACCTCTAGCCATAAAACATCCTTGCCACTGAAAAATGCCCATTTCTTAGTCATTATTTATATCTGCTACGTATTTCATATCTCTATCATATCTTTTTATCTCTCCTTTTGGGTAAAAGTACTTCGTCCTTTATAGGGCTTACAATGCAAATTCTGAACCAGCTGGTAGAGCTTCTCTGAACAACTTTTTGGAGGTTCAGGAGTAGAGATATTCAGCCTGTAGTAGTCAGCATATTTTTGGCTGCCACTGACTTTATGCCCAAATACGAGGGTCATTTCATAAATAATGCACACTATTTTAAAAAAAATTTACATGTTTTATTTTTTTTCAAGTATTTCTGTACAATCCTTCAATATAGTTTCCCTGCTTTGCAATGACCGAGTCCCAGCATCTGGGAAGCTTCATTATTCCATCCAAGACACTGTTTTTGTTCAATTGCCGAATGGCTCGGGCGGAAAAAGCTCTTCCAGAGATACAAAGCGATGTTGTTTCAACTTTGGAAAAAGGTGGACTCATGTCTGGACTGTAGGGAGCATGAGGTAACACCTCCCAGCCGTATTTGCGTAGTTTTTCAATGACAACATTCCCTATGTGCGGGCGAGCGTTGTCGTGAAGAATGAGTGACCCAGCCAAGAGCAACTGAGGTCAGGTTTTGTGCATTTTTTTTGCAAAAAATCACGATAATACACTGCTGTGACACTTCTTCCACATGGAACTTTGTCTGTAATGATGATACCTTCATGATCATCATAATAATAATAGCTTTATTTATATCCCGTCATACCTTTTCAATTCAAGACGGTATACAGTAAAGTAGAAATACAGTGTGGATACCACAGGCATCGATGCAAGAGAAGAGAACAGGGAGATTACAGCATAGGTTTAGGGGGGACGGAGGAGGGAGGACTGCACAGGTAGGAGGAGGTGCATGTTGGAGGAGGTGCGTATTGGGATTGTAGGTAGGCTGGATGGGTTTCATAGGATCAGATAAACTTGTCGAATAGGCGGGTCTTCACAGATTTTCTGAAGGATTGGTATAATGGGGAGTTCAGGAGGAGTGCGCTTAGGGTGTTGTTCTAGATGCCAGCCTGAAAGGATAGTGTCCTATCAAGAAATTTTTTTGTAACAGCATCCCTTGGGAGTGGGGAATGCAAATAGAAGTGTTCTGCGGTAGGGGCGGGGATAGTCCTGTAGAACAAAGTGTTTCATGAGGTAGGTGGGTGAGGTGCCGAATAGCGTCTTCTAACGAAGGCAGCTGAATTTGAAAATGATTCTGGCTTCGAGTGGTAGCCTGTGCAGTTATTTTGAAGTATGAGGAGATGTGGTCGGATTTTTTCAGGCCGAAGATCAGTTTTAACTGCCATGTTTTGGATCGCTCTTAGTCTCCTAATGGTTTTTGTTTTTTTTGTGGGATCCTAGGTAAATTATGTTACAGTAGTCCAATGAGCTTAGAACTAGAAATTGGACTAGCAATCTGAATGTGGCAAAGTCAAAGTGTAGCATGATCTGCAAATATCTACCACACTCTGTACACAAATTGTCTCTCTTTTCCCCTCCCCTCCCCCTCTTTTCCTTTCTCTTCCTTTCTTTCAAGGTTTAATAAGTATTTTGTATATAGTAAGTGCATCCTTAGTAGAATGTGTGCTTTTATTCCCAATCATTATATGTAGTGTTAGAGGTACAGTGGTGCCTCGCATAACGAACGCCTCGCACAGCGAACGCTGCGCACAACGAACTTCATGTCTTGCTTCCTACAACGAACTTCGTTTCACACAACGAAGTCGCCCGAGCTGCATCCTTAACTGCCCTCTCTCCGCCTGGCTCCCTGTGCAGTGGCGCTACATATTTTAAACCCCCCTGCCGCCGCTGCTGCATATTTTTAAGCCTCTGCCGCCACCGCATATTTTTAAACCTCCCCCCGCCGCCACATATTTTTTTCAAAAAGCCACCACTGCTGCAACTTTAATCTCACCCGCTCACTCGTAACTGGTGGTCTAGCAAATTTCCCAGCCAGAAGCGCAGAGATCAAGAGCAAGCCTTCTGTGCTACTGCCTGGGCCTGCGCTGATCTCTGAATGGCTGCAGTCAGCTCTCGCGGGACTCACAAGAACTAACTGCAGCCATTCGGAGATCGGCATGGGCCCACACAGGCGTGCAGAGGAATTGCTCCTGATCTCTGCGCTTCTGGCATGTACGCCACTGGCTGGGAAAGATGGGAGGAATTAAAAAAGGTACCGAGGGGGGATGATTAAAAAGGTACTGGGGAGTATGTGGGGGGTGATTATAATACACAGCAAGGATCAACAAAACCCCTGTCTCCCCTCCCCTTCACATATATCCCCTCTACTATCAAGAAAATTGAATAAGCCAAATTATTATAGAATGCTACACAGAAATATCATGCTAACAGAATACCACAGTCACACATAGCAGGAATAGGGTTAGAGTAGTGCAACTAGGGCAACTGTCCCCCCTGGTCAAAGAGAGCCGTAAGCCTCTGCCTGGACTTTGCAGTCCCCAGTTGTGTCTAACACCAGCTCTAACAAGATAAATTTATCTTTTTTTATGTCATCTTAGCATATTTTATGCTACAGAACGAATTATTTTTTTTAACATGTATTGTTATGGGAAAACGCGTTTCACATAACGAACTTTTCGCATAACAAACTTGCTCCTGGAACCAATTAAGTTCGTTGTGTGAGGCACCACTGTAAATCATTAAGTGCTTGAAATTATGGACTTAATTTTTTCTAACTGAGATTCTGAAAAGTCTGGAGTCCACCCCTGCCTCAGACATCTTATCCAGGTTCTGTGCAAAAAGCACCTATTCTAAAAGACATGGCTAGATAGAGGCAGCTAAGGCAAATACACAAAAGCATGGACCTCTGCCATGCCCACTCTCTGCAAGACAATCTAATCAGATGACATCACCAAAATAAAGACTGCCCTGCTCAGTGATGATTGGATGTGGGATAGAGACAGCCCCTGCATTTTGATGCATCCTGGGAATCCTCCCCACATCTATAAAGCATGGATACCATGTGGGGTTGCCTTTTTTGGCTCTCTTTTTGCTTTTCTTCCTAGATCACCATGCTGCAACTTCACCATGTGCTGTTCTGCAAACATGAGCTCGACCTTCTAAGGACATTTCAACCACCAGTGTGAGTAATCTTAAAGAAACTTAGGCTGTGTATGTCTGTTAATTCTTGCTTAAAGGTCCCATCTGTACCAACTGCCTACCTGCTGGATTAGTTTCTGTTTGATTAAGTAATTGTTATTACAGAGCTGTTTTAATCAAGCAAGCTAACTTCCCTCCCAAAATGAATAGGTCTTTATTAAATATATTCCTCTCTATGAGAGTGATATATTTTATTGGTGGAGAATAATAATAAGTATTAGAACATATTTTAATGGTGTGAAGAATGTGGACAGTAATTATAATGTAATAAAAGTAAGGTTTTAGTGTGCGTAGTTTCCATAATAGGCAAAAGCATTTGTTGATCAGGATGTTGGTTTGGGCGTCAAGGGTGAGTTGTTGGTCGATAGTGACCCCCTAGGATTTTTATGGTAGAGTTGATTGGGAAGATGCTTCTGTTTAGATTGATTGAAGAGTCGATGGTTTTGGTTGACGGGGTTGCTATGAAGAATTTGGTTATGTCTGGGTTTAGTTTAAGATTGAAGTTTTTTGTCCATTGTGATATCTGGTCGATGACTGAAGAGATGAAGGATCTGGTTTTGGTCAAGAGGGTGGAGATCGGGATGATGATTGTGATGTCATCTGCATATATGTAAGATTGGATAGTGTTTGGCCTAGAGAGGACATGTATATGTTGAAAAGGGTGGGAGAAAGAGGAGAACCACAGGGGTTGACCCAGGGTTCTGAGTAGGATTGGACACTGATGACTTGGTAAGATCGGGTTTTCAGGAAGCCCTCGAACCAGTTTAGGACTTTGCCCATGATTCCGATAGCGTCCAGACAGTTAAGTAGAATTTTGTGGTCCACCAAGTCAAAGGCACTGCTCAGTTCAAATTGGAGTATTAGTGCTTGGTTGCCTGCGCTGAGTATATGAGAAATGTGATCTATGTTGGAGGCTAGTGCGGTTTCTGTGCTGTGGTATTTGTGGAATCCTGATTGGTATTCGTTTAGTGTAGACAATTTTTCCAGATAGTTTGTTAGGGTAGTGTTGATCAGTCCTTCCATCAGTTTAGTGAAAAATGGGATACTGGATACTGGTCTTTAGTTGGAGGTTGAAGAAATAGGTTCCTTATGATTCTTTAAGATGGGGGTGATGAGGATGTGGCCAAGATCAGTTGGGAATTCGCAATTGGTCATCCCTTGTGTGATCCATCCCTTGTGAAATCATCATTTGTTTGACTTTTGATTGAGCTTGTCAAAATTTTTTTGGCCATTGAGAAGATGGAGCTCGCGACTCGTCATTGAAAAACTACACAAATACGGCTGGGAGGTGTTACCTCATGCTCCCTACAGTCCAGACATGAATCCACCAGACTTCAACCTTTTTCCAAAGTTGAAACAACCTATGCATGGACATCGTTTTGCATCTCTGGAAGAGCTTTTTCCCGCCGGTACCCGAGCCATTCGGCAACTGAACAAAAATGGTGTCTTGGATGGAATAATGAAACTTCCCGGACGTTGGGACTCAGTCATTGCAAAGCAGGGAGACTATATTGAAGGACTGTAAAGAAATACTTGAAAAGAAAATATGTAAATTTAAAAAAATAGTGTGCATTATTTATGAAATGACCCTCATATTCAATGCCAGGACGTGGCCGGCACCAGCACTGAATATCTGGGTATATACAGCCAGATAAAACATTGCTAGTTAAGTGCAATATTCAGCACTTAACTGGCTATAAAGAACCATATAAAGAAAGGACTGTGTTTCATGCTGTTCTATTCATGTGGTTATCCTAGCTGGATAAGTGCTGAATATCGACACTTAAGTAGTCAAGTGCTGACTCTGCCCCCAGAATACTCACAAAGTAGCCAGTTTTGGCTTAGGCACAAACTATGCATTTTTAGCAACCCTGTCTGATGAAGTCTCTCTCCATAAAGACGTTTAGGGGGAAATTCTAGAAACGCCCTGCTGGCGCCTAAGTTAATTAACAAACACCGTTTGAAAAGGCAAAACCCCGCAATGTTAAAACATTTACGGCGCCTAAATAAAAGGCGCCAGAATCATGCCCATGCAGGCATTTTACAGTGCCTAAGGCCACAGTGGGCACAGTTAACACCGGAAGCGGCAGATGCCGTAAAGCACCTAAGTTGATGCAATCCGCGGCAAGATAGGAACCGGAAATATAGGCCTGGGAAATCCTGGCCTACATTTCCGGCACCTGTCTTTCTGGGAGGCACAATTCTCAATTCAGCGCCATCCTGTGACTGATATGCGATCGGCGGCTGCTTTTTTATACGGCCACCAGAGCAACAAAAATAGACCTCCACTAGAGAATGACACGGTGACAAAATTCATCACCGTTCCCATCCCCGCGGATAACCGCGGGAAATAATCCCATGTCATTTTCTAGTGTCTATTTCAACCTCGGTCCTTCTACACCAGCATTCTTCAAAGCAAAGCTTGAGGGTCAGTGGCTGGGCCCATCATACTCTGATTCTTATGTGAGCCAAGGATAATGAAGCCATTGTGACATCACTGATGTGATTGGCTCTTAGGCACTGGTGGAATGAGGCATTATGACATCACAATATCTGCTCTGGATACCAGAGACTGTCATTCTGTAGTGTCTGTTTCAACCTTGGTCCTTCTACACCAGCATTCTTCAAAGCAAAGCTTGAGGGTCAGTGGTTGTGGCCATTCATACTCTGATTCTTCCCTCTATCCTTAAAGAATGACATGAAGATATTTTCCCGTGGTTATTCACGGGGACGGGAACGGTGATGAATTTTGTCACCGTGTCATTCTCTAACCACCACCTCTCAAATCTGCTGGCCATGGCACCCAACTACAAAACATTCAGGAAAGAACTGAAAACCATGCTGTTCAAGAAGTATGTCAAATGATCTAACCAAACCATATTGACCCTTCCCAGATCCCGACGCATACTATAGCTGTCAACCTTGTAATCTCCCTGGGAAAGGCCAGGCTAATTTCTTGTTGTAAACCGCCTAGAACTGAAAGGTATTGGTGGGATAGAAGACATCAATGTACAGTGTTCCCCCGGTGGTTCGTGGTCGGCAGTCCCGGTCATTCGCGGTATTTTCTAACCGCGAACTGCCAAGGAGAGGGCAGCGGGAGAGGCAGGAGAGATCAGCCAGAGCACCGCGAGTGCAGGAAATCACTCGCAGTACGCTCCGACCGCCTCTTCCTGCGCTAAGTCGGGCCTTATCCAATCAGGAGCTCCATGTCAAAGCAGCTCCTGATTGGATAAGGCCCGACTTAACGCAGGAAGAGGCGGTTGAAGCGTACCACGAGTGATTTCCTGCACTCGCGGCATTACAGCTGCTCTCCTGCTCTTAAGGCTCCCCCATGAAAAACCATATTCGCGGTTTTTCGAGATTCACGGGGGTTTCTGGAATAGAACCCCCGCAAATCTTGGGGGAGTTCTGTAATGTAATAAATCCCAATAAATAAGTAAATAAGTGCCTTTGAATATGTCCAGTTAGTCCTGGACAAGTGATTTAAATGGCCAGGAGCCATTTCAGGCCCTCAGTGTTTGGAGCAGGATAAAAACTCTATAAGAGATATAACCAGTGATTTCTACAAAGCAATCATTTCTCTCTCTTTTATAATGTTAACATCTCTTCTGATGTACCTTAGTATTTTGCTGTCTCCCATCATGGCATTATTGTACCTGGAGGCCATCTCTCTCTTCTATTCTGTACATAGCAGCGTTTCTCCCTTACTATTTATTGCTTTCTTGCAGCACTGTGCCCCTTTCGTTCTCATTAAATCTAATTTATCACATGCCTGATCACTCCTTATGCTAGGAAGTTCTTCTTTACCTAACGTGTGGTGATCACCTGGAATACGCTTCCAGAGGACGTAATAGGGCAGAGTACGGTACTGGGGTTCAAGAAAGGAGTGGACAATTTCCTGCTAGAAAAGGGGATAGAGGGGTATAGATAGAGGATTACTGCACAGGTCCTGGACCTGTTGGGACACCACGTGAGCGGACTGCTGGGCATGATGGACCTCAGGTCTGACCCAGCGGAGGCATTGCTTATGTTCTTATGCGCCCTTATTTTAATCCTCATTTCCTCTTCTCCATCTGATAGTTCCGCCCCATTGCCGATCTTAGAAGCTTTCCTTTGCCCAATCTGCAGTATCACATATAAAAACATTAGGCCCGATCCTGATAGTACTCTGCTTGTGCCACAGCGTTCCTGGACATAAATTTGCCATTGTGCTCCTTTGCCTTTTGCCCAACCAGTTTCTAATACAATTTATCCACCTTGGGACATAAGTGTATGTTGCTCAACTGATTCATAAGCATTTTGAATAGAATAGAGTAACTGGCCTTAATGAACTCTAAGTACTGTGTTTCCCCGAAAATAAGCCCTAGCATGATTTTCGGGGTAGGTCTTAATATAAGCCCTACCCCTGAAAATAAGCCCTAGTTGTAGGCAGCTGTGCTTTCCCCTGCCCCTGCCGCGCAGCTGAACTGCCAAACCCCTGCTGACCCTCCATCCTATCCTCCCAACCAATCCCCACTGACCGCGACTATAAATACCTTCCGGCAGAGGAGCGTCGGGCCAGCAGCACTCACCGTACATCATCAGTACACAGAAGGCCCCAGCGAGAAGGCTGCGAAGCAGTCTGTGAGTGCTGCTATCCCGACGCTCCTCTGTCAGAAGGTATTTATGGTCGCGGTCAGCGGGGATCGGTTCGGGGGTCAGTGGGGGTTCAGCGGTTCAGCTGCGCAGCAGTTGCACAAGGGTTTTGCTGACTAGGGATGGGAGGGAGGGAAGGATGGAAGCTGGGCAAGGGTTCTGTTGCATGGGGGATGGGAGGGATGGAGGGATAGATAGATGCTGCAGAGGGAAGGCTCAAGGGGAGGAAAGATGTTGCACATGTGGGGGAAAGCAAAGAGGAAGAATTGGGGTGAAGGAGAGGAAGGGAGAGATGATCATGTACATGAAAAAAATAAGCCCTACCCGAAAATAAGACCTAGTGCCTTTCTTGGGCTCCAAATGAATATAAGACACTGTCTTATTTTCAGGAAAACACCGTCTTACAGTTGCCTCTGATTGGTCACCCAGAAAAAGAGCCTGATGAATTATTTCTCTCTGGTAGAATCAGGCTGATTTATATTCTGTACCCACCACTAAGGTACTTTAAGCAAACCTACAGCCTTGCGCTTTTCCAAATTACCCTGGAAAAGCGGAGACTTAGAGGGGACATGATAGAGACCTATAAAATTATGAAAGGTATAGAGAAGGTGGATAGGGACAGATTCTTCAGGCTAGCGGGGACATCAAAAACAAGAGGGCATTCAGAAAAACTGAAAGGAGACAGATTCAAGACGAATGCTAGGAAGTACTTCTTCACTCAGAGGGTGGTGAACACCTGGAATGCGCTTCCAGGAGAGGTGGTAGGACAGAGTACAATAATGGATTTCATAAAGGGCCTTGATGACTTCTTGAAAGAGAAAGGGATTACAGGGTATAGATATACAGGGTACTTCAGGATTAGGGCATAAACAATTCAGGTGGTGGGAACTTACAGATCAAGGACCTCGAGGGCCGCCACGGGAGCGGGCTGCTGGACACGATGGACCCTTGGTCTGACCCGGCAGAGGCAATACTTATGTTTTTATGTTCTTATGTTAACTTTTAGGCCTCTTGTGCTCCTCAATTATCAAGAATGAGCCAATAGCACTGCTCTCAGAGCCAATACCATACCACCGCTCTCAGTTTGAAAACTGCTCACCCTCCCTGCTCCATTTCGATATTTCTTTCAGTTTGTGTGGTTGTCAGGACCCTATTGTTTTGCTTTCACTGCAACTTCTCTTCGGCACATACAGGCATTCCCCGAGTTACAGACGCCTGACTTAAGTATGACTCGTACTTAAGAACGTAGGTGTGGCTTCATTTGATTTCACTGAGCAGTATTACCAGTGGCATAGACTCCTACACTTCTCCTGCAGCAGATTCAGGACTAATGCATGGCCACATTGAGAACGGTGTGTGGTTGTGCAAGCTGTCCCTTAGAGGGAATACTGGTAGGGACAGTTGTCCCTTTTGTCGGCTGGGAGCAGAGGTAAGCATTAAGAATCTTAAAATCTACAAGTTCTGAGTTACATACAAATCCGACTTAAGAACAGCTTTAAAAACCTGGAGTCATTCTTAACCTGGAGACTGCCTGAATGACTGCCTAGCCTTGTGCAATGGTTGGGCTGATCCTGTAATGAGGACAGACTTACCTGCCTGTAATTATTGTTCTTCCTTCCTATGCTCTCTCATTTTGTAATATGGGATGTCTGTATACTATCCTTGGAACTCTGGAACGCCTCCTATCTCCAAAAAATTGATTGAACAGAGCAGTCATTAGAGGCACCTCTCGAAGCTCCTTAATAGACTATGATGAATTTCATCCTGCTGCAATGGAAATCAATCCACTGGTTGTGTATAATAGTGTCTATATGTGATGCAGAGCAGGAGGCGGGAGATTCTTCAGGGAGTCACTAGGGAAATGAATATGTAAAATTTCTTTAAGTGGGTGGAGTTGGAGGACCTAGCTTGAAAGAAGCAGGATAGAAAAGGGAATAGAATGGTTGTGTTGAAAAAGAACTGGGCTTTTGGTTATTCTGACTACTACTAGAACCCGAGTGAAGATCCGAGTGGGATTGCCAGATAGCAAATAGTGGATTGTTAATTCAGCTTGGCAGGAAAGAAGTGGCCCTGGGCTGAGGGAAGATAGGGCTACCAGATTTTCAGGAATGAAAATCCAGACCTATGGCCCCGCCCCCTGGCGCCACCCTGTTCTGCCCGAGTCAGGCCCCATTGTGCTCCCAGCCCTCACTCCATTCCCGCCCCCTCAACATGGTCACTTGTTGGGAGGGCATTGCGCTTGCTCTGGTGTGATATGATGACATCGTACACAGGCGCACATGCATGTGATGTCACCGCGTTGCATCCTTGAATGCACAGATGCCGTCCCGATGTCGCTGATACCTGGAAAGCTTTTCAAAACCTGGACAAAGTGCCAGGTTTTGAAAAGCCATCTGGACCCCCGGACATGTCCTTGAAAAGGATGACATGTCTGGGGAAATGCGGACATCTGGTAACCCTAAGGGAAGAGGATGGGACCCGGAGTGGCTCACTGAGGAAAGAACTGAGGTACCTTGCACCCTAGGACTGTTGCCATGAGGGGACAGAGAAAAGGCAGCATGGACACTAACGTCTCAGTTGGTAAAGGTAGAGTGCACAGGACTCTAAGGCATAGCCCAGACTGAGGGATTCAGCTTGGTGGTGAAGAAGTGGCCCTGGGCTGTGGAATGAGGGCTTACCACAGATATAACAAGGATTTATTGTGAAGAGATTGGGAACAAAGAGAGGGATTTGAATGCCTTCTTGTAAATAGTTTGAATGTTTACATCGCAACCTGGATTTGCAAGTAAAGTTAACATGATTAATTTTCATCAGTCTTGGCTTAATTTATTTCAACTGAGAAGACTAGGTAAAGTGAACTGGTATCAGGGACTCACATTACTAGCTGAAGGATACTAAAGGGACGAGATATTAGCAGTCGGTCCCTGTTCATTATTTTTATAAGACACTTCAGCATCTGTTTTCATTCATTGAGATTCTGTTTGGTTTAAATCTGGTCACATGATAAGATAATCACTCAATTAGAGAACAGCAAACAAGCTGATAAATTTTGTACTAAACAGGGGCTGCTATCATGCAACGAGCAGGGGCTCTTCCCCAATGCTCATGCTGGCCTCAGCGCTCTCTCTGATGTCATTTCCTGTTGCAGGAAAGAGCAAGAAGCATTTCGAGGCTTTGTTCCTTCTTTTTTTTGGCTCTTTGGTATTTCATGTTGCAGGACCAGGAAGTGAAGTCAGAGGGTTGGCTCAGCCAATGCAAGCGACAGGTAGAAGACTTCCTCACTGCTGGTGACAACTAGAAGAGGTACAGGGGTGGGGAAGAGAATGCATTTAAGAGACCCCACACTGCCGGTGAGGAGGGGGCATTGCTCGCCCCTCTGCCTAGATGCTAGAATCCCTCACTACACCGTTGATCCTCGCCACACTTAACTTTCAGGTTGCCACTTCCTATATCAACTAGCAGACATCACGGAGAATATTGGTCTAGTTAAGAACTCAATCTCTCATTTTAACATCAGGCAATGCTTTTTAAATTGCCCCCAGCAAGAATCTAAAATGCTGCTGAATTGCAGTTCTTTGTTAGAGAGTGGCAGCCTTCATCATCATTTTAAACTGAATTCAGTCTCTTTGCTTTCTTATTCTTTGTCAGTGAGCTGAGAAGTTTTAGCTGAGGTATTCTTGGTCTGAAGAGTTTAATTATATTTTTGCCAACTAGCATCTATCAGGTCTATAAATGAAATGGTAAAACAGGTAAAAATTAAACAATATCTCCGGGATTCTATATATTGTGACCAAAATTGTGTGCACAAATCTGTGTGAGTTGCAGATTTGCATGCACAACTTAATTTGTTAATAAACAAATCATCACTTAATTGGCACTAAATAGAATTTATATGCACAACTTTTTAAGTGTATTTTATATAGCGGTATGTGTAAATTCTAATGTTCAGATCTCAGCAGGAAGCATAGCCAGGGGTTAAGCATGGACAGTCAAGGACATTTAATAAATGTTAGACACACAACCAGTGGCGTAGTAAGAGTAAGCGGCACCCGGGGCAGTGGTGCCCCTCTCTCACCCCCACTTTCTTTTCTCCCACTTTACTTAGAAGTGTTGGTGCTGCAGTTGGGAGGGGGTTCAGGGGGAACCCCCCATTACAGTTTCCTCTCTAAGTGTGTATGTGTGGGTTTCCCCCCCCCACCCTCAATGGCAGCGCCAACACTTCTAAGTAAAGTCGGGGTTCCCCCCCCCCTTGGAGTGCTCTAAACTTAACTTTTAAGCCGGCGCGCTGACATCCTGCGTGATTGTCCCATGCGCTTTCATTTATGTACCGAATTTACTCCTAAGCCTATTTGTATATTAATAGATTAGCCTTACTTGCTAATTGTGTTAACAAGTTAGTGAAAATTCAGGAGTTCGCGTGATTAAATTCAGTTGAATCCCAATAGGCCAGTCCAACCCTATTTTAGCAGCTGTAACCCCCAAATTACACGACTGCCAATAGCACATGTCCCGCTGTGGACACAGGATAATGACATCCTATATAGCACCTGCCCAGGTTGTGACCCTCAAATACAGGCTTCACGGGGTCACGGCCCACAGCTTGGGAAGTTCTGGGCCAGACTGAGCTGAAAGCCATGGCAACAGCTACAATCGTCTGCCTACTCTGTCCATTTCTTTTAATCAGTGACAGCCTTTTGTACGTCTCTTCATCTGGTTTTTTTTCTCATTTTAGAGCATATTTCAAATGGTTCCAGGGTTTTGTAATGCTGTGGTTCATGATCACTCTTTAGTGAGAGTGAGCAAGTTTTGTTTTTAATGCTCAAGTAATAAACTTATCCCCTGAACTTAACTGTTTCAGCAATAGGAAGTGGTTTTTGTGTAACCCACTCCCATGCAAATTTCATAGTGTTCCTACCTCTGACAGTCTGAAGTGAATGTTATCAGTCCACCAAATGTAGGCGGTTTGATAGAGTGAACCCCTTATATTGTATTATGCAACAGTTAGCCATAACACAACAGATGTTGGATTAAAATAAATTTGGTGAATTTAGATGAGATGAGGGCTGGTTTTTCCTGGAGCATTAAACAATTCAAACGTCCCTTGATCATACGTCTTGGCTTCCTTGTTTAGTAAATGGGGATCTGCATTTGTATCTAACCTGAGGCAATAGGAGGTGTAATGGCTTGCCCAAAGTTACAAGTGGCATCAGTGGGATTTGCAACCCTTGATGTCTCAGCCCACTGCTCTTCCCACTAGGCTCCTCCTCCACCACAAGTCTGAAGCTTATGAGCAGAGATCCAGGTTTTAAAATAATGAGAAGGAAAAACGTAATTCTTCAGTTAGGAAGAGTGGTGCTACTATAAACATAAATTAATGAAGTACATTTACTAGGCAGAAATCTTATTCCTCCTATTCAGCTTTGAAGATTTAAGTTAAATTTTCCCTTTCTGGTCGCCATCTGGTATATGGTTAACTCTCTCAAAGAGTATGAGACCATCTGTTAAGACTTTTCCTGGAAGCTTTGTATAGAGCAGTGAAGTGGCAAATCTCAAAAAAAACATTTTGTTTTGACTTAAGAGCTTTGGTTTGCCAGCATAGAGGAGCTGATATTTCAACCTGGCTTATTCCTGGTGCAATTTTTGGTGGGAGGGGATATGAGCACTATTCTCTCTAAGCTGAGCGGGAGTCCTCCACCTACAGTCCTGCCAGTGGGTGGCACTGTTTCACTACCATATGCTCAATAGTGAGGGACATGCACGCTCTGCAAGAGTACAGGGAACCTGCCTGTCCCTAGTGATTGAAAATAGAATTTTATTTATTAATTTTTAAAATATATACACCACTTAGAGCCAAGGCAGTTTCCATACAAACATACATAACATAAAACAGACCTTTTAAAATTCTACCATACATAAAACATGTCTTTCCTTAAAATAATGTTACAAATAGCTGAGTTTTCAATAATTCCTTGAAATTATTTTGCTCCGCACATAAGCGTATCTGGCTGAGAAGGGCATTCTAAAAACTTAAACCCACAATAAAGAACCTTGAGGCCCTTCTTCATTTATTTAATTCATTTTCTATCCCATTTTCCCCAAAAAGCTCAGAACGGGTTGCAGGTTGAACATACATAAAATACATAATGACAATTACAGTGCAAGTTTACAATACAAGGTTGTGTCCAAATTCAATACATACTAGGGGTCTAAAATCAATATACATGAAGCGGCATAATAAAAAAAAACGTCTATGTCCGCTTTGGGCCTAGGGCGTTAGTCGCCCACAATCGACAGCGGTTAAAGTCCATTCTTGAAAAATAAATCCAAAATATTTTGTTTTTGAGAATCGTCTGCTTATACGTCCAACCGTTTGCTGCCAAGTCGTCTGTCTTTATACCACATTCTCAGCCAAGCTGGTGCCTCTCCTCCTTGCCAGCGTCTCGCAGCACACCCAGAATCTCGCTGCAGCACACGGTTTGCAATACACTGGGTTAAAAGATGGATAAATAATGGGGATACACAGTTTCTCACATGGGCGTGTAATTGCATACATCACATACTCAGTTTTGCAATTAATAAAACACTGCAGCTTACAAACCACCTCATCTGCTGGGTTCACAAATTCCTTTAATTGAGTTGTAACTTCACAGGTTTTACAAGCTCCACATTTGTAATGTCTGAAGAGCTGATCCATATGTGTAATTATTAATTGCTGGCAGCAAGGCAGGATTTAACGGTTGGGAGAGGGGGGAGAGGGGGGACGGAGACAGATACCAGATTGTGGGGCTGGGAGGAGGGCAAAGCAAAAGTTGGCTCAGGGTGACACAGTCCCTTAAGCCAGCCCTGAGTCCACCTAACTGAACACATAGTCGGTGATATTAGTTTCCATCCAAATAGGTATGTGGATTAATTTAGGCCACCCTTAAATCGCATAGCCATAAGGATAGTGGCTGAATTGTTCACTGCTGTCCACATTTATTCCCCACTGCTTGCTATCTAGATAGTGGCACTGAATAATTTTAAACGCTGGTATTTGAAAAAAATAAAAACTAAAAACACTTGACTGCAGCATTTGCATATTTACCTGACCCTCTCTGAGAGCTGTGGCATGGTAATGAGAGTCCATCTGCCACTTTTAATGCCTGATGTACTCGGCTCTTCAGATTGTTATTCCTGGAATATGCAGTTCCCAATCAGAGCCTATTCAGGTGATGTTTTTTTAAAAAAATGCTCACTATCAGATCTGAATATTGACCCAAATATTTCCCAGAGAACCTGGTGTAAGAAATAGTCAGCCTAGGACACTCACCCCCTCTTTTACAAAGGTGTGCTAAGCTTTTTAGCGCACGCTAAATGTTAGCGCGTGCTAAACGCTAATGCGCGCATGTTATCCTATGGACACGTTAGCGGTTAGCGCACTTGTTGATTTAGCGCGCACTTAATCCACGCTAAAACGCTTAGCGCAGCTTTGTAAAAGAAGGCCTCTGATGATATCTTCTCTGAACAGCAGAGGGGAAAATGCGGAAGGGGTAAAGCTAAACAACAACAGTGGAATGGAATCCCAAAAGCACCAAGAAAAGTGTGACGTAGGCAAAATACACGGATAGCAGAGGATGTAAAGTGATGATATGGCTGGTAGGATCAAGATGGTGGATGTCAGAGGACAGAGAAGGGCGCGGCAGAAGATTTATGCCAGGAACTTCCCCAGTAGCATTAGCATGATGCAGCATAAAAGCCTCTTCTCCAAGGATCAGCCAACACATATAGATTTGGGGTGGGTTTTGGAGGGGCACGTGCGGGGGTCCGGATGGCTTTTCAAAACCCGGCACTTTCTCCGGGTTTTGAAAAGCTTGTCAAATTGCCGTGGGGCAGGAGGGCATCGATAAAAGCAGGCAGTGGGGGTGGGGTTAGGGCGGTATTGGGACGGGAATGGGTGGAACTGGGCGGGTCTGGGGGAGGCGGGGCTAGGGGGCAGAAAATCTGGTAGCCCACTCTGTACCAACCACTGGGCTACTCCAGAGACCTACTTCCTGCTCTAAGAGGACTGGCCATAACATCTGAAGCTGTCGTACAGGCTGGTAGGAACTGTTTCATTCACATCTTTGGCTTGTGGGAAAGGAGTCATTGACCACTGGGGGAGTAAGGTGGGGGGCCATACTTTCATGCCTCCAATGGTCATCTGGAACTGTTTTAAGGCCGCACGCATAAGTCCTGCGCGGGATTGTCAGCGTGCAATTGTCGGTGGGTGTTTGTCCCACGCGGTTTTGACGTGTCACCGCCTCCTATGCAATGGGGAAGTTCGCTTTGATATACGAGCGCTTTGGATTGTGAGCATGCTTCTGGAATGAATTATGCTCGCAAACCAAGCTACCAGTGAATCAGTGTCGTCAGACCAGGACTGTTTCAAGTTTCAAGTTAATTAGGTTTTTATATACCGCCTATCAAGGTTTATCTAAGCGGTTTTACAATCAGGTAGTCAGACAGTAAATATTGTCATAGTAGAACATTCTCTCCAAACCCCCAAACAAACCTCACGTAAAGTGTTATACAGCCCCACTTTTTTGGGGGGAATACAATTTTTTAATTATTTTTATATGATAATAACAAGATAAAACAATCCAAATGTACAAATCATGTACATAACAAACCAAACAAAACTAAACAATAAACATTACCGAATAAGGGAGAGAGAGAAGAGAAAACAAAAACGGATAAATAGCAATTAAGTAAATAGATAAATAAATATACATGTATATACACCTATATATTTATATATATATACACACATGTACACCTGGTAGGGTCAGTACACATGTTATTAAAAGGTATATATGTGAACTTGTACTAGTATTTTCAACGAGCTTTACCTATTGGCTTGACTCTAAATTACTATTTGTCAGCAGTAAATTTGGACAGGACTCCAGATTTTAAGGAATGACCTGGTGGATTGATGTTTTTCGGCGATCATCCTTTCCAATTTGGTAGTGATACATACAGTGTTCCAGCATACCATGAACTCTACTTAAGGGCTCCTTTTACGAAGATGTGCCAGCGGTTTCAGCGCACACGCCGGATTAATGCGCGCTAGCCGAAAATCTACCGCCTGCTCAAAAGGAGGCGGTAGCGACTAGCGTGTGCTATTCCGCGCGTTAAGGCCCTAGCGCACCTTCGTAAAAGGAGCCCTAAGTTTTTCCAGCAATGTAATATGTTCTTGATAGTCAGAATATTTAGCACTACTTTTAATGAAGAAGCTTGCTAGATTTTAGTTTAAATGATATAGACTGACTCTCAGGGCAGGATTAATTCGTCGAGGGCCCCTAGGCACACAAGTCCACTGGGCCCCCTGCCCCACCCCACCATGCGCCCAGGCGGAAACAGGAAGCTGCGTCAGAGGGAAGCTTTGGGCAAGCAGCACCGCTTGCACAATTACAGTTCATAGAAAACATAGAAACATAGAAAGATGACGGCAGAAAAGGGCTACAGCCCATCAAGTCTGCCCACTCTACTGTCCCACCCCATTAAGTTAGAGTGCTGCTCGACCCACGTAGAGATCCCACGTGGATGTCCCATTTATTCTTAAAGTCGAGCACGCTAGTGGCCTTGATCACCTGCACCGGTAGTTTGTTCCAGTGACCCACCACCCTTTCTGTAAAGAAATACTTCCTGGTGTCACCACCAAATCTCCTTCATCTGAGTTTGAGCGGGTGCCCCCTTGTGACTGAAGGTCCCTTAGGAAAGAATATGTCGTTTTCCACCTCGACACGACCCGTGACGTACTTAAATGTCTCAATCATGTCACCCCTCTCCCTGCACTCCTCTAGAGAGTAGAGCTGCAACTTGCCCAGTCTTTCCTCATATGAGAGACCCTTGAGTCCGGAGACCATCCTAGTGGCCATTCGCTGGACTGACTCAACTCGAAGTACATCTTTACGGTAATGTGGCCTCCAGAATTGCACACAGTACTCCAGATGAGGTCTCACCATGGCTCTGTACAGTGGCATTATGACTTCAGGTTTACGGCTGACGAAGCTTCTATTGATACATCCCATCATCCGCCTTGCCTTGGATGAGGCCTTCTCTACCTGTTTGGCAGCCTTCATGTCTGCACTGATGATTACTCCCAAGTCCCGTTCTTCTGAGGTCGTAGCTAGTGTTTCTCCATTCAAGGTGTATGTTCTGCATGGATTTCTGCTGCCGAGATGCATCATCTGTACACTTCTTTGCGTTGAAGCCCAGCTGCCATGTTGAGGACCAGTTTTCCAACTTGATCAGATCCTGCGCCATACCATCCGTGAGATCATTTTCACCTACTATATTACACAGTTTGGCGTCGTCGGCAAACAGCGCTATTTTTCCCTGAAGCCCTCGGGTCAAGTCCCTTATGAATATGTTAAAAAGGGATGGTCCCAGGACTGAGCCCTGCGGCACTCCGCTATTCACCTCCGATGTCTCAGAGAGAGTGCCATTGACCACCACTCTCTGAAGTCTTCCACTTAGCCAATCATTGACCCATGCAGTTAGTTTCTCACCTAACCCCATCGATTTCATCTTGTTTAATAGTCTACGGTGTGGGACACTGTCAAAAGCTTTACTGAAATCCAAGTATACTATGTCCAGAGACTCTCTCGAGTCTAGCTTTCCTGTCACCCAATCAAAGAAGCTGATAAGATTGGACTGGCATGACCTGCCCCTAGTGAATCCATGTTGACAGGGATCCCTCAGATTCCCCTCATCCAATATCGTGTCTAATTTCCCTTTAAGTAGAGTTTCCATGAGTTTACACACTATTGATGTGAGACTTACTGGTCTGTAATTCGCAGCCTCCGCTCTGCAACCCTTTTTGTGCAGAGGAACAACATTGGCAGTTTTCCAGTCCAGGGGGACCCTCCCCGTACTTAGGGAGAGATTGAAAAGCATGGCTAACGGTTCCGCCAAAACATCGCATAGCTCTCTGAGCACTCTTGGGTGCAGATTGTCCGGTCCCATGGCTTTGTTCACCTTGAGTCTTGACAGTTCTCTGTAAACATCAGCTGGTGTGAACTCAAACTCCTGAAATGGGTCATCCATGCTTTGCTTTGCATCCAGCCGAGGCCTGGTGCCTTGCAGGTAAAGACTGAACAGAAGTAATCATTCAGTAGTTTGGCTTTATCGGAGTCAGTTTCCACATAATTCCCGTCTGGCGTTCTAAGGCATACTATCCTGTTTGTGTTCTTTTTCCTGTTGCTAACGTATCTGAAGAAGGATTTGTTCCCTTTCTTGATGTTCTTCGCTAGAGTTTCTTCCATACGAAGAAACTGTTTTGACCGCTGCAGACTTTGTCCTGTATTCAATGTTTGCTTCTTTTTCCCCCATGCGTTTGTATGATAGAAATGCTCTTTTCTTCTCCTTGACGAGGTATGATACCTCATCTGTGAACCATTGGGGTTTCCTTTTTCTTTGTTGTTTGTTTACCGATTTTATGTAGCGGATAGTTGCCTCATGAAGAATCGATTTCAAGGTTGTCCACATAGCTTCCACATTATCAGTTACTTCTTGAACCTGCAGCGTCTGGTAGATGAAATCTCCCATGCGTGCGAAGTCCGTGCCCCTGAAATTGAGTACCCTTGTTTTTGTTTGTGATCTAGGGAAGCCTTTCTTAAGGTTAAACCATACCATGTTATGGTCACTGGTGGCTAGCGTCTCTCCCACCGAGACGTCCGAGACGCTTTCTCCATTCGTAAGTACCAGGTCCAGGATGGCCTGGGCCCTAGTGGGCTCTAGTACCATTTGTTTGAGCCGTACTCTCTTTATGGATGTCAATATCCTTCTGCTATCACAAGCTGTCGCTGATAGCGTGTTTCCAGTCTACATCAGGTATGTTGAAGTCTCCTAATAGAACAGCCTCCCCCCGTAAGGTGATATTCTCAATGTCTTCAATTAATTCTGCGTCCTTTTCCTCCGATTGTCTCGGAGGTCTGTATACCACACCAAGGTACAGGCATTTTTCTCCACCTCTGGCCAAGTTTACCCAGATGGATTCCCCAGTATACTTGACATCTGTGATCCTGGTTGTCTTAATGTTCTCTTTGATATAAAGTGCTACCCCACCACCTAACTTACCCTCTCTATCTTGTCTAATCAGGTTGTATCCTGGTATGGTTATATCCCACCCATGAGAGTCTGTGAACCATGTTTCGGATATAGCTGCTATGTCTATGTCTGCATTAACTATTTCTGTTTCTAGTTCTAGAAATTTATTCCCTAGGCTGTGTGCGTTAACATACATAGCTCTCCACTCTTTCTTTTTGCTAAGCTCCTGTTGTGAGCCACCCATTTGAGTCAAATTGTCTCCTAGCGATTCGCTCGCAGTAAGGGTACTTACCTCAGACCTAGAAGCGTAATGTTGGTTCGCTACATCAGGATCGTTACTTACTGCTCCAGTGTAAAAGTGGGTACCCACCCCCGATTTACCTAGTTTAAAGCCCTTCGAAGTAGGCGGGCTAGTTTGTGTCCGAAGACATTCTTACCTCTGTTGGTCAGGTGGAGTCCGTCTGGTCCCTGTAGTCCCTGTAGTGTCTCTCCATGATTCAGGAATCCGAAGTTCATCTCCTGGCACCATCGTTGTAGCCACTCATTCGTCTTCAGGATGCGTTCGTCCCTGTCCCTTCCTCTGCCCCTAACAGGAAGAATGGAAGAGAATACTACCTGTGCTCCTATCTGCTTCAGTCTCTTTCCCAGAGCTCCGAAGTCTCTCTCTATGTCCTCCAGGGTGTTCTTGGCAGTGTCATTCGTTCCGACGTGGATGAGCAGCATGGGGAAGTGGTCCTGGGGCCTGAGAAGTCTATCGAGACAGGTGGTCACGTCTCTTATTCTGGCTCCGGGCAGACAGCAGACCTCCCTCGACTGCATATCCGGTCTCAATCCTGGGCTCTTGCTGTACAAATGAAACTGAATGAGTCCAAAACCAAACTACTTTGGCTTGGCCCTAAACTTGATCATTTACCCACTTCCATCCCACTGCCCACAGGCTCCTCTCTACAACTAGAGTTCTCTAGCAAAGTTCTGGGCATCACCATAGATTCCTCGCTATCCTTCAACGACCACCTCAACTCCCTGATAAAAACATGCTTTCACAGCCTTCACATGCTGAGGAAAGTGAGGTCCTGCTTCCACCAAAAACACTTTGCCGTGCTTGTACAGTCCATCATCCTCTCCAGATTGGACTACTGCAATTCCATTTACCTTAGCTTAACAAGGAAAAGCCTCCACAGACTCCAACTGGTCCAGAACGCCGCGGCCAAACTTATCTTCTCCAAAAGCAAGTTTGACCATGTCTCTCCGCTCCTGTCCAAGCTGCACTGGCTTTCTGTCATCTCCAGGGTCCATTTTAAATGTGCCTGCTTAACCTTCAAGATGCTCCACGGCATCCTTCCACCTCTTATTCCTCTATCCTGGAATTCCTCAAATCCATTCTCCACCAGATCCACGCAAAAATTAAAACTATCCTTCCCCTCCTCAAAGGGTATCTCCCTCGTCGGTAAACTCGGGTCCTCCCTCCACTTCAGAATCGCTCAGCTCTGGAATAGTCTCCCTTCCCCTCTCCGCAACTTGAGCCCCCTTCTACCATTCCGTAAGCTTCTGAAGACTTGGCTCTTCTCCAAAACGTAACCCGTCCCCTCCCTATTATTATCACACCTAACCTCTCTCCTACTTACTTCTATAAATCCACTGGAATTCCGTTGCTTCCCTAACCATGTAAACCGTGTCGAGCTCCACCTGTGGAGATGATGCGGTATATAAACCCAAGATTTAGTTTAGTTTTAGTTTAGTTTAGTCTGCATATCGGTCCCTCGGTGCCCCTCAACATGGAGTCTCCAATGGCTATTACTCTACGCTTCCTTTGGGGGTGTCGATCCATCGTCCCCAGAGATGGAGAAGTGTGTTGATCCCGGTCCACGTCGGTAGTCTCTTCCTGCAGGACCTGGAATCTGTTCTTCAGGCTCAGCTGTGGAGTCGATGTGGAGCTTCCCTGGTGAGAGAAAGAGTGAGAAGGTGAGGAGATTGTAAATGGGGGGGGGGAGGGGTCCTCTTACGTTTACCTGTGGCGGAGGTCACTAACTGCCAGGAGTCAGTGTCTCCATCCATCTCCTGAACTGCAACAGTTGGTTTCTTTGTTGGGGACCCTGGAGTCATCATGGGTGATCCGTCACGGGCCCGTTCTGTGATTTGGGATAGTTCCTGCACTATCCCATCGATGTAGGCCTCATCCTCTCTAATGCCTCTCAGACGTTTCACCTCCTCCCTAAGGCTTCTTAGTTCCTGCATGATGTCTTCATCCCGCTGACCGACCTCCTCTGTCTGTGTAGAGGCCGTGATGTACTGCTGTGGGATGGCCTCGGTCTGCGCATAGATGTCCTTTCCCGGGGCTGTGTTCTCCTCCGTCTGTGTGTAGGCCGAGTTCATCTCCCAGATTACCTCAGTGCAGGGGATGCCAACCTTGTTTGTAGTTTTCACACTCCTCGTCCGCCCTGCCATAACAAAAGAGAGAGAGTAAATGAGAGAGAGTAAATGTAAGAGTATGAGAGATAGTATGAGAGAAGAATGAGAAGAGGAAAAGAAGTTTTTTTTTTTAGTAGATTAGGTTTGCTGCTGGGCTGCCTGGGCTTCTTCTCAAGGCTCCTTCGCAAAGGCGCTCTCGCTAAGGCGAGCGCCTTTGCCGCTCGCCTTCGCCGCGTGCCTTTGCCGCTCGCCGAAAGGGGAGCCCGGGCCAATGCGGTCTGTGACGCGGTGGGGGTGGGCGGAGCTAGCTCTCGCTGCGACCCCAATCTGCCTGCCTGCTTGCCGGTTAGTCCTCCTCCCTTCTGTGTCTCCGGCTTCCTCCCTCTCTGCTACCAGCCTCTCTGCCTGTAAGAAAAAAAAGAAGAAAAACAAGACGCCGCTGCCTTTCTTACCCGCTTTGCTTGCTTGTCTTACTTTCCGTCGATGGGGGGAGGGACCGCGTTGCCGATCGTGGTGGGGCCCGCATTGCCGATCGGAGGGGGGGCTGCATTGCCGATTGATGCTGGAGGGGCCCATCGCCGTTTGGAGAAAACAATGCTGATGCCCTCCTTCATCGGGCCCCCCCTGACCATTTCGTGCCCTAGGCACGTGCCTACTTGGCCTATTGGTTAATCCTGCCCTGCTGACTTTACTGTTTTATCTAGAAAGGCATTACAAACTAGTCATTGTGAGAGAAAGGGGTAAGCAAATCCAAGTTAAATTCCAAGTGGAGTCATTGAAACCACCATAAATTAGCCTTTGATTACTGTTCAAACAGTAACCCCCCCTACCCCCGCTTAGTAAAAAATTTATCAGCTTGTTTGCTTTTCTTTATTTAGTTGAGAGATTATCTTATGGTGTGACCAGATTTAAACCAAACAGAATTTCAATGAATGAAAACAGATGCTGAAGTGTCTTATAAAAATAATGAATGGGGAATTATTTTTAAGCTAAACTCGAGACCGATGGCTAATATCTCGTCCCTTTAGTATCCTTCAGCTAGTAATTTGAGTCCTCAGCGACTCTGCGTGCAATAATATATGAAAAACACTTGAGATATGTATGCGGCAAGTTGTCCAAATTCAGGCCTCGAGGGCCGCAAACAGATCAGGTTTTCAAATTTATCACTAGTGAATGTACATAGAGGAGATTTGCATCTGGTGCACTTAGTATGCATGCAAAATCTCATGCATATTCATTAGGGACATCATGAACCTCTAATCTCCGTTCAGCCCTAGAAAAAGGAACTTGTATAAGTCAAGTAAACATTTCAGGCAGTGATGCCATTATCCGTAAGAGACAGTCCTTTTCAAGATAGAATTATGGTTTTTTTAAAAATTGGTTTGGTGAGAGCGTGCATCATTGTACAGCTGTATCCAACAGAAAACATCAAGCAAAAAAAAACAACAATGCAGGCAGTGGTGCAGTAAGGGGGCGGGTGGGGTGGAACACTCTGGATTTCATCTTGGAGGAGGCGCTGGCACCTCTCTACCCCCCTTTCCCGTCCCCTGTACCTCTTTAAAAATCTTTAACAGCGCAAGCAACTACTTTCCCTTTGAAATCTCTTCTGTGTCATGGGGCCAGGAAGTGATGTCAGAGGGAAAGCCAGAGTGAGTGGCAAGCTGGAGAAGCTGCTCACGCTGGCAAAGATTTGAAGTGGTACGGGGATGGAAAGGTAGGGTGTGAGTGTGGTGAGGGGGCACAGAAGGAGCGGGCAGGTAGGGGTGGGTGGCAAGGAGGGTGCGGGGTAGAGAGTTGCGCGGGGACAGAAATCCCACCCATCTCCGCCCGTCCCCGCCAGGATCCTCTCTGTCCCCACCAGGATCCTCTCCGTCCCCACCCATCCCCGTCAGGATCCTCTCTGTCCCTACCCATCCCCGCAAGGAATTATCTCCATCCCCGCCCGTCCCCATAAAAAGCAGCAATTACTTCTGACAGGATCATCAATTCCACAGTTTCTTTTGTGTTTGCGCTGCTGTTTTCCTTGTGGAATCTCTTTGGTGGAACCCTTTTTTTGTTTTCTGTTCAGGTAATTAACTTATAAACCCCCTTTTTTACTAAGGCTGACGTGTCCATTATATTATATGGATGAACCCTTCTTCCAAAGCCTTCCATCCCCATAGGAGACCCGTTGGCTAGAGGGGGGTCCCCGTGGGAGTCCCGTGGGCCAGAAGGGGGTCTCCGTGGGAGTCCTGTTGGCTAGAGGGGGGTCCTTGTGGGAGTCCAATGGGCCAGAGGGGGGTCCCCGTGGGAGTCCCGTAGGTTAGGGGAGGATTCCTGCGGGACCCGCGGGGTTCCAGCGACCCCCTTCCTATGCAGACCTCTAGTGCAGGGTAGGGGTTGGGTGTGGAAGGAGCAGGGGGGTGGAGAGGAGGGTGTGGGAGGGCACCTCCCCTGGCGCCTCCTACCCTCCCTACACCACAGACCCCAGGTACACATACAAACAAAATAAAAACCCAGAAGAAAGCTAATCATAATAAAGTCCAATAAAAAGATATTATGTTTTATCCTTTATGTTTTTGTTTTATTTTTACGTATTACCTTGAAGAGTGGACTAACATGGCCACTACACTATTTCACTTCAGATACTCAAGAAACTATAACGATCTTAGGGGGGTCCTTTTATTAAACTGCAGTAAACACTAATGTGTGCTTATTGCAGCAAAAAAAAGACTTTTAACTGTGGGGTGCGCTCATGCGCTCCATGGTAATTTGGGGATCAGCGTGCACTACCCACACACTAAAAAAATAAAGCTAATTTGTTAGCAGACACACCTTTGATTCTAACACAGCTTAGTCAAAGGGCTCCTTAATCCTCCATTTATAAGTCTAGGTTGCAACTCGTAAGAATTCTGAGGACAGGGAAATACCTAGGGCTCCTTATACAAAGCTGCGCTAGCGGTTTTAGCATGCGCTTAGCGTGTGCTAAATTGCCACGCGCGCTAGACGCTAACGCCAGCATTGAGCTGGCGTTAGTTTTTGGTGCGTAGCATGGGGTTAGTGCGTGCGGCAATGCAGCGCGTGCTAAAAACGCTAGCGCACCTTGGTAAAAGGAGCCCCTAGTGGGTACTGGAAGGCAAGTCAGTTTTAGATACTGCTGAAAATTGGGAGAAATCAATTTGCAGATTTTTGTGCACTTTCTTTGCTCTGCGTCTGCGGTTCCTAAACTGGTCTTGGGAGAACCCCAGCCAGATTTTCAGGATATCCGCACTAAGGCCCTCTTTTTCTAAGCTGCGGATAGCGTAGCTGGTTTTAAGAAAGGTTTGGACAAATTCCTGGAGGAAAAGTCCATCGTCTGTTATTAAGACATGGGGGAAGCCTCTGATTGCCCTGGATCGGCAGCATGGAATGTTGCTACTCCTTGGGTTTTGACCAGGTACTAGGGACCTGGATTGGCCATCGTGAGAACGGGCTACTGGGCTTGATGGACCTTTGGTCTGACCCAGTAAGGCTATTCTTATGTTCTTACGTGAGCCAAGTATAGGACAATCAAGCCACCGTAACATCACTGATGAGGTTGGCACTGTGGAATGTTGCATTATGACATCATAATCTCAGCTCTGGAATGTTGCTCTCATCGGGGTTCCGGAATCTTGCTATTCTTTGAGATGCTGGAATGTTGCTACTCCTTGGGTTTTGGCCAGGTACTAGTGACCTGGATTGGCCATCGTGAGAACGGGCTACTGGGCTTGATGGACCTTTGGTCTGACCCAGTAAGGCTATTCTTATGTTCTTACGTGAGCCAAGTATAGGACAATCAAGCCACCGTAACATCACTGATGAGGTTGGCACTGTGGAATGTTGCATTATGACATCATAATCTCAGCTCTGGAATGTTGCTCTCATCGGGGTTCCGGAATCTTGCTATTCTTTGAGATGCTGGAATGTTGCTACTCCTTGGGTTTTGGCCAGGTACTAGGGACCTGGATTGGCCATCATGAGAACGGGCTACTGGGCTTGATGGACCTTTGGTCTGACCCAGTAAGGCTATTCTTATGTTCTTACGTGAGCCAAGTATAGGACAATCAAGCCACCGTAACATCACTGATGAGGTTGGCTCTGAGGCACTGTGGAATGAGACATTATGACATCACAATCTCAGCTCTCTGGAATGTTGCTCTCATCGGGGTTCCGGAATCTTGCTATTCTTTGAGATGCTGGAATGTTGCTACTCCTTGGGTTTTGGCCAGGTACTAGTGACCTGGATTGGCCATCGTGAGAACGGGCTACTGGGCTTGATGGACCGTTGGTTTGACCCAGTAATGCTGTTCTTATTTCTTAGAGGTTTCTATCGCGGCCCGGAGCACGAAATGCTTCGACGCTCACAGAGGTAAATCTTCATAAGTTAGATTTGCATGCAGTGCAGATTTAACTCAGGAATATTCATTGCGGATATCCTGAAAACCTGACTGGCTTGGGTTCCCCAAGGACAGGTTTGGAACCATTGCCCTGTGTAATAGCCTCCATCATTAGCGGTAAGTTGAGGCAAGCAGCGTGCCAGATTTTAAGAAGAGATGGAATTGGCATGTGGGATCTCTTCATGGAGGTAGTTAGGGGGTGGGCCATTAGTGTGGGCAGACTAGATGGGCCGTGGCCCTTTTCTGCCGTCATGTTCTATGTTTCTAAGTTGCTTAATAGTTTTGGGGTTTGATTCTACCATTGCTATCCTCACAGAATAAGAACAGCTCTGGTGGAAAGTTTTTTTTTTTTTTTGGTTTTTTTTTTTCAACTGTTCAACCATTTGGCTATTTGAAGCTTTTGCAAGCATCACAAACACCATCTGTTCTAACCCAAGATGCAAATACAGTAAATGATTAGTAATATAAAGCCAATGTTGCAGCTGCGTGTGGTGTGGAAAATTGATAGAACTACCACATCCTTTTTAAGCCTGACAGACTGATTTGTACTCTTGTGGTTTGTCTAAGCCTTTCCACTCATCAATAAAAGATTAGCTTTCCGCTGTCAAAGGGACACATACAGTATATGTTTGACTGAAAACAGCACAGAAGCAAGTGGCTTTGTCATTAGGAAATTCAGTAGTGTTTTTGATGTGTGGGGTCTTGAGGTTCAGAGTATAAAACACTACAAGTTTCCTCACATGAAATAGCACTAACCCCCCCTCTTTTTTTAAGGTGCGCTATGCATTTTAGCGCGGACCAAGCACGCGCTAAACGCTAGCATGTGCATGTTATCCTATGGACGCGTTAACGTTTAGCGTACATTAAACGCGCAATAAAATGCGTAGCGCACCTTAGCAAAAGAGGGGGGTACATGTTACAGAGTGCGCAACCCTAGATTCCCGAGCATGAAAAGTTACAATCGAAAAAACTTTGCAAAAAAACAAGTCTGAGTTATTTTTGAGCCTAAAAGAAATGGCCTCGCCCCTTGAAACTGAGTTTTCAGCAAATGGCACCCAGGTAAAAGAGAAGCAGTGAAATCTTATAATCTTTTGACTTCTAAACTGTTGCCTCAGAAGAGATCGCACTGGTCATTAGTGGGTAACCCCAGAACAGGGTATGTCTAATTTTGAGCCACAGCTAGAAGTTGTACAACTTATCCAGAATCCGGCGGCTAAACTGATATACGGTAAACATAACTATGATCATGTCACACCTTTACTGAGATCCCTTCACTGGCTTCCTGTTTACTGGAGGATCCAATTTAAATGTGCAACTGTAATTTTCAAAATCCTATATGGTATTTTTTTCTCCTTTGGTTCCTGTCTCATTTAATTCCCAAGAAATCTCTAATTCTAGGAGCTCTCAGAAATATAAACTTGGCTTTCCCACTGTTAAAAGAATTAAAAACCATGGCCAATTTTTGTCGATCATTTTCTTTTTTATTTGTAAAAGTTTGGAATGACCTTCCTTCTTTAAAAAAGGCAACACAGTTAATCTGGGTGGCCAATAACAGTGGGCGATATCAAAGGCCTAAACAGTTAAAAAAAAGGGTGGATTAGGGGTTGGAATGAAGAACAAAGGGTTAGCAACAAGGAAGATAATTTTGATTGGTGGGTGATAAAAGCAGGGGATTGGAGGAAAAAGGAAAAAGGGTGTAGCTGGGGATGAGGAGAGTAGGAAAGAAATTGGCGGGCTAAATTGGAAACACGGAGGAAAGAGCTAGGGAGGAGAGGAAAGGGTTTTTAGTTTCCCTCCCTCCCACCGCTTTGGGTGTATTAAGAGAGTGAAGGGTGAATGATGGGGATGAAGGTAGGGAATTGGGGGTGGGAGGGGTGGGGAGGTCGCAGCTAATATGTTGGTAGGCCTATGACCCGAGCCTTATGATAGGCAGATAAAATTTGAAGTACTATGAATAGTAAATATGTCCTCGTGTGCGACACCGCCACGAGATGAGGTGACTTGACGACACCGTAAGTCACCGAGAGATTAGGGAAAGTTTGGATAAGAGAGCTAGTGTCGATACCGAATAGCTCTTGGAAGGAAATCATAAATTGTTAAGAGTTAAGTTTGGTATATTTTCAAAAGTTTGAAAATTAATGTTTAAATAATATGAAATAAAGCTGCGGCCAATATTTGCCCAATAGAACATTGTAAGAGTTTTTATTGGAAATGGTGATGCAGTTCAGAATGGCTGATGTATGAGTCCCAATGTTATTAGAGTTCTCTCTCATCTGCCCACTTTTCATAAAGTACTGAAGACATATTTTTTTCAGAAATTTACTAATGATCCTTCTTTTTCAAATAATCAGTCATAAAAGATAAAATTCTGGCCTAAAAGATATAGGCCCTCTTTTACTAAGGAGCGCTAACCGATTAGCGCTTGCTAAACGCTAACCTGTGCATGTTAGTCTATGGACGCGTTAGCGTTTAGCATGTGCTAATTCGATTAGCGCATACTAATCAGTTAGCGCACCTTAATGAAAGGGGGGGGATAGTTTCCGTTCTAATCTCCTGTATTATTTTATTAATACAGTGGTGCCTCGCATAACGAACGCCTCGCACAACGAACGCTGCACACAACGAACTTCATGTCTTGATTCACACAACGAACTTCGTTTCACACAACGAACTTCACACAACGAACTTCGTTTCACACAACGAAGTCGCCCGAGCTGCCGATGTATTGCATCCTTCCGCGCAGGCACTGCAGGCAGTCGTTAGTCACTGCGCTTAACTGCCCTCTCTCACTGTATACAGTCGTCCTTTTAAGATAAACTCAATATTTTTTATATATCATGGCTTCTAAAAAAAGCAGGAAGGTGATTTCTGTTGAAATGAAACGGGAAATAATTAGAAGGAGTGAATGTGGGGTAAAACAGTGTGACCTCGTCAAAGAGTTTGGCCTCAGCAAGACCACCATTTTCACCATTTTGACAAATTTATCTTTTTTTATGTCATCTTAGCATATTTTATGCTGCAGAACGAATTATTTTTTTTAACATGTATTGTTATGGGAAAACGCGTTTCACATAACGAACTTTTCGCATAACAAACTTGCTCCTGGAACGAATTAAGTTCGTTGTGTGAGGCACCACTGTATTTTTTTAACCTACTCGAGCCCTCCTGTTGGGATGAATCGGTATAAAAAAAAAAAATCAAAACGTTAGATTAGATTCTATGAAAGAAATATGACTACTAAGAGGTTCTCTCATCTCTTGTTCTTTATCGTCACATATATCCCTTGGCGCTTTCAACATTTTCTTGACCTGCGTGAAGATACAAGCTCTGCTCAGTATCCTCCCTCCTTTACAACGCCGTGCTTGCGTTTTTAGCGCCGGCCGCCACAGTAACAGCCCAGACGCTCACAGAATTCCTATGAGCGTCCGAGCTGTTGCCGTGGCTGGCATTAAAAATGTTAGCACGGCTTTGTAAAGGAGGGGGTATGTTATGTGCTGTAGCCAGATGAGCTGAAAATCCTTGTAATCATTCTCATGTTTATTTCTCATTTACAGGGAATGAAGCCTTTTTCATGTATGCTTTAGATTGACTCCCAGCTCTTAGTATTAGAACTTCAGTAAAATGCTATGGTATCCTGAACACGCAAAGTAGTTCATGCAGCAATTATCCATGACACCCTAGTAGTATAACTCCAAATATGTAATTTATTTTATATTGTATACTCCCACACACATAGATAAACACGTGAGATATGAGAACAGTTTATAAAAATATTGCTCCCTGACCCTTAACATTAGTGGCATCCCAATCATGTCCCTATCCCAAGGGCAGCTTCTCCAACCCTCTTCAGATCACTCCCAACCCCCAATGTGTCATCTGAGACCCCCACATCACACCTGAAATCCTACCCCATGAGACCCTATATCACACCTGACACAACCCAAATATGGAAGCCTGACCTCTAGAAGTAATACTGCAATATTACTGCTAGAGGTATTGGTGGTAGAGAATGACATGGGGACAAATTTTTCTCTGTCCCCGCGGGAACTCATTTTCCCATCCCATTCCTGCCAATTCTTTCCCTGTCCCTGCCCCATTCCTGCAAGTTTTGTCCTCATCTCCACAAGCCTCAAATACTTTAAAATCATAAGTAGCAACATTCCAGAGCTCAGATTGTGATGTCATAATGTCTCATTCCACCAATGAATAAGCTCCGTCCTCATCTGCACAAGCCTCAAACACTTTACAATCATAAGTAGCAACATTCTAGAGCTCAGATTGTGATGTCATAATGCCTCATTCCACCAATGACTAAGCTCCGTCCTCATCTGCACAAGCCTCAAACACTTTACAATCATAAGTAGCAACATTCTGGAGCTCAGATTGTGATGTCATAATGCCTCATTCCACCAATGCCTAAGCTCCGTCCTCATCTGCACAAGCCTCAAACACTTTACAATCATAAGTAGCAACATTCTGGAGCTCAGATTGTGATGTCATAATGCCTCATTCCACCAATGCCTAAGCTCCATCCTCATCTGCACAAGCCTCAAACACTTTAAAATCTTCACGTGTTCGAGGCTTGGGAGGTGAAGGCAGAGCTTACAGGAATGAGGCAGGGACAGCGACAAAACTCGCGGGAATGGGGAAATTGAGTTCCTGTGGGGACGGGGAAAAATTTGTCCCCGTGACATTCTCTACTTGGTGGCCATTTATAATTCTAGGATTCACAAGGTGGGAGCGAGTAGGCATTGCTTCTGGTCCACCAGGGAACCTCAGCAAGCCCAAGGGACTGGATTGGGGTTAGGGGTGGGGAAGTTTGCAGATTTAGGGCCATTTTTGAAGGCCTTGGGCCCGGGCGGCAATATGTTGGGCTCATGCTCAAACATAGGAGCTATGGGGGAGGAAGGATGTGTCTTTGCTGGCAGGGTTGTTGTGAAATGTTAGAGGAATCAATGTCATTTATTTTTTTTTTTTTTGGGGGGGGGGACTGGGTCCTAGTTTTGATATAGGATCTTAGGTGTGATATGAGGGTCTTGGTTTCATGTTGGTGGGTCAGGTATAATGTTGGAAGTTTTGAGGAAGCATGCTTTGGGTTGGGGATGTGATGAAGGGGAAGCAGGCATTGCAGAGACCAGGTATGGCGGGATTTACAGCTGCTCCTACAGTAGGCACTTAAAAATGCCTTGGAGCAGGTGTACATTCCAACTTCCAGGTTTCCCAATGCAGGCATAGATTCCCTATGGGAAGTAAGGAACGCACATCTGCATTGTTGTCCTGTCCAGACCACTCCCGCTTCCTGACTTCTTGATGCCACCTTGCCAACTAGACATACTCAGCCCTGATCTGAAACAGAATTTAGATGTCTGGGCCTCTCCACATGGAAGGAGGAAGGAATGGCGCCGTGGTTAGAGCAAGAGTCTCAGGACCCTGAGGTTGTGGGTTCAAATCCCACACTGTTCCTTGTGACCCTGGGCAAGTCACTCAAGCCTCCATTTCTCCAGGTACATTAGATGGATTGTGACCCACCGTGACAACTTTGCTAGCCAGTATATAAATACCTAAAATAAATCAATGTTGCCATTTAGATGTGTGGAAATGCCTAAAATGCAGGAAAAGATCAGGTAATTCTGTCAAAAGTGCTTTTTGCATGTTCACACGCACTAACAGGGCTTTTCATCATGCTGCAAGCCCATGTGAATTTCAGAGCTTCTAAGTACATTAGTCTGTAAACCGGGCCTACGAGGACATAAGCACCCAGCACGGCATCAAAAAGATGCTATGGGGTTGATTTTGCATATTCTGAAGTAGTAAAGGTTGCCGTGAAAAATACCACGAAGTCTATAAAAAGAAAATCAAACGGCTCTTTGAAGTCAAAGCAGGGACTGCACAGAAAATGCAGTGGCAGGGAATTGGACGATAACGAGAATGTAATGAAGCGTTTTGCGCCTGCCCTAGTCTCAAGTCACCCTTATGTTCCAATGCATGAGCCTGCTGATCCTATTTTGGGTCTACAAGGTCACTTGGGCAATGTGGCCTCCCTCGACGAAATGGTGCAGCAACTGTGCATGGCCAAGCTGCCCAGTTCAAAACTACCAGACCTTGGGCAGGATTCACTGACCGTACTGATCGTGTCCCGACCAGTTTGCGACCACTTTGTGACCCCCCGACCCGATTCACTAACCTTCTTCCCGATCCGCACCCGATCTGATCCGCGCATGCAAATGAAGGGACGTGGCATGCAAATGTAGGAAGGCAGCGATTCACTAAACAATTTCAGGCCCCACCGACTGGGCTGGCCGCTCAAAAAAGAAGCAACTGCTGAGGACCAGTCACTCACGTCCTTTCCGACTGAAATAATACCTCCCTTGTGCAAAAACCCTGCTCTCTGCTGCCCCGCTCTCTGCCACCCTGCCTTTCTGCCTCTCCGCTGCCCTTCGAGCCCGTGGTTTTAACCCGCGGGTTAAAAGTGTGTTCTGTTCCTGGCTGCAGCGGGGCTCTGGCTAAAGCGTGTTCTATTCGCCCCTTCCCTTGTTTTGACCTGCGCATGCATTGGGATTGCTCTGCAGTGATCTATGGGGGTCGGTGTGGGGCATTCCTCCTATCGCGTTCATTTGCATAAGGACTGGTAGTGAATCGGTCGCCCGGCCAAGGAACGCCCACGGATCGGATCGGTGAGCTAAGTGAATCCAGCCCCTTGTGCTTTCTTTTTTCACCGCTCCTTTTAGCTGGAACAACCTTCCCTTTGCTATCAGCAGTAACCTTTCACTCAAAGACTTTAAAACCGAAAAAAAAGCGGGACAGTTTGGCATTGCCACTCGAGGCCATCGCCGACTCCTCCTTTGTGGCCTCCATCTTTGACTAAATACTATTTTATTATTCCTTCTTTGTTTCAATAGCACTTTATTATTCCAGTCTTTACCCGTCTTCCTGAATTGATTGATTTTTCTTTTGTGCTTTTAACCGTCCGATTGAAAAATTGTGGTTCTTTTAAATTTTCCTTTTGGCCTGCACACCACCTTATCCTGTCTGTTAGCTAAGGTGGTATAGCAAGTTTTAAAATAAGCTATATACCACATCAGTACAATCAAAGAGCAAGAATTCAAAAACGCTCACTCTAGTTACAATTGCCACACCACCTCATTTGCATACCCTTGGAAACATTTACCACTGCTTCGTAAGAATTATTGGGGCAGAACCAACACCTGGACTCACGTTGTTTTGTATCTTATGGGATTTAGGTCACTGTTAATGTAAACTTTTGTATCAGTGTATGTGTGCTTGACTTGTTCCTTTGAATAAATCGTTTAAAAGAATTATTGGGGGAACCCCCTCATCCTTTACAAAAATTGATTATGGGAAGACAGTCGCACGTTGCTAAAGCTGGTTCAAGAAGACCAAAAAACCAGGGTCCTCTTTTACTAAGGTGCACTAAGCATTTTAGTGTGCGTTCAATCAACGCGTGGGGGCTAACCGCTAACGTGTCCATAGGATAACATGCACGCGGTAGCGTTTAGCACGTGCTAATATTTACTGGTGCTCAAGAATGCTTAGATGCTGTTAGGCATGGTTCTATAAAAGGATTCTAGTGGATGATTTACCATTCTGCTCCATTTATAGAATCGAGATCTTAGTGCATTCACATTACAGCATACCTATTATGGCAGGATTACCTTGGGAGCCCTTAGGGGCTGATTCGCAAACTGTGCGTCCTGATTTTAGGTGGCAATCAAGGAAAAAAATGCTGCCGAAGAAGGCATCTGTGGCTAAAGCCACTTTTTACCGCAGCTTAGTAAAAGGACCCCTACATAAAATACCCAAAGCATAGTAGAATAAAACATATAAACAAACTAAGGGCCCTCTTTTACTAAGGTGCGCTAACCGACCGCGCAGTGCGTGCTAATCGATTTAGCACGCGCTAAACACTAACACGTGCATGTTAGTCTAGGGACGCGTTAGCGTTTAGCATGCACTAATTCGATTAGCGTGTGCTCATCGGTTAGCGCATTTTAGTAAAAGAGGGGGTAAATCATAATATCCTATGTAATAAAACCCTAAGCACGCATGCGCACATAGGGTTTCGTGTTCCCTGCCGCCGTGTTTTCTGATCCCTGGCCAGATTCTATTTTAGAATGCGGCGGCAGGAAACACTCTGGACACTCCCCTCTTCCCGCCCTCACTCACCAACTCTCCCTGCCTGTGCCCTGCCGCCCTGATTGCCCTCCGTGGCCGTATTTGGCGGCTTGATGTGGTGCGGAGCGGCGCTGGCAGCGGCTGCCGGGAGGAGGGCTTCGAGCCGCTGAAGACTCTCCCCAAAGCGCAGCAGAGGGTCGGGCGCTGTTTCCTTGAGGATCGCGGCTGGCTGTACCAAACTTTGCAGGCCGCACAGCACCTCAGTAGAACGTTTCCTCTGACGTACGCGATCGCGTCAGAGGGAACGTGCTTCCAAAGTGCAGAGAGGCCTGCGAGTTTCGTAAAAGCCGACTGCGATGCTCACAAGGCTACATGCTGGACCGGGGGAGCAGGGAAGAGGGACTGGGGGAGCAGGGAAGAGGTGCTGCTGACCTGGGAAGCAGGGAAGAAGAACCGGGGGAGCAGGGAAGAAGTGCTGCTGACTGGGGAAGCAGGGAAGAGGTGCTGCTGATCTGGGAAGCAGGGAAGAGGAACCGGGGGAGCAGGGAAGAGGTGCTGCTGACTGGGGGAGCAGGGAAGAGGTGCTGGTGATCTGGGAAGCAGGGAAGAGGAACCGGGGGAGCAGGGAAAAGGTGCTGCTGACCGTGGAAGCAGGGAAGAGGAACTGGGGAAGCAGGGAAGAGGAACCGGGGGAGCAGGGAAGAGGTGCTGCTGACCTGGGAAGCAGGAAAGAGGAACCAGGGGAGCAGGGAAGAGGTGCTGCTGACCGGGGAAGGAGGGAAGAGGAACCGGGGGAGCAGGGAAGAGGTGTTGCTGACCTGGGAAGCAGGGAAGAGGAACCGGGGGAGCAGGGAAGAGGTGCTGCTGACCGGGGAAGCAGGGAAGAGGTGTTGCTGACCAGGGGAGCAAGGAAGAGGGACTGGGGAAACAGGGAAGAGGTGCTGCTGACCGGGGAAGCAGGGAAGAGGAACTGGGGGAGCAGGGAAGAGGTGCTGTTGGATGGTGTGGGGCGGGGGGGGGGAAGGGAAATGGGTTTGGAGTTGGGGCTGAAAATAGGGGACATGTGAAGGAAGGAGGCTTTACTAGCACCCGTTAATATAACGGGCTTAAACAATAGTTCAGTTAATAATTTGAATCGAAATGGCAAAATAAAATACCAAGCCCAAAGCACAATCCTTTCCGCTCAGTCTCAAAGAGCCATTTCCTGTTAGGCAAATAAACATGTGCTACAATACAGTGGAACCCCTCAGCTCTGTTAAGACACTGGCAGAAAATATATTCCTACTAATTTATTGAATTTACTATCCCACCTTTCTAACTGGCCCTAAGCAATCAAATTTTAAAACCAAAACATTCTATCCTATATAATAAAACCCTAGAGCGCGCATGCGCTCTTGAAATTTCGTGATCCCTGCTGTTGTGATTTCTGATCCGTGGCCGCGGTCCATTTTAGAACGCAGAGGCAGGGATCACTCTAGCCACTCCCCTCCTCACTCACCAACTGCTGGAGGAAGCGCAAGCAAGCTTGGTCCCGATTGGTGCTGGCGGCGGCTGCCGGGAGGAGGGCTTTGTGGAGCACCGCCACACGCCAACACCTCACAGTCTCCTGAGCCATGTCCTCGCCACCCCAATTGCTGGCGTTCAGTCTTCACGCTTCTGCGACGCAGGGTAAGGGTAAAGGAGCTGAGTCAGGAGGGTTGGGCTGGGAGGGAAGAGACGCGGTCTGCCTCGGGTTTTTCAAGGCCTGGCTTCTTCTGGCAGCAGCAGTGTTTACAATTCGCTGCTGTTGCCAGCTTCAGGCCTTCCTCTCTGGTGGGTCCTGCCTACTTTCTGTTTCAGGGAGACGACCCGACAGACCTGAAGCCGGCAACAGCAATGAATTGTGAATGCTGCTGCTGCTGCCCGATGGAGGGAAGAAGAGATGGCAGGGTATGGAGGGAAGGAGGAATGTATGCCAGACCAAGGGAAAAGGAAGGGGGAAAGGAAGAAGGAGATGACATATGGAACAGAGAGAGAGGGCGGACACTGGATGGAAAGAGAAGAGAGGGCAGTGAACGGAAGGGGCAAGACAGAGGGTGAACAGTAGATAGAAGGAGTAGAGAGAGGGAGACAGACACTGAATGGAAGTCTGAGAGACAGGGGGAGCAGACGTTGGAAGGAAGTGGGGAAGAGAAAGAAAAAAGGGCACTTGCAGGATTGAGGGAAGAGGATAGAGTTAGAAATAAAGATAGACAGACAGGGGGCCAGGGAGAGACAGACAGAAAGAATGACAGACAGACAGCATCCAAGGAGAGAGAGACAAAGAAAAAAAATCCAGACAGACATGTACTCTAGCACCCGTTAATGTAACGGGCTTAAAACTAGTTTGTAAATAAAACGTATATTCCACAACTATTTTATATACTGCCTGTTTGAAGATCCCTCGTATTTGAAAACTGGATCATGGGACCATAAAACAACCCATAGTCTTACAAATATTCTGTTAAAGGAATATAGCCTTAAAAGATTACACTGGTCAACAAGCATTTTGCTACTGGAGTTCTGTCCCCTGTACTTTAACAAAGGCCACATGCTGACTCTAAATCTAAAAACAGTTTTCATCTGTCACATCCTGTTTTTAACTTATGCATCAGTTTGTGTTTATATCATTTTCGCCAATAACGCTACCATGAAGCATCGGTATCTTACAGTTTCTGTAACACAATATTGCATTTTAGGACAGCTCATCGATCACATATACCAATAATTTGAAAGGTTATATTAAAAAGTGATGGTGCTGCTTTTTCTACCTGTTAATTTTTATATTTTGTTTGGTTTTTGTCTAATATGTCTGCACAAATTTACTGCACAAAATCAGTGAAAGAATCTGTCCAGCAGACTTCAAAGTGCATACCAGCATTATTATGGCTGCAAAGTTGGCGACCAAGATAAAGCATGGACACCTCATGTGTGCTGCACTGTCTGCTATTCCAGACAGCCGCTGAAAAATTTTGTCAAGGCGATGGATAGAAATGATGTTGCATTTCAGCACCTAAGAAGTATGTTTGATTTTGAAAAAAGTGAAGCCAAAATTAAAGGTGTTTTTGTTGGACCCGAAATCCGTGAACTGATCCTTGATGATGCATTCAAACAGAAGCTGAACCCAGCTGAATCAGCAGCATGGGAAGCATACGTGCTGGTTGTTCAGAATTTTCTTAGTAATTGCAGATCAGAGAATTATGCTGAGCTTGTGGAGAACATGCGGACAGCATATCAGCTAATGAGTTCCAGAATGTCACTTAAAATGCACCTCGACTTCTTCCCACCCAATCTTGGTGATGTCAGTGATGAGCATGGGGAAAGATTTCTTCAAGATATCAAGGTGATGGAAAGCAGATATCAGGGAAAGTTCAATCCCAGTATGATGGGAGACTATTGTTGGTTCTTGCAAAGAGAGACAAATGTACAGTACAAGCGTAAAAGCAAGTGTCTCAAACATTTCTGAACATGCTGACATCACTTTTATGTGAGTTAAGAGAGGTGTAAATATACTGTAACATGTCTCCTTATTGTCTTCATGTTTGTTTTCAGAGTAAACTCCTTAACACAAGTTTGGTGGGACACGGTTCATACTCGCAATATTGTGCCAATATGGCAAACTGTCAAAAATCTCAGAAACCTGACGTGCTAGCTGAATTTCAATTACAGTTCTGAAATCAGCATCATTCAATTAACTAAGAACACTTCTTAAGTTCTCAGTAGCAAAGAAAAACTTTTTTTTTTTTTTTTTTTGTTGACCAGTATTATCTGCGAGTGTAAACAGTTCAAAATAAAATCCTGCCCACTAATGCTTTGTGTTTGAGAGCATTTCAGAATACTTCTCTACCTGACAATTTCCCCTAGTCTGTATTAGATCCCTCTATGGTGAACGAGTTCTCTTTTACATATGCAATACCTCTTGGTCTAATTATAGGATCCTAAAAAACTGTCAAGTAATGACATAAGCACATTTACAAGTTACACTTCCATCTTCAGATAATTGCACTTCATACTTCTCGGTTGCCATATAACGAATATTCCGGCAGCACCCAATACATATATTTAAATAAAATACAGGCTAATGTAAATCAGGGACTGAGAACCATAGACACTTTGCAGTGAATAATTTCTTATTATCTCAGGGGATTTTATCAAATTTATAATGCCATTAATTCTGTGTAAGTCATACATAGTGGCACTTACTCTTCTACCATTCATATCCTGGCTGCAGACGAGGGAGATTTACACGTCTCTGGCTTACTAGACATTTTGAGGTGTAATCAGTTTTATTTTTACAGAAGTTACAATGGCAGAAAGGCCCCCCTTTGCAAAACAGAAGTCCATCGTTTTAGAAAACCACACCTTTTCATCAACATCATTTTAATTGATATTTGCAGAGGTTATTGAAGAACATAAGAAGGAGGGAAGAGATGCTACTAAGTACAATCGGGTTGCAAATCCAATTCAGATATCATATATCTGCTTATTCAAGTTGTATGGAGGTAGGACCATAACCCATTTTCCGAGCATACACAAGGGTGTATTTATCAAATGGCTCTAAACCAGGGATCTCAAAGTCCCTCCTTGAGGGCCGCAATCCAGTCGGGTTTTCAGGATTTCCCCAATGAATGTGCATGAGATCTATGTGCACGCACTGCTTTCAATGCATATTCATTGGGGAAATCCTGAAAACCCGACTGGATTGCGGCCCTCAAGGAGGGACTTTGAGATCCCTGCTCTAAACGGTAATGGATGTTAATGTGTAGGATGTCCTCTTTGTAAACAGTGGTTGCTGTGGTAAATTATACATGTTTGATAAATAAACACAGTAGTAGAATGAGTGAGTGGATTAGACAGATGAGTGTTCTTCAGTTTCCAATATTTACTAGTACAGTGATTCCCAACCCTGTCCTGGAGGAACACCAGGCCAATCGGGTTTTCAGGCTAGCCCTAATGAATATGCATGAGAGAGATTTGCATATGATGGAAGTGATAGGCATGCAAATTTGCTTCATGCATATTCATTAGGGCTAGCCTGAAAACCCAATTGGCCTGGTGTTCCTCCAGGACAGGGTTGGGAACCACTGTACTAGTGGATGATGTCAAAGAATATTTATAAGTTCATCATGTTAGATTTCCTTTGTTCACAACTATAAATTTTAAAAAAATGGATTCCAGATCTTGCAAACTCTGTGATCAAGATCTTGTGAATTTACATAAGAAAATAAGAATAGCCATACTGGGTTCATCTAGCTCGGTATCTTGTTTCCACAGTGGTCTATCCAGGTCACATGTACTTGACAAAAGCCCAAATAGTAGCAACATTCCATGCAACGGATCCCAGGGCAAGCTGTGGCTTCCTCCATGTCTGTCTCAATAGCAGATGATAGACTTTTCCTCCAGGAACTTGTCTAAACCTTTTTTAAAAAATCCATTTACGTTAACTGCTGTTACCACATCCTCTGGCAATACATTCCATCCACAGCTTAACTATTCTATGAGTGGAAAAAAAAAGTATTTCCCTGTAATTTCATTGAGTGTTCCCTAGTTGCAATTTTTGATGGAGTAAAAAAATCAATTCACTTTTACCAATTCTATACCACTCATGATTTTGTAACCTTCGATCATATCTCCCCTCAGCTGTCTCTTTTATTCACTGACATAATATCCTACTAACTCATTATTTTAGGAGGGTCCTAAGTATGTTTTCAGTTTAGCTGCCACCGTTCTTCATATTTTAATAGTATGACCTAAAAATAGCTAATGTTTGATAACATGACATATATGAGGGGGAGCTGAAAAGTTCTCAGCTCAACCAACGTGGATACGGTTCAATCAATGATCTGAAACAATATAAAAAACATAGAATTTTGTTTCTGCAAATTGGCACTTAATGAAACAAGATGACACTCTTGTCAGCTACTCTGGCAAAATAATGCTCAGAATTTAGTAAGTTGGTTGCTTGGGCTGAGAACTTTTCAGCACTCTCTCATATGTAATAAAAGTGAGCCAAGTGTAGGGTAATCAAGCCATTGTGGCATCACTGATGAAGTTTGCTCTTATTGGTGGATGAGGCATTATGACATCACAATCTCAGCTCTGGTTACTAGAGACTGAAACTCTTCACACTACGAGGGAGTGCTGACAAATTCTCATCCCAACCAAGAAGAAAATGACATGGATATGGTTCAATCAATGATCTGAAACAATGTAAAAAAAAACAACAACATAGAATTTTCTTTCTGTAAATTAGCACTTAAATAAGATAACTCTTTTCAGCAACAGTGGCAAAATAACACTCAGAATTTTATTGTTTTGTTTTTTTAACCAAAGCAGGAACACAGCTATGACCTACCGTACCAGTAAAAAGTTGCCGTTGAGGGACAGGGACGCGCACTGTTCCTCGGAGGCATGCAACCTATAATAATCCTTTCCCATCATGCCCTGCTTCCCCTCAAGCAGCCAATCCTTAGTCCCTCCTTTTCTACCTCTGACCCTTCCCTACTCTTCCCCAACTACCTCTCCCTTGCCCTTGCCCAGCATGGGCGACTACTTGGGCCATCCAGCCCATTGTTATAGTCACCCATCGAGACTAGCTCTTGGGCTCTTTTTTTCATTTTGAGAGCCTGTCTTCTCAAAAAAGTAAGCTCTTTACCGCTTTCCTGAATGCCAAAAAGTTAGCCTCCTGACATCTCAAAAAAAAAAAAAAAAAAAGAAATTGTCCCACAATTCTGGGACCACAACAGAGAGAATGTTTAAAATCAGTGTTTCTCAATTTCTTCATGCCAAGAACTCCCTAAGTTGAACAAATTTTAACCGAGTACTGCTGAGCTCCAATCAGATGAACATTCTAAAAACTGATATATTCTAATCATGAAATAGAAAATAAAATTACTTTTTCTAGTTTGGTTGTCTGGTCATTTTATTTTTCTAATCACGTTGGTCCCAGCATCTGGTTTCTGCTTTCTCCATTTTCCATTATATATATTCTTTCTCTATATCCCTGTCTCTCAATGTGTCCAGCATCACCCCCTTTCTCTGTCTTTCTCTCTCTTCCTCCCATTCAGCATCACCAGTATAATTGTGTTAGAATGATGTTATAAGTTTGGTGCAATGCTTTGGTTCGTGCATCCATAACATTCCTTTAATTTTTGAATCATAGGAACTGCATGAGGCTTTAAAATTTGAATTTGCATGCATTTGGTTTCCTGAAGCAGCTAATGTGAAATGTGGTCCGCATTGGGACACCATAAGGTTATGTTCATCACTTTTTTTGAAAGCTTCATCAACACTATAAAATTAACTTATGAATTGTAAATTATGATGAGTGGAGATATAAAAAGATCCTTAAAAAGCTGCTGTTGTCATTTGCACACTTTACTTAAACTATGGGATTGTCTTAAAGAATTAAATAATAGTATCTATTATTGATTTTCACTGTGGGATATGATCAGAGGAGAGAGTTCCTAAAAGTGGCAGTAAATGGGCTGCTATTGAGGGAGTTTGACTTCTACTGAGTCATGTGACATGTTCTTGTTCCTGATGGGATGTCAGAAGCGCCTGCCCCACAGGAGGTGTGAATGATTATTTTCAGGGCTTG
Organism: Geotrypetes seraphini; assembly: GCF_902459505.1. Lineage (NCBI taxonomy): Eukaryota > Metazoa > Chordata > Amphibia > Gymnophiona > Dermophiidae > Geotrypetes > Geotrypetes seraphini. The sequence continues at coordinate 33,297,213 of NC_047088.1, forward strand.
GCAAAAGGTCAAGAGGAAAGAGGCAAGGGTCAGGAGGGGGTAGTGTTACCATATGGCTCCAGAAAAAGGAGGACGGATTGAGGCATCCGGGTTTTACTTCCATCCTCCTTTTTCTGGAGCCATATGGTAACCCTAGCGGGGGTGGGGAGGGGGTGGTGGAATATATAAATATGAAAACTTCATGATGTTGAGTGTTCTTATTGCCACTGAGTTTTATGTTGCACCTTAGTGATTGTTAATAGAAAAGATGTTCTGGTTTTCTTGGTGACCAAGAAAATACTTTAAACATAAAACACGGAACCCAGTGAAGAACATGTTGAGAAGACCATAGTGACTGAACCAGGAACATAAGGATGTGTAAGTGATTGTAAGCAGATAGGAGTGTTACCATAACATGCATTAAACAATAGTATTAATTCAACAGAAATAGGAACTTCTTCCTTATTCCAATTTAGCAATCTGTTACTGTCACTTATTATTATTAGACCCTCAGCGTCACCACTCAGAACTCAAACATATCACCGTTCTGAGCTTTACGTGACCAATCCTCACTGGGTCCAAGTTTTACTTATTTTTACTTTTTCAAGAGCTTATATATTCAAATACTTATATCTTTCTCAAGTTTTATATTCAAATACTTATTCATTTTAGTTAGCTTATTTTACTTAGCTTTAATGTAGTTGTCTCTGGTAGAGATATTTTTAGATCAAGCAGGGTGACATAGCTGACATGTTTCGCGGGAAACCGCTTTATCAAGGCAACACCCCGATTTTAAACTCTATAAAAATATTGGGAGTCACACTAGATTGCCATCTAACCATGACAGAACATGCGGATTCAGTGATAAAAAAATGCTTTTTTGCACTATGGAAATTAAAGACCATAAAAAATTACTTTGATCTTTTATCCTTTAGACCAGGGGTGTCAAAGTCCCTCCTCAAGGGCCACAATCCAGTCAGGTTTTCAGGATTTTCCCAATGAATATGTATGAGATCTATTAGCATACAATGAAAGCAGTGCATGCAAATAGATCTCATGCATATTCATTGGAGAATTCCTGAAAACCCAACTGGATTGCGACCCTGAAGGAGGGACTTTGACACCCCGGCTTTAGACTATTGGTGCAGGCTTTGGTTTTATCTATACTGGATATTGTCTATTTGGGTGCTCCAAAGAAAGTATTGAGAAAACTGAGAATAGTACAGAATACGGCTGTTTGACTAATATTTGGATTGAAGAAACATGACTATATCAGTCCTTACTATCGTTTGCTGCATTGGCTGCCGGTGGAGGTGCGAATACTATTCAAATTTTCTTGTATCTGTTTTAAGCTGATTTGGGGATTGGTCCCCAACTTATCTTTTATCTCATTTTGTGTTGTATAGTCCTATATGGAAAACTAGGAATTCACATTTATTTGCATATCCAAAAATTACTGGTTGCAGATATAATAATAGTAATAATAATTTTATTTCTTATATACCGCCAAAGCCATAGTAGTTCGAGGCGGTTTACAACGAAGAAGGGCTGGACAATCAGCGAAAATGGTACAATGTTACAATCAGAGAAATTAGGTGGTAGAGAAAAAAATGGTACAACAGAGAGAAAAAATGGTACAACAGAGAAAAAAATGGTACAAATAGAAAGAAAGATGGGTACAATTATGGCAATGAAATGGTACAGGGAAGAAGGTCAAGACAATCTGCGTAAAGGACATAGAGAGATAGAAGGGCCAGGGTGGGCATAGTGTCTTAGGGTATGAATTGGGTGAAAAGATTAGTTTTTAGTAGTTTCCTGAAGTTTAAGTAGGATGAAGAGCGTGTGATGATCTGGGCTAGCCAGTTATTGTGATGACCTGCTTGGGCTTTTTTTGGATATGACTCTCGCATTTCAAGCAGGTAAACAGCAATTTTGGCTGGGTAAATACATTGGTGAAGCTATGTTGTCTTATGGTGCATTTCGTAAAGAAATTAAGTCAGTGCTGTTTGACAAATTTAGTTCTTAAATGTGGGTACTATTGTTAGCAAAACTCTACTTTGGGCTCCTTTTACAAAGGCACGCTAGCGGTTTAACGCGCGTAAATGCGCAAGCTAAACCGCCAGATGCGCGAGCCGCTACCGCCTCCTCTTGAGCAGGCGGTAGTTTTTGGCCAGCGCGGGGGATGAAAAGTCGCACGCGTTAACCCCGCTAGCGCGGCTTTGTAAAAGGAGCCCTTTGAGTATATCCAAGTAACTGTTGTTATTTTTAACTGTTCGTATTTCGCTGATTGTCCAGCCTTCTTCTGTGTAAACCGCCTAGAAATCGTTTGGTTATGGCGGTATAGAAGAATAAAAGTTATGTCATGTTATGTTATTCTCAACTTTGACTTTTGGTAAATTTTAATGCCATTCACTCTATACAGCCCTACGAGACAAACCAGAAACAGCAACCTATTTGCAAACCCAAGCATTACCGGCTGCAGATACAAAACCTTCCTGGATAGAACCTTTTTGTACCAAGCTAACAAACAACAACACTGGTTAGACAGCTACATAAAAGAAGCAAGACTGACATATAATGCCTTTAGAAAAGCCATAAAAACTGCTTTATTCAACAAAATCATCACATAAAAAAAAAAAAGTATATATACCTAACACTACATATGTCCACTCCTGCTGCCTATTTAAGATTATGTTTGCTGTATTTCACTGCCTTTTGTAAGACTCTATTTGCTGTATCTCACTACCTTAGTAAGACACTGTATGCTATATGTAAGATTCTAGATGCTGTACCCCGGACCTTTTTGTAAGATTCTATATGCTTTTTTTTTTTTTTTTTTTGTAAATTTCTATATACTGTAAATTTCTATATACTGTATTCCCTATTGTAACTCGCTGACTGTGAACCGCCTAGAAGTCTCACGACTACGGCGGTATAGAAGAATAAAGTTATTATTATTATTATTATTATTATTCAGTTTATAGATATCCACTTAGAGACATCACTGACTCTGTCATTAAGGACTATCAGTTATTCAGACAGACCCAGATGTTCAGTGTCAAAGATCATGATGTCATCTGCATAAAGCATAAATGAAACTATTTCCATAACAAAAATACACAGTGGAAGCAGAAAGATAGACAATAGGATGCTGACAATGCAGAGCCTTGAGGGATACCATTCATTTGGCAATTTCCATGCTGAAATATTCTTATCAACTTTACTAGTTGTAATCTCTCATCTAAAAATAAATGAAACTAAGCCAGAACAATCTGACCTGTACCAATTAGTTTCGTAAAGGCTGTTGACAAAGGCTGCAGGAAATTCCCTCCATTACTATGCCACTGCTCCAGGCATTTGATTTATGGGCATTTATTAACTGCCTTTTTCATGAAGAGATTCACCAAAAGTGGGTTGTTAGGTGCCATCGACTCATGTTCGATTCTTAGCGCCTTGCCGAACATCATCACGTTTTCGTGGCAGAATACAGAAGTAGACCGCCGGGCCTTTCTTCTGCGCAGTATAAATTTGATGCTGTCACCGTTGTCGCATCAAACGCAATCCTCCGTCTCCCACACTGCCCAAATGGGTGGTGCATCGTTAGTCTGACATCTCCGCCGATACCTGTCCGCCTTGGGAGGCCCTGCTGGTAGGGGAACTAACGACGGCATAGCTTTCGCCTTCTCAGTTGCGCACAAGCCCCAGTGGCATGACAAGCCTATGGACCATGATTGGAGAGTAACCAGGTACTAAATGTCTTAAATATCTCCCCCTATCTGTTCTAGCAGGCTCAGAATCTAACTGTGGTATCTGGGGCAATGGAGGGATTAAGGCCCAAATTCTGTAACCAGCGCCAAAAGTTAGGCACCTATTTCGGAGGCGCCCACCTAGATAGGCGCCTATCTAAATTGAAGAACAAGCTCAACTAAGCTTTTTAATCAGCACTGATTGAAACCTAGACGCCTATCATGAAAGCGCGATTCTGTAACAAGGCGCCTCTAAAAATTTAAGCGGCCTTCAAAAAAAACAGGTGCTATGCATGTTAGGCGTGGGCGTGGCCACGTGGCGCCTACCTTGTTGCAGAATCGCTGCTCTTAAGCGCTCAACTAGGTGCCTAACTTAAGCGTGGCCACGTGGCGCCTACCTTGTTGCAGAATCGCTGCTCTTAAGCGCTCAACTAGGCGCCTAACTTAAGCGTGGCCACATGGCGCCTACCTTGTTGCAGAATTGCTGCTCTTAAGCGCTCAACTAGGCGCCTAACTTAAACATGGCCACATGGCGCCTACCTTGTTGCAGAATCGCTGCTCTTAAGCGCTCAACTAGGCGCCTAACTTAAGCGTGGCCACATGGCGCCTACCTTGTTGCAGAATCGCTGCTCTTAAGCGTGCGTAAGCGCTCAGCTAGGCGCCTGACTTTTAGTCGTGCCTAGAGCTGGCCTATTTGTTGGGCGCCTCTGAAATAGGCGCCACTCAGAGCGATTCACTAAACAGCACCCAATTTTACTTGAATCGCGCTGAACAGTGCCTAATTAGGTGCCTAACCTTTAGGCGCTTCTTATAGAATTTGCCCTAAAGTACCTTGCTCTGAGTCACAAGGAGCAGGCTGGGATTGAACCCATAACCTCAGGGTGCTGGTACAGCAGTTCTAACCACTCTATCAAATACAAACAAACGGTGTTGGTGTTTCTTAACACTGACCGAGGTACAATATGAGAATGCAAACTCTATTTTATTTCTACGATAATCGACAGGTTGCAGAGAGTTAAGAACCGTTCCATTAATTTGATGATGGCAATTGCTTTACTATAGAGACCTTTTCCTGACGTCTTTTCAATAATGTAGGATATGATAACTTCTCGTTTGAAGAACATCCCATCTGCCATCGGTGCTCAGCTTGGTAGAGCCAACGTTTATTCCTGTCAAATAATTAGAATACCGGGTTTCGGCATGACATAAAAAAAATGGAACCCAAGCAAATGAGGGAGTTGTGGGCGACTTCTCCCTCGAGGGGGGCAGATGGATCCTTTAAATGCTTATGGATGGGTCAGGGAAGGGAGGGGCGTTTTGTCTGCTGGGGAGGAGGTGGAGGAAAGGAGACAGCACCAACCAAAATTCCGCTAGAATGGGCCGCAGACGACCTGCCAACTCCAAAATCCAACAAGATATGGACCAAGTCTCACAAAGCCAAATGGTAATGCTCCGGACTTAGCACTCCAGCAGTTACGTCTCTAGTTTTTGACGCAGATTACAGGATCACTTTATTCTGATGCTTTAATTCTAATGAAGAAACCACAAAAAGGCAGAATAGTCAAAAGGTTCAGGCTGGGGCCACTCTGTGGTTTCACTTCGTTTTCACTGTAGTTCATTGATTTAATTATTTGATTTGTGATATTTTTCACCTTTGATTTATTGCACACATCGGGTGCCCTGTGATGGTGTGCGGGTGGGGGTATGTTACCTCTACCTGACTTGTGAAGCGTTGGAGCTTGTCTCCCATCGCTGCTCGCTCACACTGAGGGCACCTAATATAGGGTATTGTCCTGTCCATCGTCACATTGTTTTACGTGGGGTGTTCAGGTTGGTCCCTGAGTGGCCCCCTCCTGAACCTTTTGACTATTCTGCCTTTTTGTGGTTTCTAGTTTAGGTTGTGGCAGTCCTTTTGTTTTTTGCATTAATTCTAATGAAGGCTCCACGACAGGACCTCTGAGGAAGGCAAATCATTGCCGAAACACGGCCTGTGTAGGATCCGTTTTTCAGCATCAAACATATAATGTGATCTTTGTTTTATGTCATACATTATTTTAATGTGTATGTTTTCTTTTTTTAAACTTTATTTATGCCAACAAAGAGTGCAATACAATTTATATACAAATAATGATAATCAACCAAGCACTTATAATCAATCTATCTATACAAAAGATAAAAATTCCCTCCCCCATCCATCATTACCATCAGGAATAATACCAAAACAAAAGATATACCCCCTCCCGCTCCCACTCCCCCTGATGTGTGGGTGAAAAAACAACGGAAGATAAAGATAAAGGACAACTATAGCAAATCATTAAAATAAACTAATTGTTCATCGATCCGTTGACACTCCAGGAACTTGTTCCAGTTTTTGTTGTATTGGGGAAAAGGAGACACCATGGTGATGGGGGAAAGGAGAGGAAAACTCGAATATTAATCCTTGGTTTATATTCGAGTTAACATTCCTCCCCCCCTTCTTTTTAGGGGGAAAATATTATCTCAGTTTATATTCAGATGGGATTATATTTGAGATTATGGATGCCATGAAGCTTACAAGTTATTCCCTTTCCCATCCCTCCCTCCCATATATTCCATTATCATATAAAACATTTAATAATAAACTTCCCCCCTCCCTATACCTTAAGTTGATAAATATAAGGGAAACAAATTCAAATTAATCTTTACAATACTTTGTCAATAGTTTCCACACATCCTGAAACTTCTTAAAATATCCTCGTTGTAATGCAATAAACCTTTCCATTTTATAGATATGGCATAAAGAATTCCACCAGAAGTTGTAATTTAATCTCCTCCAATCCTTCCAATTATATGTAATTTGCTGAATGGCAACACTAGTGATGTGGATGCCAAGAAGCTTACAAGTTATTCCACACTTTTCTTGATACTTTTCACCATAATGATATGAAATGAAACAAAAAGTGTGGAATAACTTGTAAGCTTCTTGGCATCCACATCATTCTCTTTATACAATAACCTTCACCTCTATGACGTGTATTAATGTTGTTTTTTTATGCAAAATTTCGTGTACATAACATAAGAATAGCCTTATTGGGTCAGACCAATGGTCTATCAAGCCCAATAGCCCGTTCTCACGGTGACCAATCCAGGACCCTAGTACCTGGCCAAAACCCAAGGAGTAGCAACATTCCATGCTACCAATACAGGGCAAGCAGGGGCTTCCCCCTTGTCTTTCTCAATAACAAGACTATGGTTTTTTTCCTCCAGGAACTTAGTCCAAACCTTTCTTAAAACCAGCTACACTATCTGCTCTTACCACATCCTCTGGCAACGCGTTCCAGAGCTTAACTATTCTCTGAGTGAAAAAAAATGTCCTCCTATTGGTTTAAGTGTAGTAAAAGTTTGTGTGCTGTTTTTCTACCCGACTTATTTACAGATAAGTCTCAGTAGAAAAATATTGCAATGCTATTTCATTAATTTAGCCTGAAGATTTGTTTGTGTTTGTGCACTGCTGTCCTTGTAAACGATTTGCTCTGAATTCCCAGCTCCAAAAGCTTCCTGTAGCACAGTTTCATTAGAAGAGTACATGATTCTCTTATCCCAGGGCTACTCAATTCCAGTTCTCGAGGTCCACAGGTAGGCCAGGGTTTCAGGATATCCACAATGAATATGCATGAGCAAAATTTGCATACCAAGGAGGCAGTGCATGCAAATCTCTCTCACGCATATTCGTTATGGATAGCCTGAAAACCTGACCTGCCTGTGGACCATGAGAACCGAACTTGAGTAGCCCTGTCTTAGACTTTGCCTTGCAGAACAGACACTAATGTAAGGGTTCCTTTTACTCAGCTTTGGAAAGTGCTATTGCACACTTACCACAGCTTAAAAGGGTTATAACGGGATATGGAAACATTCAGTTCTTTATTCAAGGGTTTAAGATCCAAAAAATTCTCTTAAAGACAGTTCTAATTATCGCCCAATAGCCATTCTTCCGTTTTTAGCAAAACTAACAGAAAAACTCGTTTTCCAACAATTATCGGATTTCATCGAAAAAACTCAGGTATTACATCCTAATCAAGTTAGTTTTCGTAAAAACCACTCCACAGAACACTCTCTATTAGGAATCACTACAACTATTCAATACAACCTTGATCAACACAAGTCTGTACTACTAATTTCTTTAGATCTTGCGGCTGCTTTTGACACAATTGATCACTCTTTACTACTTCAAAGACTCGCTTCCATTGGAATAACAGATCAAGCACTAGAATGGTTCAGATCCTACTTTTCTGACAGATCTTCTACAGTTCATTTTAATAAGACTACTTCAAAACCATATCACAATGACTTCGGCGTTCCACAAGGTTCTATACTATCTCCTTTACTATTTAATTGACTATTTGATTTAGTCCAGCAAATTTGTTAATTTTCCCCTACCCTAATGTACTTTCCTTTTATGTATCTTTTCTCGATAAATATTGTAGTTCTCCCCCCCCTCCCCTTCCACTGTACCACTAAGGTCTTAATAGTTAAGTAAGAAAATTGTCTGACTTATTTGTTTGTCTATAAAAGTTTTTATTATTATTGTACAACGCTTAGTATCCTAGGATAAGCATTTAATCAAATATATGAATAAACTTGAAACTTGATATGCTGCGTTATCCTACAGTAAAAGCTCAATGTTCATGTGCAAACCACACGCTAAAAATTTTTACTATATTTTTCTCAGAGGGGGCGTGTCTGGAGTGGGGAGAGTGGGCATGATAGCACCAAACATGCCATGCCATGTATTAGTTAGCCAAAAGAAATAGCCTTACTGCCAAAAGAAATAGGAGGTAACGACTAATTTTTGGTAATGGTTGCATGCTAATGACAATATTAACACGTGGCCATTAATTAAGAAAATGGAAATTGACTTCTGTATCGCTCAATAATGTGACCTCACCGTGAGTATTGCGTTCATTTCTGGTCTCCTTATCTCAAGAAAGATATAGCGACGCTAGAAAAGGTTCAAAGAAGAGTGACCAAGATGATAAAGGGGATGGCCCCCCCAAATCTGGAACTTACTTCCAATTAACCTAAGAGAGGAAAAATTATTGAATAAATTTAAAAGTCTTCTAAAGAGCTGGCTTTTTAAAGATGCTTTTCAATAAACTGGTACTATTATACTTTAGGGTAGGACGTGGAGGTTCACTGAAATATGTGGGTACTTGTCTCCCATCCTTTGTGTATTAAACCTATACCCAATTTTTTTGCAGTTTTATTTTTTTAATATTGTATTTTATACTGCCCTTTTCCCTAATGTATTAATGTCTAATGTGTTAATGACAGTATTCTATGTGATGTATGTGGATTTTATTATTTTATCTGATTTGTTATTTATTGTAAATCGCATTGAAATAAGATTTTGCGATCAAATCAAAGAATCTATTAAACTTGAAACTTAGAAACATAGAAACATAGAAATAGACGGCAGATAAGGGCCCACGGCCCATCTAGTCTGCCCACCTTAATGTCCTTCCCCTACCTTTGCCCTGTGAACTTGATGGAACTCCTCTCGTATGTGGAAAGACTAAGAAGGTTAGGGCTCTTCAGCTCGGAAAAGAGGCGGCTGAGGGGAGATAGGATTGAAGTCTACAAAATCCTGAGTGGAGTAGAACGGGTACAAGTGGATCGATTTTTCACTCCATCAAAAACTACAAAGACTAGGGGACACTCGATGAAGTTACAGGGAAATACTTTTAAAACTAATTGGAGGAAATAGTTTTTCACTAAGAGAATAGTTAAGCTCTGGAACGCATTGCCAGAGGTTGAAAAAGCGGATAGTGTAGCTGGTTTTAAGAAAGGTTTGGACAATTTCCTGAAGGAAAAGTTCATTGGCTACTGTTGAGATGGACATGGGACAGTAGCATGGAATGCTACTACTATTTGGGGTTTTGCCAAGTAGTTGTGACTTGGATTGGCCTCCACAAAGATGGAATACTGATCTAGATGGACCGTTGGTTTGATCCAGTAAGGCTATTCTTATGTCCGTTTCCAGCTGCAGTAAGACTGGAGAAAACTCATGTAGGGGCCTAGGAAAGGCACTTTTTACTGGTGTCAGGTCAAAAGCGCGCCTGGACAAAGGCGCGCCCAGACAATTGAGCGCAGCGCGGAGGTGCACGCCGTTCTAAATTACTGTTTTTAGGGCTCCGACGGGGGTGTGTGTGGGGAACCCCCCTTTACTTAATAGACATTGCGCCACGTTGTGGGGGATTTGAGGGGTTGTAACCCCCCACATTTTACTGAAAACTTCACTTTTTCCCTGTTTTTAGGGAAAAAGTTAAGTTTACAGTAAAATGTGGAGGGTTACAACCCCCCAAACCCTCCACAACGCCGGCGCGATGTCTATTAAGTAAAGTGGTGGGGGGGTTCCCCCCCACAACCCCCCATCGGAGCCCTAAAAAAGTAATTTAGAGCGGCGCGCGCCTCCACGCTGCGCTCAATTGTCCGGGCGCGCCTTTGTCTTTCGCGCCGTTGTCTATGAACCCTTTTTACTACAGCTTAGTAAAAGTACCCCCTAAAACAATACATCCTATCCTTTAATTGTGAATGCTGCAAGTGGCATTTGTAAGATCCTAAATCATCTTTTGTTATGATAAACGGATGCATTAAGCAGACAAACGCCTTCAGGAAAAGACATTTGTTTACTTTCTCTCTTGCACAAAGCTCTGTCTGCTTATGCATCTAACAGCAATCAGAAAAATGAGAATTCCAGACTTGTAATAGAAAGATACCTTGACACACTTACATTAAATGTGACCTACCTCTACAGAATCAGTTGCTTAAACCTGTTGCAAGGATCTGAATACATCGTTCAGTTTGCTTTCATGACCAACCTTTTAAACTCGAAGTGATATTCTTAATGTATTATTTTAAAGATTAGAATAAATGGAGCAAACCAATTCTTTATTAATCTGGTATGTTATTGATAGTACTTACAAAAAGGTGCTCAAGCGTTCCATAGTCAGAATGGAGGTCCAGAACAAAAGAGGCAAAAAACTGTGGAATCCAATGATCTGGACGTAATGTTTTTAAAAATGCAATAAAATCAAAACAGTCTCCACTTGACAGACATATAGTGGGAAATGGTCCGTGTTTCGGCTACGTATTGCCTTCCTCAGGGGTCCAAGTCAGTTTGCAATCGAAGGTATATGGAGTTGGATTCAAATAAAAGATAAAATCCCCCTTCTTTTTTCCTCCTGTTGTTCATGACCTTCTTTCTTCAGAAGTGAAGCAAATCTGCAGCCACCAAGGGCCACCGACATCCGAGTACCAGCCTATCACAGTAGAGCGGGGGTGTCAAAGTCCCTCCTCGAGGGCCGCAATCCAGTCGGGTTTTCAGGATTTCCCCAATGAATATGCTTGAGATCTATTTGCATGCACTGCTTTCATTGTATGCTAATAGATCTCATGCAAATTCATTGGGGATATCCTGAAAAACTTACTGGATTGCAGCCCTCAAGGAGGGACTTTGACACCCCTGCAGTAGAGGATCCAGCTCCTCCTGCCTCACCCTTAGTGGTGGACTGGAGCAGGTGGAGCTGGATCCTCTACTGTGATAAGGTGGCACTCGGATGTCGGTGGCCCTTGGTGGCTGCAGATTTGTTTCACTTCTGAAGACAAGATGAAAAAAAAAGGTGGATTTTATCTTTTATTTGAATCCAACTCCACATACCTTTGCGTGCACACTACACCGGACCCTTGAGGAAGGCTATACCTAGCCAAAACAATCAATCAATGTACAGTAGAGTGGTGTAGAGCTGTGTTTTTCAACCTTTTTACACCTATGGACCGGCAGAAATAAAAGAATTATTCTGTGGACCAGAATCGGTCCGTGGACCGGCGGTTGAAGAACCACTGGGCTAAGTCGTGGGCCAGACCCCGCCCCCATAATAGTACTAATTGCACCTTGCACGTCCCGTGCCTCATCTGGAAGCCTTCCCTCTGACGTTGCAACGTCAGAGAGAAGGCTTCCGATTCAGGCGCAGGATGCCCGTAGGAGCCACTGCCCGTGGCTTTGTGCACTGAATCAGTTTGGAAGAGGGATCTGGCTGGAAGATAACGCCGCATTGATCGCACCGTGGACCTGCGGTTGAAGAACACTGTTTTGAGCCTGATGCACGTGCTGGTCCTGTGGACAGGCAGGAAATTTCTGTGGGCCGGCACTGGTCCATGGACCGATGGTTGAAGAACACGGGTGTAGAGAATGACACATTTTCCCGTCCTGTCCCTGCGAGTTCTTTTCCTGTCCGTGTCCCATCCCTGCAAGCTCTGTCCTCATCTGCACAAGCCTCAAACACTTTAATATCATAAGTGTTCAATGCCTGTGCGGTTAAGGCAGAGCTTCCAGGAATGGGGCAGGGACAATGACAAAACTTATGGGGATGGTACGGGGAAAATGAGTTCCTGCAGGGATAGGGGCAAATTTGTATTTAGGGTAGAGGAGGAAGCAGCAGGTAAGATGCATTCCTACCAATTGATGGACAATTTTTTTTTTTTTCAAGATGGCGGACAGTTAAGACATCTATTGTTCTGTCTCCCACTATTTATTTTATTTTTTCTATTTCTTTGTCTTTTTTATATAATTTTTATTGTTGATTTCTAATTTTTGCTTTTGTCTTAAACCTTAGTTTCTTTTTCTCAATTTATTTTCCTTTGTTTTATATTTATTTTCAAATTATTTACCGTTTTTGTTGTTTGGCCGTTGGATCCAGCTCAGCAATTTGAGGGGCCCTGCACTTGTGGGTCATGGGACTTTGTGTTGGTGGTATGAGAGAGACCGGACTTGGACTTAATTGGGGTTGTGGAGGTCCTGAACTAGACCGTTTGACCCAGTATGCCGGCGGCTATGTGCTGCGATCTGCCCCTGGTTGGAAGCTGAAGGGGAGATGGCTGATCTCGGGCGAGCGTCTTCCCGAGAGAGAGCAGTGCAGATGCCGCGCTGCAATCGATAACCTACGGTTGGAGGATCTGGAGAGGGATTCCTGCGGAGTCAGCTATCAGAGGATGTTTGGGAGATCAGGCCGGAGCAAGGGAATCAAGCCCATGGTCGGAGCGGTCCTCTTCGCCACTTTTGCATGTCCCTTGTTTACCTGGTTTCAGGCAGCATGGGCCTGTTCGACGCTTGCTCGGCCCGGGATCTGAGGACTTTTGCCCCGAGGTCCCATCATCCATCTGCCCAGCCTTTCTCCAGGGTTTCTAGCCGAAGTTGCGGAGTTCAGGTGATGCGGGAGCGTGGCGGCGGCGGAGAGGGAGCTCCATGTTGGCCTCGGCCCCAGCGATACCAGTGTACAGCTCGGAGCCTGTGACTGTTACAGTGCATTTGCCTCCTCCGCCTGTATCCTGCATGCGGGACTTCAGCGGCGTTGGACTGGTCATCACCTGCCTACCCGAGATTTGGAGGACTTCTGCCCTGGTGTCCCGCTGTTCGTCGGCCCAGGTTGGCACAGTGAATGCAGGACAGGAGTGCCCTATTTACCCTAGCAACGACGGCACCAGCGTACATGATCTTTCAACACCGCTTGCTTGCTCCAAATTCATCAATGACGCTGAAACTGTGTTTAAAGACACTATTTTTCATTTTTACTTTATTTTCCTTGTAATATTATGAATTTCTTTAACCTTATCTATTGTTTTTAATTCTGCCTTTATTATGTTATATCTCCTTCATTTAAATTCTCTCCAAGGTTCTATTTTCCAACGGTTCTCCCTTTTACATCTATTCCTTTTTTCTCCTCTCTTCCACTAACAAAGTACTATTCAGATCAATGCTGTCTAGTTAAAATGTTTAACATTAATCTTCTTCTTTATTTTTCACTTCTTTATCAACTTTCAGGTGCTTTAGTTAGATTGTGAGCCTTCGGGACAGTAAGGGAATTTATTAAGCACCTTTCTTACTTCTTACTTTCAATTTTAAATGTATATTTTCTTAAAACCGCTTAGAACCTAACGGATGTAGCGGTATACAAGAAATAAATTACATTACATTACAATGCAGGAGTGGGAAGGACAGATGTCTGCAGGCAACAATGGCTCTCGCCCATCCCCATTGTTCTGATAGCAAAAATCTGCCTTGGGCGCCACAGAATTAAAATACATATCTCAGGGGGGCCCTATTTATAACGGCAACATAAGGAACATGCCTTAATCCTGTCTTAATCCTGCCCTGGCTGTATGAGATCCCAAGTTTACTAGTCTTGACCCCCCCAGTAAAATACTAGGCTAGTGACTTTATTTCACCTGTTATCCTTCTGTTTATTCTTAAATGATCATGGCAAGAGAGATTTCGACCAGCAGAGGTCACTGCTGCTTCTTCTTCGTTTTCTCTACAATGGTCTTTCTCTAAGCTCGTCACATCGAGAATTTGTAACTGAAAGCAAACGTGAATTGTGATGTTTCCCCACTTCTGTTTTTCTGTCTTCCTTAATAATAAATATTTCAGCTTTCAAAGGATGGTAGTGCCAATCACCGTGCCAGAATGAACGACACCATTCATTGTTGCTTAATGATCAGCTGCCAACCCAGAGACTTTTTTTTTTTTTGAAGGAAGAACATTTCCTTCTGTTTTATGCTTTATGAGTGAGGTGCACCAAGCATTTTTAATCACTACAGGAATCCTTTCAGACTATTGTCTACAGGTGATATCTTTCTTTTAGGAGAATCGCAATGTTATTAATAAATGCAAACAATTTGTGTAGATGGATTCAGGCACCCCTGTCTCATCTGTGTCATGATGGAAAAGTAAGCAAAAAAAAAAATTGTTTCCTTTGGTGCAGAAATAGATGCACACGAGAATTTGCAGGAATGAGGAATGAGTGACAACATAGATGCAAACATAAAACAAATAGTTACCTTATTACAATATGGTGATTGAATAATTAATTGGGGGAGAGAGAGGCACAGCCTGTTTTTTTTCTGAAGAAAATATGCTTTTCTTTAGGATAGGGGTGTCCAACCTTTTGGCTTCCCTGGGCCGCATTGGCCGAAATTTTTTTTTTTCTGAGGCCGCACAAATGTGCAAATGCTGCAGCAAGACAGAGGAGGGAGCCGGCAAGACGGTAAACACCCAGGGGCAGCAGAGGAAAACACTGCATCGCCCTCAACCAGGGCCGCACAAAATATTTCACGGGGCTGCAGGTTGGACACCCCTGCTTTAGGCCAATATAATGCTGCTGTTCTATAACTGAATAAGTGCTGGAGTCAACATCTGGAGCTCCTTTTACTAAGCCACGTTAGGGCTTTAATGCGTGGAATAGCGCGCGCTAAAATGCCGTGCGTGCTAGACCTTATCGCCAGCATTGAGCTGGCGTTAGTTCTAGCCACGTAGCGCGGGTTTAGCACGCGCTAAAATGCTGCATGCGCTAAAAACGCTAACGCAGCTTAGTAAAAGGAGCCAGGGCAGGATTAATTCGTCGAGTGCCCCTAGGCACACAAGTACACTGGGCCCCCTTCCCCACCCCACCATGTGCCTAGACGGAAACAGGAAGCTGCGTCAGAGGGAAGCTTTGGGCAAGCAGCACCACTTGCACAATTACAGTTCCCCGTTGCCTTTCTTACCTGCGTTGCTTGCTTGTCTTGGGGGGGGGGGCCGCGTTGCTGATCGGGATGGGGCCCGCATTGCCGATTGGGGGGGGGGGGGCCCGCATTGCCGATCGATGCTGGAGGGGCCCATTGCCGTTTGGAAAAAACAATGTTGATGCCCTCCTTCATCGGGCCCCCTGACCATTTTGGGCCCTAGGCATGTGCGTACATGGCCTATTGGTTAATCCTGCCCTGAAAGAAGCCCCTAGTTTGTAACCCCATGCACTTCGGTGAGTGGATTAAAACACTTCTGTGTCGAGTAAAGGAATTCTGTTCAAGAAATATGCACGCAATGATACTGTAATAGCCTGCGAGATGTACATGTTCCAGCAGGTTTCAACCTCAGTGTCACTGTGTGACACTGTGCCCTTTTTGCAAGCAGGAAGTTTAAGGGATCACAAGGGGATATAAAAAGTTCTTGCCTAGCTTATTTGGAAAATGAATATCTGAACTGATTTTCTTGACAGTCTTTACCAGGTATATTGCTGAGAAGTGTTTGCGCCTGGGGAGTGGAGGGGGGGGGGGCTCTGCAGCATTCCATTTTAGCAGAGTTCCACCCGTCAAATCTCGTTGGTATTTTAGAAGACCTCCCATGTGTCCAAGTAATGCAGCCAGGGCGAGAAGTCAACACCAAGCTGAAGTAGATAAGGATCTCCTCTGAGCTCAGTGAGGAGAAATGCTCTTTCAGTTCAGTGCCAGAGTCCTTGATTAGCAGCTCGCTAGTTTCTAGCTCAAATCCCAAGATCCTCAACTGGAAAATTAGGTCGGGGTACAGCAGAGTGCTACAGCAAGGGTGAAAGAGCTCATATAGCAACCTGTGAACATTAACAGCAGGGTCTGCAATGTGCATAGGATCAAATGTCTGGTACACAGGTTGGTGGCATCATACGCTGTCAGTGAGAGGCCCAAGTTTTGCACACTTTACTGGGTTTTCAATGCCAATGTGGGCACCTGCTTTCGGGAAAGCTCTGTATTGACATTACTACCTGCTCTTGGGGGGCACAGAAATTTTCTGGGTTAAATGTGTGAATTTGCAAAAGCATGCATGTGACTGTAAACCTTCTCCAAGCCTATTCTGAAGCTTTTCAAAAACTGTAGAACTGGCCATTGCTATGAATAAGATGCTGCTTTACTTGTGCAAATAGCAATCTGGCCAATACTCAACCAGCGGCGGACAACATTTTTAAAATTCAAATTGTCACTAGCTAAATTAGCCCTGGATTAAGGTTACCAGATTTTCCATCTGGTATAAGAGGACGCGTGGCCCCGCCCTGTTCTTCCCCAGCCCCCCAGCCATTCCACCCCCGGGCCCACTCCATTCCGCCCCCCCCCCCCGGTTCTGCCCTGCTTCACCCCCCCAAACACAGCCCCAGCCCCACACAAACCTCGTCTATTCGGGCCGGAGCTGAAGTGCATCAGACAAAGTGCCGGGTTTTGAAAATCCGCCCGGACGTGTCCTCAAAAAGAGGACATGTCTGGGGATAGGGTTGTCAACAACAGAAATCACTTAATGCTGATCGGCTATATCCAAATCACACGTGCACAGAGTCGCAAAATTCAAGAGTTCAAGGAAGACCTTTAACGGGTATCAGACACATACCAACAAACACCGTAGGTTTGTCGGAAAATTCCTCATTTACCCAACGGTGCCTCCACCTCCTATTTTGTTTATCATTGATCTTTATCCTTATTTTACATTGCTTTTGCTATTAAGATTCTTATAAATTATGCATGGCTAGTGTGAAAAACTTTTACTTAGCTTTTTCATCCCCAAACGCCAACGCGTTTCGATAATCTTTATCAAGACGAAAACTGGGGAACTGGAATATCAAACAGACACATACACCACATTAGAGATAACATTGGAGCACACACATACGCCACATTAGAAAAAATTCCCTTCTCTATACAATCTCACTTAACTTACATTTATGCAGGACAAACGTCACATACCAACCATCGGCAAAAAAACGCCGAGGTTCACCGACTCTGGGAACTAAATACCCTACCCAAAATACGTCATTTCCGGGGAATTACACTCCTGACCCATACGTAGTAAAAGGGGCCAAGCACTAAAAAAAACCCTGAAAAAACCAACACCCCTTATCCAACCAAGGATCTAAAGATCCGCTTGAGCTAGCCAGTCAGAAGTTTGATTTAACCCATTAGGGGCCATAGAGTCTAATCGGAACATCCACCGGAGTTCGCACCGGTTCAGCCTCCGGGCAGTGTTCCTCCGGGCAGGTTCAGCCGGAGGCTGAACCGGTGCGAACTCCGGTGGATGTTCCGATTAGACTCTATGGCCCCTAATGGGTTAAATCAAACTTCTGACTGGCTAGCTCAAGCGGATCTTTAGATCCTTGGTTGGATAAGGGGTGTTGGTTTTTTCAGGGTTTTTTTTAGTGCTTGGCCCCTTTTACTACGTATGGGTCAGGAGTGTAATTCCCCGGAAATGACGTATTTTGGGTAGGGTATTTAGTTCCCAGAGTCGGTGAACCTCGGCGTTTTTTTGCCGATGGTTGGTATGTGACGTTTGTCCTGCATAAATGTAAGTTAAGTGAGATTGTATAGAGAAGGGAATTTTTTCTAATGTGGCGTATGTGTGTGCTCCAATGTTATCTCTAATGTGGTGTATGTGTCTGTTTGATATTCCAGTTCCCCAGTTTTCGTCTTGATAAAGATTATCGAAACGCGTTGGCGTTTGGGGATGAAAAAGCTAAGTAAAAGTTTTTCACACTAGCCATGCATAATTTATAAGAATCTTAATAGCAAAAGCAATGTAAAATAAGGATAAAGATCAATGATAAACAAAATAGGAGGTGGAGGCACCGTTGGGTAAATGAGGAATTTTCCGACAAACCTACGGTGTTTGTTGGTATGTGTCTGATACCCGTTAAAGGTCTTCCTTGAACTCTTGAATTTTGCGACTCTGTGCACGTGTGATTTGGGGATAGGGTTGCCAGATTTTCCTTTCGGAAAATCCAGACTAGAGAATGACACGGGGAGCGATCCCCGCAGCGAACCGCTGCGTGGCTGCGGTTTGGCTGCGGGTTATGGTGACCTCATTAGCAAATCACCGCAGACGCGGGGACAAATCCTTTCACCGCCCGCAAAAACGGTGAATAGATTTGTCCCCGCAGGCCAATGTCCCCCCTTCTAGGAACCGCTATTTACCTGTGTTTCACCTGCACGTTGCCGCATTGACTCCGCCCCCCAATATACTGGCTCCTCATTTGTCAGATCAACCCTTCCTGCCAATAGAACCCGCCCCCCCCGACGATCGCCGGCAGGAAGGTGCTCAGCCCTTCATGCCGACAGAACCAGCCCTCCCCAACGATCGCGGCAGGAGGGTACCCATCCCCTCCTGCCTACCCCACCCCCCCCCCAACGGCCCTCCCGACGATCGCAGCAGGAGGATATTCACCCCCTCCTGCCAGCTACCCAACAGCCCCCCTATGATCACTGGTAGGAGGGTGCCCAACCCCTCCTGCCGGCCCCCCCAACGGCCCCCTATATCGCCAATAGGAGGGTGCCCAACCCCTCCTGCCGGACCCTCCCCCAACAAACCCCGCCCAAGTTGGACCGGACAGCTCCTCGCTCGTCTGGCCAGCAGGCCTGCCTCCGTCCAAATGAGGCGGGCCCGCCCCTCCCCTCCCCTGCCTAACCCACAGGATCCTAGGGCCTGATTGGCCCAAGCACCTAAGGCCCCTCCTATAGCGGGAGTGGCTTTAGGTGCCTAGACCAATCAGGCCCTAGGATCCTGTGGGTTGGGCAGGGTAGGGGCGGGCCCGCCTCATTTGGACGGAGGCAAGCCTGCTGGCCATACGTGTGAGGAGCCGTCCGGTCCAACTTGGAAAGTAAGACTAAGGGGGTTCCGGGGTGGGAGGGTTCGTTGGGGGGGGGTCCAGCAGGAGGGGTTGGGTACCCTCCTGCCGGCGATCTTAGGGGAGGCCATTGGGAGGACCGGCAGGAGGGGTTGGGTACCCTTCTGCTGCGATTGTCAGGAGGGCCGTTGGGGGGGGGTCTACAGGAGGGGTTGGGTGCCCTCCTGCCGTGATCGCTGGGGGAAGGGGAGACTTGCAGCCGTAGCCGCGGTCACTATGCTAATCACGATTAGCATAGTGACCGCGATTAGGTACACGATTTGGTACACGATTAGGTACACGATTTGCCGCGATTAGGTACAGCGGCCGCGTCTACTTACCATGTAGGCTAACATTGTAAGCATTAAAAGTACATGTCGTGTTTGTTTTTGTATAGTTATTAACTAATATTTAACTAAGTTTTAAAGTTTTAAAGAATGTTTCCTTTATACGTAAATAAAGAAAAGTATTTAAAATCGTACCCGTTTGAGGCTTTTATATATGCAGTGGTGACGGTGACGGGGCGGTGAATGGGGTTGCAGTGGCGGTGACGGGGCGGTGAATGGGGTGGCAGTGGCGGTGACGGGGCGGTGAAGGGAATGGCGGTGACGGGGCGGTGCAGAGGATGGTGAGACGGGGACGGGGCGGTGACGGTGACCAATTTTTTCACCGTGTCATTCTCTAATCCAGACCTCTAGCCCTGCCCCCAGGCCCACCTAGTTCTGCCCATCCTGCCCTAATCTCACCCCCAAGCTTGCCCTAGCCTCGCCCACCCCACTGCCTGCTCTTGCCATGTGATGACGTGGTTGTGCATGAAGTCATCGCTTGATGGCCACGCATGCGCGGACTTCTTCCCTGCCTGACACAGCTTTTCAAAACCCGGACAAAGTGCCGGACCCCCAAGGAGGACATGGCTGGGGAAATCTGGACGTCTGGTAACCCTACCCTGGATATCTAGTGCCAGGCCATGTTTGGGCACTGCCGCTCAATATCCAGGGCTAATTTACTCTGCTCTGCCCACTAGAGCTTACGCAGGTCCCGGACGATATTCAGCCACGGTCTTCATAAAGCACTAGGACCCGCATAAAAGTAAAACAAAAGTAAAACGAATCGGGTAGCCCCTCCCCCCATAAAACTATAGGGCTCACCTAGCCCCCGCTCTTCTCTGTAGGCCCCCCCAAGCCTACCTGAAGAACTCCCTGGTGGTCTAGGAGAAAATCGTGCAGGAGCCATCCTTACTTGTTCCTGTCCATTGTTGGCCTGACATCCAAAATGGCTGCCATGACCTCTAGCATTTAAATCATTTTGAAACTGGGCCCTTTGAAAATTACTCTCTAAAATAGAAATACAATGTTAGTTCCATAGTAACATAGTAACATAGTAGATGACGGCAGATAAAGACCCGAATGGTCCATCCAGTCTGCCCAACCTGATTCAATTTAAATTTTTTTTTTTTTTTTTTCTTCTTAGCTATTTCTGGGCGAGAATCCAAAGCTTTACCCGGTACTGTGCTTGAGTTCCAACTGCCAAAATCTCTGTTAAGACTTACTCCAGCCCATCTACACCCTCCCAGCCATTGAAGCCCTCCCCAGCCCATCCTCCACCAAACGGCCATATACAGACACAGACCGTGCAAGTCTGCCCAGTAACTGGCCTAGTTCAATATTTAATATTATTTTCTGATTCTAAATCTTCTGTGTTCATCCCACGCTTCTTTGAACTCAGTCACAGTTTTACTCTCCACCACCTCTCTCGGGAGCGCATTCCAGGCATCCACCACCCTCTCCGTAAAGTAGAATTTCCTAACATTGCCCCTGAATCTACCACCCCTCAACCTCAAATTATGTCCTCTGGTTTTACCATTTTCCTTTCTCTGGAAAAGATTTTGTTCTACGTTAATACCCTTTAAGTATTTGAACGTCTGAATCATATCTCCCCTGTCTCTCCTTTCCTCTAGGGTATACATATTCAGGTCTTCCAGTCTCTCCTCATACGTCTTCTGGCGCAAGCCTCCTATCATTTTCGTCGCCCTCCTCTGGACCGCCTCAAGTCTTCTTATGTCTTTCGCCAGATACGGTCTCCAAAACTGAACACAATACTCCAAGTGGGGCCTCACCAATGACCTGTACAGGGGCATCAACACCTTCTTCCTTCTACTGACTACGCCTCTCTTTATACAGCCCAGAATCCTTCTGGCAGCAGCCACTGCCTTATCACACTGTTTTTTCGCCTTTAGATCTTCGGACACTATCACCCCAAGGTCCCTCTCTCCGTCCGTAGTTCCAAAGACAAATTCTTTATTTGTTGCAAAATAAAAGGCTGTCATGGGTAAGATATTAACAGATTGAGCATAGCATATGTTTTATCCAAATGAGGATTTATAAGAAGGAAAATATCTGCTCCTGTAATATGATTATTTGTATATAAATGTACATAACTTCATCTTACAGTATCACAAATGTTTATACATCTATAATATTGATTATTATTTCAAGAACAAAGGGAAAAGCACTGGGGTGTCCTGTTATCCTTGTTTATTTTTATGCTTATTTTTTTGCAGGGAAACCCAACCACTGGTATTCCCCTATAGACCTTTTCAACACTCATGGAAAGGGGATGGGATTTGATATACTGCTTTTCTGTGGTTACAATCAAAATGGCTTACATGTTATTTACAGGTACTCATTTGGTATCTGTTCTCCTGAATCTCAGGCTGCTGTACTAATCACTAGGTTGCTCCTTCACTTATGTTGTATTGATTTCAAATGTATACTATACTGAGCCATGAAACTTATACGTTATTCCACACTTTTCATTTCATATCATTGAAGTGAAAAGTGTGGAATAACTTGCAAGTTTCATGGCTCCACATCATTCTCTTCTTGGTTGGGCAGCGGCCCCTCATACTGTGATGTCATAATGCCTCATTCCACCAATGCCTAAGAGCCTCATCGGAGATGTCACAATGGCTTGGTTCCCCTATACTTCTGTCCATTTACTAGATGCATTTGCCTCATTGAAACAAAAAGTGTGGAATAGCTTGCAAGTTTCATGGCTCCACATCGTTCTCTTCTTGGTTAGGCTGAGAACTTTTCAGCAGCCCATTGACTAAGAAATAAATGACATAGGGTTAATTTTATAATGGCACATAAGGACTAAATTCTATATAGGGCGCCTAAAAATAGGTGCAAAACCCCCTTAACAACCCTTAACGTTAGGCACAGTTTATAAAATAGCACTTATGCCTGGAACTCACACCTAACTTTAGATCAGTGTCTCTCAAACCGTGTGTCACAGCACAGTGGTGTACCCTAAAGAGATTCCAGGTGTGCCACGAGAGATTCCAGAGATTACTTTATTTTTTTTTAATTCCCTTCATAAGTGTACACTAGAATAGATGGCATGTACGTCGCATACGCAAGAGTCTGTCAATGTTATGAGCGTCTGTGGGCGTAAGGATGCAAACGCCCAGACAAGCATCATTCTTTGACGTTATTGGTCCTTGAAAACTAACCGCAAGTAATTTTATTTTTATTTTTTACGGAGTACTTATCCTAACTTGAGCAACAAAGCGGTCAAGGCTTTGTTACTGTGTGGATCTTCTTATCTTTGCAAACTTGGATTTTCAGCTCTGACAGAAATTAAATTTTAAAAAAAAGAGAACGCCCACAGCTGGTGCCTGATGAAATGCGTGTTTATCGAATACCAAGCTGCGTCTAGAGTTATTTTGCGCGCAAAAACAAGCACATCCATTGCATTGATTAGCAATTCTATTCTATCTACTTTAGGGCCCTTTTATTTCATCACGCGCTAACCCTCGTAGCCGGCTAAAAAACTGACGCCTGCTCAATGCAGGCGTTAGCGGCTAGTGCGGCAGGCGGTTTAACGCGTGGTATTACGCGCGTTAAACCCCCTACCGCAGCTTGATAAAAGACCCCTTTAGTTTCACCGTTGTTACAATTACCCACTCATAGCTTAAATAACTTTAAATTAAGAACTCTCAAATTAAATTTTTTGTGGGTTTTGTCATTTTATAATTTCAATTATAATGTGCCATGAAAAGCATTTGCTCCGTTTAGTGTGCCGGAGCTAAAAAAAAAAAAAAAAGTTTGAGAGACACTGATTTAAAGGCTCCTTTTACAAAGGCGCGCTAGCGGGTTTAACGCGCATAATACCGCACACTAAACCGCCGGCTGCGCTAGCCGCTACTGCCTCCTCTTGAGAAGGCGGTAGTTTTTAGGCCAGCGCGGGGGTTAGCGCGTGATGAAAAGTCATGCGCGTTAACCCCGCTAGCGCGGCTTAATAAAAGGAGCCCTAAACGTGGACACCAACTAAAATGTGGCGCAAATCCTTGTGCCTCAATTGGGCACAGATCCGCTTTATTCCATAACTGCATGCGTAAATCCAAGGAATGCCCCTTATCCATCAGTGACCCTCCGTTTTCCACGCCTTCTTTTTTGACTGGCAGGTAAAATTTACTCCTCCTTTTATAAAACCGCAGTAGCGGTTTTTAGTGCAGGCTGGCGCGCTGAATGCTCTGCGCTTTTCCCGACGCTCATAGAGTTCCTATGAGCGTTCGGGACCAGCGCAGAGCATTCAGTGCGCTGGCCTGCGCTTAAAACTACTATTGTGGTTTGTAAAGGCGGGGTAAGTGCGGATAACCGTGCTTAAATTTACATATGCAAATTTTAATTACAGCTAATTAGCACCAATAATTGCTCATTAAGATCCCAATCAGATTAGTGCTAAGTGGCTCCTTATTCATTTAAATTGTGCATGCAATTTTTAGTACTTTTTAAAGAATTTGGGGGTTAGTTTTCATAAAATTGAGGCAACATAAGTGCCTATGTGTTTTCTTGCTTATGCACCCTGTTATGAAATAATCCTCATTAAGGGACAATGGATTTAATAATTCAGTAGCAGAGTCTAACAGTTACTGGTTAATTGGCCAAAAATAGCTTAACTGGACTAGTTGCCTGCCCTTTGCTGGACATATATGAAGAGTGATGGCGACTTTATTCAACTAAGATCTAAAAAAAAAAAATGACTTTAAATCCTCCATATTGCCAACAAGTCTAAGAAAAGAGACTAAGTGAATTGGGGTAGTGACTTGAAAGTGAAAGTCTCCAAGGCACCAGGTACTATCAAAATGTCATTGAGATAAATAAGGACCCAAACTTCAGGGATGTTAAGCAACTAGGCGGCTGAGGGAAGAATCATGACAAATGGGCATGGGGGCTGTGAGTAAGATCAATATAATCAAACTTAAAGGTCAATCTCTTTTATCAGAGTGGTCAGACTGGCTGAAAAAAATTGCCCACAGGAGAGCTACCGGTGCGGTGTTGAACTGTAGGTCTTTTAGATTTTATCCAGGCAAAGGTTTTACATGAATGGATTTTTAAAAGTCTCACACAACTGCACTGTAAATCATGTGGGAAAAGGTTGCTCGATAGCCAATGCCTGGGCCATTAGCGACTGCAAGAAAAGCTATGGAGTTCTCCTCTTGATGGGGGTGAGACAGTGACACTTAGCCAGGCACTAATGATGATTTCTGGCTCGTGGTACTCACCTTGTCTACCTTCCATGCATGTTGTGATGCACATGTGTAAACAGAACAGCTCCAGTGGATGTTGCAGGCTCAGGAGCACTCAAAGGAAATACTATTTTACAGAAAGGGTGGTAGATGCGTGGAACAGTCTCCTGGTAGAGGTGGTGGATACAGAGACTGTGCCTGAATTCAAGAAAGCCTGGGATAGTCACTTGGGATCTCTTAGAGAGAGGAAGAGATAATGGTTACTGTGGATGGGTAGACTGGATGAGCATTTTGTCCTTTATCTGCCATCATGTTTCTATGTTTCTATAAGCATAAAGTTCTATGACATCACAAAGCGGGTGCAAAGAGTCTTAGCCAATAGAGAGAGGAGGAGATAGTGGATGGGCCATTTGGCTTTTATCTGCCATCATGTTTCTATGTGTCTATAACCATAAAGTTCTATGACATCACAATGCAGGTGTAAAGAGCCTTAACCAATAGGGAGAGGAGGAGCTAGTGGATGCTGTGGATGGGCCATTTGGCCTTTATCTGCCATCATGTTTTTATGTTTCTATACTCTCCAAAAACAGTACTTCAAAGCATATTTATTATCATTTTTAACTTATTCATTGGTCTTCAGAAGTGCCAGTATTAGCCAAATGATTTGAATGGCTAAAATACTATATGGCACTAGCCTCTTCATTAGACCCGTTATTATGTATAAAGTGCTTTAGTGCTTTAATACTTTCAATACTTCAGTAAATATATAGATGATTAATCTGAAAAAACTTTCAACTTTTAACTTATCTTTTGGCAAGAGGCACGTCCTGTAGGCAGTTAGCTGGCACCCACACCTCTTCTCGCTGGCGCCTCTCCTCCGTGTCTCTCCTGCTCCAGCATCCCCCAGTGGTAACTCAGGGCCCCGTCTGCAAGGCCTTCATGCATGTGCAGATGTCGACGTGATGACATCATGCATGCGTGTGACATCATCATGTCGACATCCACGCATTTCTGGGTGCCCTCCAGCCACAGCCCAGAGTTTACCGTGCCATGTAAAAAGGTTTGCAGGACACTACTTTAGAGGAAAGGGGAGAGTGTGGCGCAGTGGCTAAAGCTACATCCTCAGCACCCTGGAGTTGTGGGTTCAAACCTACAGTGCTCCTTGTGACCCTGGGCAAGTCACTTAATCCCCCTATTGCTCCAGGTACATTAGATAGATTGTGAGCCCACCGGGACAGACAGGGGAAAATTCTTGAGTACCTGAATAAACTCATGTAAGCCGTTCTGAGCTCTCTGGGAGAACAGTTTAGAAAATTAAATAAATAAAACCACAACCATTCTTTATTCTTAACCTTTGTGGCATCATTGAATTTGCAGTACAGATGAAGCTCCTTTCTTATCCTCTGAGATTTTGCATCAAAGGTTTTTTTCTGATCAGGTTAATCTCTCAAAATTGTAGAAGAAAGTCATTAAAAGAGAATGGTTTAATCCCCAGGAGGAGTTTTCACAATGTGCTTCTAGACCAGCCGATATGCAGATGTTTTAACATTCGTGATGAAATACACCCTCTTCAACAGATTTCATTGTGCAGGAAATTAAGTGACATCTAAAGGGTTTGGGAAATTTATCCGTGATTTTCTACTAGTAAGTCAGGTTTTCTTCTGTAAGAAATTGGAATTTATATGGCAGGTTTTGTATTTCTGATATTTGGAGCCCTAAAACTGGTAATGCTGAGCAGATTGATGATCATAAGCTGACCCACTCATCTTCTTTCTCCTCCATAGTGATTCCTCTGTCCTATTAATCTCTTTCTCCTCAACAACGCATTTCCGGTCCTATTAACTCTCCTCTTCCCCCCTCTTAACTTCAATCAATTTGTACCTCGCTTAATCTATTGTAAACCGCATAGAACTTAACGGTATTGCGGTATATAAACTGTTATTATTATTATAAGTGTGGAAGATGTTTGGTGTGTGACGTCATGATAGGCACCTCAGTATGTGTGGATCTCCCTTCAGGAAAAAAAAATATATATTTTGAAACATAACACCCTGTAACACGCCATTTATTTTTTTGCATTGCCCGTATGAATTATGTTGAACAGACGTCTAAGCCATTCAGAACAAGAATAATTGAACATAGGCATTGCCCTCATGCTCTGGTTACTCATAGTTTATCTCATCTGTATGATTTTCCTTCTTTCTGTTGTGTAGTTCCTGATAGAATCTTGGTATCTTAACGTCGGAGGGGAACATTCAGTGGTATCTGGTGCAACGGGAACAACAGTGGATATTCCACCTTAATACAGTTGACCCTAATGGACTTACCCAGACAGGTCCTCTTTTTAGAGGACTATCCGGGTGCCAGAACGGTTTCCTGGAGTTTGACCGGGTTTTGAATTCACTCTCTCCGGTCCAGCCCCCCCACCCTGGAGATGGGTATGGCCTTTGTGAGTCTCGCCTATCCCCGGTATTTTCTCCGGCATTGCAATTTAAAAACTTCGGGCAGCTGGCAGCATTCACGATGTGATCCTTCTGCCGTTGGCCTGCCCCGGTAGCCTTCACTCTGTTCGGGATAATTTAACATGAACACCAGCAAACGTACAATGGAGACTGTCGAAGATTTAGTTCACCTTCTCAACATAATTTAAATCACATTGATTTCTGCTTCCTTATTATTTTACTTATTTAATACATTCATATCCTGCCTTAAGTCCAGGCGGTTTCTAGTATCAAAACAGCCATAAAATTCCATAAAATAGACGAACGTGACATCACATAAGATCTACATTCCAATAAGTGCATGAACGTGACCATCATTCACTGTCCGCGCACATGTGACAAGCACATATCCAAAGTAGTGTGGAAACAATTATATCTCTTACATATAGGCTTCAACAAATAATTGAGTTTTTAATCGTTTCTTAAAGCTGGCCCATTCTGTGCACAATCTCAATTGCCCAGGAAGACTGTCCCACAGATGTACAGCAGCGATATAAAACATTTTCCTTTTTGAGGTCACATATCGTACCCCCACTTCCCTTATTGCTGTTAATTTCATCCCTCTCTCTAAGATCCCTCTCTCTCTCTGTTAATTTCAGAATTGCAGATTGTATACTGACAGTGGAGTTTTTCTAACTGGTGATTATATGAAAGGAGTTAATTTTGAGGCTCTGTGGATATATAACTCTATCTCTGAGGCCTTTTTTTTTTCTCCACTGTGATTATTTGAATAGCATAAATATCCAAAATTACTTAAAGGGGACAGAATCTTGGAATTATAAAAGCAGATCTCATTTAACCCCCCCCCCTGCCTTTTTTAAATTTTTTTTTACAAAACTGCAAAAGCAGTTTTTAGCGTAGGCAGGCATGCTGAATGTTCTGCACTGCTCCTGACATTCAGTGCACTGCCCTGGGCTAAAAACCACTTTTGTGGTTTTGTAAAAAAAAAAAAAAGGGAGGGGGATTAAATTTCCTATTTTCATGTAGCTAATTGAAAATCACTCTCTCCATTGGCGAGATCATGAAAATGCCGGAAGTTATCTAGTCCACTGGATCACTTGGAGGTCCTAAGTATTAAAAAAACCAAACCAAAAAAACAAACTCTGTTGTAGTTTGTGCATTTATTTAAAATATGGTCAGCTGACAATAGGAACAAAGTTACAAAAAAGTCATTAACACAAGAAAATAATTTATTTTCTGTAAACCTAGAAAATATAGAGCGCTATCACTCCAAATATAGGTTTATTGCCTTTTTAGAATATTTATCTCATGCAAAATTATTGCATGCCATAGATAATCACAAATGTTTCATTAAACTAATTTTGTTATGCAACCTATGGAATATCTATAATAATAAAGCCCTAAGCACGCATGCGCACTCCTACTTGCATGTTCCGTGATCAGTAGGTCCCTGGCAGGTAGGAGTGCGCATGTGCGCTTAGGATTCTGTTTCCGTGAAAGCATACTCGCGGATCTCAAGGTAATATTGTTCAGTCTGGCCTGCTCCCTGCTCCCCATGGATGGCGGCGGTGGCAGCGATGCTGGGAGTGGGCCAGTACCAGGACGACTTGAGGCGGCTGTCGGCTTGAGGCGCATGCGGCAGCTGTCGGCATGTGCAGGCCACGACAGCTTGAGGCAGCTGTCGGCACTGCAGGCAGTTGAGCTGGGGGGAAAGGCGTCATGCGGGTGCTGACAGGACAGGAGGGCAGACCCGAACGGAATTCGGATGCTGGACAGGGGGAGTAAGTAAGGAGTGTTGCTGGACAGGGAGAGCATGAAAGAGGTGCTGCTGGACAGGAGGGGAGGAAACAGGAAGGGAGGCCTACTGCTGGACAGGGGGAGCAGGGAAGAGGTGCTGATTGTCAGGGGGGGAGATAACAGGAAGGGAGGTCTACTGCTGGATAGGGGGAGCAGGGAAGAGGTGCTGCTGGATGGGGGGGGGGATGTAACAGGAAGGGAGGCCAACTGCTGGACAGGGGGAGCAGGGAAGAGGTGCTGATTGTCAGGGGGGGAGGTAACAGGAAGGGGGGCCTACTGCTGGACAGGGGGAGCAGGGAGGAGGTGCTGATTGTCAGGGGGGATGTAACAGGAAGGGAGGCCTACTGCTGGACAGGGGAGCAGGGAAGAGGTGCTGCTGGACGGGGAGGGGGGAAGAACAGGAAGGGAGGCCTACTGCTGGACAGGGGGTAGGTAAAACGAAGGGAGAAGGACTTCTGCTGGACAGGGGGAGCAGTGAAGGGGTGTTGGTGGACACAGGGGAGGTAAAAGGAAGGGAGAAGGGCTTTTTCTGGACAGGGGGAGCAGGCAAGGGGTGGTGGTGGACAGCCGAGGAAAGAGAGAGACAGAAAGAAAGACATACAGACAGAAAGCGGCCAAGGAGAGAGAAAGAAAGACAGATATACACACACACATCTATTCTAGCACCCGTTAATGTAATGGGCTATAAGACTAGTTTAATATAATCTTATATGTTTTCCCACAGTTTTTGATTGAGGAATCAAAGAAATATTTGCAATGCTGATAAAAGTTTTTTCCCCAAAAATAATTTTTTTAAAAATAATAACTGCCCAGTAAAGGTGCTAAGTGAGGGTAATAATGAAATATCCAAATTCTTGCCAAGTGAATTCAATCACTGTCTGATGCCAACAGCCACACTTTTCAATGCTTTCTTAGTGTAATTAAACAAGTGACAAGGAAGATGCTATTCTGAGACATGGTAATGAGATGCCGTGGGCCCTGAATTCTGCCGGAGGGGAATTCCTATTAAATATTTATCGAGCATGCATCTTCCTTGCTAACTGGACAAACAGGAAAGGAAATTTAGTTGAAGCCAATTCTTTGCTTCTAAATAGAAGTGTCTTAATTGGAAGATACATTGTTACCCATTGTGTGCTAATAAGTTATGTTATTTTCTGTATAAAGATGGGTATTACATAAAATAATCAGAATCTTTTTAAGGGTGTGGGATAAACCAAATCTAGAGCCTAGTATCTACATGTGAGAGGCAATTTTTAAAGGCATGCATACATAACAGGGTTTTTTTGCACAGAAGTGGGGCTTCTGAAAATTGCCCAACACATATGCCAATAAGTACATAAACACATAGGGCTCCTTTTACAATTGCGCACTAGGGCCTTAATGCGCGGAATAGCACACGCTAAAATGTCGTGTGTGCTAGCCGCTATCGCCTCCTTTTGAGCAGTTGGTAGATTTTTGGCTAGCACGCACTAATTCGGTGCGTGCGGTAAAACCCATAGCGCACTTTCGTAGAAGGAGCCCATAGAAGCATGATGGCAGATAAAAGCCAAATGGCCCATCCAGTTTGCCCAGCCGCAGTAACCATTATTTATTCCTCTTTTCCAGATATTTTTGCCTGTCTTCCTCTTTCTGCGATCTTTTATAGTTTATGAAAGCTAACCTCTTATTCCTTACCTTCTCAACTACTACTTTGGACAACCAAAGCAGCCTTCGAAACATTCAAGATGCAGAAGGGAATAGACTTAGTGGATAGGGACAGGTTGTTCGCCCTCTCCAAGGTAGGGAGAATGAGAGGGCACTCTCTAAAATTGCAAGGGGATAGATTCCGTACGAACGTAAGGAAGTTCTTCTTCACCCAGAGAGTGGTAGAGAACTGGAACGCTCTTCCGGAGTTTGTCATAGGGGAAAACACCCTCCAGGGATTCAAGACAAAGTTGGACAGGTTCCTGCTGAACCAGAACATGCTCAGGTAGGGCTGGTCTCAGTTAGGGTGCTGGTCTTTGACCTGAGGGCTGCCATGTGGGCTGACTGCTGGGCAGGATGGACCACCGGGATGACCCATAAGCGGAAGTTCTTATGTTCTTATGCTCTTTTCCTCTTACTTTTACTTACTTGCCTCACAAAAAGGTTTGTTGCCCTTAGAATAACTCATTTCAATTATGCCCATTGCATTTCTACTCCTTCCAGAAGTTCCCATCTAAACAATTCCTCAATGTAATTCCCCCATCTGACCAAAGTGTAGAACCTTTACTTTTGAATGAGCCCTCTCTATACCCGTTTTAAAATGAAATGGTACCATTCAGTGATCACTGGATACCAGATGATCACCCACTGTAACATCAGAAACACTTTCCCCATTTGTAAGCACTAAGTCCAGTATGACCCCCATCCCATGTGGGTTCCATTACCAACTGGCTTCCGGTGAGGGCCTGCGTTTTGTTTAAGTTGGGTTGTCTTTGTTATAAAGTCGTGTATGGCATTGCTCCAATTTATATAACTGACAGATTCCTTATAGCATCTTATAAACCTAGAAGAGGATCACATGCTTTGTTTATTTTTCCATCTATTCAGGGTTGTGAAAGCAAGAAATCTTTGGATCATACATTGGCATTCCAGGTTGCTTCCTACGATAAGGAATTTCAACCTTTGTTGGGTAGCGCTTGTTCTTACAAACATTTTAGAACTCAATTGAAAACTCACCTTTTTTCAAAGTACCTGGTGAATTAATTTATATGTTTCTCATGTTATTTTATTATTAATCTTTTGTTAACCGTGTTGAACTTATGGTTACACGGTTTATGATGTTGTGTTATGTTATGTTCTCCTTGTAAAGAATCCAGGATCTCCTTACTTCTAGAAGACCCCGCAATAGGGATACCCCAATCAACATCCGGCATGTTAAAATCGCTTATTTGTAAAACTTCCCCTTTTTAAAAAATATATTCTGAATGTTTACTATTAAATCTCTGTCCACTTTTTCCGCCTGTGTGGAGGAGGCCTGTATATCACATCAATGTAAATATATTTACCATTACCTCTTTCCAAATTAACCCACAGTGCCTCTTCCTTGCCCTGAAGATCCTGCAATTGTGTGGCTTTAATATGATCAAGTTTCAAGTTTCAAGTTTATTTCTGTTTTTGATTAATCGCCTATTTTAATTTCTAAGCGATGTACAAGTTACAATAAAATACAATAAAGAAACTTAATACAATAACAATGATCTTTAACATATAACTCTACTCCCCCTCCTTTTCATCCTACCCTGTCTTTCCTGAACAGACTATAACCTGGTATAATTACATCCCAGTCATAGTTATCTGAGAATCACGTCTCTGTGATTGCCACTATATCCAACTCATCTTCTTCCATCACAGCTTCTAGATCCAGAATCTTGTTTGAGCATTAGTATATATTACTTTCCAGATATTGTAATCCGCTTAGAACTGAAAGGTACAGGCGGAATATAAGCCAGTAATGTAATGTAATGTAATATTGACCCTTTTCCCATCTGTGTAGAGGTATTCAATGATTTACCTACCTGAGGGCTTATACTCACCCAGGGGCTTTGATCACTATGCCCCATCACTTCTAGTTTAAAGCCCTCTTCAGTAGATTAGCCAGCCTGCCACCGAAGACACTTCTTCCCTTCTTTGATAGATGTATACCATCTCTGTTCCGTAGTTCTCTTGGAAAATCATCCCATTGTCCAGGAAGCCAAAACGCTCTCGACAACATCCACTTAGCCACACATTCATCTCCAGGATGCATACTTCTCTGACCTGGCCCTTACCCTCGACAGGGAGGATGTTTATCAAGGAGGCATTCCTAGGGATGGGGCTGTGGCAGAGAATGTACAGGTACTCATCAACTTACGACCACAATTGGTTCCGACTGACAGGTCGTAAGTTGATCGGGACGTAAGTTGGCCTATATTAGACTACGGTAAGAATACTGTATTAGACTGGGTAATCATCTTAAAGTAATATTTTATCAACATTTTCTTACTTTCTAAGTCAAGCACAGCACAATTCCTTGGGACAAGTTTATAAGATTTCAAAAGGGAGTGAAAGAAGATGGAATGGATGGGCAGACTGTATAGGCCATGTGGCCTTTATGGGTCTGATACTATAAATTGTGGCTTAGTTAGGCGCCACTAGGAGCCGTAATTGAGACTGCCTAATGACGCTTAACTAAAATCCATGCCTAACCTAAATTCAATTAGATTAAATGGCATGGTAACTGACCGTGCCATTGAAGTTAATTGAATAACTGATTATAAAAAAATTAAAAGTTAGGCATGGAATTCTGCACAGCACCTAGTGACGCTTAAGTGAAGGTGCCTTCCAATGGCCAATAATGCCTACCTGAAAAGTAGGAGTGGTTAGGAGCAGAGAATAGGCGTGGTTGAGATAGGCATTTCTAGGCATTCAAATTAGGCCAGATTTCATTCTTTCTTATTATCCAGTCTTAAATTTACATCTTTTTACTGAGTCTATCTATGGCTTTCCATTGCTTTTCTCAACCTGGCTATTTTTTTCCCCTTCTATGCCTCTTCCTCCTTCTATCCAGTATCTCTCCTCTCTCTGTCCCTCCCCCTTCCATCCAGCATCCCCCTTCTTTTTCTCTCCCATTCTTCCATCTATATCTCCCCTTTCTCCCCTTCTCCAGCCTTCCATCCAGTAACTAGTCTCCCCTTTTATCCAGCCATCTCGATATTCTCCTTTTCTCTCCCCCCCTTTCTTCTAGCTAGTTATGATCAGGTTTCAGGTTTTATTAAAATTTGATAGAAACGCTTACATAAAACTTTCAAAGCAATTTACCTCCTGACCAATGAACGCCTTCTGTCCTTTTCTCAACCTTCTGGAATTCTATTGCTGTGTTGGATCCCACCTTCTCTGTTCATTTCTAGCAATAAAAACAATGGAGAGTGGGCACCATAGAACTTTATCCAGGTTTCAAAAGAATGCAAAATTGGGAACATTGAGTCCAATATTCAAAGCAATTTAAATGGCTGGGGTTGCTCAAAGTCACTGATTGTACAAAGCTGCATTTGCTAATATTTTTGCTTAATGGAGAACATTTCTTGGCATTATAACTATAACATTTACGTTTTCACAGTCAGCAAAAAAAAAAAAAAAAAAATCTAGCAAATGAACCTTCAGTATCTGCACTTTATTGCTCTAACCATTGCCTTGTCATACTGCTTTAATATCTTGAGATCAACTGACACTGTCATTCTCATCTTCCACACACACAAAAGGTCATAAATTAGATTTTATTTCTCTTACTGATTTTACTAACATGCAATTAATTGAATATTTATCAGGGGAATCTATTATATTGATGGATATGGAAGCTGCCCTCCCCCCCCCAAAAATAGTACTGTTAAGAAGATTGTTGAAAGACAGCTAAAATGGATGATGAGTTATTCAGAAAGGAAGTAGGTATCAGATTAGAGAATGAAGATAATTCAGTTGGATTAGTACAGTCTTAGACATTAGTCAGAAGTCATGTTTTAGATGAGTTGGCTCCTTTAAAGAAATTTAATTTAAGAACAAAGAATAATCCTTGGTTTATGAGGGGCCTCTGAAAATTTCTCAGCCCAGCGAAGAAGCGAATGATGTGAAACCATGAAACTTACAAGTTATTCCACATGTCTCTTGACATTTTCAGTTTCAATGAGACAAATGCATCTAGTAAATGGGCTCAGGTATAGGGAAACCAAGCCACTGTGACATCACCAATGAGGTTGGTTCGTAGGCATTGGTGGAATGAGGCATTATGACATCAAAATACGAGGGGCAACTGGAAAGTTCTCAGCCCAACCAAGAAGAGAATGATATGGAGCCATGAAACTTATAAGTTAGTCCACATTTCTCTTGACACTTTTACCTTAGTTTCAGTTCACATCATTGAAATGAAAAGTACTGCAGTTTGATGTTTCCGCTGTACTGTATGTGATTCTGTTTGTGGATGTACTCTATTGGGAAAGGCGGGGTATAAATAAATACAAATACTGGGCCTGGCTGCCCTAGGTGGGCCTGCTCATACTATCGAAAGCTAAGCAGGGTTAGGCCTGACCAGTACCTGGATGGGAGGCTGCATGGGAATACCAAGCACTGTAGGCTGAGAGGCCCCATGTTGGGCAGCAGCAACATAGCGGAGCGGTATACTGCACAGGAGAGGGCAATGGCAAACCACTGTGTGTGTTGCCAGGGGTCAGTAGCCAACTCAGAGGCATAATCCATCCATAAGACTATTTATTTTAAATATTTATTTTTTCTATACCGTTCTCCTAGGAGAGTTCAGAACAGTTTACATGAGATAATTCAGATTCTCAAGCATTTTCCCTGTCTGTCCCGATGGGCTCACAATCTATCTAATGTACCTGGGGCAATGGGGGGATTAAGTGACTTGCCCAGGGTCACAAGGAGCAGCGTGGGTTTGAACCCACAACCTCAGGGTGCTGAGGCTGTAGCTTTAACCACTGCACCACTCTAGAAATCAAAATGTAGAGAAAGTGAGGCAAGTATAAGACAATCAAGCCATTGTTACATCACTGATGAGGTTGGCTCTTATTGGTGGAATGAGGCATTATGACGTCACAATCTCAGCTCTGGTTACCAGAGACAGAAACTCTTCACATTATTTATTTATCCAATTTTCTATACTGTTCTCCCAGGGGAGCTCAGAATGGTTTACATGAATTTATTCAAGTACTCGAGTACCGTATTTTCACGCATATAACTCGCGCATTATACACGATTTTTACAAACCGTGCATAACCTTGCGCGTTATACGCGTGAGCGCGTTGTACAATTTTTTTTTTCATTCCGATCCGGCATCCTCCCCCCTGCTCGCGTCAACCCCCCTCCCCCGCGATCCTACATCCCCCCCAGCACCGCAAAACATCTCTCACCCGATTGGGCACCAGCACCAGCACCAGCACCAATGCACAGGACGTGCCAGTGCCAGTGCCCGAAGATCCTCAAAGCCCAGTCCAGCCCGGCACGAGGAAGAAGGAGGATCTCCCTCGCACCGCCCAGCACAGCCCAGCCCAGCAACAATGAGGGAGGATCTTCGGGCACTGGCACGTCCTGTGCATTGGTGCTGGTGCCGGTGCCCAATTGGGTAAGAGATGTTTTGCGGTGCTGTGGGGGTTGTAGGATCGCGGGGGAGGGGAGATGACACGACGCGAGCGGGGGGAGGATGCCGGTTCGCAGGCCAGAAGAGTAAGTGGGAGTGGGAGGAGGTTATAGCAGCGGTATACGCGTGTACGTGCTATATAAAATTTTTTTTACTGAAATGTTATACACGTATGCGCGTTATATGGGTGAAAATACGGTATTTTTCTGTCTGTCCTGGTGGGCTCACAATCTATCTAATGTACCTGGGGCAATGGAGGGATTAAGTGACTTGCTCAGGGTCACAAGAAGCAGTGTGGATTTAAACCCACAACCCCAGGGTGCTGAGGCTGTAGCTTTAACCACTGCGCCACACTCTCCCCCTACTGGTTAGATTAGATCCCAAGGCCTTTCCTCCTGGTCTGAGTGCACCAGCCTTAACACACAGTCATGTACAGCTCCTTTAAATTTCTACAGCTTGAAGGTATGACTGTACTTTTTGGCGCACAATCTTAACAGTCACACTCTTCAATCACTGCTCGGTTTTCCTTAGATCACGTCTCATTCTGTCTCCTTCCCTTGCAGGTTGTCCCTTTCTTAAAATCATTTTGTCACTTGCAAAAAAGACAATTTTTTTTTCCTTCTAACCCTACCACAATACCACTCACACAGATATCGAACAGAAAAGTGTCAGGACCAAGCTCTGAGGCATTAAACTAATCACCTTTCTCTTCTCAGATTGAATTCCAAGTCATGTAGCAGCCAAACACAGACACCCTGATGGTTGAATTTTTATAGAGTGCAATTTATCACTACAGGGATGCTTTAAACATGAAACAACAGAGCCACAATAGTAAATAATTTATTACTAATATAGCTGTTCTACTATTTGAAGCTATATATTTGTCTGCTCCATGTACAACATTGAATTTGTACATTGAAGAACTGTATACATATGTGCATACCTTTTTTTTTATATACTTTTATTTTTTTGAATTTCTAATTACAACATAGACTCTTTGCCTAATTACACTCCTCCCTCAATATTTGTGGGGGTTAGGGGTAGAGCTGGCCCGTGAATATTGAAAATTTGCGAATAACTTTTGGGCAGATTCTGACTCACCCCCCGCCTCCTTCCTGCCTTCCCCCCGGCAACCTGGACCTTACCTGGTGGTCTAGCAGTCTTTCGGGGCAGGAGAGATCTTCGTGCGCTCCTGCCCCATGCAGAGCACTCAACCAAAATGGCTGCCGTGAGTTCCCGTAGTCTCTCGAGACTAAGACAGGAAACTCAAGGCAGCCATTTTGGATGAATGATCAGCACGGGGCAGGAGCGTAGGAAGATCGCTCCTGCCCCTAAAGATGGCTAGACCACCAGGTAAGGTCCGGGGAGGTCTGGGAGGTGAGAGGGAGGTGGGGGGTGATTCCAGTTTTAGGAAATCGTGAATAATCGAAATCACAAGTCTTAAAACCGCAAATCGGGAGGGGGAAGTGTATAATAAAAAAACGTAATGGAAATAAAACAGAAAGTATATGATCATGTAATATCCCCTACAGGGCGGTTCTGGGTCCAGGGCCCGACTTGGCTGGAGTCCCCCATAGGCTGTCTCCATCGGTCCCTCACTCGTTTAGTGCTTGGCACCTCCACCTGGGGAAAAGAAGCGTTAGTGGGCGGGACCACCCTCTTCTCCCATCAGGAGAAATCCTTGTTCCGTAAACAAGGTTGGCTAATAAATTTAAACAGGTTTTGTTGAACTATTTACACAGGCCTAGTTATAAAGCCATTGGTCATAAACATCTTTCACCAATTTCGGTACTCGCTCACTGAAACCAACATTAGGCCCTCTTTTATTAAGCCGTGATAGAGGTTTATATTGCGTCTTAATAAAGGAGGGGGGGGGGTAGTCTGTAATTCAGATATATAAACAGGGCCGGTCAGTGGGGGAGGAGGTGATCGTGAAGGTAGGGAGCAGCGCCGATGGCCTCGGGGGAAGCAATACTGCTGGTTCCCAGGGTCGGGTCGGGTTGGGTGGGGGCTCGCAAATCGAGTCAATGCTCGGTTTGCGAGTTACAGTTTGCTCGTCTTGCAAAACACTCGCAAACCGCGCTACTCGCCATTGCTCTTTCCTGAATCTGGGGTCACTGTGAAACCTCAATGATTTTTCTATCTCTTCTGAACTCATGGGGGGCAGATTTCCACTTCCCTTATTCTGATCTAGTTTCTTTATTTTATAACTCCACATTTATTTATTTATTCAGTTTTCTATACCATTCTCCCAAGGGAGCTCAGGATGGTTTACATGAATTTATTCAGGTACTCAAGCATTTTTTTCCTTTCTGTCCAGGTGGGTTCACAATATATCTAATGTACCTCCATTTGAACCTACAAGCTTTATTCCCTTTCATGAATTAGTTCCCTAAAACAGTGATTCCCAACCCTGTCCTGGAGGAACACCAGGCCAATCGGGTTTTCAGGCTAGCCCTAATGAATATGCATGAGAGAGATTTGCATATGATGGAAGTGATAGGCATGCAAATTTGCTTCATGCATATTCATTAGGGCTAGCCTGAAAACCCAATTGGCCTGGTGTTCCTCCAGGACAGGGTTGGGAACCACTGCCCTAAAAGATATAAAATTCCTCCCAACTGCCTATGTGTCTGTCTCTCGGAGAATAATTTGCGTAAGGTGCTGCCCAGTTCCTTCTGTAAACACTCAACCGTGCTACTGTTATGAACTTGTTACATTTTCTACTTCAGCTCAGCCACACGGCAGCAACAAACCGCTCTCATTCAGTACAGATAGATGAATTCTGGTTCTGCAAATAAAGATTTCTTATTGCCCCAAGGGTCTGTCACGGGGAGGTTTCAAATCACAATTGGCAATGCAAAACAAGCCCCCATAATTAGAGATAGAGAGATCCCCTACATTGTGCGCGTCTCCGGTTGGCCTCCCTTATGGCTGCCTAGGTCCACCTAAGGCTACTTCCGAGCCTAGCCTTAGGCGGGCTTGCGGGCTTCCCTATGCTCCTGTAGGCGCCTCCAATGTAGGTGGCCTGTCTTGGGAGCTTCTTTTTTTTAAAAAAAAAAAAGTTCGTCCCGAATGGCTGGTTAGACAGCAGTGAGACACCTACTGTTGCGTACAATCGGGACAGTGTTTATAGAATCTGGGCCTTATTCATTATAAGGAAATATATTCGAACTCTTAAAGTGCAGTCAAATATACAGTAAAACCTTGGATTGCAAGAAACTTGGTTTGCAAGTGTTTTGCAAGACAAGTAAAACATTTTATTAGATTTTATCTTGATATACAAGCAATGTCTTGCAATACGAGTGCATACAGTATACACACATCACAACTGAGCCGATGGTTCTTCTCTCTCTGACGCTGCGGGAGTGTAATAACTGTTCTAAATGAGCGAGGTCTTGCCATGCAAGTACGCGTAAGATTTTGTATTAAGAACGAATCATCTGATTTTCCATTATTTCTTATGTGGAAATTCGCTTTGATATACAAGTGTTTTGGATTACCAGCATGTTTTTGGAACAAATTATTTTCGCAAACCAAGGTTTTACTGTATATATATTTAAAAAAGTGCAGTCAAATAAAAGGGAGGGTTTTTTTTTTTCTGACTAATGTTGGCTCAGATGTTCTACAGCCCCGCTTCCTTGAGCACTTGACCTCTTTTTCTCCCTTGACTGCGCCGCGGGACGGTTAGCAAAAGTATAGTTCTACGGATAGCCAATCATCTTGTGGCGATATTAGGTCTGTGCATTCATGGCAACATTAGTGCACTGTAACAAAAAAGAAACAATCCCTGTTTTTCAAACAATACTAAACAATGTGTCATCTTCAGTGGTGCTCAGGAAAAAAAATAAAAGTTTTATGAGAGACCAGACGTGGAGCAGTAGCCCCAGCAGTACACATATCTCCTTATTTCAATCACAGCACACTGAATGATTTTTATCATATCAAAACTTCAGCTATTGAAAAAAAAAAAAAAATGCTTATCAAAGAATGAAAAGAGCTTATCTTTGCGGGAGCTAAACAACACTTGCGTGTAGGGTTACCATATTTATTTATTTTTATAGCCCGTCCTCCCTTGGAGCCCAGAACGGGTTACGATAAAATAAAATTAGGCATTTGGAACTTCCCTAACTGTCCCGAAGGCTCACAATCTAGCCAAAGTACCTGAGAAAACAATTATGAAATAGTAAAGATATAACAAATAATAATTAAAAAAATGTTTGTTTATTGATATTTGATATACCGCTTAGGCATATTATAGATCAAAGCGGTTTCCATAAAATACAGGTACTTAAAACGTCCCTATCTGTCCCAAAGGCATATGGCTCCAGAAAAAGGAGGACGGATTGAGACATCCGGGTTTTACTTCCATTGCTTTCAGTAGAAGTAAAACTCGGATGCCTCAATCCGCCCTCCTTTTTCTGGAGCCATATGGTAACCCTTGTGCGGGTTTTGATCTCATATTCTTCAGTGCTTCTTCAACATTAGTGCATGGCCATAAATACAAAAAAAAAATAAAAAATCTGCCATTTGATAGCTCCAGTAAAATTGACCTGAGTGCTTGGGACAGACCCACATTCTAATGTCACTTTTTGCTATTGTAAAAGGACCTCTAAGTTTGTAACTAAGCCAATTGAGGGTTAAGTGGCAGCAGGGCGTTTGACCTGCTGCTCTAGTTATTAATTTATCTTCCAGAATAATACACCTGTAGTGGGCTATACACTAATTTGATTTGGATGGTTGAAAAGGATTTCATTCAATTTACAGGTCTTTGTGGATCTTTTTAACATGTAAGTAATTTGTAGCCCAGGCAGCTCCAGACAACTGGGAAGGGAAATATTTGAGCAAAGCAAAATGAAGCCTGATCAGGGTTGGCAATGAGCGACTTTGCTTATAATTGATGAAGTGAATATGAAGCTTGGCTTATTAGAGTGGTAGGCAGTAGAGCTGCTTTGCAATCATATAATTGGCAGGCGGCGTGAACATTGGTGCCTTGTTAATCCCATTCCTGTGAAGACAAGACTAAAATTTCCATGGGATAGTCAAACCAGCTGTTGATGGGACTGCTAAGATGGGCTAGGGGAGCATTTGATGATCAGACAGGTAATACACGTAATAAATAAATTACAGTTGGCATTTTGGATGAAAACCACTACACCAACACTTGGAATGGATTGATGAGAACAGGTAGAAAGGAGAGATTTTGTAGTGGTAGCTAAAGGGGAGGGGAAGACATTTTATACTGGAATTTAGCAAGTAAAATGAATAATTACTGGTTTGTTGCTTCGACATTGCCTTGACAATGAATGTGACTGTTGGCTTAGGGGGTTCCTGGATGGACTTCCCAATACCCGGCAGTTTGTCTGGGTTTTGGAAAGCCCTGATGAGCTCCAGCTGCATCTGGAGGGCCTCTGAGCATGCGTGGATGATGTCATGCACATCCGCGCATGCTCGAAGGACCTCTGGACGTGGCCTTAGCTCGTCGAGGAAGAAGACAAGGCTTTGAGAGGGGGGAGGGGCTGGGGGGGCAGAATGGGGCAGGGCTTGAGGCGGAACTGGGCGGGGTGTAGCTGGTTTTAAGAAAGGTTTGGACAAGTTCCTGGAGGAAAAGTCCATAGTCTGTTATTGAGAAAGACATGGGGGAAGCCACTGCTTGCCCTGGATCAGTAGCATGGAATGTTCTACACTTTAGGTTTTGGCCAGGTACTAGGGACCTGGATTGGCAACTGTGAGAACGGGCTACTGGGCTTGATGGACCATAGGTCTGACCCAGTGAGGCCATTCTTATGTTCTTATGGGGATGGAGGTGGAAGAAGGCAGGATGGGGACAGAACAGAGCGGGGCCATGCTTCCGGGTTTGTGAGGCTCCAAATATGGCAACCCTATGTTGGGTAGACTGGATAGACTACACAGGTCTTTATTTGCCTTCATTTACTATGTTACCGTGAATTCACTTTCCAGATCTCCAGACAAACTTGTCTCTTCCCTGTAGCAAATCCAGAGAAGTGGAATTTGAATCTCGGTTTCCCTGGATCTCAGCCTGCCAGGCTGCTTCTTGGTTCCTCTTCTACCACCAGTCTACTTCTCGACTTCGTTATTGTAGTCTCCCACTGTTGCTGCTCTCAATTGTGACAAATTGTTTTTTCAGTGTAGGAGGATGGGCTCAGACATGCTAAGGTTGAAATAATTTGTTCACCTGTGCATTAATGGCCACATTTTCTTCTCCCTCCTCCTTGTCTGATTTATCAAAGGAGATGATATGCAAACCTAATTTTCGGATTAAGCTGGACCAATTCTCTTGTCAAAGCCATGATTTGTTAACTGATCTGATGCTTGTTTCTCTAACCAGGCAGTCCTGGAAGCTGAAACACCACAGAAGCAAAAAAAAAGGTGCAGTAACTGTGAAACAGGACAATTTTCAAAGCTATTGATATAAGTAAAATAAAACCCCTTATTTTCAGGATAGAATGAGAGATTTTAAAATTTCTGTCCTCCTTCCCCTCCCCCCACCCACAAGCTCTACAATGCATTCACTTTCAATTGCACTGAAGGGAAGTATCCCTGGGGTGGGGGAACATGATGTTGGGTGGTATTGGAAAATATATGCGTTTTTTTCACCGCCCAACAATAGTGCCCGTAAGCTCTTACACTGCTTAACTGACAAGATATTAAGATTCAATAAGTACTGAAAAATATCATATATATTTATAATGATTAGAAAAACCCTGAAATGCATGC
Organism: Geotrypetes seraphini; assembly: GCF_902459505.1. Taxonomy (NCBI): domain Eukaryota; kingdom Metazoa; phylum Chordata; class Amphibia; order Gymnophiona; family Dermophiidae; genus Geotrypetes; species Geotrypetes seraphini. Next base: position 33,340,079 of record NC_047088.1, read on the forward strand.
CAAGAGAATCGACGATTGACTTTTTGTCCGTATTTCGGAAAAAGCATAAGGCACCTTTATTTTCACCAGCATATCTTTTAAATTATATTCATTTGTTATATTATTATAAATTCCAGAACTCACTCTCAGAAGGTGTAGTAACAACAATTAGTGTACATAAGAATAGCCTTACTGGGTCAAACCAATGGTCCATCAAGCCCAGTAGCCCGTTCTCATGGTGGCTAATCCAGGTCACTAGTACCTGGCCAAAACCCAAGGTGTAGCAATATTCCATGCTACCAATACAGGGCAAGCAGTGGCTCCCCCCACGTCTTTCTCAATAATAGATTATAGACTTTTCCTCCAGGAACTTGTCCAAACCTTTCTTAAAACCAGCTACGCTATCCGCTCATACCACAACCTCTGGCAACACGTTCCAGAGCTTAACTATTCTCTAAGTGAAAATTTTTTCCTCCTATTGGTTTTAAGAGTATTTCCCAGTAACTTCATCGAGTGTCCCCTAGTCTTTGTAATTTTTGAAGGAGTGAAAAATTGATCCACTTGTACCTGTTCTACTCCACTCAGGATTCTGTAGACTTCAATCATATCTTCCCTCAGCCTTCTCTTTTCCAAGCTGAAGAGCCCTAACCGTTTTAGTCTTTCCTCATATCTTGGTTTAAAATAGGTTTGGACAAATTCCTGGAGGAAAAATCCATAATCTGCTAATGCTCCTTCCCCTGCCATCTCAGGCTTTTAATCCCTCATCCCTTCCTTCTTCTGTCCCTATTTTTAGTCTGCTTTTTTATCGTAAACTGCTTAGGGTCATAGTTCTATATAAGGCACCCATAAAATTGGTGCCAATTGGAACTGCGATTCTATAAAGGAAAAGGGAAAGGGTTTGGGACTTGTTTACCAACTTTTTGTAGTTTTTCAATCACATTCAAAGTGGTTTACAAACAGGTACTTCAAACATTTTCCCTGTAAAAGGTACTGGCTGTTCTTATGTTCCCCTTAAAAACTGTACCTGGACAAAATATAGTTCTGCATGTTTTCAAACCAGGTACCAGATTGAAACATTGCCCCTGTTTAGGAAGAGCCGGATGACTTTATAAGCGAAGGCAGAATCATGTCATGGCCCTAAAGCGATAAAATAGAGTGAATTCTATTTTTAAAAGTGCGTGATCCACTTCTATATGAATGGCTTCTCTTTCTGAGATCATCTGTGAAATGCTAAAAGTCCCTGGCATTTAACAAGAGGTGTTTATTATGTGGTACAAGGAAAGCTACAGAAGACTCCTGAATTAAGGTGCAGGGTTGAAGCAGCCATTGAATGACTCAACCTTATTGCTTTTTTCAGACATTTTAAAATAAAAAAAATAGGGAAAGCTTTTCTGCTGAATATCCTTCTATTAGTGCAAGCAGACGAGGACCTTCCAATACTACTCTGAGTCAAGCCTTTAGGGAACGCACGAGAAGCTGTCTCCATATTTTCTTTGGATGTGGAAACATTTTACAAATATTAGTTATGGGCTGTGAATATTTCCATAAGAGGTTGCCTTTTAAAACAGGTAAGGGGGTACATTTTCCTTATGTATTGAGTGCTTAGATTTCATTTATACAAAAATAAATATTGTGCTATTGATATATACAGTGTGTATATATATATATATATATATATATATCAAATTTAAATCTATTTATTCTTGGACACAAATTCATTTTTTTGCAAGACCCTCCCCCCCCTAAAAATTCAGAGATACCTGATAGGAGTGAGCCGTTCCAGCAGCCTGCTTTTAATGGAGTGAGCAGATTGCAGTCAGGATGTGATGCTGCTCAGTGATTTTAATGACTTCATGAAGATAAATGTTTCCCTTCCGAGGCCCCTTCTTGTCAGAATACATTTAATACAGCCGTTCCTTTGAGAACTAAATTCCTGTAGCACTTTGCATCATATTAACATGTTTTTCTCACCACATGAAATTGCACTTCAAGCAAGAAATAATAATGATTCTGCATCCCCCTGTACATTTTTATTACTTCCAATGAATAGGAGTAAATTAACTATTATGGCTAACATTATTCACAGGGACAAATTTCCAACTTGTTCTGTGGATGACAATAAGTAACTGCGTGAATCAGATGCCTTTAATTTCACATGTGGATTATCAAGGATTCCTTTAAATAGCTGAAAACAGAATACCTTCTCTATATGCAAACTTTAAACATGCAACAATAGTTTAATATATTCGCCCATCATATAACCTAGAATATTTGGTGGGAAATCTGTTGTCAGGCCGCTTGTATCCTAGCTTAGCCACGGAGGCTTGGGAGAACAGAACAAGGATAACTTTATCAAGACATTAGGCCCAAGGTCTATATAAAATCCCCAGTCATGGTACATGGGCTTGTTGTGCCCCACTGGGGCTTGTGCGCATCTGAGAAGCTGAAAGCTATGCCAGCAGGGCCTCCCAAGGCGGACAGGTTTCAGCAGAGATGTCAGACTAATGATGTGCCACCCCTCTGGGCAGCGGCAGATGGGCAGTGTTGAAGGTGGAGGATCGCGTTTGATGCGACATCGTTGACAACATCAAATTTGTACTGTGCAGGAGACAGGTCCGGCAATCTACTTTTGTATTCTGCCACAAAAACTTGATGATGTTCATCAAGTCGCTAGGACTCAAAAACGGGTTGATGGCACCTAACATATAAAAAATATATTACTTGAGATTGTCATGTGGGAGATATTTGGCCTCTACAAATTTCTAACCCATTCTATGCATGTAGTTTCCCTCTTATGCAAACATTTCATTCAGTAAATAGTTAATTTTCATCTGAAAACATCCAAAGGGTAAATTCTATAATTGGATGCAGGCAGGGCCAGATTAAGGCCAACTAATGCCCTAAGCACCACCCAACAATGGTGCCTCTCAGCCCTTCCATTGTTTAACTGATAAGATATTAAGCCTCAATAAGTGTCATCTTGAAGCAGGGACTTTAGATCATTTATTATTCTTTTGTCCATTTATTATGAATTTCTGGAAATCAATTTGGGACCAAATTAATTGTTTATTAGACAACCCAGTGGCATTATCATATGATACTGTGCTCTTTGGTATGGCAATGAGAGCAAAGAGTCAGATTTCTACAAATAATAACAAATTATTACTTACAATGACTGGGGTTGCCATTCAACAAATTACGTATAATTGGAAAAATTGGAGTAGATTAAATGATAATTTTTGGTGGAATTCCTTATGTCATGTTTATAAAATGGAGAGATTTATTGCAATACAGCGGGGATGTTTCAGGAAATTTCAAGATGTGGGGGAGCCATTTACAAAGAATTGTACCGATTAGATGACATTTTATTTTTTTTTTCCCTTAAATTTACAAGTTTGATTGTGAGGGGGGGAGGGGAGGGTAAATTTATTGTTACATATTGTATAAGGTATTGATTATATGATAAGAAAGGGTGGGAAGGGTGGGAAATAAGAACATATTAATTGTACCATTGATGATTATTAAGCGTTATATTTCTTGTTAATTTGTTTGGATATATTGTTACACTTATTGTAAATTTGAAAATGAATAAAGAATTAAAAAAAAAAAGACTCAATAAGTGCTGAGAAATATCATTATTGTTATTATTTTTAATTAATTTATCCAAATATTACAAGCACAATTACTTAAGAACATAAGAGCATAAGAATAGCCTTACTGGGTCAGACCAATGGTCCATCAAGCCCAGTAGCCCGTTCTTACAGTAGCCAATCCAGGTCACCAGTACCTGGCTAAAACCCAAGGAGTAGCAATATTCCGTGCTACCGATCCAGGGTAAGCAGAGGCTTCCCCCATGTCTTAATAACAGACCATGGACTTTTCCTCCAATAATTTGTTCAAACCTTTCTTCAAACCAGCTACGTTATCTGCTCTTACCACAACCTCTGGCAACGCATTCCAGATCTTAACTATTCTCTGAGTGAAAAAAATATTTCCTCCTATTGTTTTTAAAAGTATTTCCCTGCAGTTTCATCGAGTGTCCCCTAGTCTTTGTAATTTTTGACAGAGTGAAAAATTGATCCACTTGTACCCATTCTACTCCACTCAGGATTTTGTAGACTTCATTCATATCTCCCCTCAGCCTTCTTTTTTTCCAAGCTGAAGAGTCGTAACCTTTTTCAAGAAATACAGAAATCATAACACCATAAAGTAAAAAGTCAAAGAATAAGCTAACGGAAACATCACTTAAGGGTTTAGATTCTTCCCTAGACCTCCATAAATGCTACAAGAGGTGAAAATCAGAAAAATAAGGGAGAATTAATAACAAAGTTATATAAAAAAAAAAAAAAAAAGGAAATTGGCTTAGACGGCTTCCCTCACGGTATATTAACTTGAGCTTCTAACCGTTCCGCTGGTCAACCCCTTGAGATCCATGAAGGATCTCAAGGAGAAAGAAAACGTATTTCAAATCCAAGTATCTGACAAAACATTTGCAAGGGTAGGCTACCAAAAAGATGGCTCCTAATCGGTTCGTTTTTTTCTCTCATAGCTAGAAACCCTCTACGCCGCTCCTGTGTAGACTTAGGCGTCCTTTTGCTAGCCGTTTTAGCGTGCACTAAATGCTAACGTGTCCATTATATACTATGGGTGCGTTTGTGCGCATTAGCATTTAGCGCACGCTAAATCGGCTACCACACCTTAGTAAAAGGACTAGTTAATAACATCAGGGTAAATCCACAATTCTGACCACAAAAAAGGTGTTCCTCCCTTTTTGCAATACATTTTCATAACCAAATTTAAGGGCTCCTTTTTAGCACACGCTAAATATTAGCGCGCACTAACAACGCGCTAAATGCTAACGTGTGCATGTTAGTCTATGGGCGCGTTAGCAGTTAGCACGCGTGTATATGTAGTGCGTGCTAAAATGCATAGCGTACCTTAATAAAACCGGGGGGTAAATCTTGTTCAAAGCCAAAATTCGCAATTAAATTTGCTCTCTCTTTGACTTCAGAGAGCGAGTCGTCTAATATCATTATTGCACTAAACAAAACATCATATAGGGCTCCTTTTACAAAGGCGCGCTAGCGGGGTTAACACGCGCGACTTTTCATCACACGCTAACCCCCGCGCTGGCCAAAAACTACCGCCTGCTCAAGAGGCGGCAGTAGCGGCTAGCGCGTGCTTTTACGAGCGTTAAACCACTAGCGCGCCTTTGTAAAAGGAGCCCATAGATTTATGATTAGAAAAGCACTGAAATGCATGCCAAAAGAATTCTTTGTCCGTATTTTAGAAACAGCTTAAGGCACCTTTATTTGAAATTATATTAATTTGCTGTATTATTATGCTATAATTTGTTTTATTCTGTTGGATATCCATTTCAAATTTTGTATTTTTCTATACGGTTTTGTAAATCGTGTAAATTTGTAGATGCGCAGTATATAAGAAATTTTTTTTTTAATGAAATGTTAGATAATGGGTATAAACCACATAACAACACTGCGTATGTTATCAATGTTTTCTAATTTTTCATTGCGAGTACAACTTAGGAATTCAGATATCCACCTTTATCAACAGACACAGGTGGTCGGATTCTTCATAATTCCTAGTGTCATTTTCCACTACTTATCAATTATTTATTATTTCATATCTATTATAAAATGGACTTAGCTTTATTCAAAGTTCGTTCCCTTTCCCGACGTGTTTCGTCTAACTTTCTCAAGGTCAGGGGAACTAAAAAGCAAAAATACAAAAACCAACAGTGAATAAGTTAATCTATAATCATTATAATCCCAGTATTGTTCAGAATACTATAAAAATAACTTATATTTTACCTGAACGTTACAGCATAGCTTCTCCTCATATCACTGGCCGTCAGCAATTTCAAAAATGGCCACGGCGTTCTCTACTAGTGCTATAAACCCTCTCTCATTATGACGTCATAGAGTCACATGATATCGCATCAATTACTGACAGAGGCAGCCCATAAAATCAGCTATCCACTTGGGCCATCCAGTCCGTAGTTTCATTCAAACCTTCCGGGGCCATGGTCTGGAGTTCGAACATCCATCTCAGTTCTTTACGATTTAATGTACGTTCAAAGTTTCCTCCCTCTCACCCAATCTGTATAGCATCTAAGACCCTCCATTTCAAATCTACTAACCTGTGTCCGCATAGTTTCCAATTTTGTAGATAATTGGTATGGCAGACGGTAGTGAAAGGGTTAAGGGTATGCTAGCTAGGATAAACGTTCTGGTGCCCTCCTTCCCTTGCCATCTGTTTTGCTTAATGGTTAATCCAGGGCTGGATGCATGTATTTGGGTGCCCTGAGGGCAGGCAGTAAAAGCCCAATTCTATACAGGTCACTTAAAAATTTGGTGCTGCCTAGTGTGGTGCTATGTGCGAGTCGATAAAAAAAGGCGTCCATTATAGAATCCCACTTAGCGTCACCCAAGCGTGCTTAGGTGGCACTAACCCCCTGTTTTACTAAGGTGCGCTAAGCATTTTTAGAGCACGCTACACGCTAACGAGTCCTTAGACTAACATGCATGCGTTAGCGTTTAGCGCGTGGTTAGTTCATGCTAATATTTAGCGTGCGCTAAAACGCTTAGCGCACCTTTGTAAAAGGAGCCCTAAGTGTTCTGACATTTAGGCATACCCTATTTATGCTAGGGTTTTCTTGGCCTAAATGCTTGTTCCTAAGTTAAGCGCCCAATGGCTCCTAACTCAAAAGCAGGTGCCTAACTCAAAAAGACGCTCATGATTTGCCCCCCTAACCACCCCCACTTCTAACTATGGGCTTTGCAGTAGATGTCTAACTGTTGTAGAATCATGTCTACCAAGATAGGCACCTATCTTCCAATTAACTTGAATTAGTGCTAATTAAGAGGTGCTGAGTGCCAATTATTGGTGCCAGTTTAGCCTATTATTCAATTAAGATAGGTGCCAACATCGGCTAGGCACACCTATGTAGGTGTCTAACTTTAGGTGCACTCTATAGAATTTGGGAGTAAGAACAACACATCCTAGGCACCTAGGTTCTGTTATAGAATACTAGTATAATCCAGTATTGGCGCGCCATAGAGCTGGTGTAAGGTACAGTTGCTTAAATATGGCAGGAATGAGCATAATTTGCCATAAGTCATGCACATAAGAGGAAGCCCACCCATGCTCCACTCATGTGCATGCCTCTCTGGCAAATATGTGCTATGCAGAATAGTCATATATTTACAGACTAGCACTTAGGCAGTATATGGCATATACATATTTATTTATTCAATTTTCGATACCGTTCTCACAGGGGAACGGTTTACATGAATTTATTCAGGTATTCGAGCAAAAATTCCTATCTGTCCCGGTAGGCTCACAGTCTATCTAATGTACCTGGGGCAATGGGGGAACAGGTAACTTGCTCAGGGTCACAAGGAGCAACGTTGGACTTCACGCAAAACCTCAGGGTACCTAGGCTGCAGCTCAAACCATGGTGCCGCATTCTCAGACATAGTATGGTTTGGCAAAACAGCATGGTAAACATAGTTTTACAAAGCATGGTTAATACAGTATGACATGACTTGGCAAAATGGTAAGGCAAGTGTGATGATGAAGCACAGCATGGAAGACATGGAACGGAAAACAAGTAAGAACTCACCTACACACTTACCGTATTTTTCGCTCCATAAGATGCACCTGACCATAAGACGCACCCTAGATATAGAGGAGGAAAACAAGAAAAAAAACCATTCTGAATCCAGGCTCTGCACCCAACCCCACACTCCTCTGCACCCTGTACCTGCAAGGCTATGTACCCTGTCCCCCCCTCTGTGTTGCTACTATTTGTTTTTTTTGCCAGGTACTTGGATTTGCCACCATGATACTTGGCTAGATGGACCATTGGTCTGACGCTGCTTAGCTCAGCCGGAGGGAAGGGCAGGACTGCCGGACCAACTAAAATAAGGTATGGGGGAGTTCGGGGGAGCCCTGCCTGCCTGTCCCCCCCTGCCTGCCTGTCCCCCCTAGTGACAGGCAGGCAGGGCTCCCCCGAACTCCCCCATACCTTATTTTAGTTGGTCCGACAGTCCTGCCCTTCCCTCCGGCTGAGCTAAGCAGCGTCAGACCAATGGTCCATCTAGCCAAGTATCATGGTGGCAAATCCAAGTACCTGGCAAAAAAACAAATAGTAGCAACACAAAATTATATTTAGGGGCTCAGTTATACTATGCTCCTAAATTTAGGCAGAGAAAGCATGAGGAAGAAAGTTAGGCAAGTGGCACTGATTAAAAACAGGTCACAAGAAAAACACCCTGCATTAGCAATGTGTGAACAATCTTAAGCTACCACAGACTTTGAGCTTCAGCACATTCCTTGAACAGATTTGCAGTCAATACATCAAGACACATGCTGTAGTATTTAGCAATATCATCCGTCTTTGGAGTTCATTTGCTGTAATTGACCTGAATCAAGACATCCCACTGTGTCTACATTTCAGTGTCCATGTTGTTTACGCAGTATGAAGGGAGACTCACCATTCCTGGTTCAAAAAGGCACTTATCCTTCAACTCCTTATTTTCTGAATCATCAAAAAGAAGGGGATTAATAGATTAGTCAAATGGTACCGAGGCATCCTCAAATGTATTAGAATTCATCTTCAAACTGATCAGTCAGTGCTTCAAAAGTCAGCCTACGATTCACCACCTCTCAAATATGACTTAGTACTCCCAACTAAACCAGCCACGGCATGATATAATTCCCATGGGTGCGTCATTTGAGACCTAAAATACCTTTCCAAAATATGAACCACTGCCAGACTAAAGGCCTCAAAGGCAAACCTAAACAGACATCAGTTAGGAGTAGATGTATTTTCCCTCTGTCCTTGTCTTTTCAGCACTTTTTCTCTTGTGCCAGGGTATTCAGACAGAAGTTTGTGACATTGCCTAGGATAAAAGGGTAAGACAGTGTCTACTTAAGTACTATTTTATAAAGAAAAGCGTGGTCCCCGTCTCAGCCCCGTCCCTGCAAACCGTCTGAACCCATCCGCACAAGCCTCGAATAGTTATGATTATATCTTGAACTTATTTTATTAAAGTACTAGCTGATGGCCCGGCGTTGCACGGGTATTTAATTATAGCAATAACACTGTAAATGGATTCAAATAAAGATACTTTATAGTGGTGAATGAAAATATTTTTTTACTTTATAAAAAGTACAATATTCAAATTATAATGTGAAATATTTGACAAAATGAATACAATACAACTAACACAAAAATTGATTATAAACAACATTTTTAGTTTCACCTCCAGGAGCAAGAACATATACATTATTGGGTGAACCCACCCTTCCCACGTGTGCAGGTGGGCCGCGAGACCCCCAGAACATATCACCCCAGGTAGTGAGGGATCTGCATACCAAGTTTCGTTCAAATCGGTCCCACAGCTTTTTACATTTTTTCCATTGACTTGAATGGGTGAAATCTGATTTTCTGTTTGTAGCTCCGCCCACGTGTGCAGGTGGGCCGCGAGAGCCCAAGAACATATCACCTCCGGTAGTGAGGGATCTGCATACCAATTTTCGTTCAAATCGGTCCCACAGCTTTTTACATTTTTTCCATTGACTTAAATGGGTGAAATCTGATTTTCTGTTTGTAGCTCCGCCCACGTGTGCAGGTGGGCCGCGAGACCCCAAGAACATATCATCCCAGGTAGTGAGGGATCTGCATACCAAGTTTCGTTCAAATCGGTCCCACAGCTTATTACATTTTTCCATTGACATGAATGGGTGAAATCCGATTTTCTGCTTGTAGCTCGGCCAACGTGTGCAGGTGGGCCGGAAGACCCCCAGAACATATCACCCCAGGTAGTGAGGGATCTGCATACCAAGTTTCATTCAAATCGGTCAAGCCGTTTTTGAATTACTGTGAGAATGGCAGCTTTTTACATTTTTTCCATTGACATGAATGGGTGAAATGTGATTTTCTGTTTGTAGCTCTGCCCACGTGTTCAGGTGGGCTGCGAGACCCCCAGAACATATCACCCCAGGTAGTGAGGGATCTGCATACCAAGTTTCGTCCAAATTGGTCACAGTGAGAATGGCAGCTTTTTACATTTTTTCCATTGACATGAATGGGTGAAATCTGATGTTCTGTTTGTAGCTCCGCCCACGTGTGCAGGTGGGCCGTGAGACTCCCAGAACATATCACCCCAGGTAGTTGGAATTACTGTGAGAATGGCAGTTTTTTACATTTTTTCCATTGACATGAATGGGTGAAATCTGATTTTCTGTTTGTAGCTCCGCCCATGTGTGCAGGTGGGCCACGAGACCCCCAGAACATATCACCCCAGGTAGTGAGGGATCAGCATACCAAGTTTAGTTCAAATCGGTCCCACAGCTTTTTACATTTTTCCCATTGACTTGAATGGGTGAAATCTGAAGTTATGTTTGTAGCTCCGCCCACGTGTGCAGTTGGGCCGCGAGACCCCCAGAACATATCATCCCGGGTAGTGAGGGATCCGCATACCAAGTTTCGTTCAAATCGGGCAAGCCGGTTTTGTGGAGGCAGTTTTTACATTTTTTCCATTGACATGAATGGGTGAAATCTGATTTTCTGTTTGTAGCTCCGCCCAGGTGTGCAGGTTGGCCGCGATACCCCCAGAACATATCACCCCAGGTAGTGAGGGATCTGCATACCAAGTTTCGTTCAAATCAGGCAAGCCGTTTTTGCGTTGGCAGCTGTTTTACATTTTTTCCATTGACATGAATGGGTGAAATCTGATTTTATGTTTGTAGCTCCGCCCACATGTGCAGGTGGGCCGTGAGACCCCCAGAACATATCACCCCGGGTAGTGAGGGATCCTCATACCAAGTTTCGTTCAAATCGGGCAAGCCGGTTTTGCAGAGGCAGTTTTTACATTTTTTCCATTGACATGAATGGGTGAAATCTGATTTTCTGTTTGTAGCTCCGCCCAGGTGTGCAGGTTGGCCGCGATACCCCCAGAACATATCACCCCAGGTAGTGAGGGATCTGCATACCAAGTTTCGTTCAAATCGGGCAAGCCGTTTTTGCGTTGGCAGCTGTTTTACATTTTTTCCATTGACATGAATGGGTGAAATCTGATTTTATGTTTGTAGCTCCGCCCACATGTGCAGGTGGGCCGTGAGACCCCCAGAACATATCACCCCAGGTAGTGAGGGATCGGCATACCAAGTTTCGTTCAAATCGGGCAAGCCGTTTTTGCGTTGGCAGCTCTTTACATTTTTTCCATTGACATGAATGGGTGAAATCCGATTATCTGTTTGTAGCTCCGCCCACGTGTGCAGGTGGGCCGCGAGACCCCAGAACATATCATCCCGGGTAGTGAGGGATCTGCATACCAAGTTTCGTTCAAATCGGTCAAGCCGTTTTTGCGTGATCGCGGCACATACATACATACATCCGATTTTATATATATAGATAAAATGAAACAATATTCTGTACAATTGTCATTTTATAAACACAAATAATACAGAGCAAGGATCAACAAAACTCCTGTCTCCCCTCTCCTTCACAAATATACCCTCCATTATCGAGAAAACTGAATAAGCCAAATTATTACAGAATGCTACCCAGAAAAATCATGCGAACAGAATATCGCAGTCACACATGACAGGAATAGTGTTTGAGGAGTGCAACTAGGGCAACTGCCCCCGGTCATATAGAGCTCTAAGCCAGCTGGAAGCTAAAGCAGCACAGCCTGGACTTTGCAGTCCCCAGTTATGTCTAACACCAGTTCTAGCAGGATACATATTTCAAATCTGATATATTCTAATCATAAATAGAAATTTTCAATTTCTCCCTTTTGTTGTCTCGTCATTTTATTCTTCATATCACATTGGTCTCAGGCTCTGGTTTCTGTTTCCATCTGCCTACTCTTAACTCAGTTGCCAGTCTCCTGACTATTTGACATGTCTTCTTTCTTCATGCTCACCATTCATCTTCCATCTCTGTGTATGTTTTTCCCCCATGTTCAGCAAGCATCTCCCTTCGCTGTCTCCTATATTTCCTTTTCTAGTATTTTCCCTGAGCCCATCTCCCTACCTTCATCATCTCACCATTCTATGATCCCCTTCTCCTATGTACAGTATCACTCCTCTATATCCCTGTGCCCTGCCTGTCCAGCATCTTCCTTCTGTGTTCTTATTCTCCCCCATATCTAGCTATCTTATCTCTGTGCCAATATACCCTCCCAAGTCTAGCTTTACCCCTCTGTGTCCATATACCATCCCCTTTTTGTCACTATTTCTATGCTCCCATCCATGCCCACCATCTTCCCTCTTTTTGTATATCTCCCTGTCTCCAGCTTCTCTCCTCTCTTACTCCCTTACACCATTGTGTCTTTCACACTCTCTCTTTCCTCCCTCCCTCCGCTATGTTCAATACTTTACTCACTCTTCCTTCATTCCCCTTGGTTCAGCTTTTCTCTTTCCCTTTCCTTCTCTCTCTTCCTCCTTGCAGGTCCAGCACCTCTCCACCTTCCCTCTAGCCCCCTTCCTGTGGGTCCACCACCTGTATCCCCTCCCCTCAGCGCCCATGTGTGGATCTGGCACCTCTCCCTTCCCTCCAGCTCCACTCCACTCACCACATGGGCCCAGTACCTGTTTCCCTTCCCCGCAACCCCCAGACTAGGTCCAGCAACTGTCTCCCTTCCCTTCAGCTTCAGCTGTTCACATCCAGCAGCCCAAGCAACTCCCTCCCCTCTTCACAGGTGCAGTGGTAGCCCACCCCTCATGAGTCCAGCAGCCCCCCTCTTTATCACCGGTCCAACAGCCCCCCAACCCTCGCACCCTCCCTCCCGATGGTGGATGGCAAAAAAAATCCCCAAAAACAAACAAACCTTTGAGTGTGACTCCTGGGTCGGCCCCTTCACGCCTCCTGGGACGGGCATACCAACCTGTTGGAACAGAAGCTTCCTGTACACAGGGCTGCTCGGATTGGAACCTTCTTGCCACCGAGTCCCTCCTTTCGATGTAACTTCCAGCCAGAAGTTACATTAGAAGGAGGGACTCAGCAGCAAGAAAGTTCTAATCTGAGCAGCCCTGTGTCACGTATACAGGAAGCTTCCGTTCCAACAGGTTGTTATGCCTGTCCCAGGAGGCGTGAAGGGGCCGACCCAGGAGTCGCATTCGCAGGTTTGTTTGAGATTTTTTTGCCTTCCGCCATCGGGAGGGAGGGTGCGAGGGTGGGGGGCTGTTGTACAGGCGATATGGATGGAGGGGACTGCTAGACTCCTGAGGGGTAGGATGCTACTGAATCCACAATGGCGAGATGGGGCTGCTGGACGCGCGGTCATGCCGAGGAGTGCACGGAGGCAACTCGCAGCAGATACTTCACTGCAGGGACACGGGGCAATGAATAGCCTTGTCCACGTACCCGCGGCAACCAGTCTTTCCTCCCCATTCCTGCGGGATACCCACAGCTAGCCACAGGTAACAATCACCGTGTCATTCTCTACTTTCATGCGTAAGTGTTAGGTGCACGCTTAGTACTATTCTGTATATGATGCATGCAATGCAAAGGGGCTTTCATAGGACCAGGGCCATGAATGGGACAAACGTTTACATGCATAACTTACAGAATACTGCAGAATCATTTTTTCCCTGGTGATTGACAGCATGTTAATGATGCACCAATCCACACTGGGAGCAACATGGATGAAAGACTCCCACACACCTTAAAGGGATCATTAGCCATCACAGGAACGGTTTCATCCAGTGCCCATTACGGTAACTGCAACTCCTTCCAGAAACCAACACACAAACAGTCTGAATCTGGCTACTCAGTAACTAAGATTCCTTCCCACTAGGGCAGTGATTTTCAACCCATTCCTCAAGGTTTTCAGGATATATAGCAAAGAGGCAGTGCATGCAGATCTCTCTCATGCAAATGAGGAAAGGCTAAAGCAGCTAGGGCTCTTCAGCTTGGAGACGAGACAGATCAGGGGTGATATGAGAGAGGTCTATAAATGACTGAGTGGAGTGGAAAAGGTAGATGTGAATCATTTGTTTACTCCTTCCATAAATACTAGGACTAGGGGGGGCATGTGATGAAGCTAAGTAGTAGATTTAAAACAAACCAGTGAAAATATTTATTCACGAAATGTGTAATTAAACTCTGGAATTTGTTGCTGGAAAATGTGATGAAATTAGTTAGCTTAGCAGTGTTTAAAAAAGGTATGAATAATTTCCTAAAAGAGAAGTCTATAGGCCATTATTGAGATGGCTTGTAGAAATCCACTGCTTATTCCTAGAATAAGCAGCATAACATCTGTTTTACTACTTGGGATCTAGCTAGGTACTTGGGACCTGGGTTGACCACTGTTGGAAACAGGAGGGCTTGCTGGACCTTCGGTCTGACATGGTATGGCAATTCTTTTGTTCTTAGCATAAGAATAGCCACACTGGTCTGATCCATGGTCCATCTTGCCCAGTATCCTAACATAACACAGTAACATAGTAGATGACGGCAGATAAAGACCCGAATGGTCCATCCAGTCTGCCCAACCTGATTCAATTTAAATTTTTTCCCCTTAGCTATTTCTGGGCAAGAATCCAAAGCTCTACCCGGTACTGTGCTTGGGTTACAACTGCCTAAATCTCCGTCAAAGCCTACTCTAGCCCATCTACACCCTCCCAGCCATTGAAGCCCTCCCCACTGTTTTCACAGCGGCCAATCCAGGACACAAGTACCTGGCAGAAACCCAAATAATAGCAACATTCTATGCTACTGATCCCAGGCCATAGCAGACTATGGACTTTTCCTCCAGGATCTTGTTCAAACCTTTTTTAAATCCATCTGGTGGCCTAAAGAAGCAGAAGGAAACTGCCCCTTCCCTATCACCCCCAAACTATTTGTTAAAATATCTTCAATGTATAAAATAATAAAGCCAGTCTCTCCTCTATAATACAAGTTTTTACCATATTTTGGCTCTCCCGTGTATATGGAATCTGCTGCCCAGGTGGTAAAATTAGAATACTTGTCTTCTCCAAACCTGGCAAGAAGCAATAGTTTCTTAATTACTTCAGTGTTGCTTGAACAGCCCACTAATTTTGGAGCACATAGGATGGTTATTTCAATTTTACTGCATGAGCTGCAATAATAAAAGAAATGGGCCTAAAATGTATCAGTGCCTCAGGGTGTGTGTAAACAAAGGATGCATCTTTCGTGTGGGGAGCATATCTCAGGTAATGTTCTGTCACCGGTGAATAGATTTCCATTCCATATTATTGGGCAAGGCTTAGTATTTTCCACTTAAACTAGGCATCAAGACTAGGGTTACCGGATTTTCTGTTTGGAAAATCTGGACCCCCTAGACCTGCCCCTAGGCCCGCCCAGTTCAAACCATCCCCGCCCCCAATCCCACCCTAGCCCCGCCCCCGCTGCCTGCTCTCATCGGACAGGAGGGCATCCGCACATGTGCTCCTGCCTGATGGTGATTTGATAGAAGCTTTTTAAAACCCAGATAAAGTGTCGGGTTTTGAAAAGCCATCCGGATCATCCGGACATGTCCTTAAAAGGAGCAAATGTCCGGGGAAATCCGGAAATCTGGTAACCCTAATCAAGACAGAGTTGGTGCAAAGGTACTAGGTACCCTAGGTGGACCTTCTGCCTTCTCCACCCCCCCCCACACACTTTTCAATTAACTTTATCTATAAATGTATGGATAACAAAGGTAATATCCAAAAGTCATTATGTGCTATTGAAACCAGTCCACTCTCCATGTGGCTAAATATATACAGTGTATGTGGATGGATTTTTCAGTTTGCATTGTTGTCAGGATCTATTGGTTTCCTTTGCCTGCAGCTGTCCTTTGCTGCCCCTCAGACGCCGCTGCCCTGGGCGGTCACTTAGTCTTGCCTAATGGTTAAAAGCCAGCCCTGAAACAATAGCACGAACCTAGGGAAAAGTCACATAAACATGTAAATCTGCTAATGTCTACATCTAAACAAGGGGGATACAGAGATCACAATCAAGCTATAAATCCAGATTTATCGGAGTCCAGCTGTTAATGGCTCTGTACAGTTTGTAGCGGGATTAACTGTTATTACCTGACACCATTCTAAATGGCAATTCAGATTTGATTCAAATTGGGTTGCCTATCATATCATATATATCTGAAATGCCTTTCTGTTCATGCTCTTAAAATGTTAATTTATATTTCTTTCAATATATTTCTTTTTTCTAAGGCAGAGAGGGTTTACTATCAGGGCACTTCCTGATTCTGTGATGTGGTTGGGTAAGACGAAATCATGCCGGCTAGGAACCAAATTCAGGTCAGGAACCCCATTTCAGCATAGATAAATTGAATGCAGACTCTGATTTGAGAAATAACAAGCCAGTACTTTATTCATTAAGCTCTGTGATCCCTCTTCGTCACTATCACGCATGCCAAATCAGCTGGCGGGGATAGCTGATTTTGGCAAGGGATATATGACTTTTGAGACCTGTGGTTAATCAATCCTGCTCTGATCAGCGAGTGTCCCTGCTACCAACGTAATTGTTAGAAACATTCATTGTCTCTGCGGGAATATTCCTAATATTTCCCTACGTATCCATAGTTTTGTATAGAAAAAAAATGTTCCGTTGTTTTTTGAGTAGAAACAAATATTAGCAGCACATTTCAACTTTTGTCTTCAACTCTCATTGTGCTACAAATATTTATGGTGTACTTTCATTTTAAAATATTGCTTGGTTAGTGCATTTTGACTATCAAGCATGTACAAGTCAGAATAAATAAATTGTTATTAAGCCCTAAAAAACAGGGTAGTTATTGGGAGCCTGACTAAACCCGGGGGAGAGTGTGGCACAGTGGTTAAAGCTACAGCCTCCACACCCTGGGGTTGTGGGTTCAAACCCAGGCTGCTCCTTGTGATCCTGGGCAAGTCACTTAATTCCCCCCATTGCCCCAGGTACATTAGATAAATTATGAGCCCATCAGGACAGTCAGGGAAAAATGCTTGAGTACCTGAATAAATTCATTTAAACTATTCTGAGTTCTCCTGGGAGAATGGTATAGCAAATTGAATAAATAAATAAATCAGCATTTTGCTGACCACCACTAGCGTTAAACTGGAATTTCAGTGTCAGGCACTTAACCGGCTATGGTGGAACTGTACAAAGATAAGACTGACTTTTATTAAGTCATGTTTATGTAGTCAACCTGGCCAGTTAACTGCTGAATAACAACACTTAAATGGTCAGGTGCTGACTCCACCCCTGGAAAGCCCCTAAAAAAAAGTCATTTTTCAGTTCAGTGTTAACTGGTTATTTTTAGACGCAATAACTGGTTAAGTATCACTGAAAATGACCTGTTAGCCCTGGCTGGTTTAATTGCTTTGAATATCAACCCCTGGGCATTTTATTTATTCTGATTTAGCTCATAACATTTTCAATAGTAGCTCATATGTCCGGACTTACTATATGTCCAGATTTACCCAGACATGTTCTCTTTTTAGAGATTAAAATTATAGCACTGGAGGAGGTAAATTGGAGACAGGGGAGAAGCATACTCGACTCTGGGGTGGGGTACTGGAGAGAAAGAAGCCTCGCTTAGGGGGTGGGGGGTTGAGGGACAGCATCCTTGAGGGGTGTTGTTGGAAGGAGATAGAGAAGCACCCTTGTGGGAGGAGGGAGTTGGAAAGAGAGAGAAAGAAAGAAGCACTCAAAGGACAGGACAGGGTTGAAAGGAGAGAAAGAGGAGAAGCACCCACAGAGGAGGAGGGGGTTTGGAAGGAGAAAGAGAGAGAGAAATAAGCACCTACAAAGGGGGGTTGGAAGGGGAGAGAGAGAGAGAGAGAGAGAAAGAAAAAAGAAGCACTTGCAAGAGGGTTTTTGGAAGGAGAGAGAAGCACCCATGAGGGAAGGGGGTTGGAGGAAGGGAGAGAGAGAGAGAGAAGTACTAAAATGGCTAAAGGGGGATCAAATAAATGAGTTACGGGCGAGGCAGGGGTAGGGCCATGGGTGGAGTCTTCACAAATATGATAGCCCCACTCAAGGTGAGTTTCATTCAGGTATACCAGGTGTTTCCTTGACCCCAGAGGACTTACTGTCTAAGGGGTCCTTTTACTAACATGCATTAAGTTTGGGGCTTAATGTTTTTTTTTAACACGGTATTTTAACACGTCAAGCCCAAATCTAATTATGAATCAAGAAGAGACATTTCATTTTATTGCAGATCGTGTGTAAATGTTCCTATTGGCACGCAGCTGAGAGTTAACATGAGACCACGTTCTGCCTCCTGTTTAGAAGGCACTATGGCTACTCAGAATGGTCAGTGGTAAAAGGAAGCAAGGGAGACCAAAGGCCAGTTGGCTGGATACCGTCAAGAATGACACAGGAATGGGCAATTGAAAGAAGCCGTGGAAAACAGGGAAGCACGACGAGGACTGACCTACAGAGTATCCAAGGGTCGGACATGACTGAATAGATAGTAGTAGTAGTAGTAGTAGTAGTATGGCTCATATTCTATAAATGATGCTTAACTTAAGTGGAAAACGCCATTTAAAAAGAAATAAAAGCATTTAAAAAAAATGTAGGTGCCTGTATTGCAGCTACAGAGGCGCTTTATGACGCCTAATTATGGCTACCAAATTTAACTCCTGTTTGGGGAGGGGGGGCAGTCCAGGGTGGAGTTGGTACTTATCCAGTTAAGTGAGATTTTCAGCTCTTAACTGGATAAGTTAACAGGCCTATCTTTATCTGTTTTAACATATCTGATTAAGTGCTGAAAATCACACGCAACCAGAGAAGTGTTATTCGGCTAGGCATAGCCAGATATTCAATGCCAGTGCCAAGATTTGAGCCAACATTGAATATCCAGGATACCACCAGTTGCGGTAAAACAACCCTCTGACTCTTCCCAACTGAAATAGTGATCCCCTAGATTTTAGGAAACCAGATACTGAGTTTTGCTTGTATTCTGTAACCGAATACTGGAACGCTCTTCCGGAGTCTGTTATAGGGGAAAACACCCTCTCGGGATTCAAGACAAAGTTGGACAAGTTCCTGCTAAACTGGAACGTATGCAGGTAAGGCTGAACTCATTTAGAGCACTGGTCTTTGACCTGGGGGCCGCCGCGTGAGCGGACTGCTGGGCACAATGGACTGACCCAGCAGCAGCAATTCTAATGTTCTTATGAATCTGGGTGCCCAGATGCCATTATACAATAGAGTGTCACCATGTGGCATCAGTGCACCTAAAAGAATAGAGAGTTGCATGGGGACAAAAATTTCACACATCTCTACTCATCCCCAATGGAATCTAACTCATACCCACCTTTACCTGCTAAAATCCATTCCATCCCCCTATCCCCACAATTAATCTTTCCATACCCACCCGTATCTGCAGGAGTCAATGCTATTATTTAGTTGCTTACAGCTAGGGTTACCCATAAACCTGCCCCCAAGCCCACCCAGTTCCATCCATCCCTGCCCTGTTATACCCATGCCACGCCCCAGCCTCTCCCCTAGCTCTGCCCCCCTCAGCCTATTCTCGTTGGTCAGTCAGGCATCCACGCATGCGCCGATGTGACGTGATGACATCACCATGTTGCATCTGTGCATGCACGGATGCCCCTCCCAACGCGATTTGCTTTTCAAAATCTGGACAAAGTGCCGAGTCTTGAAAAGCCATCCGGACATGCCCTCTAAAAAGAGGACATGTCCAGGTAAATCCGGACATCTGGTAGCCCTACTTACAGCCCTCAGTTTCTATCAGTCTATTCTTTCAGCTGCCTCTCTGGGCATTCCAAGCCTCAGTCTGGCGCTCTAACTGTCCCTCCCTGTACATTCCAAGCCTCTTTCTGGTACTCCAATTGCTTCTCTCAGTGCGTTCCAAGACTCATTCTGGAGTCACCGGAGATTTTGATTACAGTCCCATGGGAATCCTGTGGCAATTTCTTCCATCCTTGCATGAGTCCTTTGACAACTTTTTTCATACCTCTGGGTTCTGCGGTATTCCCACAATCCGCATTCCTTTACCACTCTCTATATAGGAGATACCTACTTACTAAGTTATCTTTTTAGCTCCTGATCCAAGTGTTAGTGCAATACTAAATAATTTGCACTTCAGTTAGAAAGACATCACATTTTTAGGATTGCAAACTCAATTAATTGTGCATGAAATGATAATTTGACTCAGTTGGATATGTCCTTGAGCTGTAAGATTTTCTTATTTAAATGACAGTTTAAACTCGAAATACCTGCTTTAGAACAAAGAAAATTCTTCTCTATTTTCAAGGGGTGAGAGATTAATTTTAATTCCTCTTTCTCCTTTAATAACAGGTGTTTATGCGGCAGTCCCACATGTTTCCAGTCATACCAATTTGCATATTTGCATGGTAAACAGCTCATAAAGTCATTATACTGCAGAAAGAAAACGATAAACTGCGCTGGCATTTGTTAATATTGTAAACACTGTTTGTTAGCAAATGATAAGCTTTTATTGATATCTTGGCTGCATGTACACCAAAGGAAGTGCACTGGATAATGTTAACATCTGTCAGCGTAATACAAACAGCAATGCGACTGATTTCTCTTAATGCAAGAATTATGCAATAGCAAAAGGTATACTGGTAACAAATGCTATAATCTAGTAGGTTTATGTACTGGAAAGCATTTTTCCGGTTAATCACTTAGAAAATAACACAATGCTTTCTATAGAATTATTAATTTTATTTTTAAAGAAAGTAGGTTTCTAGATATAAAATATTAAGAGACAGTGGAGAAACGAGACTTATTATATCTGACCTTGTTCGTGTTTTCATTATGTCAGGAGATATAAAATATCCCATCTCTCCCCCTGCCCGATTCATATGAGGCTGAGTTATCGTGGGACCAGGGTACAGCTATGGCTCACTGTTTCCATGGCAACAAATCAAACCCTATTTCCTTCGACTGCAATCTTCTGCTTCTGGAGCCATGGCCTTAGCATTGAATAATTATAGGGGAAAAAAACATATTAATGTTGTGTAAGGAGAGAAACAAAGTCAATTTGGAGTCAGTAATTTATTTTCAAAATGGCAATTAACCCCACCTACATGGTTACCTACAACTTAAAATCATAAAAAAAAACATGGGAGCCTCTGTATGGATTTGGTTTTATGGGACCGTACCCAAAGCAAATGAAAAATCATGTTATTCCCAGACGCTTACAGGATTTTCATTTCTCCATGGATGGGTGATAAAAATGTGTTCTTTTTGAGGCTAGGGGAAGTCCACCACACACAGTTTGATATCTGAATTCTCCTTCTGGTTTATGAGGGAATGCATACCTGATTCTTCTGCTTGTTTAATCTCTTGTAACCGCTGAACCAGCTAAATTCAGGGGTTTCCATGTAATGTTGCTAAACAGCTGCTGCAAAGTTAAACTAGCAAGAAACTGAACTTGGGAAGGAGGTGCAGGGAAACAGGAAAACAGATTGCAACCATTTGGTTTGAATGTGTCCTTGCCTGGTACCTTTTCGTCATCAAGTACGTTTCACCATACTAAATGCCTTTTTTTCTGTTCTTTCACAGTTGATTGTAGTTGGGTCAGATGAATGGCAGCAAACTTATAAAAGAACAAAACAAAATAGCACAGAAATGAATAGAATTTTCAAATTGAGAAATTTCTGGGTAATGTTTGAAAATGCATGGATAAGCTGTTCACATGTCTCCATACATAATGGCAAGAGAAACAGCAAAGGTGGTCTGTGGCGCTCAATTTCTTTATTTCTTCATTTGAGACTCGACATGTACGTGTTTCAGCCACTACGGCCTGCCTCAGGAGTCTAAAATTCACAAAAACCTTTTACTTAAGAATTATTACTAAAAAAAAATTAGACAAACAATCATATTGAGCAAATATAGGGGTCCTTTTATTAAGGCGTGCTAACTGATTTAGCGCATGCTAGGGCGCACCATAGAATATAATGGGTGCCTTAGCATTTAGTGTGCGCTAAATCGGTTATTGCGCCTTAATAAAAGGACCCCATAGAGATTTGAAACAACGTTTAAATTTTAAAAAACTAAAATTAAAATATGAATGTCATAACTTGCATGGCTAAAACATCGCACGGATAATGTCAAAATCTAATAAAATTATGATGAAGGATTAAAAATTAAAGATAATATAATTGCAACACTTTCCTACATACATTGATGTTGAAAATAGATAAATATAAAATAATTACAGGCAGTCCCCGTTTTACGCACATCTGATTTACTTACGAACGGGGATCCTGTTCTACCTTCGGTGTCCTAATGCACCCCTCTCCCTCCCTCCTGAATTCCAACATGCCCCTCTCCCTCCCTCCCTCATGAATTCCAACACGCTCCTTTCCCTCCCATCTGAGTTCTAATATGCCCCTCTCTCTTTCTCCCTCCCTCCCTCACATGTGCACTAAAGATTACGGTAACACAAATTGTATTTAAATGTAGTCAAACTGATGCAAATGAGGTTATTTGCTATTTCTTCTCAATGCTCAGAGAACAGCGCAGAAACAAAATCTTCCCCTACAGTTGGAAACCTAACGCCAGTTGGTATTGGGATGTTTGAAGAGAGGATTTCTAAATTTTTTTCAGCTTAAGATCTGCCTGTTTTTATTTATGGTTTATTGACTTATATCCTAGTACATACATAATTAAAACAACTTCACATATAATACAAACAAATCAGACAATCAGAACCCATCGGCAACCAGCGCTTACAGTTATCATAAAAGCTTAATTCCCATATTTCATCTTATAAAAGAGGAACTTCTTCAATAATGTCTTAAAGTTATACAAATTTCCCTGATCACGTATATATTTAAGGATCTCATTTCATGCCAGTGGGCCTTGCAGGAGAATATACTTGCCCTAGACACTTTCAGTTGTTTAACAGGTGGAGCAAACAACTCGGCACGTGCCACAGAATGGAATTGTTTCAGAAGCGAAAGGAAGCCCATGCATAGGGTTATCAGATTTTACTTACGTAAAATATGGACCCATATCCCCGCCCACAGGCCCGCCCAGTTCCACTCATCCCCGCCCCATTACGCCCATGCCCTGCCCCTAGCCCCACCCCCCTAGCCTGTTCTCGTTGGTCGGGAGTACCAGGTTTTGAAAAGCCATCCAGACGCCCGGACATGACCTCTAAAAAGAGGACATGTCCGGGGAAATCCAGATTTCTGGTAACCCTACTCATGCAGGCCTCTAAGTGCTGGGAGTGAAAACAAATGTATGTGAGCCTGAGTAAACCCAAAAGTAAAAGCACACATGAGTGCCTGCTTTCTGCACTTAAATATAAGCCCTTCAAGTGCAAAACAAATTTGAAAAGCTTATATTTAAAGGTGTAGAAGAACAGCACTGATCTGATGGGTGATTCACTGGTCAAGAGCTCTTCTTACTGCAAAATTCTGCTACAGATACGCCAGGCACTTTCCTCCACCTAACTTTTAGTCTCACAGCATGGGAGTTCTAAGCACGGGAGTTCTAAGCACGGGAGTTCTAAGCTCGGGAGTTCTAAGCACGGAAGTTCTAAGCACAGGAGTTCTAAGCTCGGGAGTTCTAAGCATGGGAGTTCTAAGCACGGGAGTTCTAAGCACGGGAGTTCTAAGCACGGGAATTCTAAGCACGGGAATTCTAAGCTCGGGAGTTCTAAGCACGGGAGTTCTAAGCACGAGAGTTCTAAGCACGGGAGTTCTAAGCATTAGCACACAAGCTTGAGGTAGTGGTAGAGATAGTATAGACACCCCTCCTGCATATGAAGGCCACAGACTGTAGCAGGAGATAAACCACAGAAGTTAATGAAAAAGATGATGATTAACCACAATTAAGGATACTCCTGCAGACAGAGGAGATAAAGTACTGCTACCTTTGTATTACAAACCCTCTATTTCAATGAAGAGGGTTTACCGACAGAGTTTGCCAAAAATTGGAGGAAAGAGGAATTTTGCAACAAGAAAAGCTGCAAAGAGCAACTGGTGCAAGTCAGATTCTAAATTTTCAAAGATCAAAGTGCAGATGTACCTGAGTGATAACATCTTAGCACAGCTGAGGACCTCTGTAGAAAAAGAAAGGAGAGGTAAAGAGGAGACCTAAGCAGGTATATGCCACCACAGAAACAGGACCCGCAAAAGGAAGCAACCATAGAAAGGCTGATATAGGCCTAGATCCACTAAACTCACCGGTCAGGATCGTTGTTGGGCGATTCATGGCCGAGTTCTGCCGTCCGACTGATTCACTAAAGAGTCCTCATTTGCATGTGCGGATCGGACGCCCCCCCCGCTCGATGGATCGCTGCAGAGCGATCGCGACGCATGCGCAGACCATCCTGGTTGGCTGTAGATGCAATCCGCGCATGCGCTTGCTCTTTGCACAAGCGAGGTCAAAGCAAAGGGGGAGGGGTGGCATCGGTATGCAGCTCCCGAAACGAATCAAATTTGTGCAGGCAGAATGGAACAGAACACGCTTTAAACCCGCAGGTTAAAACTGCGGGGCTCGCAGAGAGGCAGGGCGGCAGAGAGCAGGGAGATTTCAGGGCAGCAGAGAGCAGGAGAGTCGGCAAGGACAGTAGCAACTGGTCTTCAGCAGTCGCTTCATTTAGGATCGGCAAACCCAATCGGTGTTCCTTCTTCTGTTTAGTGAATCGATGGCTTCCTACTTATTTATTTAGCCTGTCCTCCCAAAGGAGCCCAGAACGGGTTACAAGAGTACATTCACAGTATAAGTAAGACCTGCTTTGGTGGGAAAACCAAACTTGGTGTACACAGAGGTATAAATTTCAGCTTTTACAGTATACTTATGCATGGCATTTCCCCTCATTTGAATGTGTGGATCGGATCGCAAATTGATCACACAGCTGCTTAGTGAATCGGGTCGGGAAACGATCGCAAAACCATCGGTACACGATTGGTAAGTTTAGTGAATCTAGCCCATAGTGAGTGAAAGAAAGGGCTTGCAAAGAAGCATCAGAAGAAAGGCTGACACATAGAAATGAGGAGGGAACCAGAAATGGAAACCAAGCAGTAGAGAGAGATCTATAAAGGAGCATCAGAATAAGGGTTGATAGGAGAGAACAAGGAGGTTCAGAAGAGAGTACTGAAAGGAAGGATGAGGTAGCGATAGAGAGAGGAAATTCAGAACTGCAGGTGAGTGAGATAAACGCAAGACAAGCTAAGATGTTAACTGAAAAGGAAGAAGACACAAAGATGGAGGAATTAATTGCTGAGCTCCTAGACTATTTGGAAATAGATAAATATGGTGGGTTGCAGGAGAAGGGAAGATTATACCGGTTGAATTTAACACCTAAAGAGTTTGACACGTAAGATAAATAAGTCCATAAAAAGGACAATCTATTGACATCGCTGAAATAAATCGAATACAATGCTGTGCAGCAAAAATTATCAACAGGAAGATCGTACTGACATGAGGAAAAGAAAGATAAGAACTCCTCAGAAAAAAAAAACCTCAATGAAGGAAAAGTAAAATTGTGAGCAGAGGTGTCCCTGATAGACAGGTAATCTAAAAGGATCAAGGCCACTAAAGATAATGAAAAAGATCCAAAACATCAACATTCTGAATTACAGAGGAAGACCTGAGATTCATATGCTCAAATAATAAATTAAAAAGTAGCAGTTGAAATTTTAAAAAACTGTGGAGATATGAAGAAAACAGAAAAGAGAAATGTCAAAAAAGATTGTGTAGAAAGAATCTGAAACAGTTTTACACAGAACTGGGAAAGGACGTTAATAAAGTGAAAATACTATCAACTAGGGCTGAAACGGAACCATTTTGAAGAAACTTATACATGGACGCTGTAGAGTGCAATTGAGAAACAGACCCCCTCCCTCTTTTACTAAGGCGCACTAGCTGATTTAGAACGTGCTAAACGCTAACGCGTCCATAGAATATAATGTATGCGTTAGCATTTAGCTTGTGTTAATATCTAGTGCGCGCTAAATCGGCTAGCGTACCTTAGTAAGAGGACCCCAGAATGGCTACCATGCACACAAGAGATTTTGGAAAAGGCAAACATCACAGTTATGGCATGGCCTGAAGTAAGTGTCAATATATATAAAGAGTTTTTATATTTTTTGTCGCATACACTCAGAAATGTGTAATTCAGCCAAAAGCCGAAGCTCCTATAGCCAAACCCACCGCCCCATCACAGTGTATGGAATTTTTTAAGAAAAATGCTGATATATGTTATTCAAATAAATAATAAAATTATTTTCAATGGCAAAAATAAAGAAGGGGAAATAATTCTCACTTATCTCTTAAAGTTGTTCAACAGGTCCCGACATAGACCGTGTTTCGAAATTCTGTTTCAAGGATCCCGATATTAGGTCTTAGCGGTTCAAATGCCAAAGGACTAGTGATAGTGCAATCTCATATTCATAAGTGAGTAAGTTGAAGAAAGGCTTTTCTATTTCTGCTTTCTTCAACTTACTCACATATGAATATGAGATTAACTAATCCTTTGGCATTTGAACCGTTAAGACATAACATCGGGTTCCTTGAACCTGTTGAACAACTTTAAGAGATAAGTGAGAATTATTTCTGCTTCTTTATTTTTGCCATTGAAAATAATTTTATTATTTATTTGAATAATATATATCAGCATTTTTCTTAAAAAATTCCATAAACAGTGATGGGGCTATAGGAGCTTCGGCTTTTGGCTGAATTACACATTTCTGAGTGTATGCGACAAAAAATATAAAAACTCTTTATATATGATTTACTTAACACTATTCTTTCTAGGAGTTCTTTATAATATTGACACTTCACATTATTTTTGACCTCCTAGTTTTCACGAGATTCAACAATATTAGCCTCCCTACTTCTTTTACTTATGGCCTGAAGTAAGAACATAAGAACTGGAAAACAGGTTAAAAAGAGCTCCAAACTGGAAAAACCCTTGCTCAGATGGAGTGACCAATTTTTGGCTTAAACAGTTAACAACTCCACTATGACATGTGTGGTCAAGCAGTCAGACTTAATACAGCAGTGGCTAATAAAAGGCTGAACACTTTTCCCAAAAAGAGATCCAAAAATTACAGATCCATAACTTTTCTTTCTACGAGTCTTTAAGCTATTCACTGCAATAGATGCCAATATCATATTCATTCCAATTATCACAGAAATAGAGCCCAAGGGCAATAAGAGGGAATAATATTAAACCAAAAAATAGTTTATGCTGAATAAAGCTATCATGACCAGTGATAAGAACAAAAATCTCAGTATAACATGAATTGACTTTAAGAAGGCCTTTGATAGCATCCCACATTTCTGGATAGCAATTGACTTGAAATGCACAAAATAAACCTTTGATTGATCCAAAACAAAGTTTACCATGAAAACATGGCAAACCACATTCCATCTGAAGTATAAAAATGGACAGTTTGGCATTATTAACATTAAGACCCAGCAAGGCATATTTCAGGGAAACTCCCTGTCACCACTTTTGTTGTGTATGGCACTTTAATCTCCTCCATTTATTAACTCTTTGGGCTATAAGTTCAACCTTAATCGTAAAAAAAAAAGTAATGATCCAGAGGTTACATCACGCCTACTGTTTGTAGTTGACGAAACTCTACAGTTCTAATAACCAAAAATTAGCAGAGCAACTCCATGTAGTGAAAAGCTTGTCAGATGACATTAAGATGACTTTTGATCTAGGCAAATATGTTAAGACAATCTTCCTTAGAAGAAAACTGGGCAAAACTGAAATCATTCCTCTGATTGATGACTGTGAGATGAAGGAAGTTGAACAGGAAGGTATATACAAATATCACAAATACATAAATCACAAGAGAAAAGATCACAAAAGAATATTATGGGAGACTAAAATTGATATTGAGGAATGCATTGCCATCAGAATAAGATACAAGACATTAATCAGCTGGCAATTCTCACATACAGCTTTAGAATTGTATGTAGACTGGCCTCTTAAAGACCTTGAAAAACTGTACAAACAAACAAGAGAGCTCTTCTGTGCCCGCAAGATCATTTATGAGAAACAATGTATGCCAAGACTGTATATTTCCTGAGCGGAAGGAGAAATGGGTCTCATAGAAATAGATTACTGTTATAAAACTATTATCATAGGCCTGCAGGCTTACTTAACAGTGTCTTCAGATGTAAATATACAAAAGCTATTGAAATATGAAAGCAAATGTTTCAAAATCTATCTCCATTATTAAACTTGGAAAAGTGTTCTGATAAGTACAAGGAAAGAGTGAATCCATGGGCATGCATGGGGAAAGAGGTAACAGAATTTGTGTTTTCATCTGGAGAAGGGAATTAGACAAGGATGTCCATTATCTCCTTTGCTGTTTGATATTGTTCTGGAACCCTTGCTATTGGCTATTCAGCAGGCAAAGGAGATTCAGGGTATTCCTTATGCAGGTCGGGAATATAAAGTCTCTGCTTATGCAGATGATATTTTGCTTCATCTGAGGAATCCTGAAACTACCATTCCACATTTACTAGATTTGATTGATAGATTTGGGAAATTTTCAGGATATAAGATAAATTGGAGTAAATCAGAGGTTCTTCCACTAAAACAGGGGTGTCAAAGTCTCTCCTCGAGGGCCACAATCCAGTCGGGTTTTCAAGATTTCCCCAATGAATATGTATGAGATCTATTTGCATGCACTGCTTTCATTGTATGCTAATAAATCTCATGCATATTCATTGGGTAAATCCTGAAAACCTGACTGGATTGCGGCCCTTGAGGAGGGACTCTGATACCCCTGCACTAAACGTACATTGTCCAAAAGGATTATTTGATACATTCCCTTTTCTTTGGAAGGAAGAGGGTATAAAATATTTAGGCATTTGGATTCAGAAAACATTGGAAGAGGCAATGAAAGTAAATGAAAAATCCTTATTGCTAAAGGTCTCAGAAATGTGTGAGCAATGGAACCTATTACATCTGTCTTGGTGGGGGAGAGTTCAGATGGTAAAAATGATAATTTTGCCTGTAGTTTGCTACCAAATGGGTATGTTGCCAGTTTATTTTCAGGGGTCTTTTTATAAGAAATTAAATAGCATTCTTATCAAATTTATTTGGCTGGGTAAAAATGCGAGAATTGCCTTAGCATCTTTACAAAAACCAATTGAGGCAGGAGGGGTAAATTTTCCAAACTCTTACAGGTACCATCAGGCATATATAATGCATCAGGGTATGTATTGGATTCTCCCTGAGCTCATGGAACATCTCCCGGATTGGCTATATTTAGAATGGAAACTTATGTCCCCTATGCGACTATCTCACGTGTTGAGTATCAAATTACCTAGATATGCTAAGGACAATATTATTCTATTGGACACATGGAAAACTTTGAAATTTATTGATAAATTAACAGATGTTGCTAGGATCTCTTGGAAGAATTGGATGCAGGCAGGTATTCATACATTAGATCAGTGATTCCCAACCCTGTCCTGGAGGAACACCAGGCCAATTGGGTTTTCAGGCTAGCCCTAATGAATATGCATGAAGCAAATTTGCATGCCCATCACTTCCATCATATGCAAATCTCTCTCATGCATATTTATTAGGGCTAGCCTGAAAACCCGATTGGCCTAGTGTTCCTCCAGGACAGGGTTGGGAACCACTGCATTAGATGATGTTATGTCTAATGGGAGGCTGCTTGATTTTTCACGACTGCAACAATCATTTGGTATTTTAAAGACTCAAAATTATAGATGGTTGCAGTTGAAGCAGGCCATTCAGAGTGGGTTCCCTGATTGGCAAAATTTAAAAACTTACTATAGTTTGCAGATCCTATGCTTCCAGACAGATCTTTTAGGACATCAGGCTGCCAGATGGTATAAATTAATTTCTGAATGCTTGAATAAAAAACAAAAAAAATAGTCTTAGAGATATTTGGAGCATGCAGATAAAGCAGTATATTTCTGCATCTCGATGGCCATGAATTTGGACTTGGAGGTTGAAATGTACAGCGTCAGCATCTATGAGACAAACTTGGTTTTTCTTGTTGCATAGGATTTTTTGGACCCCAGTTCATTTGCAAAAGTTAGACAGTCCTAAATCTAATAGATTCTGGCATTGTCAAGGCCATATGTATTTCTTCTGCAGCAGCAGCATTGCCCTCCTCCCACTTCCCTATGCAGCAACTGCAGCAGCTTTCCCTCCCCCTCCATTTCCCTGTGCAGCAGCATTTCCCTCCCTCCACCCCACTTCCCTGTGCAGCAGCAGCAGCAGCATTTCCCTCCCCCCACTTCCCTGTGCAGCAGCAGCATTTCCCTCCCCCCATTTCCCTTTAGAACAGCAGCTACAGCAGCATTCCCTCCCCGTCCATTTCCCTTCCCCCACACCATTTCCCTGTGCAGCAACAGCAGCAGTATTTCTCTCCCCCCTGCACTTCTCTGTGCAGCAGCAGCAGCATTTCACTTCCCCTCCACGTCACTGTGCAGCAGCAGCAGCAGCATTTTTCCCTACCCCCCTTTCCCTTCTCACAGTCCTGACAAACCTCCCGACTCCAGCAGTGGCCGCAGCACTCTAAACATGCTGCTTCGCGGCCTTCTACTGCCCTGATTTACTCTGGCACATCCCTGATGACATCATCATCAGGGATGCGGCAGAGAAAACCAGGGCAGTAGAAAGCCGCGAAGCAGCGTGTTTAGAGTGCTGTGGCGGCTGCTGGAGTGGGGAGGTTTGTAAGGACAGCGGGAAGGGGGGAGTGCGGAAAGGGACTATGGGAGCCGGCCAGACTGCAGAAGGGAGGGTCAGATGGGAGGGTCAGACCGCGGTGAGAGGGTCGGATGGGTTCGTTGGAGTACTTTGTGGGGCCGTTGTAAGCACGGGAGTACTATGTGAGGCCGCAATTAACTTTGGGTTCAGCTGCCAGAGCATTTCATGCATCGGAGTACTGTGTGGGGCCGTTGTAAGTGCACATGCGCACTCCTGACTGCCACGGACATACGGATCACGGAACACGTAGGTAGGAGTGTGCATGTGCGCTTAGCGTTTTATTATAGTAGATAGGAGGAAGGGGGAAAAAATGATTGTTTTCAGAATGTTGGTATATTTAAAGTGCTTTTCCTGATTTGTTTATGTTTAAAATTTTTGCAATGCACTGTTAATATTTGAAACTTAATAAAGATTTAAAAAAAAAAAAATTTGCAAAAGCAGACAAAAAATTAGATTAGTAAATGAGGGGCAAATGCATACGTTACAGTGGAAAATACAACATATTACTCCAGGAATTATTCATTGATCAATGTTGGTCTTGTGAATGGTTAAGGAGAGGTGAACAGAAACCAAAGGATCACAGACTACGATGAGGCGGTTCAGAGGGAGCAGAGAAAAAAGCTGGTACAACAGACATAAGCAATTCCTGTATGAATTGGTTACTTATCTTTTAATAAGCTGAGATGTTCTGTTGGCAGAAAATTTTATACAGAAAGGCACAATAAGCTGGCACGTCGGTACACCGTCAAAAGCACGGAGGACAAGGGCGTGCCAACATTTGAGTGCAGGACATGTGCGCGTTGCTGCTTCCGTCGCTATGAGGCCTTCGGTTTTATGCTGTGAGGGTGTGTGTGGAGAGGGAACACCCCAAACCACACTTAGAAATCCTTGTGCTCCTATTAGGGGGGATGGGGGGGGGGGGAACCCCCAGTACACTGAAAACTCCTTCTGGTTTTCACTCTTCGGGAGTTTTCAGTGTAATGGGAGGGGGGATTCCCCCCAACATGAGTAGTGGACGGGTTCCCCCCCACACCTCCCTTAGAGTGCAATAAAGAAGGCCTCAAAGAAGTGGAAGTGGTGGCGCGCATATGTCCTCTGCAGTTTTGATTCATCACCAGCATGGTACACCGTCAAAAGTGCGGGATTGTTGGTGCACCATTGTCCTCTGCGGTTCTGATGCATCACCGTACGTCTCTTCCATTAGAAACTTTTGTGAATATTACAACATTTGTGTACAGGAATCATGCTTCAAAGAGAAATATGGAGAATAAAGAGGTTATTCCTATTCCAATTGATAAAAGGTTGGATGCAAGAAAACCAGACATAATGATAAAGGAGAAAAACACAAAAAATTTGTACTGATAATAGTATGTCAGGCCAAGCGATTATTCTCTGACTCATGTTCAGAGCGAGAAAGGCCTCAAGTACCAAGAAATACAATTGAAAACCAAGAAAATGTGTCAGAAAGATACAGAAGTATTTCCCATAGTTTTAGGAGCACAGGCTTGATTAAAAGGACATTTTCAAGTTGTCTAGGTAGGTTACAGAAACGGACAGGAACCACATTACAGGTCATGGATCTGACGGGCCGCCGCGAGAGCGGACCGCTGGGCGCGATAGACCAATGGTCTGACCCAGTGGTGGCAACTTCTTATGTTCTTACATTTTATGAACTCCAGGGGGACGCTCGCTTTGTCTCGAAGCCAATGCTATGGCAAGCATTAGCCGAACATTTGAGAGACAGATCATTCTCCACATACTGTGGCTTAGAAGTGAGGTTCGTTACTGTCATAGAATGCACAAAACTATCCCATGTAAAGACACATCTGAGACTAACCATGAGAAGTCACGTCAGCAGATTTCAAAGAATGGATTTAACAGTTTAAGCAAAATAGGGGGTAAATTTTCTTAAAAGATTTTTCCAAATGTAAAATCTGTATCATTCCGGCGATATCACTGGTATAACATCTGTATATCCATTTCCAACCAGTTACAAGTTATAAAAATACTATTCTCTTTAATGTTCTCTATATTTCCATTTAAACTGAATACATTTCTTTCTGTCAAAATACAGTATACAAATAGTGACAAACCTGTTCGTATAAATCAAATCTGTGACATACCCATTGTCAACACAGCCAGTGTCTCGTTCTCTTCATCAGGAAAGCGGTCTGTTTAGTTATTAAGCTTTTCTCTTCAACTGCATGGCAAAGATTAAAGATGAGAGGCAGGCAGGCAGTAATTGTAGCATGCCACCTCAGATGGTCTTGGAAATAGTCCCCCCCCACCCCCAATATTCAGCAGACTGCAAACGGCCCCTGGCTGGCTATGAACTCATATTCAGCGACTGATAACTGATTTATCTCCTGCTGAATATTGGGTTTGTTTGAATGGCTTGTGACCATCTATGATGCGTGATATAGTCACTGCCAAGGTTGCTAGGCCTTTATCGGTTAACAACCAATTGTTAATTGACAACCGTTAGACCTTGCATACTCATCCGTCTGCGTACTATTTTTAAAGCAGAGTGCCTAACTAAGGGGTTCTTTTGCTAAGGTGCGCTAGCCGATTTAGCGCGTGCAAAATATTAGCACGCGCTAAATCGGCAAGCGCGCCTTAGTAAAAGAGGGGGTAAGATCACTAAAGAAACAGGAAAAATACTAACAATAAATATATTCTAGGTCCTGTAAAAAATCTAAACAATAAATAAACAGGAAGTATAAAATGTAAATCTCGAAACCTAAAAAAATATTTGTGTCACCAAATGATTTAGGGCTAGCGTTTTTAGTGCACGCACAAAATTACCGCGAGCTACACCGCGCGGTTCGCTTCTAGAATAATGCCAGCTCAATGCTGGCGTTAAGGTCTAGCGCATGCGGCAATTTAGCGCACGCTATTCTGCGCGTTAAGGCCCTAACAAACCTTAGTGAAAGGAGCCCTAAGTGCTCAGTTAGTGATATAAACCATCAGAACGGCAGTGGTTACATCTGATACATCATCGCACAACCTCCCCACCCTACCAGTACATCAGCCAAAGATGTTTTTTTCTCCATATAAGAGATAATAGAAAAGCCACACTTATCTCAAGGCTGGAATCCCAATCAGATCTTGCAGTTTTCAACGAGAGCTCAGCTGAAGGGTGTAACCAATGCCAAATTTCTCAATCCCCAGCAAAACAGTGTCCTATATATATATATATATATATATATATATATATATATATATATATATATATAAAATTCAAAACAAAATCCAAAAAACAGTCCAAGCAGTCCCCAAAACCATAAACTTCTTCAACACGATCGTGTTTCACAGGCGCTTTTTCAGGAGGAAGCAAACAAAAGCCTAAAAGAAAAACAAAAAAAAATGTTTTAACACTAACTTCAATATCAGTATAAACAATGAAATGATAACAGACCAAGACTGAAAACCCAGCAGAGAGCCAAACAGAACTGAAAGCTGCATGCTGCACGTAGTGCCTACTTGTTCAGATTCCTCAATAGAACATTATCATTTCAAGCAGGCAAATGGAATACTGTACACTTCCCCCTCCCCATTCGCGGTTCCTGCACTCGCGGTTTCATATAATCGCGATTTTTTTCTGGGGAGGGGGAAAATAAAAAAATGTAACAAAAATCCATCTTTTTTTCCTCCCTGCCGCCTTCCCGGCCTTACCTGGTGGTCTAGAGGGCTTTCGGGGCAGGAGCGATCTTCCTACGCTCCTGCCCCGTGCAGATCGCCATGAGGAAATGGCTGCTGGGAGTTCCCGTAGTCTCTCGAGACTACGTCGGGAACTCCCTACAGCCATTTCCTGATGGTGATCTGAACGGGGCAGGAGCGTAGGAAGACCGCTCCTGCCCCGAAAGCCCTCTAGACCACCAGGTAAGGCCGGGAACACAGTAGGGAGGTGGGGGTGGGTCAGAGCCGGATAATCGCGTTTTTTCGGCATTCGCGGTCTGGCTCTGCCCGAATCCCCTGCGAATGACGAGGGAGAAGTGTAAATGTTTAACCAACTTTATCTCAAACACTCTTTCTTACCAAACTTTTAGGAAGTCAATCAAAACTTATCTCTTTGATAAATTTCTCTGACTCCACTTCTGCCTAGATTTACTTCTAAAACACTTCCAGGAAAAATGTGATTAATCTTGCCATGCTAATGTAATTTTGAAAGTTTTTTGTAATATCGCTGTCTGTATACAGTCTATTCCTCTGTAAACCGCTCTGGCCTGTTTATGGTATTGCTGTATATAAAAATAAAGTTATTATTATTATTATTTACCCCTAAGTACAAAATATTTGGGAGTGGAGGGTGGGGAGGGGAGAGAAGGGAAGTTGAGTCGGTGAAAGATTATCTATGTAGCCCAGTCCCCTCTACATTTACCGCCCCTATCTCTGCTCCTCTGCTTCAGCCTCACAAAGAAGCGAGCCACCAGCCCCTTATCCCCAAAGTGAAATGCTATATATTTCCAGGTATGGAGTGCATGATGAGTTTGCATCAAACTTTCTTGAGCAGACAAACTGAGATTTTCTTTTGCTTGGTATACTGTATGTCTGAGAGACTCTTGTGACTTTAATCCCTTCACATTTTTTTTTTTTTTTTTGCCAAGGGATATTCAAGACACAATTATGTGGCAGCTGGCCTGCAAATGAATATGGCTGCAGCCCATCAGTGTAAAAATTCTCAGCAAGAAATGTCATGGCCTAGGGGATTTCCTCATTAAAATATATCCAAACTATACCATTTTAGCTTTTATCCCATCTACAAGATCTTTTAGCAATTCAACAATGAAAAGCAAAATTATATCGATAAACTGTTTGGTTTTGGCTTAGCAGCGCCTTCTTTAGCATTTCCAGTTTCTAGTTCAATTGGAAGCAGCCTTATCTGGAATTCTTACACAGTGACCCTTTATGCCCTGTTGAGATTCCTTTTTGACCGTCACATATAGTCAGCTATTTCTGCCTCGCTTGTGTGGACTGCAGCTCTCTTTGGAGCTTGGTGCATACATGCCCACAACCAGCCAGTAGATGTCACTGTTGCTTGGTGGTTGGGGCCTCCCCACTCCCTGGGAATGAGAACACTTTATTTGCAGCATTCCCAACCCTGGCCAGATATTGAGCTCAGAAATTAAACTCAAATCTACCTTATGGTATCACAGGCTACTCCTGTTGAGTCACTGGGTCAGCCTCTCCAATAGAGGTATTTCTAGGCACTTAAAAGATCCAGGACACAGGCTTGCCTCTTCTTTTCAAGCACAGTTTTGTAAAAATATGCATTAAATATTATACTACCATTTTATTCTACACCACAGAATGTCTGAATGGTTACATGAATGAGGGTAGGCCCGGAGCCCTAATAAATGGTGTCATATAATGGGTTATAGATGAACATATAAATCAGATTTTTTTAAACATACCAGGTAAGGGGTCCAGTTTGGTTCACAGGTATGGGAGAACACAAACCTAAAACTATTCTTAGATGAAGGAACGTCTTCTTGAGTAGGGTTACCAGATGTCTGGGAAAACCCAGACATGTCCTTTTTTTTAGAGGGCTGTCCGGGTTCCCGGATGAACTTTCCCAAAAGCTGGCAGTGTGTTTGGGTTTTGGAAAGCCCCAAGCTCTGGCCATGTCTGAAGGACCTTTGACAAGCATGCATGGATGATGTTGTATGCATCCGCGCATGCTGGAGGCCCTCTAAAAGCGGCTTGGAGGTCATCTAAAAAGAGACGAGGCTTTCTGGGGGCGGGGATGGAAGCGTAATGGGGGTGGGTTGCAGGCGGAACAGGGAGGAGCTGGGGTAGAATGGGGCGGGGCCATACATCCTGGTTTTCTCATCCTTAAATATCCCTACCCTTGAGACCTGCCCCTGCAGGGCCATAGTATGCACTATTGTCTTTAAGCAAGGAAGCACACTCTGATTCACTATGACCAGGGTTTCCAGAGTTACCAGAACATCTTTAGCAAATAACATATGCCGGCTGGTGGCTGGCTGGGTCAAAGATACAGTTCTGTAAGGTCTCAAGTTGATCTTGGCCTACCTGACTGTTACAGTTGCGGTTCCAACATACATGGTGAAGGCAAATGCAGTGGGGCTTCGCTGCTTCCCTCTGAGCCTCATCAACCTAGCTGCACCCTGAGCTTTATACTGGCCTATTCTGCCCTCCTGTTTCACTATCCCCCTGGGCAAGAATGTGAGATTTAAGATCGTTCTACCACTCTAAGGGAGTATTATTAAGGCGGAGTAATAGTGTCCTATAGGTTCCCTCACAGTCTGCAAGAGGACCTAAACCTGCTAGAACCCCGCTGTAAATTCTGGGCTCCTATAGGAGAATCTGGAAAAAGACGCACATTATGTTTTCTCAGAAAGCAAAATTTCCAACACAAATTCAGATTTTTTCCCCCTAAATAACCAATGAAAGCATATAGATTAATAACATAATAATAATAACAGTTTATATACCGCAGGACCATGAAGTTCTATGCGGTTTACAATGATTAGAAAGATGCTACAAATTGAGTAGAACTTACATAATTGAAGAATAGTGGCTAACTGTTTAAGGGAACAGTTGTAATGGGGGGGATTGAGATGAGAGATTGTGCAGATCTGCTACCTAGGTATTTCAAGAACAGGTATGTCTTTAGGTGTTTCCTAAATTCACCATAGTTGTTTGCGTTTATAATTAGTTTTTCCAGGTCTTTGCTCCATAATGCTGCCTGGTAAGAGAGATGTTGATGGTGTCTTTTAAATTTGCATCCTCTAACAGGTGGGGAGATGAACTTCAGGTGTGTACTTCTCTTATGTCTATTTGTTGAGAAGTAGAAGAGGTCAATTATATATTTAGGGGCTAAACTGGATAGTACCTTAAAGCAAAAACATCTCAGCTTGAACTTCGCACGTGCCTCCATCGGCAGCCAATGCGGGAGTCGGTAGGAAGGGGTTATGTGATCGGATTTCTTCAACCCAAGGATCAACCCGACCGCCGCATTCTGCACCAGAGGGGTGGCTCTTTAAATGTAGAAATTAGGGCACTAGTTGGCCCTAAACACAGAGTAGTATGCAAGGTAGATCAGAAGATATGACCTGTCCTGCAGAAAGGATTCAGGTTTCCAGGACTCCCCGAAAGCATAGCCATCAGTCTTCTGGCAGGAGGAGGAGTTTGGATGAGACTCACTGGGTAACTAAACCTGAACCAAAGAAGAGGCCAGAAGGGGGAAAAGCAGCTAAATGTACCTTGGGAAAAAGCCTTCAGATAGGTAGCAGAGCAGCAGCCTGGAAGCACTTCACCTGAGCAGGTGGAGGAAATCATGAAAGTCGTGGAGGAATGGGAGCTCTGACCTGAGGAGTCAATGGAGGTTACAGCAGACTGAGTCTCAGCTTAAACTGTGATTTTGAACTTCTGTTTGCTATTATTTAACAGACAGTCCAGTGGGTGGCTGCCAGGTGATCAGAACCATAACCTTCAAACAAGTGAATAGTGGGCTGTGGGCATAACTGTGTATGGTTGAGATCCAGAGTTTCTGTTGGGAAAATACTTCTATTTTGTAATTGCAAGTAACCCTATTGGGAGCATTAGGAGTGCTTGTGACAGGATTGTCCAATGTCAGTCCTTGAGGGCCACAATCCAATCAGGTTTTCAGGAATACCCCAAATGAATTTGCATGAGATCTATTTGCATGCATTGCTTCCGTTGTAGGCAAAATAGTTCTCATGCATATTCATTTGAGAAATCCTGAAAACCTGACTTGGCGAGGGCAGAGGTTGGACGACATGCTTAAGGCAGAATTGAACTGATCCAAGCAAAGAAAAGGCAAAACTCCTTGCTGAATGTTTGCTTCTGGCTTAAGGAGGGCGAGAAAACAAAGTACTTGCTTGTTGGGATTATCCTGCCCCCTTAGGGAACATTATTCGATCTGTATAATTTTTCTAAGTCAGTACCTGAAATATATGAGATTTTTTTGGTTTTGAAATTGGCCATTTTGGACTATAACTTGTTGAAAGAAGAACAACCTGATGCAGATTATCATGTGGACTTGAACTGTATTGTTTTTGTAAACCTCCAGGACTGCAGACTCCTCTAGCAACATGACCATAGATAATTTGACCGTATAGATAATACAAGAAAACATGATAAGAACATAAGTGCTACCATCAAGCTCAATATCCTGTTTCCAACAGTGGCCAACCCAGGTCCCAAGTACCAGGCAGAAACCAATAGAGTAGCAACATTCCAGAGCTGAGACTGTGATGTCATAATGCCTCATTCCATCAATGCCTAAGAGCCAACCTCATTAGTGATGTCATAATAGCTTGACTGTCCTTTACTTGGCTCACATAAGAACATAAGAATTGCCATACTGGGACAGACTGAAGGCCCATCAAGCATCCTGTTTCCAACAGTGACCAACCCAGGTCCCAAGTACCAGGCAGAAATCTAAAGAGTAGCAACATTCCAGAGCTGAGACTGTGATGTCATAATGCCTCATTCCACCAGTGCCTAAGAGCCAGCCTCATCAGTGATGTCACAATGGCTTGATTGTCCTGTTCTTGGCTCATATAAGAACATAAGAATTGCCATACTAGGATAGACCAAAGGTCCATCAAGCTCAGTATCCTGTTTCCAACAGTGGCCAATCCAGGTCACAAGTATTTGGCAGATCCCAATAGAGTAGCCAGTGGGGGTAATTGTATATCTTGGCACCTAGGTTCCATAGTAGAAACTAGCATAGCCATCAACATTTCTGACATTTAGGTGCTTACACTTATGCCATCCATAGAGTTCGCGTAAGTGTGTGCACCTAAATATGGCAGGGATGAGCGTAACAGTCTTCTGTTAGTTAGAGTCTAGATTCAGTATATGGCACTTAAAAATCACCCCCCCCCCCCCCAAATATAAGATGAGCGTCCGTTATAGAATATCACTGGGTGCTGATTTTGGCATCCAAATTTGGGTACCAGGACTTATGCTTGCTTAAACCAGGTTTAATACTCAGTACGAAGAGCTACTATGCAGCCATTTTCTAAGCAGTATCACCATTACCATTATTGTTATTTAATTAAGTTTAAATCACGTATATATTTTAACAAAATGTTTTTGTGTGTGGATTATGTTAAGTATCAGACAGTTTCCGGATTGGATGATTGGATAACAAAAGTAACCTGGGACTATACAATAAATGTGGTTCCCCCTTTTGAATATAAGTACTGTAATTTTTGGCACCCAATTTCAGCGCACATCCCCGGTGTCCTATAGCACTGTGTGCAAATTTTAGGACCTTTCCTGATCCACTGTGCCCCCCTTTTTGGTTGTGCCCAATGGGATTTGGATGCACATTGTTATAGAAGCTCATAATATCTTCACTCTAAGGCAGGGGTGTCAAAGTCCCTCCTTGAGGGCCACAATCTAGTCGGGTTGTCAGGATTTCCCCAATGAATATGCATGAGATCTATTAGCAAACAATGAAAGCAGTGCATGCAAATAGATCTTATGCGTATTCATTGGGGAAATCCTGAAAACCTGACTGGGTTGCGGCCCTCGAGGAGGGACTTTGACACCTCTGCTCTAAGGTAATGCAAGTTTTCATTCAATTCCTTTATCTACTTCAATGCACCAGAGACCTCAGAAACACCACTCCTCCGCCCAATATGTAATTTTCCTCACAGGGAGATTTAGGTGTTAATTTCTCATAGGTCTAGGCATATTTTCTTATGATTATAATTTTGCAAATAAATAACTTATTTGTAATAGTTGATATAGTTTTTCTTAACTTATCTCAATCATTGCAGATCTCATAGTGTTTTAAAGCAGTTCAAGCGGCTGGACCCGACATGTTTCGCAATAGCTTCGTCAGGGATCCGCTCGCTGCCGCTGTCATCCGACATTGAAGTAGATGAATGAATTGAATGAAAACTTGCATCACCTTAGAGCAGGGGTAGGCAATTCCAGTCCTCGAGAGCCGGAGCCAGGTCAGGTTTTCAGGATCTCCACCATGAATATGTATGAGATGGATTTGCATGCACTGCCTCCTTGAGATACAAATCTATCTCATACGTATTTATTGTGGATATCCTGAAAAGCTGACCTGGCTCCAGCTCTCGAGGACCGGAATTACCTACCCCTGCCTTAGAGTGAAGATCTTATGAGGTTGTATTTACTACTCTAAGTATAAATAGTGACTGGGGCCATGTGAGGAATAACCATTGTTATAGAAGAGCATAATCCAAATTGAAGCCAAGTGGTGCAAATTAACACCAAATTACGTGGCACTGATTGGCTCATTAGAGTGTTTAGTTGGGCGTAGATCTTGGATTGGCATACAATATTGGCACCCAATTTTGGGCACCATATAGAGAATCTGTGTAAGCGAGGGCCCGGCCTATG
Organism: Geotrypetes seraphini; assembly: GCF_902459505.1. Lineage (NCBI taxonomy): Eukaryota > Metazoa > Chordata > Amphibia > Gymnophiona > Dermophiidae > Geotrypetes > Geotrypetes seraphini. Next base: position 33,381,142 of record NC_047088.1, read on the forward strand.
TCGCATCCATACTCCATACTTGCATGTGCCCTGCTTGCAAATGCGTGCTGTGTTAAGTTAAGCAGGTATTTGTAGAATAGCACCTAGGCAAAATACTAGTACAGTCCAACCTTGGATAGTGAGTAAAGTGGTGTGCGAGTGTTTTGCAAGACGAGCAAAACATTTGATTAAATTTTAACTCGATAAACGAGCGTTGTGTTGCAGTACGAGAATGTATACGTGTGTCATGTCAAGTATGCACAATATATGCGCGTCACATTGCACGGCTGAAACGTAATACAAGTACCCGCAGTTCAAGAGCACAACATATGCACATTTCACGCTGAGCGCGGCTGAACGTAATAAAAGAGTCACGCCTAATTCACCCGCAGTGTAGTGACTGTTCGAAACGAGTGAGGTCTTGCAATACAAGTACGTACAGTACTGTATTTTGCATTAAAGTTTTTGGGTTTTGGAACGAATCGTCTGAGTTTCCATTAATTTCTATGAGGAAATTCACTTTGATATACGAGTGCTTTGGATTACAAGCGTGCTTCCAGAACAAATGATGCTCACAAACCAAGGTTTTACTGTATTTGCAACACAGGTATTTAAAAGATTAATGTGTGCTTAAATGTGATTACTTAGGTTATGGGAATGCTCTTTAGATTACACACTTAGGGGCAAATTCTATAAACAGCGTCCCGATTGTAGACAGCGGTAGGCGTCCTACCACTGTCTAACTAGCCAATCGGGATGCACATTAAAAAAAAACCCCAAAACACCCCGAGGCAGGCTGCCTACATTGTAGGTGCCTTCGCGAGCCTAAGGAGGCAAGTAGGGCTGCCTAAGCTCGCCCAAGGCTAGATATGGATGTGGTTTAGCCCAGAACTGGCCTTAGGTGAGCTTAGACCTACATTTCAAATAGACCCGGCTGCTGAACTTATCGTGCCAAGGGAATCTCCCTGCCGTGATCGGTTTAGCTGCCACACAGCAGGGAACCTGTCCCACCACAAAGTTGGCCGGCAGGAGGGATGCCTAATCCCTCCTGCCGCAAACCCTGAAACAACCCCCGGCAGGAGTGATGCCCATTCCATCCTGCCGCAAATGGCAAAATAATCTCCAGCAAGAGGAATGCCCAGTCCTTCCTGTCAGAACCGCTAAAGCTGCCCCCCCATCCCGAATGTCCGTGGCAGGAGGAGTGCCCAATTCCTCCTGCCGCCACCCACCCAGACATCCACCAGCAGGAGGGATGCCCAGTTCTTCCTACTGGAACAAACCCCCTCCCCCGCCAGACATCCCTTGTGATTCTATATAGGATGCCTCTGTGCAATTCTCAAAAACCGCTTAGGCGGCTTCTGATTCCACGTGTCCTATACAGAATCCGGCCCTTAGTATCCAGGGGTAACAAACTAACAAACACAGCAAAAATAATAGTTGCTATCAATCATTAAGAAGAGTGTGTATCACGTGGTTAGAGCTACAGGCTCCGCACCCTGAGGTTGTGGGTTCAAATTCATGCTGCTCCTTGTGACCCTGGGCAAGTCACTTAATCCTCCCCCATTGCCCCAGGTACACTAGATATTACCGATGACAGCTTATAAAATGAAATAGTAGTTCAGCTGTTACTTAAGTCGGAGGCTTTTTTAGCCATCTATGTGGGCTGATTGAAAAGTAATAAGACTGCCTCTACTACTCGGCAGAATTGTAGCTCCTTTAATGCCCAATGCTAGTGATGCCTGTGTTCCCCAATAATCGAACATGATTTTATCTGCTCCAACCCTATTAATATTTGCTGCAAACCTTCACCATTACAATGGCAGCATGTCTAAGGAGTACCGTATTTTCACGCATATAACATGCATGCGTGTATAACACGCATACGCGTATAGCGCGCAGGTCCAAAGCATGTCTGTATACCGCGCATGCTGCTATAATCTCCTCCCACTCCCGCTTACTCTTCTGGCCTGCGAACCGGCATCCTCTTCCCCGCTCGCGTCACCCCCCCCTCCCCCGCGATCCTACAACCCCCCCAGCACCGTAAAACATCTCTTACCCGATTGGGCAACCGCAGCAACACCAATGCACAGGACGTGCCAGTGCCAGTGCCCGAAGATCCTCCCTCGTTGGGATGGGCTGGGCAGGGCGGTGCGAGGGAGATCCTCCCTCTTCCCTGTGCCGGGCTGGACTGGGCTTTGAGCATTTGCGCATGCTCAAAGCCTTCTGGTCTCGCTCTCTCCGAGATTCTCAATCCAGGGAGGATCTTCGGGCACTGGCACTGGCACGTCCTGTGCATTGGTGCTGGTGCTGGTGCCCAATCGGGTAAGAGATGTTTTGCGGTGCTGGGGGGGATGTAGGATCGCGGGGGAGGGGGGGTGACGCGAGAGGGAAGGGGGGGAGGATGCCGGTTCGCAGGGGGGATGCCGGATCGGAATGAAAAAAAAAAAGTTGTAAAATGCGCTCACACGTATAACGCGCACGGTTATGCACGGTTTGTAAAATCGTGTATAACGCGCGCGTTATATTCGTGAAAATACGGTAATTCCATGAACTCCATTCATCTAGATTGAGGGCTACCTGACGTCTGGGAAAGCCAAGACAAGTCCCCTTTTTAGAAGACTGTCCGGGTGTCTGGATGGACTTTCCAAGCCTGGCAATTTGTCTGGGTTCTGGAGGGCCTCTGGGCATATGCAGAAGATGCCCCACGCATCCGCGCATGCTCGGAGGCCCCTCCAGACACGGCTGGAAAGAAGAGATGAGGCTATGTGGGGGTGGGGTGGAACAGGATGGGATTTGAAGTGGAACAGGCTGGGGTTTGAGGCAGAATGGGGCGAGGCCATGCATCTGGAATTTTACCGTTTTGAATACGTTAACCCTATCTCGATCAGTGGTTCTTAAACCTGTCCTGGGGGAACCCTAGCCAGTCAGGTTTCCAAGATATCCCTAATCAATACACATGAGGCAGATCTGCATGCCTGTCATCTCTATTATATGCAAATCTGCCTCATGCATAGTCATTAGAGATATCTTGAAAACCCGACAGACTGGGGGTCCATCAGGACAAATTTAAGACCGACTGGTTTGATGTGAAAGAAACATTCTGTGTATTAGAATTTGTATTATTGACATATCCAAACAGTTCTGATTTGTCTCCTTTAATGATTGACGGTAGTTCATGATGAGCACTTCAGAGAAGACTTAGACAAACAGATATTGGGTTGTATCAATAGAAGTTTCATCAGCTGAAAGCCTGAAGTCATAATGCCGTTGTACAGGGCCATGGTGAGACCTCATCTGGAGTACTGTGTGCAATTCTGGAGGCCACATTACAGTAAAAATGTGCGCAGAATTGAATCGGTTCAGCGGACGGCCACCAGGATGATCTCAGGGCTCAAGGGTCTCTCGTATGAAGAGAGACTGAACAAATTGCAGCTCTACACTCTTGAGGAACGTAGGGAGAGAGGAGACATGATCGAAACATTTAAGTACCTCACGGGACGTGTCGAAGTGGAAGATGATATTTTCTTTCTCAAGGGACCCTCGGCCACAAGAGGGCACCCGCTCAAACTCAGGAGCGGACAATTTCATTGCGACATCAGAAAGTATTTCTTCACAGAGAGAGTGGTTGATCATTGGAACAAGCTTTCAGTGCAGGTGATCGAGGCAGACAGCGTGCCAGACTTTAAGAATAAATGGGATACCCATGTGGGATCCCTACGAGGGTCAAGATAAGAAAATTGGGTCATTAGGGCATAGACAGGGGGTGGGTAAGCAGAGTGGGCAGACTTGATGGGCTGTTGCCCTTTTCTGCCGTCATCTTCTATGTTTCTATGTTTCTATGTAAGAGTATTTGGAGAGGTGCTGTAAAAAGTGAGGAGCAAGCCAGTGGGCAAAACAAACTGGGGTAAGACAAGACACACGAGATAGTAACATTGTAGATGACGGCATATAAAGACCCGAATGGTCCATCCAGTCTGCCCAACCTGATTCAATCTAAAAAAAAAAATGTTTTATTTATTTATTCTTCATAGCTATTTCTGGGCAAGAATCCAAAGCTCTGCCCAGTACTGTGCTTAAGTTCCAACTACTGAAGTCTCCGTCAAAGGAATGCATATTTTTATCATCTACACGGCACAAAGCAAAAATGAGATTTATTGGTCTTTATTGCCTGTAGCCAACATAGAAGCATTTGTGATACAGAAGAGGTCACAGTTCATTAAAACAGAGGTCACCTATAATTCATGTGATATCTGTCTGGAACATCGTACGCGTTTGACTTGACCATATGAAAGGTCCAAGGAACATGAAATGACAACTTTCTGATTTCTGAAATTCAGCAGCAGATGGCGCTAACCTCTTTCAATCCTTCACCTATTATATGCGGAACAAAGGCATTCAGTGTGCGCTAAGGTCCCTTTGGATCTGCAAGTACTCATTTGAAAACCTAATCTCTGTCACAATTGTTCAAGAAGAGTCATGCAGGTTGTAAAGAAATGGCTATTAATATAAAAATAATATGGATTGCCAGAAGTCAGAACATTTCACATCCATGAAATACTTAATAGATACAAGGCAGCAGGAACAACACGCCTTTGCTGAAATGCGTGGGTAGAAATTTTATAGTCCACTTGGGGGTTTTTTTTTTCTGTTATTAGTATTCTGTGATGTACTTGTGTCCTGCCCAGTCCTAATTTCTGCACCACAGATGTGTGCAATACATGCAATTACATATGTACTTTTCTGAAATATAAGATTCGAGTTCCAAGTTTCAGTTCAGACAGGGCGCCCTAATTGAGCTTGTCTGCAACAATGTGGGAAGCCCATACAGCTGTGCGCACAGGAGAGCGAAAGACAGAAGTCCTGCTGAGCTGCTGCAGTCTGAGGTGGTGAATTTAAAGGGGCCACACTGAGAGAGAGAGACCGTTTACATTTCTGCAGTCTAAGGTGATAAATTTAAAGGAGCCACACTGAGAGAGAGAGAGAGACAGAGACCTGTTGTATTTCTGCAGTCTAAGGTGGTAAATTTAAAGGGGCCACACTGAGAGAGAGAGAGAGAGAGAGAGCTCAAGGCCAAGCAGACGAGGAGGCCGATCTTCAGGGTGCCCAGATGAGGGTAAGAAGCAGCGGGGGGGGGGGGGGGTGCCCAATCGTTTCAGGGGGGTGCCAGATTGTGTCAGGGGGTGCCGGATCATGGCGGCGGGGGTGTTGGATCGTGGCGGGGGGGGGGGGGGGAGTACCGGATCGCGGGGGGGAGGGTGCCGGATTGTGTGTGTGTGGGGGGGGGGGGCGCTCGTAAATCGAGCCATGCTAGGCACCAATTTTGCAAATGTTTTGCTCGTCTTGCAAAACATTTACAAATCGGTACACTCGTAAACCGAGGTACCACTGTATATATATATATATATATATATATATATATATATATATATATATACTGTATATATATATAAATAAAGAGAGAGAGAGCGCTGTCGTTCTGCAGCAGTCTGAAGTAGTAAATTTAAAGGGGCTACGCTAAGGCAGTTCAGGTGCACAAGAGTCACGGGGCAGATTCTGAAGGGCGAATTTGACGGGTGACCTCCCATTCAGTGTGCGCAATTGTCAGGGCGCATTGTCGGAGCGCTATTCTCGTGCACAGATTTGACAGGTCACCAACTCTTCCTGGTGCCTAGAGGGTGATGGGCTTGTTATCACGACTAGTGCTCTTCGCTGTGACCAGTCTGGTCTCTAGAATAATATCTGTGAATGTCTACTTGTGACCCATTCTGAGCTTCTGGGAGAATGGGATAGAAACCGAAATAAATCAATAAATGGGCTGGCTGGCAGTGGATAGAATAGAGAGATTTCCATGGGTGCTTATTTTTGCTCTTCCCTCTGCTGGCAGCAGTTGACTTAGGGCAAACGTCTTTCAACACACTGCTTAGGAACCACATCTGACATGGTCCTTATAGTACAACTTATAGTACAATCCCTAATCCTAAGTCTACTAGATTACTGCAACATCCTCTACCTCCCCTGCCCTGCTACAATGACTAAACAACTACAAACAATCCAAAATACAGCTCTGAGACTCAGCTACTCATTGAGAAAACACGACCATATTACAGAAGCATACATCAACTCACATTGGCTACCAATCCAAGAAAGAATACTATTTAAATTCTACTGTATGTTATTTAAAGCCTTAAACGGAGACAGCCCAACCTACCTGAACAACCGCCTCATCCAAACCACCTCAATCAGACATAGAAAAACACACCCCCCATTCACACACCCCTCGATCAAAGAAGTAAAACGGAAAAAACTATACGATGGCCTCCTGGACACTCAAGCAGCTAAACTAGATAACCAAATCTCCAATCTACTGATAACGACACCAGACTACAAGACGTTCAGAAAAGAAATAAAAACTATATTCTTCAAGAAATTCCTGAAACAGCCATAACTTCAGAAAAGAAATAAAAACTACATTCTTCAAGAAATTCCTGAAACAGCCCTAACTTCAAACTTACCGTCCTTCCCCCCTCCCTCTTCCCGCCACACAGATACTACATAACCTACTCTTTACCTCTCCAGAAAGGACAAATGTTCTTCCATTGTAACCCTCCGTTTTTTTATTTCTTTTGTAATCCGCCTTGAACCGCAAGGTAATGGCGGAATAGAAATCTCTAATGTAATGTAATGCAATGTAATGTAATATATGGACCCTCATAGGCATGTACCTAGTATGTCTCTGCCTTAGTCCTGCCCTGGTGGCATGGTTGGTTGACGGTAGCAACAGTGTCTTCTTTGATGGGGACAAATCGAATGACAAAGGAGGTATTAATGCCCCTGTATAAGACTCTGGTGAGACCTCATTTAGAATATTGTGTACAATTCTGGAGGCCGCACCTTCAAAAAGATATAAAAAGGATGGAGTCGGTCCAAAGAAAGGCTACTAAAATGGTGTGTGGTCTTCGTCATAAGGCGTATGGGGACAGACTTAAAGATCTCAGTATGTATATTTTGGAGGAAAGGTGGGAGAGGGGAGATATGATAGAGACGTTTAAATACCTATGTGGTGTAAATGTGCATGAGTCGAGTCTCTTTCATTTGAAAGGAAGCTCTGGAATGAGAGGGCATAGGATGAAGTTAAGAGATGACAGTCTCAGGAGTAATCTAAGGAAATGCTTTTTGACAGAAAGGGTGGTAGATGCGTGGATGAAAACAAAAACAAAAAACTGTGGATACAGATGTTCTGGAGATAATTTATTATACACTGACATATAAAAACATGAAAATTCATTTTAAAAAGTACAATGATAAAAAATACAGTGATAAAAATTCAACCGGACCCTAAACGGTCTGTGTTTCGGCGAACACGCCTTCCTCAGGGGTCCAATGGTTTGCAAACTCACATATAAAGAATTGGACTGAAAACAGTCTATTGTCTTTAAACATGTGAGCAAAGAACACCGCAGACAAGCTGAAGTAGCAAAAAAACAAAAACAAAAACGCTATAGTAGATGCGTGGAACAATCTCCCGGTAGAGGTGGTGGAGACACTGTCTGAATTCAAGAAAGCCTGGGACAGGCATGTAGGATCTCTAAGAGAAAGGAAGAGATAATGGTTACTGCGGATGGGCAGACTGGATGGACCATTTGGCCTTTATCTGCCATCATGTTTCTATATTGTTGAGTTAAGACTGACTTCTGTTATTCTGACCAAAGTCATTTTTCCTGTCTGTATGCAGTCATATCCAGAGTTGCAGTGGCTCATGTAACATTGATGGAGACCATGGAAAGTGCAGACAAAGAGCTATCTCCCTCTGCTTTTCAACCTCTAATCCTTTCCTAGAGGTTCACAGGCCAGATTATCCCTAATAAATAGGTGTGAAAGTGATCTGCTTGCCTGTCACATTCATTATATGCAAATCTCTCTCATGCATATTCATTAGGGATATCCTGAAAACCCAGCTGGCACGTGGACCCCTTCGAGAGCCCCTGCCCTAAGATAAGCCATGGCAATGTAGCACTGTCTAAAAGGGTTAGGAGAACCTAAAAGACCAGATGTTCAGGTAATAGCCATGTGGGTGCTAGTAGTTGTTTGGATTTTTGTGGGAGCTTGTGGTTGAACATGGCAGAGATATGGTGCTGGTGCTGGATATGAACTAAAAGGATGAGATCTTGCATGCTTAGCTATTCAGATGGGTAGAGAGGAATGGAGGAAGATGGTGAAACTATATTGTATGATGTGTGAGAGATGGTCAGGTAGTATGAATAGGAGTAATTGGGGAAAATGAATGGGTAGTACTGTTGTCATGTACTGTGCTACCATGATTAGAGAATAACACGGGGACAAATTTTTCCCTGTCCCCACAGGAACTCATTTTCCCATCCCGGCGAGTTCTTTTCCTTTCCCTGTCCCATTCCTGCAAGATCCGTCCTCATCTGCACAAGCCTCAAACACTTTAAAATCACAAGGAACAACATTCTAGAGCTCAGACTGTGATGTCATAATGCCTCATTCCACCAATGTCTAAGCTCTGTCCTCATCTGCACAAGCCTCAAACACTTTAAAATCACAAGTAGCAACATTCTAGAGCTCAGACTGTTATGTCATAATGCCTCATTCCACCAATGTCTAAGCTCTGTCCTCATCTGCACAAGCCTCAAACACTTTAAAATCACAAGTAGCAACATTCTAGAGCTCAGATTGTGATGTCATAATGCCTCATTCCACCAATGTCTAAGTTCTGTCCGCATCTGCACAAGCCTCAAACACTATAAAATCACAAGTAGCAACATTCTAGAGCTCAGACTGTGATGTCATAATGCCTCATTCCACCAATGTCTAAGCTCTGTCCTCATCTGCACAAGCCTCAAACACTTTAAAATCACAAGTAGCAACATTCTAGAGCTCAGACTGTTATGTCATAATGCCTCATTCCACCAATGTCTAAGCTCTGTCCTCATCTGCACAAGCCTCAAACACTTTAAAATCACAAGTAGCAACATTCTAGAGCTCAGATTGTGATGTCATAATGCCTCATTCCACCAATGTCTAAGCTCTGTCCACATCTTGCACAAGCCTCAAACACTATAAAATCACAAGAAGCAACATTCTAGAGCTCAGACTGTGATGTCATAATGCCTCATGCCTAAGCTCCATCTTCATCTGCACAAGCCTCAAATACTTTAAAATCATAAGTGTTTGAGGCTTGTGCAGTTAAGGCAGAGCTTAAAGGAATGGGGCAGGGACAGGGACAGTGACAAAACTCGCGGAGACGGGATGGGGAAATTGAGTTCCTGCATGGACGGGGGACAAATTCTGACAAATGTCCCCGTGTCACTCTCTAACTAAGATTGATTGGCTTTAACAAGAGATCTATGATGTACTGTATTGTTGTTTGGACCTTGGACAGTGAACAGACATCCGAGATGGAATAAGGTTGGAATGCAGAGCTTTATGCTAAGATCATGGGTGTGCTCAATTTGACCTTTAATACCAGAAACTTACAAACTAACCCCCCTTTTATCTAGCTGTGCAAGGGGTTTCGTAGTGCTGGCTGGTGAGGTAAGTGCTTTGACGCTTATTGGAATTCTATGAGCGTAGGAGCATTTACCGCGCTGGCTCAAGGGGCCCTATGAAAATTGGTTATTTTGGGGGGTTGATGTACTGCCACTGATTTGGTATCCTTCCAAGTGGAAACAAATGTCTGCTGCCATAGCATGTTTCATTAGTGCAAACACTTGTAATATTAATGTCACCATGCCTATCTATCTATCAGTTTGCGGGACCCAGGGGCCCTCTGTATGAATTAATTTTGATGAAATTTGATAGAATATTTTAAGGCTCCTTTTACTAAACCGCGGAAGAGCTTCTTACTGTGGGCCGGTGAGGTAAATGCTCCGATGCTCATTCTATTCCTATGAGCATCAGAGCATTTACCTTGCTGGCTTGCAGTAAGAAAGCTCTTCTGTAGTTTAGTAAAACCCAGGGCTAATTAGGTTTCAACACTTGACAAATTTCAGTCAGATCTGACCATCCCCAAATAGATATGCCAAGGGTTGGTGGAGGAAGGGGAGTAAGCACTGTTCTCTCTAAGCTGGGAAGGGTTACCAGATTTTGCATCCAAAAATCCTGGACGCATAGCCTTGCCCCGTTCTGCCTCCAGTTCCACCCTGTTCTGCCTCTAACCCCGCCCCATTCCATCCCCAGCAAGCCTCTTCTTTTAATCCCTGACCTCTGGGCTGCGTCCGAGGACCTCTGAGCATGTGCAGACGCGTGTGACATCATCTACGCATGCTCAGAGGCCCTCCAGATGCGACCAGAGCTTTCCAAAACCCGGACAAACTGCAGGGTTTTGGGAAGTCCGTCCGGGCATCTGGACCGTCCTCTAAAAAAGAACATGTCCGGGTTTTCCTGGACATCTGGTAACCCTAGATGGGAGGTCTGCAGAATTTGCCTGTCTCTCACTATTAAAAATGGGATCATGAAATAGCTCCCTCTACTGGCAGGACAATAGTTGGAGGACACCCGCTCAGCTTAGAGCAGTGGTCTCAAACTCAACCCTTTGCAGGGCCACATTTTGGATTTGTAGGTACTTGGAGGGCCTCATAAAAAATAGTTAATGTCTTATTAAAGAAATGACAATTTTGCATGAGGTAAAACTCTTTATATTTTATAAATCTTTACTTTTGGCTAAGCCTTATTAATAATATTGTCATTTATAGCTAAAGAGACATATGATCAAGAAATTGTTTTATTTTACTTTTGTGATTATGATAAACATACCAAGGGCCTCAAAAGAGTACCTGGTGGGCTGCGAGTTTGAGACCACTTCTATAAGCTAAGGCTCTTAACACCTGCATTGTGATGTCATAGAACATGATGGCAGATAAAGGCCAAATGGCCCACCCACAGCATCCATTATCTCCTCCTCTCCCTATTGGCTAAGGCTCTTAACATTTGCATCTCCTCTTCCTATAGGCCAGTGGTCTTCAACTCAAACCCTTTGCAGGGCCACATTTTGGATTTGTAGGTACTTGGAGGGCCTCATAAAAAATAGTTAATGTCTTATTAAAGAAATGACAATTTTGCATGAGGTAAAACTCTTTATATTTTATAAATCTTTACTTTTGGCTAAGTCTTATTAATAATATTGTCATTTATAGCTAAAGAGACATATGATCAAAGAAATTGTTTTATTTTAAGTTTGTGATTATGGTAAACATACCGAGGGCCAAAAAATAGTACCTGGCAGGCTGCACGTGGCCCCCGGGCCACAGGTTTGAGACCACTGGCTTAGAGGGAACAGTGTGGGGAGATCTGTGAATTAGCAGGACTGGGAAAGAAGCAGAGCACAGAACACAAGGACATTAGGAAATGAGCTTTCTTTGTGTTATGCTAGAAGCATATACGTAGTCAACTTATTTTTAATATGTTGAAAAAATATATATATATTTCACGAATTCTAAAATATGTCCCTCTGGATCAAGGCAAGGTTAACTCAGCCTTTCTCTTTTTCTATGGTAGATAAAATGAATACCAGTTGTAATTGGGTAATAAAAGCAGCTGAATATGTTTGCCAAGTGCTTTTGATAAAAGCACTTTATACATATAATTAGTATTATTACTATTATTACTCTTCAGTTCCCACATACTAGAGAGTAGCAAATGTGGCTATTGCAGAGGGACACTATGAGAATTGATCTACGGTGACACTTTTTAACCATTAATGGAGCTTAATAGTATGAGCAGTAGTGATATAAATTCAGAGAAGAGGTAAGGAAATATGTCTAATTAACAACAGCACGAGTTAACAGGGTAGCAAATTGGGATAGACACGGTAAAGATCTAGATATGTATGCTTTGGAAGAAAGGCAGTAGACGAGAGATGCGATCGAGATTGGAGTGGATTTGCTACATACATTAATGCTAGGCGATGTACGTAGAATAGTAAGAAATTCCACTATACAGAAATCAATCACAAATTCATCTAAAATCAACTAAAACCAATTACGTTTACAGTGGAATGTCATTAAATACTGTTAACAGCAAGATTTTCTTCCATTATGCAGAGCCAGAGTCCGCAAAGGACTGGACAGAATACCGATGAAATAGCAATGCCTTAAATGATTTCCGAAAAATGGAATAGGAAGGTAAATCGTGAAAATTGTCCAGCCCTAAATGCCAAAGTATTGGAACTAGAGAATGACACGGGGACACATTTTCCTGTCCCATCCCGACAAGTTCTTTTCCTGTCCCTGCCCCATTCTTGCAAGCTCTGTCCTCATTTGCACAAGCCTCAAACACTTTAAAATCATAAGTAGCAACATTCGAGAGCTCAGATTGTGATGTCATAATGCCTCATTCCACCAATGCCTAAGCTCCATCCTCATCTGCACAAACCTCAAACACTTTAAAATCATAAGTAGCCACATTCTAGAGCTCCGATTGTGATGTCATAATGCCTCATTCCACCAATGTCTAAGCTCCGTCCTCATCTGCACAAGCCTCAAACACTTTAAAATCATAAGCGTTCGAGGCTTGTGCAGTGCAGTGTGGGACAGGGAACTCACAGGGATGGGGAAATTGATTTCCTGCGGGGACAGGGACAGATTTTTCCCCGTGTCATTCTCTAATTAGAACTGCATATGAAAAAACTCTTTTCTACTAGTTAAGAGACATAGTTTTAAGGAGGGCAGCTTTCAAGTGAAAGGAAACTCTGTAATGAGGGGGTCAAAGGATGAAGATGAAAGAGGATAGACTCAGGAGTAATCTAAGGCAATATTTCTTGGCAGAAAGGGTGGTGGATGCAGAGACGATGGAGACAAGGGCTGTATCCAAATTCAGGAAAACATGGAACAAGCACAGAGGATCTTTAAGGGAGAGGAAGGGATGGACACACTGAATGGGCTCTAAGATCTTTATCTGCCATCAGTTGTTAATGTTTTTATGACATGCTTTTAAATGAACTATTCTCTTTTTTTTTTCAAGTATATTTATTAGCAATTGTAACAGGAACATACAACCAATAATGGTGAGAGCAGAGAAAAACAGAACAAGCACAGAAACAACGGAAACTAGGACATCAAAGGGGTCATGGAGCTAAACCATCATGGCTGGATGCCCCCCACAATTGACATTTTATGTATAATGTACAAAACCCCCGAAACAAGCACACTCAAACCCAAACTCCAGGCCACAAGCCACAACAGTCAGACAGCAAACAACCCACAAGCAAACCCCCAAACATCCAGCCGCCAAACACACCCAAGCACCCATGCGTGCAGCCACTCAGGGTAATAGCAAGAAGAAAGAAAAGAAAAGAAAGGAAAGGAAAAGAAAAAGGAGAAACGGACTCCATCCCTAAAAGAAATCAGGGTAAGGAAGCCGTGGCCTCCGACTCCGAGCCAGAACAGAAAGTTAGAGCCCGCTGCCAGAGAGCACGATACCCCCCGGAGGGCCAGGATCCCACACCGGAGAAGCCGCAAAAGTTCATACCGCCCCTCCTCCGCTAGACGAGCAAGCCATTGCGGGAAGGAGGCCACGGAATCAACCACCCAATGTTGTAGTAACAGCTTTTTAGCCACCAAGACAGCCATGTAAAGAACCTTACGCAGAGATAACGTAAGCCCACCTTCAATCAAGGCCCGTTGATCCCCCAAGAGCAAGAAACCATAGCTCCAGGGCACATCGCGCCGAACAAGGCGTTCCAAAAACGGAAGAACTTGCAGCCATAAGGCAGAGGAAGGGCATTCCAAGAAATGGTGAAGAAGGGTACCTAAAGAGTGATTACACTTAGTACAAGTCGCTCCTTCCCATAGGCCCATGCGAGCTCCCTGTGCCCGGGAGATATAGGCACGATGCAAAATTTTAAATTGCATCTCCCGAAGGTCCGTAGAACCCCCCAAGGCATGCATATTGGCAAAAAGAGCAAGAAATGCCTTGCGATCACGAGAAAAATCAAGCTCCAATTGCCAGCGCGCGGCCAATCGATCCAAGGACCCCAAAGCCGAGGCATTCTTCAGAATCTGATACCAGGTAGATAATTTGTTGAAAACAGGAGGCACCTGGAAAAACTGAACATCCAAGGGACCACAGAGCCAAGCATCCCCCCACTTACGACCAAGGGCCAAATAATAGTGCCGAGCCTGAAGGTAAGCCCAAAAATGAGTCTGGGGCAGGTGCCAGTGAGATTGAAGTTGGGCAAAGGTAGGAAACTGCCCACCTCCCACAGTAAGGAAGTCATGAAAAGATCTACACCCCCTCTGCTCCCATAGATGAAACCAAGAATGACCCATGCCAGGCAGAAAATCGACATTTCCAGACAGGTGCAACAGAAGTGAAGCTGTCGGAATCTTCCCCTGCCGACGCCGCCACCACCGCCATGCACGGCGCAGAGGCAGAAGAAACGCAAACTTGGGCCCCCCACCATGGATAACCGATAGCGGTCCGAAAAAGGGCGGTTCGCATACAAGGATTCATAAAAGTGAACAAACTGTTGCTGGATCTGCTGTGCCTAGGTGAAACGAGCTCCTGTCTGGTCCTGAATGGACAGAATAACCTGGCGCTGTCTGGGAGGGCGAACCAAATTAGCCAACAGTCTCCCGGTCTTGCCTCTCCAGGAATACAATTTATACCGTTGAAAATAAATATCACGAGATGCCCTCTGTGTTAAAATAGAATCTATCTGCCGCCGCACCTCGAGCAAACGGAGTCTATCATCCTCGGAAAGAGAATTACAATGTCTCCCCCGCAATTGGCGGAGCTCCCCGGATAGAGCCAATAAGTCAGCATCCAATTTCCTCCTCTTCCGAGACAGGTAAGCAATAATAAACCCCCGCAGAACCGCCTTGGAGGCCTCCCAAAACAGTACCGGAGAGACATTGGCTGTATGGTTATGAGAACTATACTCCAACCACTGTTCTCGAAGATATTTATGAAATTCAAGATCCCTATAAAGATAACACGGAAATTTCCAATGCCTCTCCGCCGAGTCAGGTGCAACTTGAATGTCCATGACAACCGGGGAGTGATCCGACAAAGGAACCTCCTCGATATCTATTCCAGACACCCGGGGAAGCAGAGTGGGCGAGACCAACAGATAATCCAACCGAGCGTAGACGTTGTGTGGATGGGAGTAAAAGGTGTAAGTGCGTTCCGTGGGATGCAAAATCCTCCAGGAGTCCAATAACTGCAACTGGTTGAGCAAAAAATTTACCCCCTTGGCTCCATGGTCCCTAGCCCCCACCTTCGCCGGGCTACAGTCAAGGGCAGGATCTACCGTGATGTTAAAATCTCCCCCCACCAGTGGCTGGTAATTGGGATACATGGCTATCTTGGCGAGCAAAGCTGAAAAGAATTTATGATAATACACATTTATGATTATAAACAACCAGTTTTGTCCCCACAATTCCCCCAGTACTATAACAGAACGTCCCTCAGGATCCGAGAGGACTTTGTGTACATGGAAGGGCAGTTGTTTATGAATAAGTATTGCAACCCCCCGCTTCCGGGTACCAAAGGAGGAGGAAAAAACCTCACCCACCCAGTCTCGCCGAAGCTTGAGGTGTTCAACAGGAGAAAGGTGAGTTTCCTGGACAAAAGCGATATCAGTCCCCCTCTTCCGGAACCAGTTCAAAATCTTCTTCCTTTTAATAGGAGAATGGATACCGTCTACGTTTAACGTGGCTATGGTCAACTTAGTCATGGAGGAAAAAATCTCTCAAGGACCGTAGTAAAGAACAAGTCAAGAAAAAGGCGAAAAGGCCCCCCAGCTAGGCCCTCCCCCCTGAACATCAGAAACTGCAGCTCTCCATAAGGGGCCAGATCTCTCTGATATAGAGCAAGTCCCTCCCAGGTAAGCTGCATCGCATCAGAGCCCACCCTCCCCTCTAGCCACAAACGCACCCACCACACATACCTCCAAGCACACCCATCCAACCCCAGGCTATCACTCCAAGCACACACCCCTCCCCCCTTCCCTATCCACCAAACCCACTCCCTCCCCCAGAGATAACCATCCCTAGAAGTATACCCAAACCTCCAACCCCCTACAAAAAATGATAAGAAAAAACTATAAACAAAAAACAGCGCTCCCAAAGACTGGAGCAACCAAATGTCCAAAGCAAAACTCTCGACCCAGAGTCTCCCACCCAGATGGGCACTGCCAGAGTAGTCAGGAAATGCATCCAGCTCCGTAGTCCATCAGTGCCGCATAAGCAGCCCAAGGAAACTTTACCCAACAAGAAGAACATAGCTGAAAGCAGGAACAAAAACAGAGGCCAACAGCCAGCAGGCCTCCCCTCCGGACCAGTACCAAGAACAACTGGTGGTACCAGACGAGACAGCCACCCCGAAACAGCCGGAGCAAGGCACCCCAGTCCCGCTCAGGTAAAGGAAGGAAGCCAGGTGCAACGGCCCGTCGCACTCCAAGCTATCCCAGGGATGACTCAGCCCAGCCGGAAGCTCGAACAGAGAATATAGAGATCTCCTGCAGGATTACACTGCCTGGTCAGCCACCGGCACGCCACCCTCAGCAGCGGCTAGTAAGGAATCCAAGTAGCGCTGTGTGGTAGCTTTATAGGTGAATGTCTGTGACTTCCCATCCCTCCAGATGTGCAGAGACGCAGGATAGACAAGCGCAAACCGCACTCCCCGGCGATGAAGCATGGTACAGAGAGGCGCCATGTCTCTACGAAGGGAAGCCACATGTTGAGAATAGTCATTGAATAACAACAACTTTTTCCCCTCGTATTCCACCTGGCCAGCTTTCCGGTAGGCTTGCAGTATAAGCTCCTTTTCTCTCCACGTCAGGTACCGGGCTATAGCAGCCCTAGGGCGATTAAGATCACCAGAGCGCTGACCTATGCGATGCGCTCTCTCGCAGACAAAGCCAGTCGGTGGTGTCTCCAGGCCCAGTCGATGGGGAAGCCAGATTTGAAAGAAGTGGTAGATGTCTTGATCGGCTCGGAGCTCAGGGAGACCCACCACTCAAAGGTTGTTCCGGCGCTGGCGATTCTCATGGTCATCCAGTCTGCCTGTCAGCAGGTTCACCTGGGCCTGCAGGGCTGCCACTGTAGCACGATCCCCCTGAGCCGCGTCTTCCCCATCAGAGACACGCTGCTCCACAGCCGTTATGCGGGTTGCCTGAGCCTCAAACCGCTCATTTATGCAGTCCATGGCTGACTGCAGTTTGTGCAAGCGATCCTCCAGCGCCGCGGACACCATGCGGGAGATCTCCACCGCCCACTCTCCCCACTGTGCTGGAGCAGAGGATGAAGCTGGCGCCGCCGCCATTTTAGCCGCAGGGAAGGCAGATCGATTTTTATGGGCCTTCGCGGAGCGCACCGGCATGCCGGTCTCAAACCACTGTTGCAAAGGCTATACACCCGCACTGCACCCCAAAAAGGCCTCCGGAGACAGCAGTATTGATCGGGCAGTATGTTACCGCAAGTTTAGCTGATTTTAAGAGACCCGGGGTCAGGGAGCTCGAGGGCACACGTCTTCCTACAGCAAACGCATCACGTGACCCCCTAAATGAACTATTCTCATTAAAGGTTTTAAATTGACCAATCCAATAACTGATTATTCTATCTGTGTATCAATCAATCATCATTTTCAAGGCACATTTGTCTAGCTCCAGACGCAGCTCTCACCAGCCACTTTGCTTCTTTTTAAAAAAAACCAAACATTTAAAAAGAGCTGTACCCGGAAACAGTGCCATGCGCTTAGCATTTTTGATGCGTATAAAACAGGAAAGCAGTCAACAAAGCTACATCAGGGGATGGTTATTGAGCTCATACATTTTGACAGAAGAGAATCGAAGATTCTCTTATTCTTATTTGCTCCCATATGCTTTGTTTTCTGAATGTTATTCATGAGTTGCTCTGTCTCTAAATATACAGGCCAGCTAAACTTAAAAAATAAAATTACTGATAAGGTAAGAAAGAGACTTTTACAGGTCTTGATCGGGAAAGCTCTACCCATCTAGTATTCCCCGGATATTGGGCAGAATTTTCAATTACCGGCTGAAACTGGAAATTTTGTCTCTAGGAAAAAAAAAATATGCTAAAGCTGATGAACTGTAAATCAATAGCAGGTGTGATCCTTTCACTGGTTGTTTGTTACACTTCACTTTATTTTTTTATAATGAAAACAGCTCACCAGAACAGGTATCTTAAAAAAAAAAAAAAATCATTAAAATATAATTTTCGGCAGGCGGAAATGTGTAAGCTCTACCTTTCACCCAAAATACTAGAAAAGAAAGCAAAGGCAGAAATCACAACAGACTGGCATGTGTTCCTTAATCTGAAAGTACTCTGCCAAGCAGCAAGACATTCAAATAATAGATTACCGCTCAAGGTAATATATTCTGCCTTTCTAACATATTTAACACCTTTTGAATTTCCTCCTGCCAAGTACTCAGGACTAGAGGGGATGCCCTGCTGGGAACACAGGACAGATGGGGCTGGATTCAGCGAGAAGACACAACACTCCCCGGGGCCAGGAGTATGATGTTAATAAACGCTCCATGGCAAGATGTAAAACATAACTTGTTCTGTTTGAGTGTGAATAGCAACTCAGTGTGGCGGATAATGTAAATGAGAGGCTCAGAAGGATGTGATTTGAATGGCAAGTTGCCGTATGTTGTGAATAAGAGCTCGGTATATTGCACACTGTGAAACGTTCTTGGAGTAGTTATGGGCTTTGTGTAATTCAGATACCGAATGTATAACTGAGCTTTTCTGCATTACTAGATTTTATTTACTGAATGGGAGGTGTCACCCCGTGGTCATAGAAGAATCATGAACGTAGTTTTATAAAGGGGTGCCTAGTTTAAGGGGGCAAGGAGGTAGGTACCAACTTAGGTGCTGTTTTACGAATATGGGATCCTATGCCACTCATTTTCAAAGCGTATGGATGTCTCAAAAGGCAGAAATCGACATTCATGAGCTCGAAATAACTACAACTACTAATAATTATTTTTATAGTGCTACAAGACATAAACAACACTGTACATTAAAACACAGAAGAGATAAATATCCAAATCTCAATTTCGGAAAAAAGATAGAATAGAGATGTCCAACACTGTAGCATGTCCAAAGAGCAAACTCCCAAGGGAGCATGTTTTGGGTGAGACTAGGGAGGCCTGAAATCAGCCAATTACAGAAGGTGAAGAAATGTCCATGTCTAAAAGACCCATGAACATGCCTTAAGATAAGTGGGATTTACTTATCCTTTATTGCCATTGAAAAACTTGCTTAATACTTAAGAAGATCCACCTCACCTTACCACTTAACAGTTATACACAGTGATGGAATGGTAGGTCCGGATGTAGGAGGCAAAAGATATATCCCGCGTAGGAAAACTAGGAACTTCCCTCCCCTTTAGAACCACAGAACTCTGGAATAATCTCACATCCCCGCTCAGAGTTTCAAGTTCCCTCTAATCCTTCCGCAAACACCTGAAAACTTGGCTCTTTTCAAAAATCTAACACTTCCCGCTTTTTGGCTCCCTGTCCCTCTTTATCTTCCTAGCTCCTTTCCTATAACCCTTCATTGTAGCTCCTTTTCAACCTAACCCTGTAAACCGTGCCGAGCTCTACGCTTGTGGAGATGGCGCGGTATACAAACCTAAGGTTTAGTTTAGTTTAGGAACCACGGCTCCTGGCCGCACTACACAAATCTGAGTGTATGCTAAAGAACTCTATTTAAATCATTATTTAGTGACCTCCATTCTGAGAAGTCTTTCTTTTTTGCTTACACATGTCTAAAAGAAGGACATTCCTATTTAGACATACGAACAATAAGAGCATACGAATTGCCATACTGGGAAAGATCGAAGGTCCATCAAGCCCAGTATCCTATTTCCAACAGTGGCCAACCCAGGTCCCAAGTACCAGGCAGAAACCTAAAGAGTAGCAACATTCCAGAGCCAAGATTGTGATGTCATAATGCCTCATTCCACCAGTGCTTAAGAGCCAACCTCATCAGTGATGTCACAATGGTTTGATTGTCCTATACTTGGCTCACATAAGAACAAAAGAGCTGCTATACTGGGACAGACCGAAGGTCCATCAAGCCCAGTATCCCGTTTCCAACAGTGGCCAACCCAGGTCCCAAGTTCCTAGCTAGATCCCAAGTAGTAAAATAGATTTTATGCTGCTTATCCTAGGAATAAGGAGTAGATTTCGCCAAGCCATCTCAATAATGTCCTTTGGACTTCTGTTTCAGGAAATTATCCAAACCAAAATATAGAGTTACCAGATTTTACTATTGTACAGTCTGGACCCATGGCCCTGCCTCCAGTCCTGCCCCATTCTGCCCAAGTCCTGCCCTAGCCCTGTCTGTCCTGATGGGCTTGCAATCTATCTAATGCACCTGGGGCAGTGGGGGGATTAAGTGACTTGCCCAGGGTCACAAGGAGCAGTGTGGGTTTAAACTCACAACCTCAGGGTACTGAGGCTGTAGAAGTGTAGAGCATGGGTAGGGAACTCCGGTCCTCGAGAGCCGTATTCCAGTCGGGTTTTCAGGATTTCCCCAATGAATATGCATTGAAAGCAGTGCATGCACATAGATCTCATGCATATTCATTGGGGAAATCCTGAAAACCCGACTGGAATACAGCTCTCGAGGAGCGGAGTTCCCTACCCATGCTGTAGAGCTTTAATCACTGTGCCACATTCTCCCACCTTATGTCTGTCATAGACATAGCATAACTGCACATACCTGAATTTCTGTGTCCTTGTGCCCACTTAAACTAGTAGTCCATGAGAATACGTGAATACATGTAAAGGTTCTTGTAGAAGAGGCACAAAGCCTGCACAATTTGGGTGCCTACATTTTAGTACCTACTTATAGAATTAATTCCTATGTCCATTATTATCAATTAGGAAGCTAGGCCCAGGCAAAGCAGGTGATAATGTCTGTAGGTATTTTGTACTTTTCAAAATGAAAGTACACCTACGTTCTCTTTGCAAATTGCTTGCAAAATCAGCAGGCAAATGGTACCTACAGACTTTGGGCAAGTGTAGAAAATTTGATAATCTCCCCATTAAATACCCCGCAAGGCCTCCTATTGTTTTTTCAGGAGCACAATGTATATAAAAATATTTATTCATTTTCAAACTTAAAACAGTGCATATAATAAAACATACAGAATATTTGAGAAACAACACTTACATCTTATAATAAAATATATGAAAATTATTTTCACTCCCTCCCCCCCAATTTCAATATAATAAAAAAAATCCCCCAACCAATATTTTTAATACAACAATCCCAATATACTGTCTCGCTCCCTCCCCCCACCCCCTCCCTGGATGTGTGAATTATAACCAAAAGTATAGGGAAACATCATTCAATAAGAATTAATAAAATTAGTCAATGGACCCCAAATCCATTTGAACCATTTGTTACCCCTTGCTCAAAAAATATTTTTTTTCATATCTGTGACATAAACATAATGAGTGCCACCAAAAAGTAAAATTTAAACGGCCACAATTTTTCCAATTTTTTGTAATCATTTGGATGGCTACCCCAGTCATAAATACCCAATAATCTATTTTTATGTTTGTCTACTAGAGGAGTAGGAGATAGCAACATCCCACAGATTATCGCATCATATGATAACAGTTTCCAGAATCAGATTAATATATCCCCAAATAGATCTCCAGAAGTTAAGTTTTCAGGAGCACAATGAATTTTACAATATTGGTCCTTTCTTTGCTGTTTAAAATCACAACCCTAAATTGTTCCTCAGTCGTACACCTACTACACCTCATAATAGCGCTGGCTACAGGCAATGGACTGCTCTGCAGATCCAGAAAGATTAAGGTGGCAAATCTTGCATATCGTTAATGTATAACAGGAAACACTTATCGCATTATACAATATTAGTGTAAAACGACCTTGACACACTGATATCTAGACGCGGATGCTTACACCATGTCAATGGCAAGTATAAGTTGCTGCGCTTAAGCGCACCTTGCAATGTGTGCAATTCTTAGTATTTTGCGCGTTGTGTGCACTGCTAGATGGAAAGCCCACGACACGCCCACGCTATACCCACAGGTACAGCCTACTAAGCAACCTGTGTGCCACAGAGTAGCACCTAGCACTTATACACGTATTTGCCAATTAAGGGTGTTGATTCTGTACAAAAGTGTTAGCATTCTGTACACAATGGCGTGCGATTAGCGTCTTAATTTAGATGCGCATTATTGAATTGCTCTTTAAGGGAGCAGGAGAAGGGGATCCGCTGTCTGATGCATGTACAAGTAGCACCTTAGCCACCATGAGAGCACCTTCCTTCTCACTGTAACAATACAAAGGACTTTCTCATGTACTCTGGATTGTGTTAATCGTTCCAATGAACCTACTTTTCCTGCAGCTGTTCCTAGTTTTTTTTTTTTTTTTTTTGGGGGGAGGGTAATTCTTTGCAGAAGGCACAGGTTTGCTACCCATGCTAGACTGAGAATATTCTGCTGGGATGCTAGAGACATTAAAAGTGATTGCTTTGGGAGTGGGTCAGCGAGTGGGGAATTCTCTGCTGCAGTCCTGCTTTTCATGGAAACACTTGTAGCATCTGGAAGAGTTTTAGCATGCCGAACTGTAGGCTCAGTTATTATTTTTTCTCGTTTCAAACCCACAGAATTTCCCTTACGTTTTTTTTTTTCTTCCAACCCCCAGTATTATTTTTGCTAAGTGTGCAATTTTTTATTTTTGTAATAAAACAAAAGTGTGTAATATTTGATGTTTCTAACTCTCTCTTACTAGGTCTACTTCCTGCAGGAAATTATAGAGAGCAAAAGAACAGCTGTCTTTCGTGATTTTTTACCATCTCTCTCTTTGGGGATGTTGGCATCACCTGTCTTCCTGACACAGAAAATCATATTTCCTGTGGTCTGGCAAACCCCCTGGGTGATTCGAACTTGCAGGATTTACCACACTTGCTGCCTAGAGAAATACTATCCCTTCTTCTACTTGAGCAGTTTTTCCAGTGGAAGCAATGTGCACAATTTTGTAAAATTAAAAAAAATTGCAAGTTCAACATTCACAGCAATTTAACCAGCTCTTGGCAGAATACTGCTGCCAAACTGATTTTTGCTAAACGCAAATTTGATCACGTCCCCCCCCTACTTACCAATCTTCACTGGCTCCCATTACTTTCCAGAATTCATTTCAAATGCTCCTGCCTGGCTTTCAAGATCATTCACGGCATCCTTCCGCCCCTAATCCCTCTATCCTTCCTCGCCCTGACCCCTGCTACCACCAGATCAGCCCACAGACACAAACTATCCTTCCCCTCTTTGCACGGCATCCTCCACGCAGACAAACTGGGAAGATCCCTCCTCTCCAAAATCACGGGCCTTTGGAACGATCTCACTATCCCGCTGCGGAACCTGGGCTCCCTCCAACTGTTCCGAAAACAACTGAAAACCTGGCTTTTCTCTAACATATTATAATATAGCAAAAGAAACTCGGATATGTGAAATACAATAATACAATACAATAATACAATACAATAATACAATACAATAATATTTTCTCTAACATATAACATCTCATCCCCTCTTTTCATATGTTCTTGTAAATCTGTCTCCTCTCTCTTCCTACATTTTTAAGCTTTGTAAACCGTGTCGAGCTCCACTTCCGTGGAGATGACGCGGTACATAAACTTAAGGCTTAGTTTAGTTTAGTTTAAATTGCTTGTGCAGGATTATCTGCTGATATTCAGCCTCACTAACCCCCCACCCCCATTTTACGAAGCCGCTTTAGGCTTTTTATGGCCAGCCGCGGCGGTATTAGCTCCGACGCTCATAGAATTCCGATGAGCATCGGAGCTAATACCGCCGCGGCAGGCAATAAATAAAGCCTAACGTGGCTTCTTAAAAGGGGGGGGGGGATTAACAAGAATAAGATCAGCCATTTCCGAATTAAATCATGGTCAAAAACAGAGCATCATCGCTTGAGGTTTGTGTGTAAAAGGACTGGTACCTTGCAGATTATATAAAAGTGCCATGAAAATGGTGGATTTTATAGAACTGGACATCTGAGGGGAACTATAGCAGAAATCAAAGCTGCAAAAATCTAAATTTGGCATCTTTGAGGTGGTTTTCACCAGGGATGCCCTGTTGTTTGAAATGAAATGTCATTTGCTGCAAATAGTGCACGCTATCAGGAAAAACAATGCACTATCTGCCAACGTCTATAAATGACAACTAAAGTTAATTGTGTAATTGTGCCCCCAGGTATAGAATAGGGGCAATTATGCACTTAACATGCCCCCTCTTTTACTAAAGATGGCAGCGCAGGCTGTCTCGGTAAATGCTCCGACATCCATAGGAATTGAATGGGCGCCGGAGCGTTTACCGCGTGACATTCGACTGCGCGGCTATATTAAAGGGGGGGGGGTAATTATCTAATTGGTACTTAATTGGAAATAAGTAACAATAATTGGCAAGAACAAGCCCTCGTAATTGACATTAATTAGCAGCTGTGCATATAACTGACTTATGCCCCTATTTATAAACTGAACATGTAACGTCTGTTGCGTGCAGCTGGGCGTTAAAATGGGAATGGTATGGGTATGCTGGGGTGTTCTGACGAATCTTTACATGTCCAACTGCCACATTTAAGCTCTACCATTTACGTCAGCCATAGTTATGAGGTAAGTTAGAGAATGACACAGTGACAAAATTCATCACCCTTCCCGTCCCCACGGGAAACCAACTCCATGTCATTCATTAAGGAGAGAGGGAGGAATCAGAGTATGAATGGGCACAGCCACTGAACAAAGAGCAGCAACATTCCAGAGCTGGTATTGTGACATCATAAGGCCTCATTCCACCAATGCCTAAGAGTCAACCTCATCAGTGATGTCACAATGGTTTCATTACGCTATACTTGGCTCACATAAGAATCAGAGTATGAACGGCCACATCCACTGACCCTCAAGCCTTGCATTGAAGAATTCTGGTGTAGAAGGACTGAGGTTGAGACAGACACTAAAGAATGACACGGGATTGTTTCCCGTGACTATCCGCAGGAACGGGAATAGTGATGAATTCTGCCACCGTGTCATTCTCTAGTGTAAGTGTTTGCCCGCGAAGTTTGATGCATAACTGCAGACTTACGTTACTATTCTATAACAGATTTGGCGTGCAACTCTACTATTGTAGAATACTAGCTTCACATTCATTTTTTGGCACCTTTTAGTGACCTACGTTGAATTTACCCTTATGTGCTTACAGTGTGCACTTTTCTTAAATTATGTGCATGCACCATTAGGAAAGAGTACTGTATGCAAATAGTGCACACCCTTTAATGAAAAGTGCACAATAGCGAACATACCCTCGGATTCTATAAAGTCATCCAAATTTGGGCACAAAACCCAGATGCATGTGGAAACTAATTAGTCAATCAGGTGCCAACAATCAATTATTGGAGTTCATTGGCATGTAACTGGCACTAGTTGAGTTATGTGCATGTCTTCCCTATGCCATGCCATTAGGTCCCTCCTATCTGTGCCGTTCTCCTTGACTGTTAGCTCTAGACTCTGCGCCGTATGTCTGGAACAAACTGCCCGAATCCCTACGGCGGGCTCCATCCTCTGGCAATGTTCAAGCCCAAGTTAAAAGGCCACCTCTTTGAGACTCCTAACTCCTTTCACCTTGGGTTCTGCATCCCCAACCCTATATGTCATGTCTGTCTGTCCAAGTTAGACTGTAAACTCTTCCGAATTAAATATTAAAATGTACAGCGCTGTGTGTGCCTTTCAGTGCTATAACAGTGATACACAGTAGTAGTATACTTACATCTCATAGTGTGTAATTCAAACAGGGGTGTGGCATGGTCGGATTAACAGTGTTCAGTACTTGGAGTTTGAACCCAAGCGCTATCAGTTCGGCACAAGGATTTACACCAGGTTTCAGCAAGAATAAGTCTTCATGCCAAAAGTTGGGTGCACAACTCTGCTCTAAGTTCTATTCTAGAAAGGTTGATTAGTGCTAAGTGACCTTTATAGAACTGGTGCTTATCACGGATCTTAACAACACCTAAATTTGGGCATAAAATCTGGAACATTCGTTGCCCTTTGAGATAAGGCAAGTGTCGGGCTTGCTACGGTTCAGGAAATTGGTGAAAACTGTTTTTTATTTGAGTGAATATTCTGTTCATAATTTGTTTTTCGTTTTGCTTTATTGTGATTTTTTAGCTTTATGGTTCATGTTTATTTTTATGGCTGATTCAAGTTTTAGATTTTTTTTTTTTTTTTTTTAATCATTGTCAATTTTATGATGCTGTATGTTTATTGATTAGGAGTGTTTTTTGTTACCCGCCTAGAATTGTAGGATAAGCTGGATAAAAATTGTTTAAATAAATAAATATTGTGCATACTACTAACAACATACTAGACTGATAGCTGGGCTTAAGAAAGGTTTGGACAATTTACTAGAGGAAAAGTCCATAGTGTGCTATTGATACAGACATGGGAGAAGCCACTGCTTGCCCTGGATTGGATTGGTAGCATGGAATGTTGCTACTCTTTGGGGTTCCGGAATCTTGCTTACTCTTTGAGATTCTGGAATGTTGCTACTCTTTGGGGTTCCGGAATCTTGCTTACTCTTTGAGATTCTGGAATGTTGCTACTCTTTGGGGTTCCGGAATCTTGCTTACTCTTTGAGATTCTGGAATGTTGCTACTCTTTGGGGTTCCGGAATCTTGCTTACTCTTTGAGATTCTGGAATGTTGCTACTCTTTGGGATTCCGGAGTCTTGCTTACTCTTTGAGATTCTGGAATGTTGCTACTCTTTGGGGTTCCGGAATCTTGCTTACACTTTGAGATTCTGGAATGTTGCTACTCTTTGGGTATCTGCCAGGTACTGTGACCTGGATTTGGCCACTGTTGAAACAAGATACTCAGCTAGTTAGATCCTTGGCTTGACCTAGTATGGCTATTCTTATGTTCTTAAGCATAACTGAACCACTTTGTATCTCTCCTCCAAACACCAGGTCCAAATGTGCATTCAACTAGTCATTTTTCATGGCATTTGATATATTTTCCTATATTGAAGAAGTTCAGGGTGGTTTACATTGAATAATAATCAGGTACTTTAAGAATTATTTTTCTTTCTGTCCTGGTAGGTTCACAATGGAGGGTTGGGTGACTTGCCCAGGGTCACAGGGAGCAGTTCTGGGATTGAACCCAGAACCTCAGAGTGCTGAGGCAGCAGCCCTGACTGGTAGGCCACTCCCCCTCTAAGTTGGTCGGCAGTCCTCCACCTGCAGTCCTGCCAGTAGGGGGTGCTGTTTCACTATCACATTTTCAATAGGACTCTAGGGAACCTGCCTGTCCCTAGTAATTGAAAGCACAGTATTGAAATATCACTCCCCCCACCCTCCACAGACACACTGCAGTTGGAGGACTCCTGTGCAGCTAGTACTTATATGTGCCTTGAAGAAAGTACAAATGCAGAGGTCTAAATTTTATGAAGTAAGTTTGTGTTGCCTTCACAGAATAGGAAATAGACATGTATTTCCCAGGTCCCCAGTGAAGGGAGAACAGTGTTTGGCATTCTCCCCCCCCCCCCCAATGTTTTATCTAACAGACCAATGTGGTTCTTACAGTTACTGCCTATGACCAAAATCCCCTTTGACACAAGTTCTTCAGAACAAGGGCTGTAAATCAACTGTTTAACCAACCATCTCTCTTTAAAACCTAGCGTAAGAAAGCAAGATGCACTTCTCGACTGGCCCGAGCAGAAACTGCTTACAATTGCTCCTTTTAAGCTTATAAATCAAGTCTGCCGAGGATTGCTTGCAATCAGATTTTGCATTTCTGCTGATGAGTCCTGGGTATTGTTCTGTAACTTGGCTGCAAACATTTATTTCACCTGGGGGATTGCTGATTGAATGTACAAGTATGTGTTTGAGGTTTATTACCGAGGATGGGATAGTCTATCAAAAAAACTGCTGTGCACTAGTTGGTGGTGTAGACGTGGTAGGACCGGTCAAAAAGGTCCCAGCTTAAGGTTTTTAAAGCTAAAGTAGCTTTTAATCCTGGAGGAAGTTTACTCTAAGGCAGTGTATCGCAAACTGTGTGCCACGGCACACCAGTGTGCCTCCTGAGATTTCAGGTGTGCCACGACACACTGGCGCAGAGGAGAGTTGTCCCTGCCGGCTGACTGCCTACAGCACGTGCCTCTCGTGGCGAGAGGCACGGATATAGTAAGACTCTTCTCATAGCCGGCATCTCTTCTCCTCTCCTCGCACCTCCCAGATCCTTTCACCAAAGCGGGTCGTGGTCAGTTGGACATGTGTGTGATGTCATTGCATCGATATCCGCACATTTCCAGGTGCCTTCCGGCCGAGGCACTAGATGTAGTGTGCCGTCGGCTGGAAAGTTTGCGAGACACTGCTCTATGGCATAGGTCTCAGAACAGGGGGGAGGGTGACCTCCCCAAAAATTGGAAATTAAAAGAGTCAATTAGGGCTCTCCCGACTCCCCCCACCTACCTCCGCTGTAATTTTAAATCTTCAGGTAGCCAGCAGCAGCAAGGTGAACCTGTCACGGAAGACTTCATTCTGCAGTGTCCCACCTACGCAGAAAGAGGAAGTCACGGGAAGAGGAAGTCACGTTCCATCTGTGACATCAACAAAGAATCTTGTACAAAAGTAAGTATAAAAAGAGAAAAAACAAGCTCGTCGCATTAAAAAATTTTCATTATGTACAACAAGCTCATCACATAAAAAAATTTTCATTATATACAACATTTTAAAGTTATTTAGGGGCAATTTAATAAAGACTTTTAAAAAATCCATATATGTGTGCAAGAAGTCTCTTACAAAATACCTCCACCTCCATGCATGGTTCCCTCTAAGTTCAGCAGAAGTCCTCCACTGCATTGCTGCCAGTAGGGGGTAGTGTTTCCCTGGAGCCCTGCAGAGCTTGCTGCCTTTCTGTATTGAAAATCTAATAGTGAAATAGCACCCCCCACTGGCAGGATCATAGGTGGAGGATTCCTGCTCCGCTTAGAGGGTACAGTGCTCCCAAGCATGCTTTTATATGATGGGTGCAGGCGTGTTCAGGCGCATATTTGGGCAGACCACGAGTGGAATTGGTATTTACATGCATACTTTATAAACTGTGCTCATTTGCATGTCTTGTGAATATTTACACCTGTTTCTAAGCAAGCGTAAATGTATATCCCCCTGATATTCAGTATTTTTGAACCAGCCAGGAATGACTGCTGGTTGGTTAAGTGGTGCTTATCTGGCTTTGCACTAATATTCGGCACGAGATAGCTGGTTCTCTCCGCTGAATATCAGTGCTTAGCGGCTAGTCACACGACTTAACTGGTTAAGTGCGAATACTCAGCGCTAACTGGGTACATTTAGTGGTCAAAATAAGCCACCTAAATAGCATCACCTCTACCACGGCTTAGTATAAAAGGGGGGGGGGGGCAAGGTTTTTTATTTAATAATTTATATTCTGCATATCCTACAATTCTATGTGGATTACAAATTATTCGAGTACTCAAGTCTGTCCCAGTGGGCTCCCACTCGATCTAATGTAGCTGGGGCAATAGGTGATTAAGTGACTTTCCCTGGGTCACAAGGAACAGTGCGGGATTTAAACCCCACAACCTCACGGTGCCGAGGCCATAGCTCTAACCACTGCACCACACTCTCCCACAAAAAGTGCCTCAATTTAGACGCCCTTTATAGAATTAGCCCCTAAATGAAGACTAAGGCCTAGATTCACTAACCTTCCTTTCCGTGTCCGATCCGTGGGCGATTGCAGGCAGGCCGACAAATTCACTAAAGGCCTGCATGCAAATTTGTTGGCACCCCCCCCCCCCCACACCAACCGCATGGATCGCTGGAGAGTGACCATCTTCCTTGACTGTAGATGGTCTGCGCATGTGCTGGTCC
This sequence comes from Geotrypetes seraphini, assembly GCF_902459505.1. Taxonomy (NCBI): domain Eukaryota; kingdom Metazoa; phylum Chordata; class Amphibia; order Gymnophiona; family Dermophiidae; genus Geotrypetes; species Geotrypetes seraphini. The sequence continues at coordinate 33,411,045 of NC_047088.1, forward strand.
TTCGTGCCCAGCAGAGCTTTTATTCTTTTTTTTACAAACTTTACTGTTTTTTTTTAAAAACTTTGCGAGCCTGTGGTTTTAACCCGCTTTAAACTCGCAGTTTAAAACCACGGGCTCGCACTGCAGGGAAGGGCAGGCGAGGCGGGACTGAGCAGGGCAGGTGAGTTGGGGGCTGAACGGGGCAGGCGAGTCGGGGCTGAACGGGGCAGGAGAGTCGGAGCTGAGCAGGGTAGGCGAGTTAGGGCAGAAAGGCAGAAGTCAGCAGAGAGCAGGAAAGGTCGTGAGCGACTGGTCCCCCACCAGTTGCTTCGTTTTGGATTGGCCAGCCCAGTTGGTGTTCCTGGAAAAGTTTAGTGAATTGTGTCCTTCCTACTTTGCATGCCGTTTACCCTCATTTGCATGCGCAGATCGGAATCGGATCGGCCACGAGGTTAGTGAATCGGGACGGGGGTCACAAACCGATCGGTACATGATCGGTTTGCTTAGTGAATCTAGCCCTAAAACCTCTCACATGCACACATAAGGTTAAAAAACAAAAGGAAAAAAATAACTTACCAGTATATCACTGGCACTCCTCCAATCCCTTCAAAGTCACGAAAGAAAGCATTTTGAAAACACAATTTTCTGAGTTGTTTTTTTAAAAAATGTTTTTAGCGATTCTTCCTTTCTGAGTGTGTCCAGGGTAATCTATTTTACTGCAGCTTAGTAACTTCTGTTCCCCCTTCAGTGTATATCTTTTCACTATAATAAGAGGGACTTAAATCGTGAATAAAATAGCAACTTATTCTGTGGCATTGCCAGTGAAATATGCCAGCCTGATCAACAATTATTAATGTCTGGATAATAAAACATCAAGTTCAAGTTCAATTTTATTTGATGAATCGCCTATAACAATTTCTAAGCGATGTACAATTTAAAACAACATAGGAGATAACAGACTCTATTAGAAACAAAATTTTAACAAGTTTTAAAAAACAAAACAAAAAAAAACACAATAATTTATAACATACAATGTTAGAACTAAAGGGGTAACATGACTAACTAGATACAGTAGGAAAGGGGGGCAAAGTTACAGTATTCTCAATCTAAAATAGAAAAAACATAAAGGGTAAAAACACATAGGAGGGGGCAAGGGATATGTTTAGAAGTTTAAAAGTTTTGAACATGAAAAATTTTTGAATAAGGTGTTAAATCAATATTTTCAGCCATTGCTATTAAAATGTAGGTCACAAAAGGAAATATACAAAAATACTGTGCATGTTATATTTTTCCCCTCTCTTCTGGCTGCCTCCTTTTTTAATCTGAGGTGCTCCTGTGTTAATTGCAGCCAGCCAGGCAAAGAAAGAAATTAGAATAAGTATGAATATTTACTTTGCCAATGATTATTGTCAGATCTTATTTAGAACATAAGAATTGCAGCTGCTGGATCAGATCAGTGATCCATCGTGCCCAACAGTCCGCTCCCGAGGCAGCCCCCAGGTCAAAGACCAGAGCCCTAACTGAGATCAACCCTACCTGCGTACGTTCCAGTTCAGCAGGAACTTGTCCAACCTTGTCTTGAATCCTTGGAGGGTGTTTTCCCCTATAACAACCTCCAGAAGAGCGTTCCAGTTTTCCACCACTCTCTGGGTGAAGAACTTCCTTACGTTGTATGGAATCTATCTCTTTTTAACTTTAGAGAGTGCCCTCTCGTTCTTCCTATCTTGGAGAGGGTGAACAACCTGTCTTTATCTACTAAATCTATTCCCTTCAGTATCTTGAATGGTTCTATCATGTCCCCTCTCAGTCTCCTCTTTTCGAGGGAGAAGAGGCCCAGTTTCTCTAATCTCTTGCTGTACGGCAACTCCTCCAGCCCCTTAACCAATTTAGTCACTCTTCTCTGGACCCTTTCGAGTAGTACTGTGTCCCTCTTCATGTACGGCAACCAGTGCTGGACGCAGTATTCCAGGTGAGGGCATACCATGGCCCGGTACAGAGGCATGATAACCTTCTCCGATCTGTTCATTTTTCCTTCTTAATCATTCCTATCATTCTCTTCGTCCTCTTTGCCACCGCCGCGCATGGTGCAGATGGCTTCATCGACTTGTCGACCAGTATTCCCAAGTCTCTTTCCTGGGGGGGTCTCTCCAAGTACCGCCCCGGACATCCTGTATTCGTGTATAAGATTTTTGCTACCAACATGCATCACCTTACACTTATCCACGTTAAACCTCATTTGCCCTATCGTGGCCCATTTCTCGAGCGTGTTTATGTCCTATTGCAGGTCTTCGCATTCCTTCTGCGTCTTTACTACTCTGAATAGCTTCGTATCGTCTGCAAATTTAATCACCTCACTCATCGTACCAATTTCCAGGACATTTATAAATATATTGAAGAGCACGGGTCCAAACACCGAACCCTGCGGCACTCCGCTCGCGACGCTTTCCAGTCCGAGTATTGTCCATTTACCCCTACTCTATGTTTCCTATCCGCCAACCAGTTTTTTATCCATATGAGTATGTCACCCTCAATTCCATGGCTCGCAATTTTTCGTAGTAGTCATTCATGTGGGACCTTGTCGAACGCCTTCTGAAGATCCAGATATACAGTATCGATCGGCTCGCCCTTGTTTATCTGCCTGTTTACTACCTTGAAGAAGTGCAACAAGTTCGTCAAACAAGATCTCCCCTTGCTGAAGCCGTGCTGGCTGGTCCTCATCAGATTGTATCCGTCAAAGGTGTTCAATGATCTGGTCCTTTATTAGCGCGTCTACCATTTTTCCCGGTACCGAGGCCAGACTCGGATCTCTTCTCAAACCTTTCTTGAAGATCGGCGTAACATTCGCCACTTCACAGTCTTTTGGAATCCTTCTTGATTTGATCAACAAATTGGCTATCAGTTGAAGCAGTTCAGCTATAGTCCCTTTCAGTTCCTTGATTACCCTCAGATGGATGCCATCCGGTCCCAGGGATTTATCATTTTTAAGCCTATCAATCTGCCTGCATACCTCTTCTAGACTGACCATCAACCCTGTCAGTTTCCCGTCTTCGTTTCCCACGTATAGCCTGTCAGCTTCCGGTATGTTGTGTATATCCTCTTTAGTAAATACAGACACAAAAAATGTGTTCAATTTGTCATGTGATGCACAGGGAGGAGCCTAAGGTCCTGATTGGCTCAGGTGCCTTGGGCTCCTCCCCCTTTGGGAGGTGCCTGAGGTGCTTGAGCCAATCAGGGACTTCCTTAGGCTCAGCCCTAGGTGCCTGAGCCAATCAGGGCCTTAGGCGGGGGCCTAAGGTGGGGTGGGACCTAAGGCTCAGGAAGACGCATCACTGAAGTCCGGAGGAGCAGGAGAGACTGAGCACCCCTCGTGCTCCCAACTTGGACATATGGGGGTGCCGGGCCAGGCCGGTGGGGGGGAGTTTAGTTGGAAATTTTGTACTCTCCTCCTTCACTCTGCCGCCCTTCCCCGCAGTGTAGCCCTGCTTTAAAACCATGGGCTTGCACTGTGGGGAAGGGTGGCAGAGAGTAGGAGAGTCAGAGCAGGCAGAGAGCAAGTCGCGGCAGAGAGCAGGGGAATCGGGGGAGGCAAAGAGAGTCGGGGCAGGCAGGCAGACAGCAGGAGAGTTGGGGGTGGCAGAGACAGCAGGGGAGCCAGAGAGAGAAGAGTCGGAGCAGAACAGTTTTTTACACAAGTGACTGGTCCTCACCAGTCGCTTGTTCTTAATCAGCTAGCCAGTTGGTGTGTCAGGAAAAAAGGGTAGTGAATCACGTCCTTCCTGCTTTGCATGCCAATTCCCCTCATTTGCATGCACGGATTCTGATGGGATCGCTACACAGGTTAGTGAATCAGGACAGAGGGAAATCGGGTTGCAAAGGGCTCGCAAACCGATCGGTACACGATCGGTTTGCTTTGTGAATTTAGCCCAATGGGCACAGATTGAATCCGATCCATGAGGGATCTGATCTATGTCCAGAGGGCTGATTCACAAATCGCCCTCATGCAAATGAGAGTGATCAGAATCATGCCCCCAACTGCCTACCTGGATCGTTCTATAGCGCTGGCCCTCCAAGCTCGGCAGAGAATTTATTTATTTATTTTTACTGTTTTTTTTACCTTTTTGGAGCCCGTGGTTTTAACCTGCTTTAAGCCCGCGGGTTAAAACCACGGGCTTGCACTGCGGGGAAGGGTGGGAGAGTCAGGGCTGGTAGGAGTTTGGGGCAGGCAGAAGAGTCGGGACCGCAGGAGTTCGGGGCAGCGGGAGAGTCGGGGCAGCAGGAGATCAGGGCAGGCGGGAGAGTCGGGCTGCAGGAGTTTCGGGGCTGAAAGCAGGAGTTCGGGGCAGAGAGCAGAAAAACAGGGCAGAGAGCAGGGCGGCAGAAGGCAGGGCAGTCGGAAAGGACCTGAGCGACTGGTCTTCAGCAGTCGCTTGTTGGTGATCGGCCAGCCCAGTCGGTGTTGCAGGATTTTGGTTAGTGAATCGCTGCCTGCCATCATTTGAATGCCGTTCCCCCTCATTTGCATGCATGGATCGGAGGATGGGTCGGGACACAAGTTAGTGAATCAAGTCGGAGGGAAATCAGGTCGCAAAGGGGTAGCAAACCGATCAGTACACGCAGGGCCGCCATCAGAAATTTCTGGGCCCCTTACTGAGCAATCCTATTGGGCCCCCCACGCACCCCTTCCCCCCAACCCCCCCTTCTTCCATGGGCCGAATACACACATACTTTTCTCTGTCACCGCACTTTTTGACCAAAAGATTTGTAAGCCTGCAACCACGTCAAGGTAGACTCTTTCAGCAGGGCCCTAACCTAACCTAAACTAAACTAATCTATACCTATCTATTCTAAACTAACATATGTCTAATACTGAACTAATAACAAACTAGCAAACATCTGCATAATAAATAACTAATAAATAATAGTGCTAGTAGCTATAATTCACTTTTGAATGTAAAATCTCAGTTAAGGATTTCTTTTGACCTTTGTAGGCCAGAAGTAGATCACAATTGCACAATATTTTTTGTAACAAGTATTAAATGTGTTTTTATAAATACTGTAAGCTTAATAAATATATCAGAAAAAACTACATATCTGAGCGCATATCTGAACATACACATCTGTATGATCCCATCCTCCTCAGCTTGCCTATAGCTGCATCATGCATGTTAAAAATGTACGATATGTTGATATGTGCACCTTCCTTCCTTCCCATCCATCCTCCTCAGCTTGTCCTTACACATCCACAGCTGCATGTTAATGATGATGTATTTGTTATGATGATAAATAAGTGCATATGAGCACATCATTAACATGCAGCTATGGATGAATATAAAAAAGAAACAATATTCTGTACAATTGTCAATTTATAAATCAGCGTCTTCTCCCCACTCTCTCTTCCCCATTTCCCTTCAGCGTCCTCAGCCCACTCTCTCTCCACTTTCCTTCAGCGCACGCACATAAAAACAAGCAAGTAATTTATATCATTTTCATTCTATTCATTCATAGAAATTAAAGTCTAAATAATGCCAGTCACATAACAAAACATGATTTTACAAAAATAATTCCCTGCACAGTCAAGCCTGCAAGGATTACTAGATGTCTTTCAGCAGCTTCCCTCTCTCCCCTCCCTCCCCCTTACCTTTGTGGCCAAGTCAAAATGATCTACCAACAATAAAATTTTAAAAACACAAAGCACGCTGTACGCAGAGAAAATGTTAATTATCATTTATATTCCGCGGGTTTTCAAAGAGGTCAAGGCAGATGACTTTATGCAATGTCACCTCAGTAACAACTATACAAAAGTAGACAAATTTCCCCCTCCCTTTTTACTAAAACGCGATAGCGGTTTTTAGCGCAGGGAGCTGCGCTGAATGCCCCACGCTGCTCTCAACGCTCATAGGCTCCCTGCGCTAAAAAACGCTATTGCGGTTTAGTAAAAGGGGGCCATAGTGCAAAATATAGACAGCATATATAAATTCTCAAAGCAGACACATTTTGATCACTAAATTGAAAATAAAATCATTTTTCCTACCTTTGGTAATTTCATCAGTCTCTGGTTGCACTTTATTCTTCTGACTGTGCAATCAATATTTCTTCCCTTCTTTCAGCCTCCTGTATGCTTCCTCTCCTCCAGACCTCATTCCCTCCCCAAACTTTTTCTTTGTTTCACCCTGCCCCTTCTTTCTTTTTCTCTCTCTCCATACCCCCTTTCTTTCTGTATGTCTGTTTTTCTCTCTCTCTCCGTGCCCCATTTTTCTTTGTTTCACCCTGCTCCCTTTCTTTCTTTCTGGCTTCCTGTCCCCCCCCTTTTCTTTCTTTCTCCCTGCCCTCCCCTATGCCACCACCATTGGGAAAATGCTGCCACCGCCACTGGGGAATAGGCTGCCACTGCCACCATCGGGAACAGGCCGGCGCCGAGTTCGCCCTGCTTTTCTTCCCCGCGGGGCCGACCAACTCTCGCCACCCGACGTCAATTCTAGCGTCGGAAAGGACATTCTAGGCCAGCCAGGCAGCGATTGGCTGGCCCAGAACGTCCTCTCCAACGTCATAATTGACGCGAGTGGCGAGAGTTGGTCGGCCCCACAGGGAAAAGCAGGGAGAACTCGGCGCTGGCCTGTTCCCGATGGCGGCGGTGGCACTCAAGTGGCTAAAGAGCCCAGTTTGCTGGCCTAAGGAGAACACCGGAGGGTGGCCAGGTGTGCACCCCCTTGGGACGTAAACCCGGGGCGGGGCGGACCCCCCCACCCTCCCCCACCTTGGTATGCCACTATCTGTACCTCACTCCCTCCCTATGACCAAAAATTCTCCTTTCTTCTATTCCCCGTGTACACAACCATCTCTTTCCCTCCCTTCCTCTCTCCCAAGTCGATGCCTTCTGTGCCAAAAACCTATTCCCTCCCCCACCTCAGCATCTCTTTCCCTCCCTTCCTCTCTCACGTCGTTGCCTTCTGTGTCCAAAAACCCATTCCCTCCCCCACCTCAGTATCTCTTTCCCTCCCTTCCTCTCTCCCAAGTTCATGCCTTGTGTCCAAAAACCCATTCCCTCCCCCACCTCAGCATCTCTTTCCCTCCCTTCCTCTCTCCCAAGTCCATGCCTTCTGTGTCCAAAAACCCATTCCCTCCCCCACCTCAGCATCTCTTTCCCTCCCTTCCTCTCTCCCAAGTTCATGCCTTGTGTCCAAAAACCCATTCCCTCCCCCACCTCAGCATCTCTTTCCCTCCCTTCCTCTCTCCCAAGTTCATGCCTTGTGTCCAAAACGCACTCCCTCTTCCCTTTTGTGTTCCACGTTTGCCTCCCAGCCCATCTTTGCAACTTTCTCAGCAAAACGGAGCTCGAGCCGCGAGGCTTGTCTTTTGTTTCCTGCCTGCCCTGCCGCGCACAAATAGCTGACCGGAAGTATTCTCCAACGTCAGCGCCGACGTCGGAGGGCAGGCTTTGCTTAAGCCCTCCCTCCGACGTCAGCGCTGACATCGGGGAACACTTCCGATTGGCTATATGTGAGGGCAGGGCAGGTAGGAATAGAAGACGAGCCTCGCGGCTCGAGATGTATTAAACTCTGCGTGTTCCCCGTCCAGCTCTCTCCTGTGCACCTGGGGCGTACCGCCCCACCCCTAGACCGTGGCCTAGGACCCTGGGGGAGCCCAGGCCCCCTGTCAGCTCCGGGCCCCTGAATGCAGGACTGGTAGTACTGCCCTGATGGCGGCCCTGAGTACACGATCGGTTTGCATAGTGAATCTAGCCAAATATCTCTTCAGAACTGAAATAAAAACCTGAACAACATTAAATGCAGGAAAAGAGTGGAATCTTAAGGATGAGTCTGTCGCCATTAGTCATGGTTTGTTGTGTGGCTGCTGGAAGGTCTTGAATCAATCCTTTTTTATTGAGAGGAAACTTGTAACACACAAAGCCGACCAGACCTTACCTGCAACTCTTTCTGACTTGTCTTTCTCTTCAACGTTTCGTAAAACTTTGAAGACATGGCTGTTCTCTTCTACTTTCTCCGATATATGGCTGATGCAACTGTTTTTCTCATGCTTCAGATTTTTATTGGTCTTATTGCTTGTAAAAGCTTTTTATTCTTTTTTTTCCCCTCTCTTACCGTATTGATTCTAAATTTGTTAGTTTTTCATTATGGAAGATATATATTTTTAAAATTTTTATTAGTTCCATGAATTTATTTCCATGCTGCTGAGATTCAGATTAGTTTATAGTATTAATAACAATTTTCCCTTTAAACCACTTTTAGGGCTCATTTTCCAAAGGTGCGCTAGCGTTTTTAGCGCTGGCACTGGATTAGCGCGCGCTATAGCGTGTGCTAGCCGAAAAACTACCGCCTGCTCAAGAGGAGGCGGTAGCTGCTAGCGCCCGCGGCATTTTAGCACGCGCTATTCCACATGTTAAGGCCCTAACGCACCTTTGTATAAGAAGCAATTAAACTTTCTTGTATAGAATGGTATATAAAGTTAATTAATCACATCAAACTTGATAGAAAAGCTTCTAATTAAAGACATAACTGCCCTTCTTTACTCAAAATCCAACTACCGTAAACTGCAACTTCTTTCAAAGCAAATTGCTGATCTTTACATCACTGGAAAAATATGTTCCATGCTTTAGTTTGCCCTGTATGTGTCTGTGTGTGTGTGTGTGTGTTTTTTATATGCATGAAGCGCTATATAGTGCTCAGATGAGATGGTGTCCTGGGAACCTGCCACATCCTGAATTTATGAGCAACACAAGTACGAGAAAACAAATGCGAACTTGGGGAATGAAAGCTTTCCGTCTCTGGTACCATCTTTACACATGCTGGCGTGTGATTTGCATTCTTCCTCATGTGCTAACAGAAACAGCTGTTGCTGAAATGCTCATCCGCCCGCCCCAGGGTAGCGAAATAAATGGCAAGTGTGCCATATGATGGACGGCATCAGCAACAGGGGAATACAATTTGAGGTTATTGTAACTCCAATTGATGTGATGCGTATATTTGATCTATTGCCTCTGAGTGAGGAACAAATCATATTCCAGGGAACTGGAGCATAAAACTCTTATCCAGTTACATGCAATGTTGATTGTCATACAGTTGTGAGCTCACAGTGAGGTTTTCTATGGTCAATATTACTAGCATTCTGCAGCATCTGACATATAGAAAACAGGTGAGCTCTGATTCTCCAGGGCAAGCAGAAGTGTACGAAGGAAAAGAGCCAAGTGACTGCAAACTAGAGGTCTGTACGGGAACGGGGATCGCGGGAATCCCGCGGTTCCCACGGGGGTCCCGCGGGAATCCCCACCTAACCCACGGGACTCCCACGGGGACCCCCCCTCTGGCCCACGGGACTCCCACGGGGATGGAAGGCTTCGGAAGCAGGGTTCGTCCATATAATATAATGGGCACATCAGCCTTAGTAAAAGAGGGGGTTTATAAGTTAATTACCTGAACAGAAAACAAAAAAAGGGTTCCACCATAGAGATTCCACAAGGAAAACAGCAAAAGAAACTGTGGAATTGATGATCCTGTCAGAAGTAATTGCTGCTTTTTATGGGGACGGGCGGGGATGGAGGTAATTCCTTGCGGGGATGGGTGGGGACGGAGAGGATCCTGACGGGGACGGGTGGGGATGGAGAGGATCCTGGCGGGGACGGGCAGGGATGGGTGGGATTTCTGTCCCCGTGCAACTCTCTACTGCAAACTAAATGCTAAAGGTGCCTACTTATTAAACCTCTGTTTATTGGAGTATTAACTGCTTTAAAGCACTAACTACTGAGCTAAAGACCTAGGGGGAGGTGTCTTTCAACGCAATTTAACTGGCCAGAAATGGCGCCTGACCAGTTAAATCACCTGTTCAGGGTTAACTGTTCCTTTTCAGTGACTCTTAACTGGTTAAGGCCCACAGAACATAGCTGGCTATAGTTGTAGTTTACTCCATTTGATATATAACCAAACTCAAAATCGGCTATTTTGTGAGCTTTCTGGGGGAGGAGTTGTCACTTGGCTGGTTAAGGGCTACTACTCAGAACTTAACTGGCCAAGGCCACCGCATAAATAGGACTGCATGCAAGTCAGTCCTGTCTTTTTGTGGTTCGCCATTGAAGGGCACCCTTCCTCTTTGCATGGCTCCTCCTCCTCTTTACCCCGACATAAGCGTGACCTCCTTGGTAGTTTTGATCCGCATGTATACATAGATGCCATAGGGGTCCCAAGAGGGGTCCCAGATGAATTCCAGGCCCGAGACCAAGTTAAGGCTGGGTTCGAGTCTCTTATTCCCCTTATCACTATCAATAAGAATGTTGATTGGATTAATTACATTTATTATAATCAGCAACACTTTGTGAACTACACTAGGGACGCCTCGCAAGGTATTGCCGATTAGTTAGGCCCCACTTCTCAGTACTTTATCCTGCTGCACCTTTATTCCTGACAATACAGGTCCCATGGGTAAGGTTACTATGGCCATTCCTTCGGCCATAACCAGTTAACTGCTGAATATCACATTTAACTGGCTATGTGTCAGCTGGCTCCACAAACTCGTAACTTCAATGCCAGTGCCCAGACATGGCCTGGAATTGAATTTCTGTGCCAGCTGCGGTCAGCAAAATGCTGATCACCAGCTGACTATCGGGCACCTGTGAGCCTAGATATACGGACCTAGAGGGCAGGTGATTGGAATTTATTCTATAGTATAAAGGAAAGTTGGTACCTTCTTTCTTTTATAAAACACTAATATAATTGGATATGGATGTATATTAAGGTACATATATACTGCCTGTGCAATACCATCAAGGTGGTTTTTATATTCAAGTGCTCTCAGTATTTTCCCTATCTGCCTTGGTGGGCTCACAATTGGGGTTACCAGATGTCTGGATTTCCCCGGACGGCTTTTCAAAACCTGGCACTTTGCCCGGGTTTTGAAAAGCTTCCCAGATAGCAGCGACGTCGGGACAGCATCTGCGCATGCGCGGATGCAACGCAGTGATGTCATGCACGCGTGCATGTGACATCATCACGACACACCAGTGCAGATGCCCTCCCGACAAGCGACCAGTTTGGGGTGGGGGGTGGGGCTGGAGGTGGTTGCTGGGGGCAGAATAGGGCGTGATGTGCGGAAAGGGGTGTGGCTTGTATAGAATGAGGCGGGGCCATGGGTCTGGATTTTCATTCCTGAAAATCTGGTAACCCTACTCACAATCTACCTAGGGTACCTGGGGCAATGGAGGATTAAGTGACTTGCCCAGGGTCTCAGGGAGCAACATAAGGATTGAACCCACAACCTCAGGGTGCTGAGGCAGCAGTTCTAACCACTGGGCCACTCCTCCTCTGACATGCGCATGTGTGACTACCACCCGTATTTTGCCATGACTCCACCCATGTGTATGCTTACCTGTTAGGTACGCGCTATGTAAGATGCGCATTTATTTACAGAATAGGGCTTAGGTTGATTTTGAAAGTTTCAGGGTTCTATTAATGCCGAGGTTGCTATGGAAAGTAAGAAGGTTGCTATTAGAGAATGACACGGTGACAAAATTCATCACCGTCCCCGCGGATAACCGCGGGAAACCATCTTCATGTCATTCTTTAAGGAGAGAGGGAAGAATCAGAGTAGGAATGGCCACATCCACTGACCCGCAAGCTTTGCTTGAAGAATGCTGGTGTAGAAAGACAGTGATTGGCTCTTAGGCACTGGTGGAATGAGGCATTATGACATCACAATATCTGCTCTGGATACCAGAGACTGTCATTCTGTAGTGTCTGTTTCAACCTCGGTCCTTCTACTCCAGCATTCTTCAAAGCAAAGCTTGAGGGTCAGTGGTTGTGGCCATTCATACTCTGATTCTTCCCTCTCTCCTTAAAGAATGACATGAAGATGGTTTCCCGAGGTTATCCGTGGGGACGGGAACGGTGATGAATTTTGTCACCGTGTCATACTCTAATTCTGACTGTCTCGAGATGTCATTGAGGCCCAGATTCTCTAAATGGCACCGCTGTCAGCGACCGCGGTAAAAGTGGCTGCCGTTTGCGTGTCAATCATGTGATGGCGCCGTTTAGAGAATCGCACCTCCGGCAAAAGTAGGTGCCGGAAATGTAGGCCAGGGTTTTCAAGGCCTACATTTCCAGTGCCTACCTCTGACGTGACTCATGCTTCTGTGGACGTTTTATGGCACCTAATAGCATTTCCGGTGTTATTCACACCTACAATCACATTGGGCGCCATAAAGCGCCTATGGAGGGACGATTCTGGTGCGGTAGGTGCCTTGAAAATCAGTTTAAAGCATCATTTAGGTGGCATTTTTCACTTAGCCTACCTACGCTTAGAAAACTAGTGCTGTTTATAGAATATGGGCTTGGAACACCATTGGTAGATGACTATACCAAAGTGTACATGTTTAGCTATTAGCAACGTATGTTAACTTTCTGTTATTTTCCACAATAAAATGCAGGCATTGAAGGTTCATTTAATAAAATACTGCTAGATTTTTATGCATAAAGGGATAGATTCTGTAAAGGACATCTAAATTTAGGCATGGTTTATTTATTTATTCAATTTTCTATACCGTTCTCCCAAGGGAAGCTCAGAACGGTTTACATGAATTTATTCAAGTACTTAAGCAGGGCAATGGAGGGATTAAGTGACTTGCCCAGGGTCACGAGAACCCACAACCTCAGGGTGCTGAGGCTGTAGCTTTAACCACTGCGCCACACTCTCTCTCCAGGTAAGTGCGATTCTACAAAAGTTAGATGTCCTTTAGAGAATCACTTTTTAGGCAGAAGTTAGATGTCCACCCAATGTCCTTAACATTATAATGTTTTATTATTATGATATTATTAGAATGGCGATGTTATGCAGTGAAATGCTGGCACTACTATAGTTTATTATTTTAATCAGATTTTTTTTAAATCTTTTTTTTTTTTTTTATTTCTCTTCTGTCACAGGGAGTGAGTGGGATTTAAACCAGCAATGTCAAGGCAGAAGGCTGTAGGTCTAACTAGTGTGCCACAGAGTGAGCTAGTGAAGTATGTAACAATTGTAAAACTAGGTCTTATAGATACTAGTCTATATAGGTCTTATAGACCAGGTCATATAGACATTGTAAAGCAGGTCTACTTTTGAGCGTGGTTTGGGTGATCGATAGACGTGAGTTAAATGGATGGGACTTAGGTGGGCTTTGGACATCTCCAATGTATTCTGCTAAACAAATCACACGAATACAGGTATATTGCATGCAAAATCTTCTATTTTTGTGTGCAAACAGCAATGGTATTTGTTAATTATAGGAAAAGATCCATTAACAAGAACAGCTCATGAAAAAGATATCTTTTTATGACTTACTTAAAAAGCTTCTATAGTTGACCTGTATTGAATGCTCTATTTATGTGATAGAAGTACCAGCCATTGAGACTCTTGACAAAGGCATAAGATGCCGAAACACTGTCAGTGTGGAGTCTTTGAGTCCTCGCAGTGCTAGTATCATAAGAACATAAGAAGTTGCCTCCACCGAGATCAGACCAGAGGTCCATCGCGCCCAGCGGTCCGCACCCGCGGCGGCCCATCAGGTCCATGACCTGTCAAGTGTTCCCTGCCCTAAAAGTTCAATAAAGTGAACTTTGAACTTTACACCCGTGGCTGACTTATTGACATCTCATTCTCACGACTCTTCTGTTGTGCCTTGGGTGTTAAACATAGAAACATCATGGCAGATAAAGACCAAATGGCCCATCTAGTCTGCCCATCCGCAGCAACCATTATCTCACGCCTTCCTGAATTCAGACACAATCTCTGTCTCCACCACTTCTTCCGGGAGACTGTTTCACGAATTTACCACCCTTTCTGTAAAAAAGTATTTCCTTAGATTACTCCTGAGCCAGCTTCATCCTATGCCCTCTCATTCCAGAGCTTCCTTTCAAAATGAAAGAGACCCGACTCATGCGCATTTATGCCACGTAGGTATTAAAACGTCTCTATCTTATCTCCCCTCTCCCACCTTTCCTAGAAAGTGTACAGACTGAGATCTTTAAGGCTGTCCCCATATCCCTTATGACAAAGACCATGCACTATTTTAGTAGTGTTAATTCCAATGAGCTGATCAAGCCAAATAATCAATTAAGTTCTACATATAAATCAGCTACACAACAAATAAACACAATCCATAAAATGGGGATGGAATAGAATGTAACAACCGGGGAAATATCCCCGGAATCAAGTCACATCAACAAGGAATTCTTCCAAGTAAACTTTATAGTTGTGAAATAACTTGATCCACATGGTCTATGTTTCGGTTCAGAGAGCCTACCTCAGGGCTACATGTAATGTTGAGTAGGTTATAGTCTTGAAACCTAGGAAGAAAATGTTGGCTCAGTGCTTCAACTAAAAAAAGGCTCAAACACCGCTGTTCCTGCTAACCGTGGAATGGAAGAACCAGCCCTAGAGGTATTTGCATGTGTATCAATTACAAAAATACGATGCTTTTCAAAAACACTTTACACATTCAAATGAATTTACAATGGATCTATAAAGTGTAGACAGTTTGGTCTAAGTCAGTGGTCTCAAATTCAAACCCTTTGCAGGGCCACATTTTGGATTTGTAGGTACTTGGAGGGCCACAGAAAAATAAATAACAATTTTGCATGAGGTAAAAAAAAAACTCTTTATAGTTTATAAATCCCCCCCCCCACACAAAGGTTTGCATGTTCCCCCCTTCTTTGCAGTGTCCTCCAACTTCCCCCCTGGCCTCCTGATCTTAGTTTCAGCTAATTACCACAGCCTGCAGAGATCGCTGGTACTGTAGCGTTCCTTGCAGGTTGTCATCGGCCTCCGCAGCACGCTCCCTCTGCCATGGTCCTGCCCCTCCTCTGACGTCAGGGGCAGGATCGCAGCAGAGGGAACGTGCTGCTGAGGACGAAGGCAACCTGCAAGGACCGCTACAGCACCGACAATCCTCTCTGTAGGCTGCGGTAATTATTTGAAGGTAAGAGTGGGAGACCAGTGGGGAAGCCGAAGGAAGCTGCAAAGAGCTGGCAGCACTAGTATAGACAGCACTAGTACAGACCAGGGGCAGCAAAATAGTATCTGGCGGGCCACATGTGGCCCCCGGGCCGCGAGTTTGAGACCACTGGTCTAAGAGGAAGATGAGAGATTCAGGATGCTTAAGCATAGCATGTGAAATACGGGCAGTCCCCGTGTTACAGACATCCGACTGTGACACGTATGTGAAACGTATGGTATGAAAGAATTATTAATATTGAGTGACACTGCCTAGGATCCATGATAGCTGTTACAGGGAAACACAAGTATTATGAGAACGAGCAAGGACTTTTCAGCACCTATTGAGCAGGTCATTGTCAGCTCAGGCAGGCTAAAACATAACATTCCACAAGCATTCAGTTAACTCAATCCACAAGGAAGGGGATGGGAAATTAGCTCATGAGGCAAACACATACTAATTAGTAAACATCCTCCACTAGGAAGGGGATGGGAAATTAGCTCATGAGGCAAACACATACTGATTGGTAAACATTCCCCCACTCTGGCATTCAGTTACAAGGAGAGGATGTATATAAATATTGCCTTCCCAGAAAGAAAAGTTACCTGTAAAAGAGAGGAACATTTCCACTACTGACAAGGAGGGACATTTAAGCTGTGTGATGACATTTTGTGAGTAAGCCTCCTGAACGTGGTCCTTCGACAGAATAATGATGTAATAACCGGTAACGTATTAATTCAAACTCTGTACTTAATCAATGATTATGGCTAGAAATATTGTATATATGTAATAAAATGGCTAGAAATATTGTATATATGTAATAAAACTTAATTTGTATACTATTTTGATTTCCTGGCATTCTGTCCAGTGAGGAAAGTGATTGAAGGCCTTTTATTGCCTTTTAAAATAGTAATACATTAATTGGCGTAGTCGGCAGGATTTCTCTAAAGAAAACCTGAGCGCTCTTGTGATACAGGAATGTTCAGGAAGAGAGAGAAATCCTCAAAAGAACCTACAGAGGTGCCCAGCTGGACCGAGGCACCGTATAATTTAATAGCACAAGAACTAGCCAATAATCATGGATTAGCAGAGTCATGGGAAAAGGTTCTGGGAAGTGCAGAACCAATTGATCTTGTACAAGTTTAGAAAAATGCCCCGATAAATTGGGTGAGGTAGTTGCCCCGATAAATCAGGTGATGTAGTTGCTCTGGGTTCTGGGAAGGGCAGAACCAGGTGATGTAGTTGCTCTGGGTTCTGGGAAGGGCAGAACCACTTGATCTTGTACAAAGTTTAGAAAAATGCCCCGATAAATTGGGTGATGTAGTTGCCCCGATAAATCAGGTGATGTAGTTGCTCTGGGTTCTGGGAAGGGCAGAACCACTTGATCTTGTACAAGCTTTAGAAAAATGCCCCTATAAATTGGGTGATGTAGTTGCCCCGATAAATCAGGTGATGTAGTTGTTCTGGGTTCTGGGAAGGGCAGAACTACTTGATCTTGTACAAGCTTTAGAAAAATGCCCCGATAAATCAGGTGATGTGGTTTAGAGAAATAAAAATGCCCCGATAAATCGAGTGATGTAGTTGCTCTGGGTTCTGGGAAGGGCAGAACCACTTGATCTTGTACAAGCTTTAGAAAAATGCCCCGATAAATCAGGTGATGTAGTTTAGAAAAAATGCCTTGCTGCCACAAAATATAAGATGTTGGAGTAAAAGTTCCTTTGTTTGAAAGAGCGAACTGCAAAGGGAGGGATTTTCACCCCCACCTTTTTCCTCCTTCGATGCTATCATGTGAGCTTGACGGCGGGCTTTTTTGAGTTTCTACTTTGTTTCCCCAGGCAGAAGGGAAGGGGAAGTGGGAGGAAAGAGAAAAAAGGAGAGAGACAGCATGGGGTCTGTCTGCAATTCTACGAATGTTGCAAAAACAGGGATCGATATTTAAAATATGCTTAAATATTAACAAATTATGGATTTAAATGTAGGAATTTGTAATGAAATTAATAATGTAAGCAAGGAACCAAAGGGTTTATGGATAAAACTTTACCAAGCCTTATGCTATTTGGAGTTCCGATTAGCCGATATAAGCTACTTGAAGTTAATTGAAAGTTGTTTTGCTGTTCAGGAAACAAAGAAAGTTTATTTAAGTTTGAAAGAGTTTCTGTAGGGTAGATCTATGCTGTTAAGAACAATGGAGCACTCTAAGGACTTTGGACATGATTATTCAGTATTATGGTATGCCCTTAAGGAATTATCACTTTAGGGGGAGTAATTGATGCTGATTATCAAGGGGAGGTTAAAGTCATATTGATAAATTTAGGAGAAAATGATGTAATAATTGCGAAGGGGGAACGAGTAGCTCAATTGTTATTGATACCAATCTATATCGTGCCAATTAGGGAAATAACCCCTCCTTCTCAGTTGACTGTAAGAGGGGAAGGGGAGTTTGGAGCTACAAATACCGTAAACGTAGGAGCCAAAATCTGGATTAGCAATCCTAAAGGACCTCTGGAACCAGCGGAGGTGATTGCAATCGGGAAAGATAAGGCCCTCCTTGTAATGAAACCGGGAGTGGAAAAATAGGAATATGTCCCTCAGGAGAAATGTTATTTGAGAGAGTAATAATGTTTTCTGAAACTTGCAGATATGCGTATGCCTTGGAATCCTTGGAATATGGTATGGGGTAAGAGGCGCTGCCCCCGGGCGACGTGTTACAATTAAAGAAGGGGTCGTTACGTCATGGAGATGGAAGCATTCTTCAATGAATCGGAAGCAAGATAACTTCACTTGCAGCGCTAACTCCAGATGTATCATTGCAAATGATTACAACAAGAGAACTTGCAGCGATTACAGATTAAAAGCAATGAACATACTAGAAATGAGCAGATATGGAGGACCGTGTCTAATATACTCACTGCATAGGAATGTTTATGTGTAAATAGGTAGTGTTACCCCTCATACTAGGGGAACCTCAGAAACAATTTTTCTGGGCACTTAAATTTAATTTTAACATTTTGTGACTCCACATTGCAAGGACGAATTTGTAAATTACAACCAATAATATATGATGTGTGTGAATGGACTATATTATTGAAATAGCACCACGCGTAATATGTGTGGTGACTAATGAGCCAATAATACCAAAAAATGATAGTACCCTTTGCAGGATGCTTACACAATATGTCAACACTTCTTTGGCAGAATCAAACTTATGTTTGAACCCCTGATATAGGATTTAGAACAAATGTATTCTGGGAGAACAACTTTTCCGTTCCAAATTGGGATTTAAAGTTGGGAAAGTTAAAAGCTATAATACTAGGATAAATCAGTCCATAAGGAATTTGAACAAAAGCATCACTAGATTAGTAATTATACTAACCATAATAGTACTTGTTCTGTCCTTGTGGAATTGTTATGTGGTTTATGGACTATGCTGTAAACCAACTCGGACCACGATGGTATCCTATGGCAGTATCACTCAATAAGGACCGAATGTGACACGTATGTGAAACGTATGGTATGAAAGAATTATTAATATTGAGTGACACTGCCTAGGATCCATGATAGCTGTTACAGGGAAACACAAGTATTATGAGAACGAGCAAGGACTTTTCAGCACCTATTGAGCAGGTCATTGTCAGCTCAGGCAGGCTAAAACATAACATTCCACAAGCATTCAGTTAACTCAATCCACAAGGAAGGGGATGGGAAATTAGCTCATGAGGCAAACACATACTAATTAGTAAACATCCTCCACTAGGAAGGGGATGGGAAATTAGCTCATGAGGCAAACACATACTGATTGGTAAACATTCCCCCACTCTGGCATTCAGTTACAAGGAGGGGATGTATATAAATATTGCCTTCCCAGAAAGAAAAGTTACCTGTAAAAGAGAGAAACATTTCCACTACTGACAAGGAGGGACATTTAAGCTGTGTGATGACATTTTGTGAGTAAGCCTCCTGAACGTGGTCCTTCGACAGAATAATGATGTAATAACCGGTAACGTATTAATTCAAACTCTGTACTTAATCAATGATTATGGCTAGAAATATTGTATATATGTAATAAAATGGCTAGAAATATTGTATATATGTAATAAAACTTAATTTGTATACTATTTTGATTTCCTGGCATTCTGTCCAGTGAGGAAAGTGATTGAAGGCCTTTTATTGCCTTTTAAAATAGTAATACACCGACTTAAGTACGATTCATACTTAAGAACGCGATTGCGGCTTCTTTTGATTTCGCTGAGCAGTATTTCCAGTGGCATAGACTCCTACACTTCTCCTGCAGCAGATTCAGGAATGATGATAAAAACAGTGTGTGGTTGTGAATGCTGCACCTAAGAGGGAATACTGGTAGGGACAGCTGACCCTTTTGTCAGCTGGGAGCAGAGGTAAGCAGCAAGAATCTTAAAATCTACAGGTTCTGAGTTACATACAGATCTGACTTAAGAACAGCTTTAAAAACATAACTCGTCATGCATTTAGTTTCTTCGTTCCGATGTGCTAGGCAGCCTGTGCAGTATTCATTGCAGCTGGGAACAGTCTCTCTCCTTTTTTTTTTTTTTTTCACACAAGGAACAGTCGGCTTCACCCATTTCTTGTAGCTTTTCTTTTCGAGGAACAAGATCTGCAGTAGCCCTTTAAATTGGCCCAGGCTGTGCATGATGCGGAGGGATGGGTCCCTGTGGGAATTAATGAAGCAATTTCCTCTGGATGCAGCATTTTGAGAAGCAAGGCATGATGAACTTCAAGTGCCAAAGCTTTGGTAAGAATGAGAGAACAGAATAAGGCCCCCACACCCTCCCTTTCTTGTAAGACTTCAACAAAGAAGATAAAGAAAACCACACTGCAAATCTAAGTCCCATGCATTCATTTGTGATTTCTCTTTACAGAAAGTCCCAGAAGGGTATCTCTAAAAGGTCAATTTTGCACATCACATCTGTGGTCTAAACAGATGCCTGAGATGGAAGGAAGAATTTCATTCTATCAGCGTGCGCCTCTTCATCGGCTTTATACAGGCCATATTTCTCTAAGTTTCTTGAGCTCTCTTGGGACCCTTCTACATCGTACTAAAAATTACCCCAATATTTTGTACATTCTATGATTTTTTTGGGTTACAAATAGGGTTTCTGAAAGGCACCAGGCTGACGACAGAAGCTGATGTTATTTATTACTTATTCTATTCTATTTTATTTATATATTTATTAGCTTTTATTTACCAGCTTTTTTGAAAAAATTCAACCAAGGCCACCAGCACACGGCAAGTACATACTGGATAAAGGCAACAAACAATTAAAACAGTTAAATATTCAAATATTCAGTGAATGCCACCCAAATTTGGGCGCAGAAAAATAAAAGCCTGCTAAGTGCTATTCTATAAACGTTGCATCTTGTTGGGCGCCATTTATAGAACAGTGCATACAGAAATTAAGAACAAATTATCTACTTTGGAGAATAAAACGGCAGACTGTGAGACTAGACTGAAAAATTTGGAATTGCAAGCTTCAATTTGGGTTAAAGATAGTGGGAATTTGCACTTTAAGAATGAAATGTTGGAGAATGTAACTAAAAGATGTAATCTTAGGATTATAAATTTCCCAAACGTTTTTCCTATTTCAGCACAAGAGATGTTTAAGCGATATTTGAATGAGATTTTGAAAGTACCAGAGGCTTCATATCCACCCCTCTCTAAAATGTACTCCTTACCTGGGAGAATAAAATCCCAAGTTACTAATCAGCAGAATTTGATTTAACTCATTTCCTAGAGAGGTCCAATAGTGAAGCCCAAGTTCCGGCTACTCTTTTGGTACAGTTTGCCATTGATTCCGATAGGGAATGGTTACTTAAACTGCTCTTTAAATATAGAGATGTTTCTTTTATGACGTATAAAGTAAAAATGTATCCTGATGTATCTAAACCTACCCAGAAAAGAAGAAAGCAGTTTCTTCTTTTGAGACCCCCAGGTACTGTGGATAGGAGCAACCTTCGTTTTACGATATCCATGTAAATGTGTAATGGTATATAAAGGTAATAGATATGTATTTTATGAGCCGCAGCAATTATCTAAATTTATTTCCACACACTCTATACCTGCTTCATGAGTGTTGTACTCCAGTTAATCTGTTCAATTGGAATTACTCGGGGACTATCAAGGGTGTCAAGTCAAAACCGCGGAAGACAAAGGCGCGCGCGGACAACTGAGCGCAGCGCGGAGATGCGCGCCCGAAGAAACTAACTGTTTTTAGGGGCTCCGACGGGGATGTGTGGGGGGAACCCCCCCCACACTTTACTTTATACAGATCGTGCCGCGTTGTGGGGGCGTTGTGGGAGGTTTGGGGGGTTGTAAACCCCCACATTTTACTGAAAACTTCACTTTTTCCCTAAAAACAGGGAAAAAGTTAAGTTTACAGTATAATGAGGGGGGTTACAACCCCCCAAACCACCCACAACGCCGCCGTGATCTGTATTAAGTAAAGTGGGGGGCTCCCCAACAAAACCCCCCGTCGGAGCCCCTAAAAACTGTCATTTTCTTCGGTGCACGCCTCCATCTTGCGCTCAGTTGTCGGCGCGCGCCTTTGTCTTCCGCGGTTTTGTCTATGAACCCTATCAAGTGCCATCTTTATTTTCCTAATGTTATTTATGATAGTAAAGTTTAATCAGTCATGTTATAGGTCCGTCCCTCTTATTGTGGACTAACTAACTTTGGAATGTATCATTTTACCTGTAATTATTATGCAGGAATGTTTAGATTTTTGCTAATTAGCTATATCTCTGTTTCCATGGTAATTTTCCTTTTGACTTGTTTCATTGTTATATGATGAAAAAACAATAAAGAATTAAAGATTAAAAATAAAAAAGAAGTCAGACTTACTGGCCTGTTGTTCCCTACTTCTTCCTTGCTTCAACTTTTATAGCGAGGGACCATATCTGCCCTTTTCCAGTCCTCTGGTACCACTCCCAACTCTAGAGAAACATTGAAAAGGTTAGCCAGCGGAGCTGTAAGAATCTCCCTAAGTTAATTTAGTACTCTCGGATGTCCACCATCTGGCCTTAGCACTTTGTCCAACTAGATCCTCATGAACACAATCCTCTGAAAATCGATCAAGGTCTACCACACCTCTATCCCTATTTGCGTTTGTCTTCTGTGGTCCCTTATGCACAACTAACATTCAGGCATAGGTATTTCTGCCAATGAAAACCAGGCCTAAATGCCTGCACTTAAGTTGCAAACAGATCAAGCTTAGTCTATAACAGTGAGCTTAATTTTTGTGAACACCCACGACCTGCCCATGCTCCTTTCCTGGCCATGCGCCTTAGGAGTTCCACACACTAGCATTTATGTGCACCACTTTACAGAATATGCTTAGAAAGTTGTGCACGTCAATTCTAATTAATGCCAATTATTGCTTGTTAATTGGCAATTATGGGTACTGATTGGTTTGTTAATCAAGTTGCACAGGCAAATTGGCAATGCGCAGAGATTTGTATGTGCAACTTTGGACGCAGATTACAGAATCCATGTCATAAGGCCGGATTCTATAAACGGTGCCTAAGCGTGCCTACATTGTAGGCACCACTCCACACAGTTGTCAATCAACCACTAGATGCTGCATATAGAATCATGACTAGTGGTGCCTAAGCAGAGCTAGGCATCCTTGAGATAGGCATCAGTATATTAGGTCTGGTTTTACCTGGCCTAATTTACCAGCACCTGTCTCCAATGTCTAGCAACGCCTAAGTAAACCATGCCTATTCTCCACCCCTAACCATGTCTACTTTTCAGGTAGGCATCGCTAGGCACCGCAACTTAGGCATCCTAAGAGTTCGGCGTGGAACTCTTAATTGGTGATTTTTTTTTTTGGATTGGCTGAAAACTGGTACAGTCAATTACCATGCCAATTAAGCCAATTAAAAAAAAAGTTACGCACGGATTCCAAAGTTAGGCATCGCTAGGTGCCCTTGATTAGGGTGTCTAGCGTTGTCTAATGTTGGCATCCTATACAGAATCTGGCCCTTAGGCCCGTGGTCTATAAATGGCAAGCTACCAGTTCCTAAGTTAAGCGCAAAACACCATTTGAAAGACCTTTTAAAAGAAATTTCAGGGAGCCTAAAAAAAATGGCACCATAATTGCACCTAAAGGAGTGATTAATGATGTCTTACGCCACTGTAGGCATGGTAATGCTGTAAGAAGTTTTAGATGCTATAAAGCTTCTCCGTGGGCATGATTCACATCAAAGATAGGCACCAGAAATGTAGGCCTTGAAACCCTGGTCTACATATCCAGTGCCTCCCTTTCTCAAAGGCACAATTCTCTAAATGGCACCGTTGCAAGATTAACATGCAATCGGTGGCCACCAACAATGGCACTGTTTAGAGAATCCGGGCCTCAGTGCCTAGCTTTTTGGCTCCTTGGTGCACTTTATAGAAATGCTCCTTTAGAGCAAACACACTATCTGTTTGTTGTGTCTTAGATAGTTTGCTTTATATTTTCCCTTCATAATACACAAATCAGAAAAATGCTCAGAACATATGAAAAGCAGGTGCTTTCTAGCTGAGAGAGCTGAAATCCTTAAATATGGGCATTTTTATAATGTGATGAGACATTCTCAGCCCT
Organism: Geotrypetes seraphini; assembly: GCF_902459505.1. NCBI lineage: Eukaryota > Metazoa > Chordata > Amphibia > Gymnophiona > Dermophiidae > Geotrypetes > Geotrypetes seraphini. Next base: position 33,434,613 of record NC_047088.1, read on the forward strand.
GAGAAAGCATGCAGATGCATCGAACTGGCTTCTTGTGTAAACAACATATGTTCCCAGAGATACTTTTGAAGGGAAAGTTGTCATTTCTCAGTACACAGTAACAGCAAATGTTGCAAGCATATTTTCAAATTGGTTTGATAACAATGAAAATTATTTTCAACCTTTTCGACAGAAGTGCTAAGTTTTCCCAAAATCCCGCATGCTGTAAACTGAATGATGTAATCTGAATTAATTAGTTCAAACAAATGAGGGTGGTTTAAAAAGTTTGGTAAAAAAGCAAATTAAACAATGTAGTCTCCATTGTGGGCTCTGATTCTGTATAGTGAGAGTGGTCTTTGGTATCTGGGCCAATCGGAGTCTTAGGTCACTCCCAGTACATCCCAGGATGCATCAGGAAGGAGGCCTAAGGCCTTAATTGGCCCATGTGCCTAAGGCCCGTCCTATGGGAGGTGTCTTAGGGATCCGGGCCAATCAAGGCTTTAGGCCCCTCTCCGGTGCATCTCAGGATGCACAGGAAAGGGGAAGACCCGCCAATTTGAAGAGGCAGACCTGTTGGCCAGAGGACATAGGTATTAGAGAATGACACGGCGGCGGTTTACCCGCGGCTACCGCTTTTAGCTGCGAGTAACCCGCCAAAAACGGGGAATGAAAATTAGCAGCCTCTGCGGGGACGGGGACAAGGCCATCACCGCCCCGTGGAGCGGTGAATGGTCTTGTCACCGCAGTGAGGCATAAAGGATCGTGCGGTCCCCGAAGCCCCCACCCGCCCACCCGCACGCCGGCTCGATTGTTTAACCAGCTTCCTCTCTCCACCTCACCTTAGTTTGCCGGCTTTCTTTTTTGGCGATCGGAACGCTTTCAAAAGAGCCGCGCATGTGCGGCTGCTCAGTATTCAATCTTCTACTCTGACCCAATCGGAAACAGGAAGTTGCAGCAGAGCAGAAGATTGAACTTTGAGCAGCCGCGCATGCGCGGTTCTTTGAAAGCGTGCCGGTCGCCGAAAAAGAAAGCCAGCAAACTAAGGAGAGCTGGAGAGAGGAAGCTGGTTAAACGATCAAGCCGGCGTGCGGGTGGGGGCTGCGGGGATCGCGTGTTCTGGCTCACACAAGGAAGGAGGAGGTGAAAGGGAAAAGTTTCTCTTCCTTGGAAATGTGGAAGGCAGAGTGGGGAGAAGATGCTGGAAGGGAAGAAGAAGAAGACAGATGCCAGACTATGGGGGAGCGGAGGGAAGAAGATGGGTGCTAGACCAATTGTGGGAGGGGGTGAAGGGAGAGGCACAGTAACAGCAAATGGAAGACGCAGAGAGAAGACACACAGTGGATGGAAGGAATTGAATGAGAAGATGTGGAAAGCAGAAACCAGACAACAAAGGTAGAAAAAAAATTCTATTTATTTATTTTTTGCTTTAGGATAAAGTAGTATATTAGTTGTGTGGATAAAAATTTATAAACAAAGCCCTGCCAGCTGAACATCTCTTTCTCTAGTTCAGCAGCAGGAATTTTGATTTATAAGAAAGGAATAAGCTAAATATTGCAGTACTAAGGCTTATATGGATGCTGCGGGGACGGTGACGGGGCGGTGAATGGGATGGCGGTGGCGGTGACGGGGCGGTGAAAGGGATGGCGTTGACGGTGACGGGGCGGTGAAGGGAACGGCGATGACGGGGCGGTGCAGAGGATGGTGGGCCGGGGACGGTGCAGTGACGGGGACAGATTTGTTCCCCGTGTCATTCTCTAATAAGTATCCCTCTGGCAGGCTTCCCTTATTAAGGTATTTGGGATGGGGGTATCGGGGTAGGCTGTTAGGGGTGTCAGGATGGGGTGTTTGGGGGTTCAGGGGGGTGTCGGGAATTGGGGAGAGCCTGCTGTCAGGAGAAAGTGGGCATCCCTCCAGCCGATTTCGGGGGTTGAGTATCAGGGGGGGGGGGGTCCTCTGCCACAGCTGAGCAGGCAGGACTCCCCAAAGCCACAGTTTCGGGGAAGTCCTGCCAGCTCAGCTGATCAGGGATTCCCGTGTTGCAATCAGCTCAAACGGTGTGTTTCTACTCTTCCGAGGAAATATAGGCCAACATTTTGTAGGCCTATATTTTAAGCGTCTGTCACAGCTCTCGGGAGATATGTAAGGATGCTTAAACTCGCTCAAGGCCACTTCTGGGTGACACCACGCCCACACCTAGTCTTGGGTGAGCCTAAGTGTCCCTACGCATCTCTCTAGACCCGTGACAAATGCCTACAGTGTAGGCTTCCTGCCTTGGAGAGTTTTTAAAAAAATGTGTGTCCCAATTGGCTGCCAGAAGGCAGTAGTACACCTACCATCGCCTACAATCAGGACTCCCATTTGCAGAATCAGTTTCCTTTTTTTTTTTCCGTAAGCTATTTTCTTATGATACGAAAAAACCGGGAACTCGCTGGACTAAGGGCTCCTTTTACGAAGCCGCGTTAGCACCTTTTTAGCATGCGCTAACCCCCGCGCTAGCCGAGAAATTACCGCCTGCTCAAGAGGAGGCGGTAGCAGCTAGCGCGGCCGGCAAATTAGCGCACGCTATTACACGCATTAAACCGCTAACGCGGCGTCGTAAAAGGAGCTCTAAGTGTATAGCCCTTCATGGAGACTATGTTATTTAACTTGCTTTTTTTACCAAACATTTCAAACCACCCTCGTAAAACAAAGATTAGATGCAATTGTGAATGTGTCTTATCTTACAAAGGCCCCCTTTAATCGAGCCGCGTTAGGGTTTTTTATCGCCAGCCACAGCTGTAAAAGTGCCAACATTCATAGAATTCCTGTGAGCGTCGGAGCTTTTACCGCAGTGGCCAGCCATGAAAAACCCTAACATGCCTTGATAAAAGGGGGGGGGGGGGGCACAGTTAAAAATACATATAATGAGGGAAATTTTAAAAGCTATTTCTATATGTAAGACAGTGTATTAAACATATAAACAGGGAAAATGACAGCAGATGAAGACCATACGACCTAGGCTATAAAATCATTTCCTTTCCCTATAAGATCTTCTAATAGTGTCCCAAGCTTTCTCGAAATCAGATCCAGTTCTAACCTCCCTCCCAGAGGCCTTCCATGTATCCACCACTTTCTATAAAGAAATAGTTCCTTAGGCTATCTCCTTTCACCTACATCCTATGCTCCCTCATTCTAGAGCTTCCTTTCAATTGAAAAAGGTTTGCCTCCTGTGTATTTATACCATTAAATTATGTGTATATATATATTTATTGAATTTTCAATATAATCAAGCATAACTTGTACAGAAAGGAAATTCAGCAAGAAAATAAGTAAATAGACATTATAAAACATCAAAAACATCAAATATGAGCTTAATCTCTACTCAAGTCCTCAAATGGGATCCAAGGTGGATGATGGGCAAATAATAATAAGAAAAATTAAATTAGAAAAATATACTAGTAGACTGAAGTAATACACCCTTTCTTAAACTAAGCACTCATGTTCCATCTTTCTCCAAACATGAAGTTGAGAGAAAGGTTGTCAGTTGAGATGGCGCGAAGAAGACAAATTTATGTGAACGATAATTAATTACACATTTACATGGATGTCGCAAATAAAATGTAGCCCCTAGAGCTATAACACCAGGTTTCCTTAACAAAAAATTCACGTCTCCTTGGCCAAATCTGGGAACATCTGTATTTTACAACCTAAAAATTATTTTTGTTTATTTTTAAAGAAAAGTCTTAGCAACCAGTTTTTATCTGGTGCGAGAGCTACTGTTAGAAGTAAAGTTGCTGGTACTGCCAATTCTTTATCAGATGTTTCCAAAATATTAGATAGATTCATAGAATCATGTCCCATATTCTGTTGTTGTTGTTGCTGTTCCTGTATCTTTTTTTTTTTTTTAGCAGTGCCTCCTCCGGGTCAGACCATAGGTCCATCCTGCCCAGCAGTCCGCTCCCGCGGCAGCCCAAACAGGTCACAACCTGTCTGAATCACCAGAAGGGGCCCCCTTGCCACCTTGGTTTCCCATTGAAGTCCTATCTTCCCATCGAAGTCCTAACCCTCCGGTCTTGCACATGCATGACCTGGTTGGGTTTCTATACTTATTACCTGGATACCTCTCTCAGTATCCCACGATCCCTTTATCCCTCAGGTATCCGTCCAATCCCTGTTTGAATCCCTGTACCGTACTCTGCCTGATCACTTCCTCCGGTAGGTAATAAACCTGTGTAAATGGAGGTAATGTTTCTTCAGAAAGCTCCAATATTTCCATCATGTAACGCTTCCATTAAATTATTTAAACATCTCTATCATATCTTTCTTCTCCTGCCTGTCTTCCAAAGAACTTAAATTCAGGTTTTTTAGTCTGTCCCTATATGCTTTACAATGACGACTGCTGGCCATTTTAGCAGCTGCCCTAGTCTGGACCGACTCCGTCCTGTTTATATCATTTTGAATGTGTGGTCTCCAGAACTGTACACAGTACTCTAAATCAGTGGCCTCAACCCTGTCCTGGAGGAGCACCAGGCCAATCGGGTTTTCAGGCTAGCCCTAATGAATATGCACGGAGCAGATTTGCATGCCTGTCGCTTCCATTATATGCAAATCTCTCTCATGCATAGTCATTAGGGCTAGCCTGAAAACCTGACTGGCCTGGTGCTCCTCCAGAACAGGATTGGGGACCACTGCTCTAAATGATGTCTTACCGAGACTCAGGAAGGCATTATCACAGGGATCTCAAAGTCCCTCCTTGAGGGCCGCAATCCAGTTGGGTTTTCAGGATTTCCCCAATGAATATGCATTGAAAGCAGTGCATGCACATAGATCTCATCCATATTCATTGGGGAAATCCTGAAAACCCGACTGGATTGTGGCCCTCAAGGAGGGACTTTGAGATCCCTGCATTATCACTTCCTTTTTCCTGCTGACTATTTCTCTCTGTTTGCATCCAGGCATCCTTCTGGCTTTTACCATCGCCTTTTTCTACCCGTTTGTCCATCAGATCAATTCCAGGTCCTACCGTTCTTTCATGTACATAAGTCCTTCACATCTTATACTGTTCCACTTCCTTGGATTTTTGCAGCCCAAATAATTAGCTTTGTCTTTTTAACACGGAATCTTAGCTGCCAAAATCTAGACCATTCGTGATGTTTTGCTAGAGTTCTCCCAATGCTCCTCACATCTTCCAGAGTGTCAGAGCCTAGATTACAAAAGGTTAGAAAATAAAAATATCATCTTATTAATGACTTTAAAATGATACAATAACCTTGTTTAAAAGCTGGTACCGGGAGTGGTGTTTCTAATCTGTCAAGAGAAACAGAGTACTCAGCCTATAACAAAAATTTATTTGGCTGGACCAAGATAATGTATAAAAACAAGCATTGCGATGAAAAATAATCATATGACAAATAGATCTCCAAACTTGAAAAGACTTTTAATCAATAATGTGTAGATTAGAAGACACTGTTGTTACCTATACAGTGTCTATTATGATGTTTATTTAAAATATACTATACCGCCCATTCTGACCTGCAGTTCTAGGCCGTGTACAGACTAAAAATGATAACATGAAAAGAACTCCATTAATTAGATAAGAAAGAGGACACCAAACACACAGGAAGTGATAACCAATTGCACATAACATTGCTCTAGGTTGGGAATCAAAACAAAACAAATCTAGCAGCCAATATCAGCTAAAGGAAGTAATTATAGTGTTACTTGAAATGTCATAGCAGGTACGATACTGAGCCTTGGTTGAAAATACTGAAAAATCTATTTTCTCAAATAATGGGTGGTTATTGAATAAACAGGAAAAATAAATAAATAAAAAAGTGAACATTATAACAGCGCTGTCCACACTTTTCTCTGGTGTGATCCTATTGTAGCACTTGAAAATTCATGCTAAAGCAAATCTCCTCTCTTGTTCCCTCTCACGAATGAAAGTGCAGGGCAAGTTGGGTGTGTTGGGGGAGGGGAGGATGTCTGGTGTTTTCTACCATCTGCTCCTTGCAGTTTCCAGCCTTCCATGTTCTCTTTCTGCATCCCGATCTGTATAGATCCCCCCACCCCCCCTCTGGACTGCTTCACTGACCGATTGGAGTGGGGTAGGAGCAGGTTTCTCTCCTTGCCCTTACCCTGGACCAGTCTTCTTCTTGGCTGGGTCTGCCCATCCAGTTTGCCTCCACCAGCCAATGACCCTGTGGCAATTCCAACCTCCCTTTGAGCCCATTCAGACCAGAAGGTCACTGTAGTTCTGCTTGTGTAAGCTCAGCAGGGAGGTAGAAATTGTAGAAACCAGTGCTGTGAGACTGTGTGAGCTGATGAGGCTACAGTCCCGCAGTTTATGTTTGTCTTGTGTAGACTGGCTCGTGACCCTAAATGAGGATTTTGGGACCGCATTTGGGAGGCCAATGAAGCTACTAAGCAATAGATTTAAAACAAACCGGAGAAAATTTCTTCACTCAACATGTAGTTAAATCTGGAATTTGTTGCCAGAGAATGTGGTGAAAGCAGTTAGCTTAGCAGGGTTTAAAAAAGGTTTTGGTAATGTCCTAAAAGAAAAGTCCATACGCCGTTATTAAGATGGACTTGGGGAAATCCACTGCTTATTCCTAGGATAAGCAGCCTAAAATTTGTTTTACTCTTTTGGGATCTTGCCGGGTATTTGTGACCTAGATTGACCACTATTGGAAACAAGATACTAAGCTTGACAGACCTTTGGTCAGGCCCAGTATGGCAACTCTTATGGTCTTATGTTCTGACCTACAGTTTGAAAACCACTGGATTGTAATGAGAAAAAAAAAAGCAATAAAAGAATGAATCAACCTGTGAAACGGCATCATTTATGTAGGGGTTGAAGACAAGGCTGCAGCCTAAACTGTATGTGAGGATACAGAGCAAATTGTGTGTTTCAGTTGGGCCTGTATGTGTATATAATGTGGTGGTGAATCAGTATGTGTGATATGATGAGCGCTTTGGGCTCTTTTAGCACAATATGGGCTCAATTTAGGAAAGAGCGCTAGAACATAGGCGCCAAAAATTTAAGCACAAAGCACCAATGCTATAACAGCAATATTGTGTGTAGTTGACGTTATAGATACTAGAAACATAGAAACATAGAAACAGACGGCAGATAAGGGCCCACGGCCCATCTAGTCTGCCCACCCTAATGACCCTCCCCTACCTTTGCTTAGTGAATAGAACCCACGTGTCGATCCCATTTGGCCTTCCACCTGCAGTGGAAGACTATTCCAACGATCAACCACCCTTTCAGTGAAAAAGAATTTCCTGGTGTCACCTCGTAGTTTCCCGCCTCTGATTTTCCACGGATGCCCTCTTGTTGCCGTGGGTCCCTTGAAAAAGAAGATATCTTCTTCCGCTTCGATGCGGCCCGTGAGATACTTGAATGTCTCGATCATGTCCCCCCTCTCTCTATGCTCCTCGAGCGAGTATAGCTGCAGTTTGTCCAACCGTTCTTCGTACGGGAGGTCTTTGAGTCCCGAGACCATCCGGGTGGCCATTCTCTGAACCGACTCCAATCTCAGCACATCCTTGCGATAATGTGGCCTCCAGAATTGCACACAGTATTCCAAGTGGGGCCTCACCATGGATCTATACAATGGCATAATGACTTCCGGCTTACGGCTGACGAAACCCCTGCGTATGCAACCTAGGATCTGTCTTGCCTTGGATGAGGCCTGCTCCACCTGACTGGCAGCCTTCATGTCCTCACTGACGATCACCCCCAAGTCTCGTTCTGCTACCGTTCTTGTTAGGATCTCACCATTAAGGGTATAAGTCTTGTATGGATTATGGTTGCCTAGGTGCATGACTTTGCATTTTTTGGCATTGAAGCTAAGTTGCCAGGTTCTAGACCAGCGCTCCAGTAGGAGTAGGTCGTGCATCATGTTCTCGGGCATTGAATCTTCGTCCGTTGTGCATTTGCCCACTACATTACTTAGTTTGGCGTCATCAGCGAATAATGCTATTTTACCTCGAAGCCCTTCTGCCAAGTCTCTTATAAAGATGTTGAATAGGGTCAGGCCCAAGACTGAGCCCTGTGGCACTCCACTGATCACCTCCGTCATTTCTAAGACCACATTTTGGCACCTAGCTCTAGGGGTGAGCACTTATGCCATGTCAAGGGCTGGCGTAAATCTTCATGCCCAAATATTGGCAGTTATGCGAGTGTCAGTATTCCTTAACTTAGCACCTAATTGCTTGGCACGTCCCTGACTTGCCCTAGCTCCTCCCTTATCCATGCCCCCCCCCCTTGGAGTTGTACACCATAGAAATTAGGCACTTAGGGCCTGATTCTATAAACGGTACCTAAATTGTAGGCACCGTTGAGCATGATTGTCAATCATCAACTAGGCGTCGTTCATAGAATCATGCCTGGCAGTGCCTAAGCCTTCATGGGTGCCTGTAGGCGTTGAATCCTTAGGCGCTCTATAAATTAGGCCAGGATTATTAGCACCTAAGAACGCTTGGGTACGACTAGGAGTGATTCTATAATGATGCTTTCAATTATCAACACTGATTAAGCCAATTAAAAAAAATTAAGTTAGGCCCTAGATCAGCTAGGCTTGCCGATCTAGGTGCCTAGCTTTAAGTGAATTTTATAGAATCGAGGCCTAAATTTATAGACTAGGAGTGTAAGTGATTTATGTACGTAAGTACAGATTAATGCCAGTTAGTGTCTGTTGATACAAATTATTGGTTCTTAAAGCCAATTTACAGCCAATTAGCTAATTTAGTTATGCATGTAAATGACCCCCGCACGTCCAATTTTTAGTGCCCTTTATAGAATTTGGGGGTATAAATGCAAATCTTTTGTAGAAGATGCAGAGGGCCTAGCATCTGCTCTGCATTTATCACACAGGGCAGACACTCAACACACAGGCTCTGCTTTACTTATTTATCTATTGAGATTTATTAACTGCCTTTATGAAGAGATTCACCCAAGGGGGTGTATAGCAGCTATAATTCAAAGAAAAGCTTACAATTTTGTTAACAGCATAACAGTAGTAAAAAGACCAAATATAAACATAAATACAATTAATGAGGTAAAGTCAAAATCAGTAAACTGAAACTTAATAATAAGACTACCATGAAAGTTTCTGAAAAATATATTTTTTTATTTAATTATTTCTATTCCGCATATCTTACAATTCTATGCGGATTACAAATTGTTCAGGTACTCAAGCATTTTTCCCTATCTGTCTTGGCGGGCTCACACTTTATCTAATGTACCTGGGGCATTGGGGGGATTAAGTGACTTGCCCAGGGTCATAAGGAGCAGTGCGGGATTTGAACCCAAAGCCCCAGGGTGCTGGAGCTCTAGCTCTAGCCACTGCACCAGCACTGAAATTCAAATAAGAGAGATATAATACATACTAAAAGGGAGACATAATACTTATGAAGCATCTAATAAGCACAAACCAGAGCATTCAAATAGCATAGATATATGATGCCAATGCTTTTCTATAATACAACTTATCCTATAGCTGAGGGGTCAAATGCAGATATTAGATGGGGACAAGATGAGTGGTACAGAGTGCATTGGGATAAATAGAAGGGAAGAACATAAGAAATGCCTGCACCGGATCAGACCTTGGGTCCATCTAGTCCGGCGATCCACACACACGGAGGCCCAGCCAGGCCTACCCTGGCGAATACCTTAGTTACTCATATCCCTCAATGTGTCTTTCAAGAAGATGTTCATCCAACTTGCCCTTAAATCCTTGAAGGATGGTTTCCTCCACAACCTCTTCTGGGAGTGTGTTCCAGGCGTTCACTACTCGCTGTGTGAAGCAGAACTTTCTGACATTTGTCCTGGCCCTGTCCCCCCACATCTTCAGTCCATGACCTCTTGTCCGAGTAACCTTTGACACTCGGACAAACTCAAGACACTGAAGACACATTGTTTATACATTTAGACACGGTATAAGGTACTGATTTAGCTAGTGTGTGTGGCAAGTTAGTCTTGGTGCAGAATGAATGTATAGTGAAGAGCCAGGCATTTACCTGCTTCTTGAAGTAGAGGTAATCTGGAGTTAGACGTAGCTCCTCTGGGAGTCAATTCCAGAGCATGGGGCCACTCATGAGAAGGCTCGCTGGTGGGTATCACATTGTACAATTTCTTTTGAAGAGGGTACTTACCACAAAGGCTCTGCTTTACTTGTACTGGTAGATAGCGTGGAAAAACCTGCGCTCTCTGGCACAGCATGTAATGTAGAGCAGGCCAGAAAACATTCTTGCTCTGGGGGCACATCCTCCTAATGTATTCCCCCCCCCCCAGATACAGTCCCCTCAAATAATACCCCATCACAACTTCACCCCCCACCCCAAATGAGATCTCCCCAATCAGTCACTCCCTGATGCAGACCAGCCAATCTAATTCCCCCCAATCAACCCTCCAGTAGCTCCTCTTTCTGACAGGGCCCTATTTAACATCAACCTGACCCTACCCTATCCCCCCAAGAACCCCTGGTTCTTACTATAAGCCCATCCCTGCTAGCCTAGCAGTATAGGGCAGGAGCGGCCCCCTTCTGCTCCTGCCCCATCTGGCTACAGATGCAAAATGATTCCCACTGAGCCTAGCAATTCTGCTTTATTCTCATCAGCTTCTACATATTACTCCTGAGTCTGACAATATCACTTTATCAACTTCCTCCTGTCCCTAATCTCCCTTCCCCCCTCCCCAATATTGAGTTGCAGTGGTCAGCATCTTTTTCTAAATGCTGGCTGCTGTACTATCTAGCACCCAGATACTGTCTAGCGCTGACTATCTGGAATCAGTGAGGAGCAGCGCTATCTGGTGATGTTCATAGTTTTCTGATTCTAATTGTATTCATTTAGCTGTCTGAATAATATTGCTAACCGTATAGATATGACTCCTCTTATGCTCTACTCACGTGTACTAGAGAATGACAAAATCCATCACCGTTCCCGTCCCCGCGGATAACTGCGGGAAACCATCTTCATGTCATTCTTTAAGGAGAGAGGGAAGAATCAGAGTATGAATGGCCATAACCACTGACCCACAAGCTTTGCTTTGAAGAATGCTGGTGTAGAAGGACTGAGGTGGAAACAGACACTACAGAATGACAGTCTTTGGTATCCAGAGCAGATATTGTGATGTCATAATGCCTCATTCCACCAGTGCCTAAGAGCCAATCACATCAGTGATGTCACAATGGCTTCATTATCCTTGGCTCACATAAGAATCAGAGTATGAATGGCCACAACCACTGACCCACAAGCTTTGCTTTGAAGAATGCTGGTGTAGAAGGACTGAGGTTGAAATAGACACTAGAAAATGACATGGGATTATTTCCCACGGTTATCCGCGGGGATGGGAACGGTGACGAATTTTGTCACCGTGTCATTCTCTAACGTGTACCACCCAGACACTGCCCAGATAGTACCAAGGCAGTCAGAAGAAATATTCAGCGGTACTGTTTGGTTAGTACTACTGAATATCTGTCTGCCACTTTTTTGCTTGGCAGCACCTTCCAGTAATATAAGAGCTTTAGAATATTGGCACCATTATATCTTACAAAAAGGTCTTGCCCCCCCCAATTGTACTGTATTCATTATTTTTCTTCAATTTGCATTTTTGCTTTCCTGACTACTTTCATAGCTTCTCTTAGTTTTCCCAAATCTTGTTGCTTCTCTTCCTGTTTCTTTTATCTCTTGTAGTTTATGAAAGATGACCTCTTTCCCTTAACTTGTTTTGAGACTAATAGTGTCCTCCTTTTTTCTCTAATTATAAGTATTTTTAAAAGGTTTGGACAAATTCTTGGAGGACAAGACCGTAAACCATTATTAAAGGTAAAGCTTCTGCTTATCCCTGGGAATGGCAGAATAGAATCTTACTATTTGTGACTGGACTGGCCACTGTTGAAAACACGATACTGGGCTAGATGGACCCTTGATCTGACCTAATAAGGCAGATCTTATGTTCTTACGTTCTAACAAAAAGGCTTATTTCAATTTTGTGCACTGCTTTTCTACTTCCCCCAGATTTTCTACATCCTGGTATGTGAGATTTGGGTACTTCCATTTTTGTGCCTGCATTTCAGCACTGCTGTCAGGGCATAGATCTTATGGCCACAATAATTTTGGGCATGCTGGGATTTTGGGCACCAGCATCTAAAAGTCCTCATGCCCCCCCCCCCACACAACACATTGAGCTCTGGTACTCAGGAACCCTTATCTGCATACAGCTGCAGCTGGAGGTCTTTGGGCAGAAAGGAAAAGTGGGTCGCCCCGAGTAGTGCCTGTGATAAAGGATGGTTCTTCAGGAAGCCTGTTCTGTGCTCCCTCACAGGCACTGCCTGGGGCAGCCTACATTTCCCTTCTGCTCAAGGACTCCAGGCTACAGTAATGAGTAGGTGAGCAGGCAGGGGCTCTGCTCCTGAGTATCAGAGGTGAATACACTGGGGGCACGGATGGGGGGAGGGTTACTTTTGGATGCTGGCATCTAAATTTCCAGTTTGCTCAAAATTATTGCAATCAAAAATTCCATGCCCTGACTATGGTGTTGAAATGCTGGGACCAAAATACCAATGTCCAAAAGTCCAGCTTCACCAAATCCAGCCAACATCTTCTTGAGGAATTCCTCCATTTTGGACCCATACTTTTTCATTTAATCCAACAGCCACCGTTTAATAGAAATGCTGACTGTAGAGTTTGAATATTGACTCGAATCTTTATATGGAAAGCTGTTATTTATTCTCTTCAAGGAGACCAGAAGCTACATATTGCATCAAAAATAGCTTCTCTTGTTTAAAGTACCCCCCCCCCCGCCAAAAAAAAAAATGACATTTTCATATACAGCGATACCTTGGAATCCAAACTTAATCCGTTCCAGAACCCTGTTCGAGTTCCAAAGCGATCCAGTTCCAAGACAATTTTTCCCATTGAAAATAATAGAAACTGGATTAATCTGTTCCTGGGTCCCACAAACTCAAATATTAACAGTAAATACACTTGATTTTAAGGTAAAATATTAACAAATATTGCAAAGCAGCATTCAGATTCTGGGGCACAAACACACATATACAATGTGCAGGGCGTTCGGATTCCAAGGTATCACTGTACAAAGCAAGATGAGTCTTCAGTATAAACATTTACCTAACATGAGAAAAGACAGTTCTGTATAAAATGAAAAACCTTTGTTTATAACATGTAAATCCACACCAAATTAATCTAATCTTCTGTTAAATTCAAGTCATTGCATCAAAGAGCAAGACTAATGAATGAGTAGGAATAGGGAGTTCTAACGTGTCAGTCAAGGAAAGCAATAAAGATGTTTTGAAGTGTAGCAGCCAGGGTTAGGCGTTGGGCAAAAAATGGAATAGCAAATTGGATCAGCCACAAAATTAATTGTAAAACGGAGAGAGACAGAGAGATGTCACCCTCATTTCAGATGCCCTCTAGTTTAAATTCAGAAAAAATTAACCAACATTCAGCCTTCAAACAAAATGGCTTATGAAATGAATGCTGACTGAATTATCTGAGACACAGGAATTTAATAGAAATGTGTGGCTTTAATATTGTGGGCTCCTTTTACTAAGTCGCGTTAGGGCATTAACGCGCGGAATAGCGCACGCTAAATTGCCACGCGCCCTAGACGCTAACGCCAGCATTGAGCTGGCGTTAGTTCTAGCCGCGTAGCGTGAGTTTAGCGCGCGCTCAAGACCCAGAGCTCAAGGAAGCAAAGGGACTTTGGATTTTGCACAGGCCTTTCTTAACAGTAGACTCAAGGCGAGTTACATTCAGGTACAGGGTCAGTCAGCCCTTAGGAAGATAAAGGTGGATTCATTGTGCAGGGAATTTCAAGAATCGTTTTCCACACACAATGGCCTTTCTGTGTGTAAAAGGGTTTTGCACGCAAAAACATATACAGCACACAGTGTCAAGCAGATGGACTCTTTTGCATGACTAAACTAAACTAAACTAAGCCTTAGGTTTATATACCGCATCTTCTCCACTGAAGTGGAGCTCGACACGGTTTACAGAGTTTAAAAAATATGGGAAGAGAGAAGAGAAAGAGTTTACAAAGCATAAAAAGAGGGGATGTAATCAGGAGAAGAGATTATTATATGCTAGAGAAAAGCCAGGTTTTCAGTTGTTTTCGGAATAGTTGGAGGGAGTCCAGGTTCCGTAGCGGGACAGTGAGGTCGTTCCAGAGGCCGGTGATTTTGGAGAGGAGGGATCTACCCAGTTTACCTGCGTGGAGGATGCCGTGTAGAGAGGGGAAGGATAGTTTATGTCTGTGGGCAGATCTGGTGGGTAGTTGGTGTCGGGGCGAGGAAGGATAGAGGGATTAGGGGCGGAAGGATGCCGTGAATGATCTTGAAAGCCAGGCAGGAGCATTTGAAATGAATTCTGGAAAGTAGACCTGTGCGCATAGGAATGTTCAGGAGTGGTGTGGGTGACGTTGCAATTTACATAATTTGTTGAAAAAGTCTTGATATACTGCAGATCATATAAATTGTAGATAAACAGTTAACCATGGTAATATAAGCTCAAGAATGAGCAAAAGGGGCAGAGAAGAAGGAGTAAAGAAAAGAGGAAAAGGAAGATGGAGAAAAGGAAAAAAAAAAATGAAGCCAATGGGATAAAATATTGAAGTGTTTAAGCTATGTTTTCAGAAGTTTTTTTTTTTTTTAAAATATGACATGAAAGGAATCAGTTCTTATGTTGATGGGTTACGGGTTCCAAAGTTTGGGGCCAGTATAAGCAAATGCTGTCTCAAGACTGGTATCAAAGTGCATACAGGGATGGTGGAGGAAGTTGTAATAACGCCCTTTAAGAAGGATGAGCAAAAAAATGTGTGTGCATTTTGCGTAACAGTTAACTACCTGCTCCCGAATGGGTATAAATATCTGCAGCTTCAATCTATGAATGATTTCTGCCTTATCTTTAGTATTTTAAGGGTCAAGGGTCATGGACTCAATATACTGCCTTTCTGTGGTACAACTAAGGCAATTTAAAAATTCTGTGCAAGTACTTTCTGTATCTTTACTGAGCTCATTCCATGTCTTGAATATAAGAACATAAGAATGGCCTTACTGGGTCAGACTATGGTCCATCAAGCCCAGTAGCCCATTCTCACGGTGGCCAATCCAGGTCACAAGTATCTGGCCAAAGCCCAAGGTGTAGCAATATTCTATGCTACCAATACAGGGCAAGCAGTGGCTTCCCCAGTGTCTTTCTCAATAACAGACTATGGACTTTTCCTCCAGGAACTTGTCCAAACCTTTCTTAAAACCAGCTACGCTATCCGCACTTACCACATCCAGAGCTTAACTATTCTCTAAGCGAAAAAAAATTTCCTCCAATTGGCTTTAAAAATATTTCCCTGTAACTTCATCGAGTGTCCCCTAGTCTTTGTAATTTTTGACAGAGTGAAAAATCGATCCACTTGGTGTTTGAGGTCTTTTTCGTCTTATGTTTTATACCACTGAGATTATTGTTTATATGCCTACTGGCAATTTCTCAGAAGAACATGCAGCGATCAGGTGGTCAGACTGATTTTTGGGTTGAAGAAGTTCGACCATGTAACTCCTTCCTACCGACTCCTGCCCTGGCTGCCGATGGAGGCACGTGTGAAGTTTAAGTTTGGATGTTTTTGCTTTAAGGTACTATTCGGTTTAGCCTCTAAATATATAACTGACCTTTTCTCTTTCTCAACCAATAGACATAAGAGAAGCTCACACTTGAATTTTGTTTCTTCACCGGTTAGAGGATGTAGATTTAAAAGACATCATCAACATCTTTTCTCATATCAGGCAGCATTATGGGGTAAAGATCTGAAACAATTACTCATGCTTGCTAATACTTATGGGGAATTCAGGAGACACCTAAAAACATGTCTGTTCCTGAAGTACTTAGGTAGCTGATTTGTACAATCTTTCCCACAATAACTGACCTCTAGAGCTGTTAGTCACTAGTTTTTAACTTTGTTAGTTCTACTCAATTAGTAACATTCTTAACCATTGTAAACTGCATAGAACTTCACGGTCCTGCGGTATATAAACTGTTATTAATATTACTTAGCTCATAGTGTTTTGGGCATTTTGGCCCTGATTCTGTATAGGACGCCCGGGAGAGGTGCCTAGCCTGGGCCAATCAGGCCTTAGGATTAGTGGGGATGGGCGGACCCGCTATGCCTAAGGACTGATTGGTCCAGGCTTCTAGAGCCTGGGCCAATCAGGTCTTAGATTTAGCGGGGATGGGGAGGGAAGGGGCGGGCTCGTCTCATTTCCATGAGGCGGGCCTGTCGGCTGGACGGCAGCAAGACCCGTCCAGCCGACCAACATTTAAAGATTAGTTGGGGGAGGGAGGTTAGTTGGGGGGGTGGTCGTTAGCATGGGGGTCCGGAGAGGGTCTGGCTTTCTGGCAGGAGGAGTTGGGCATCCTCCTGCCGGCGATTACCAGTTTGGGGGGAGGGGGGGCCCGGGGGGTTCCGGCAGGAAGAGTTGGGCATCCTCCTGCCGGTGATGGGACAGGTGGCCGTGGCTGCTATACTTATTGCAGCAGGGAGATCTCTTGCAACGATAAGTATAGTGGCCGCGTCTACTTACAATGTAGACCAGCATTTTGCTGGCCTACATTTTAAGTGTCTCTTCCTCTATTAGGGAGACGCGTAGGGCCGCCTAGGTTCGCCTAAGGCCCTTAGGCGAGCTTAGGCGTCTTGAGGGCCTCCCTAAGCTCCCAGAGGCGCCTTCAATATAGGCAGCCTGCCTGGGGAGCATTTTTTTAAAAAACGTACATCCCGATTGGCTGATTAGACAGCTGTAGGACGCCTACAGCTGCCTAAAATCGGGACGCACTTTGTAGAATCAGGGCCTCTGTGCTGTTGAGCATAAATATAATAATAATAATAATTTTATTTCTTGTATACCGCTATACCGTGAGGTTCAAAGCGGTTTACAGTATAGATACCAAAAATATGCAGTAAAAATTGAAATAAATGAAATGAAAAAAGGTACTTAGAAGTTCCCTGACTGTCCCGAAGGCTCACAATCTAGCTAATGTACCCAAGAAAAATAATTATTAGATAAAGCAGATAGAATAGATAAAGACATAGATACAATATATCAGAAATTATTTCTGGATATGTTACATAGGAAATTATTTCTGATTACATTTCATAAGAAATAACGTTACATAGGAATTACATAACATAATAAATTACATTTCATGGGAAAATTAATTCTGGTTACATAGCATAAAAGCTTAACTGATTTTCATAAAATGTTAAGTAGAAGGTTATAGTGGAAGATAATAGGGATTAAATTGATTATTTGGAAAACCTGTTGCTTATTAGGATATTGAGAGGATGATACCAGAGAGTAGACTATACATGGGAATGTTATAGAGAGAGTAGGCGAAGGAGGAGTTTAAATATCTTTCCATATTTTACATTAGTTCAAAATTTTTTATTGAGTTTAGTATATAAAGTACAATAAATGTTAACAAGGCAAGAAACATGCAAAGAGTCACAAACTATTATCTGCATAATGCAATACACTAAATTGATAAGCATAGGTTCAATATTCAGCTCCTGACCACTTAAACCGCACTTGCCCCCTCTTTTACTAAGGTGCGCTAACCGATCGAATTAGCGCGTGCTAAATGCTAACGCGTCCATAACATGCACGTGTTAGCGTTTAGCGCGCGCTAATCGGTTAGCGCACCTTAGCAAAAGAGGGCCTAAGTGGGCCATCCACTGATATTCAGTGGTATTTAACTAGGTAAATATTGACTGCTAACTATTGACTTTAACCAGGCAATGCAGGGCAATCCAGGGACAGAGTCAAGGAGGAGTCGGCATTTCATACAGGCATGGCTAAGAAACCAGATAGTTTTGTCCCAAAAAGCTGGATATTGGCTGGCAGTCGCAAAACTTCCAGGTCGTCGCCGCCTGGCCACTGATCTCCCCCTCACTTCTCGCCGTCTACTCCCACCATTCCACTTCCCCCCACTCCACTCCCCCAAACCACTTCCCACATCCTAATCTTTGAATCATATCCCCACCACTCCACTCTCTGAAACCTCTTCCCACATCTGGTCTCCCCTCTACATCCCTTTCTTGGTGATATATTTTGTGGTTTGTTATTGCTGCAATAATGTGATGTGATGTGGTGTATGAGGATGTATTCTGTATACAGGTATGTATGTTCTTTTTTCTTTTTTGCACACTGCTTAATACTCATGTCAATAGCGGTAAATCAGGAATAATAAGCCCAATCCACTGCTTGCCTTGGATCGGAAGCACTGAATATTGCTACTCTTCTCCCCAAAACATCACCTGATCTGATCTCCCCTCTGTCTCCCCCTTTTCTGATCCTCCCAGATCTCACCCCACTCTCAGGACTCACCAGAGGTGATCCCTGGTGTCTAGTGCCACTCCCACTCTGTCAAGATCTGGGTTCAAAAATGGCAGTGCTGACCCCAAGTGGTGGTCTCATGGTACTACTGCTAGAACTCAGCCTTCTATATAAGGGTAATTTGTGGTTAAAAAACCCCAAAACAAAACAGTGCAGGATATTCCTATGGCATAATTATGCTGTTGATCTCAGCATGTCCTTGATGTTAGCTAAAGGAACTCTCGCCTGGGTGTGTGCTCACATGCTGCTACCCAAGCCAGTGGCAGAGAATGACTTTTTGGGTGGGACTAACATTAAAATGGGGGGCACTAAAGATATAGGTCTGCTTTCTGCTGCCCATCTATGTATCTTCCTTCCTCCTGGCTCAACCTTTCTATATGGCAGTACCAGCTAAATGTTGGAAAACTGCCTCTTGTGTCCCATTTGCACTGCTCCATTCTCGGGCTCTTGCCTGCATTTGTGTGCATCAAAACTTCGAAGATGGAACATCCCATTGATGTTCTCATGAGATCAACAGACTGTGCCACCCACAAGTTCTCACCATAGTGCATCCTAGGAAGTAGATCAGTAGAAGGCCATTGTCTCATGGCATCCAAGTATCTTCATCTGGTAGGACTTGGGGTATTATTTTGAGGGGCACTGGAGGGGTCTGAGTCAGAAATGGCAGTTATTCCTTTCACTGAGCATGATCAGAATGGTGCGACTTCTTTTGGCCCAAGGAACTTAAACTCCTCAGAGGAGATTCCTACCCTTTCCTGCAAAGGATGGTCCTCGGTCAAGGGCAGGCCTAAGCCAGAGCCCCACCTTTTTAAGTACCTAGTGGAATACCTCTGATAAGGTCTCTTCATGCAGTAATTCAACCCCTTGCAGATAGCCCAAGGAAGACCCAAGACGAATTAACCTTTACAATTAGAAATCTCCAAGCTAGTTAGTTGTCCTTCTTGTTATTGATCTCGTAAATGTGGCTTAGGTCTGTGTAATCCATAAATATAGAAACATCTGAGGTGAAAGGGTTGCTAGATAGTTGTAAATAATGAGGACACAATAAGAAAATGTAACTTTCTTGCACCTCTTCACCGTGCTTAGCAGAAACCATGACTGTGGTGTTGTAAGAGTGACAACATAATCCGAGTTTCAGCAGAAAAAACGGCAGTTAATTAGATTTCTATCAGCAATGACAGGGGTTTGGAAATAGTCCAGACAAATGGAACAACCTGACTATCCAAAATATATTATGCAAAAGCGTTACAAACTGAACAGATTTATGTTTGTGAGGTTTTATACGGTGTAAATCATGTCTGAACTGCTATAAGTAAGTAGCATTCCCAGAGATTTTTAGCTGCCTGATTATTTTACCTCATACCTGGTACACAGTTTGGCATAGAAGAATTTATGCAGAAAATTCAGCTGGCAGAGCATAATGCTCACTAGTGGCTTTAAAACAAAATATTTTCCAAAGAAAATGGTAAAACCAGAGGACATAATTTGAGGTTGAGGGGTGGGAGACTCAAGAGCCATGTAAGGAAATTCTTCTTTACGGAGAGGGTGGTGGATGCCTGGAATGCGCTCCCGAGAGAGGTGGTAGAGAGGTAAACGGTGACGGAGTTCATAAATGCGTGGGATGAACACAGAGGATCTAGAATCAGAAAATAATAGTAAATATTGAAGAACTAAGGCAGACTTGCACGGTCTGTATCTGTATATGGCTGTTTGGTGGAGGATGGGCTGGGGAGGGCTTCAATGGCTGGGAGGGTGAAGATGGACTGGAGTGAGCTTTGACAGAGACTTCAGTAGTTGGAACCTAAGAACAGTACCGGGCAGAGCTTTGGATTCTTGCCCAGAAATAGCTGAGAAGAAGAAAAAAAAAAAATACCCCAACAAATTTTTAGATTGAATCAGGTTGGGCAGACTAGATGGACCATTTGGGTCTTTATTGTGCCGTCATCTACTATGTTATTCTATATCA
This sequence comes from Geotrypetes seraphini, assembly GCF_902459505.1. NCBI lineage: Eukaryota > Metazoa > Chordata > Amphibia > Gymnophiona > Dermophiidae > Geotrypetes > Geotrypetes seraphini. The sequence continues at coordinate 33,454,947 of NC_047088.1, forward strand.
ATGAAAGTTGGAAATAATTATACATAAGAGAATAGATATTCAGCTGACTGTTGACGTTATGCCTGAAAGTACAATACTGGGCCGTGTCCGTGCATCAGCATTGAATTTCCAAGTTTACAGAGCCGGCTAAAGCATTGTCGGTTAAAAATGCTTAACCAGCTATGAAGCACTGACTTTTGTACAGTCTTATTTGTGCAGTTACCTTGGCTTGTTAAGTGCTTGTTTGTTTATTTGAAACCTTGATATACCACCATTTTTGATTTGCAGGTCACAGAGATTTACATTGCGAAAGATAAAATAGATCCAAAAGTAAAGACTGCTGGCGTTATGCCTGAAAATACAATGCTGGGCCGTGTCCGGGCAGGGGGGTGTGACTGGGGGGGGGGGGGGGTAAGGTGGCACTTTGTCCTGGTTTTGAAAAGCTTCCTTGAAATCGCGCAGCGGGGTGGGGGGCAGGGCTAGTGTGGGATTGGGAGCGTGATAGGGCGGGGATGGGTGGGATTGGGCGGTCCTGGAGGCGGGTCTAGAAGTCCGGATTTTCCAGACACAAAATCTGGTAACCCTAGTGTCAATATTCATTGGCTGACCGGTTTAATTGAGTGGCCTCACAGACCCACTTAAATAGCAGCTCTATCTTTGGCTGCTATAACTTAGCTGGCCAGCCGATGAATATTGATGCTAAACGGCTAAAAATAGACTGGAAATTCAATGCCAGTCGCAGGATACAATATTGAATTTTTGGGTTTGCCGCAGACTGTGGGAGTCAGCCCAACTAACTCCTGTGTTCTGAATATTAGCATCTATGAGCTATGGAGACAAAAAAAAAAAGCCATACATTGCTTTGGGTGAATCTCTTCATAACGGAGGTTAGTAAATCTCAAGAAATAAAATAGATTCTTCCTTCAGAAGGTGTCCTTGTTGTATTGCAAGCTCATGAATGTTATCTTCCAATAAATTCTCGAGGCTGATAGAATAAAAAAAAAAAAAAATATATATATATATATATATATATTTTTTTTAATCTTTATTCATTTCAAATCTTAAATCAAGTACAACATTGACATTTATCAATTAAGCATTCAAATACACTTGAAATCCTATAATTGATCATCATAATATAAAATATTATCCCCTCCCTTATTTATTTATGAAAATGATTTGTTTCAATTATAATCAAAAATACCCACCCCCTCCCCCCTTTAATGTCTTAAAATTTTATACAGGGAAGAATATTTTTAATCTTTACAATAATCTATTAATGGCCTCCACACATCTTGAAATTTGTTATAATTATAATAGCAAAGAATCCAGTTTCTATAGGACCAATATGATTCCTAGAAATCTGTATTACATTATCGCTTAGAACCTAACGGATGTAGCGGTATATAAGAAATAAATTACATTACATTACATTATATATACAATATAAGATTTTTTCTGTCATATGGTCCCTGACCTTCATTCAGGTGCAGTATAATCCTTTTATGGAAGGCCAGCATTTTTTAAAATTCTCTGGCTATATTTTTTTTTTCAACAAAAGTGTCTGAATAGACTGTAAGCTCTTTCTGTTCAGCGATGTGCAGTAACAAAAGCGATCTCGCCCACAGAATGCTTATTACCTTGACAAGCCACAAGGAGAGAGAGAGAGAATGATCTAGTGCTTGCTAAATTTAGCTTATTCAAACACTGTACATTCAAAGCCCATGGAGTGTAATACTGCTTTTAGAAAGATGTGATGGAGTCGTCTCAGGAAATGCAATGCTATTGCTTAGTTTACCAGCTGGGTAGGGCTTTCATAGTGCGGTAGCAGAATTACATTTTACTGTTTTCAGTTACACATTAAAAATATCAATTTTCCCGTCGTTTTGACGAGCAGAGAATTGCTAAGCTGCTGTAACTTTAAAAACCTGAAAGCAATTGTTATAAGGAGGTCATAGTAAAGGTCACTCAGCAGGTTTGATGTGTCACAGGATAAATGATGGGATCACATCTGGAACAGTTTGGTGAATAAATAAAAAGTGAAAGCTCATATATCACTGCCCACCTTCAAATCTGTAAGGGGAAGAGAAAATAAATTCTCCAGTAACTTCACAAAGCACGGGAAAGAGACTGAATCGGCTCTTGGAATTCTGAGGTTTTTAAGAATCCATATTAACTAAGGGGCTCATAATCGAAACAGAAAAACGTCTAAAAACCAGCCTAAATCGGCACTTGGACGATCAGTAACAAAAGTCGTCCAAGTGCTGATAGCCGAACCGGGTTTTAGACATATTTAAAAACGACCTAGGCTTTCACAGTGTTGCTGAACGACCAGAGCTAAAAGGGGTGTGTCAGGAGGAATGTCGAGGGCGGGCCGTGGGCCGTCCTAGACTGTCATACTGCATGTATAACCAAACATTACACTGCCAAGACGGAACTTGGACGTTGTGACTTAGGCCATCTAAAACCAGGTCTAAGTCCACAAAAGGTATCCAAAGTGACCAGATAAGCACTGCGGATACAAAGTACAGACCCCCACACATAGCCCCAGTGATCACTGACCTCCCCCACATAAAAAACGTAATAACAACTTTACATATCTGCCTCCAGAACATCAGCACCTGGCAGCCTGGCATAGGAAAGCCTAGTAGAGCTGCACAGAGGTGGCTTATGTGGTCTTGGGGGTGGGTTAGTGAACCATGGCCCAATCACTGCATTCATGGTGAAAAATGTGCACTCCCAAAACCCCCCAAACCCTTTTATACTGCCATATAAGTGGCTCCTGCAGCCATAAGGGCTATTGGGGTGGTAGATAGGTGGGTCTAGTAGATTCTGGGGGTGTTTTATGGGGCTCACCATGACCTGTAGTCATGGTGTAGTGAGCTGTAGTGAGATGTTTATGTGGGACCCTTTTTGTGAAGTTCACAGCAGTGCCCTGTAATGTACCCCAATACTCTGGTGCCATGTCTGGGTGTCCAGTCCATCACTTTTCTGGCCCCTCCCACACCCAAAAGATCTTTTTATAGGCATTTGTGACTTGGACTAATTTTTGGATGAAAATGGTGTATAAAGATGGACGACTTAGCGGTCTGGGCGATCAGACTGCTGGACGTACAGTTGGACGATTTTAGACTGCTGGACGTACAGCTGGACGATTTTTGAAAAAAAAAAAAAAAAATGCTGGACCTATTTTTCCAAAAATGAAGCTTTTCCTGTGTCTGACTTTAGGCGACTTGCAACTTAGGCCCAGAACGGACTTAGACGTTTCATTTGATTATGCCCCTCCACGGATCTAAATGCTAGAAAAAAGTCTTTCAAATGCTGTTTTATTTCATAGGCTATCTATTAGATCATAGGTCAATAGCTTTGTATAGGATATTTTGGAACTCACGTGGACTGAAAACATTTCTATGGGGTATTTAACTATTATGTGCATCAGTGTTTCCCAAGTCAGTCCTGGAGAACCCCCTTGTCAATCAGGGTATCCACAATGAATATGCATTTATGAGATTTGAATAGAATTGAGGCAGTATATGCAAATCAATTTCATGCATATTTATCATGGAGATCCTGAAAACTGGACTGTCAAGAGGGACTGATTTAGGAATTGCTTTTCAGATTAGCCAAACAGTCAGTTTTCGAACACAAACATTGTATTTGAATATTTGACTTATGTGCCAAAAAGTGCAGGTATTCACATACACAGTATTAAACTTAGCGGCAAGCCTACTGCACATGTACATTTTTTGAAACCTAAAGGTACCTATGTAGGGGTAAATATTCAAAAGACAAGGAAGTAGGGGCGGACCAGTAAAAATAAATAGTGGAACTTTGGAGTAAGAACTGATAAAACATGTGTTTTATTATGATAAAAACACACCATTGGTTTGCATAAAACATATCTCTAAAAGATGGTGGAAATTTCAACAAATAGATTAAGACTTAATATGATTTTGTGTTTCATTGCTGAGCATCTGCATTAGGAGTCAACCAGAGTTTACTATAGTAAAATTCGGACCCCTAGAGCCGCCCCCCAGGCCTGCCCAGTTTCACCCATCCCCGCTCCCAGTATGCCCCAGTCCCACCCCCAATCCCACCCTAGCTCTGCCTTAGCCCCGCCATAGTCCCGCTTCCCCGCTGCCTGCATCTGCGCCTCCTGCCTGACCCGATTTCAAGGAAGCTTTTCAAAACCTGGACAGAGAGGCTTCTGACGCAGATGCGGATCGCGCGAGGAGCCACCGCCACCACCGCCCACTGCTTTGAACTGAAAAATGACTTCAGTAAGGGAGCCGGCCAGACCGCAGGCCTCACAATAGTACTTGGGCCGCGAGTTTGAGACCGCTGATTTAGGCCATGAAAACCCTGGCATAAATAGGGAGCGCCTCAGATTGGGATGCCTATGGGTGCCTAAGTCCACTTGAGGTGCAATTAGGTGCCACTACAAAAATGGAGAAATGTCCTCTACAAAAGCAATGCCAAAAAACAAGGAAGTAGGGGTGGAGCAATAAAAATAAATAGTGGAACCTTGGAATAAGAACTTTTTTTAAATAAATCTTTATTAATTTTTAAATATTAACAGTGCAATACACAGATATAAGAACATATACAAAGTCAAGAAAAGCACATTCAACTTACAGATATTCAAAATCAATCATAAGAACTTAGAATAAGAACTTTGATAAAGCTTTGATATAACAAAGTTTATTATGATAAAAACAGATCACAAGTCTACATAGAACTAATCTCCAAAAGATGGTGGAAATTCAGAAGATAGACTCTGACTCGACATGGCTCTATGTTTCAGCACTGAGCACCTGCCTCAGAAGTCAGTGACAATCTGAATAATACAAGTGACTTGGTGCTTGAAGCAGAGAAAGTATTTATACTGATTATTTTCCCTTCAAAGATTACCCCCCCCCCCTCCACACCCACCCACACCCAATCACAGTCATTTGTGCTTTCAATTATTCAGATTGTTGTTGACTAGGATTACCAGACATCTGGATTTCCCCGGAGGTAGCTCTATTTATTGGGAAAGTTTTATACTTCATGAAACCTTCTGGTCTCATTCCCTGCAACAATTTACATATAAGTATAATTAATTTAAAATTCACTCTCTAGTATAGTCAATTTAGGTTGCTTCTTAGACAATTACAAAGTTCAGAATGTAGCAGCTAAATTAATTTTTTCAGCTCAAAGGTTTGAAAGGGTTATTTCACTATTCCATAAGCTCCATTGGCTATCGACTGAGCCAGGATAATTTTTAAATTAAGTATGTTAATAATCAGGATTTTATATGGATGTATACTATCTCATGTGGCTTGTTTTATTCAAGTATTAAATGGAGACTTTGCTCGCTCTTTTAGGGACCAGATAATTTTGTGATACCCAACAGTCAACAAAATTAAATTAAAAAAAAATATTTACATCTTCCTTCTGTTAGCATGCGGCAATGCTATAGATCAGTGGTTCTTAACCTGGGTTCGACCGAACCCCAGGGGTTCGGTGAGTCAGTCTCGCGGGTTCGGCGGAGGTCAAAACACACCTTCGACTCATATAGCGCTTCGGTCACGTTCAATCATCTATCAGTTATTCAGTGATTTTGATCAAGACTGATCGTGTACTCGGTTTCTTGATCCATCAATCTGTAACTAACGCCTTATATACATCAATCAATTCCTGATCAAAATTTGTGATTTAACTGATAGATGATTGAACGTGACCAAAGCGCTTATGATTCATGATGATACGCCCCGCTTGTCCATAATTGGCTGCAGGTGATCACGCAACATCGCTTGGCCTATCTGTGCTGCAGGGGATTTGATGCGCACAGTAGCCGATAGTTGACCTGACGTCGACGGTTCGGACAAGAGTATCCAAAGAAGATACTGAGAGGGGAAAATGCTGGGAACAGGCAAGAGATGAACAGCAGAAGCTGTTGACCAACAAAAAGGACAATCAGATAAAGTTAGAGGAACAGGAGAGATCAGGAAATCAGGATGCAGACGAAAAAGATACACCAAAAAATAAGGAACAAAGGAACAGAAAAGAGACACCAAAAAATGAGGAAGAAGGTAACAGAAATGAGGGACCGGCAGCCCAAATAGGGGATGGTATGGGGAGCAAAACACATGTAAAACCAGCAGAGAAAAGAAAAGACCAGGACTTAAATTGCTTGTACGCTAATGCAAGGAGCCTAAAGTCCAAAATGGGAGAATTAGAAGCCATAGCCATAAAAGAAAACCTAGACATCATTGGAATCACGGAAACATGGTGGAACGAGGATAACAAATGGGACGTAGTGCTGCCAGGGTACAAACTCTATAGAAGAGACAGGACCAACAAGAAGGGTGGAGGAATAGCACTATACATAAAAGACACCATTCCCTCGTCCGGAGTGGATATAGAATCAAAGGCGGAAGGACTGGAGTCATTATGGGTCAAATTACCAGGAAAAAGTGGCCTTGACATAAGATTGGGTCTATACTATCGTCCACCTGGACAAACGGAAGCAAACGACAAAGATCTGGCGGCAGAATTGAGGCGGGAAGGCAACAACAGGAATGTGACAGTAATGGGAGATTTCAACTACCCAGGGATAAACTGGAGTATTGGAAACTCAAACTGTGCGAGGGAAACAGAATTCTTAGAAGCTGTGAGGGACTGCTTTATGGATCAGCTTGTCAAGGAACCAACAAGAGGAGATGCCACTCTTGACCTAATCCTCAACGGATTAGGGGGACCTGCAAAAGAAGTGGAAGTAGTAGGGCCACTAGGAAACAGTGATCACAACATGATTCAGTACAAATTAGGAGTAAGTACAACAAAAGGGAAAAGAACCACAGTGACAACGCTCAACTTCAAGAAAGGGAACTATGATGCTATGAGAGCAATGTTAAGAAAAAAACTTAGAAACAGCTCAAGGAAAACTGAAACTGTAGAGCAAGCCTGGTCTCTATTCAAGGGCACAGTGCAAGAAGCACAACATATGTACATCCCCATATTTAGAAAAGGGTGCAAAAAAACCCGAACAAAAGACCCCGCATGGATAAACAATGAGGTGAAGAAAGCGATAGGAGACAAAAAAAAATCATTCCGGAAATGGAAAAAAGGACCAGACTGGGGAAAACTGGGATGAACACAGGAAAGGCCAAAGAAAATGTCACCAAGTGGTTAGGAGAGCGAAAAGAGAATACGAAGAGAGACTGGCCAGGGAGGCAAAAAACTTCAAATCATTCTTCAGATATGTTAAGGGGAAGAAACCGGAGAGGGAGGAAGTAGGACCGTTGGATGATGGAGATAAAAAGGGAGTGATAAAGGAGCAAAAAGAGGTAGCTGACAGGTTAAACAAATTCTTCTCGTCAGTCTTCACAAGCGAGGACACATCCAATGTACCGGAACCCGACGTGATCTTCCATGGTGATCAAGAAGAAAAACTGTCGGCAATAGAGGTGAGCCATGAGGATGTCCTCCAACAGATAGATAGATTGAAGAGCGACAAATCACCAGGCCCAGACGGAATCCACCCTAGGGTACTAAAAGAACTAAGAAATGAGATAGCAGAAATACTCCAACGAGTTTGCAACCTATCCTTGAAAACTGGAGAGATACCGGAGGACTGGAAGATAGCAAATGTTACACCTATCTTTAAAAAGGGGTCAAGAGGAGACCCGGGAAACTATAGGCCGGTAAGTTTGACATCGGTTCCAGGCAAGATGGTAGAAGCACTGATAAAGGACAACATCTGTGAGCACATCGAAAAAAATGGGCTGATGAAAGCGAGCCAACATGGCTTCTGCAAAGGAAGATCGTGCCAAACAAACTTACTGCACTTCTTCGAGGGGGTAAACAGCCATTTGGACAAAGGGGAACCTGTAGACATCATCTACCTTGACTTCCAAAAGGCCTTTGACAAGGTACCCCATGAGCGGTTACTTAGGAAGCTGTGGAACCACGGGGTGGAAGGGGACGTACACAGATGGGTCAAACACTGGTTGGCAGGCAGGAGACAGAGGGTTGGAGTGAAGGGTCACTACTCGGGCTGGAGGAAAGTCACGAGTGGAGTTCCGCAGGGGTCTGTACTTGGACCGCTGCTGTTCAATGTATTTATTAATGACCTGGAAACGGGGACGAAATGTGAAGTTATAAAATTTGCGGATGACACTAAACTCTGTAGAAGGGTCAGAACTATGGAAGAGTGTGAGGACCTACAAAGGGACCTAAGCAAACTGGAAGAGTGGGCGAATAAATGGCAGATGAAATTCAATGTAGGGAAATGCAAGGTCATGCATATAGGGAGAAAGAACCCGATGTTCAGCTACCAAATGGGGGGACTAGTATTAGAGGGAAGTAACCTTGAAAGAGATTTGGGTGTACTGGTGGATACAACAATGAAGTCAACGACGCAATGCGCAGCAGCCGCGAAGAAAGCGAACAGAATGTTGGGTATTATTAAAAATGGTATTACGACCAGAACAAAAGAAGTCATCCTGCCGTTGTATCGGGCAATGGTGCGCCCGCACCTGGAGTACTGTGTTCAGTATTGGTCACCGCACCTTAAGAAGGATATGGCAATACTTGAGAGGGTCCAGAGGAGAGCGACACGAATGATTAAGGGCATGGAAAACCTTTCATACACTGAAAGATTGGAGAAGCTGGAGCTCTTCTCCCTGGAAAAGCGGAGACTCAGAGGAGACATGATAGAGACCTAAAAGATCATGAAGGGCATAGAGAAAGTGGAGAGAGACAGATTCTTCAAACTTTCAAAACATAAAAGAACAAGAGGGCACTCGGAAAAATTGGAAGGGGATAGATTCAAAACAAATGCTAGGAAGTTTTTCTTTACTCAGCGGGTGGTGGACACCTGGAATGCGCTTCCAGAGGATGTAATAGGGCAGAGTACGGTACTGGGATTTAAGAAAGGATTGGACAGTTTCCTGCTGGAAAAGAGGATAGAAGGGTATAAATAGAGGATTTCTGCACAGGTCCTGGACCTGTTGGGCCACCGCGTGAGCGGACTGCTGGGCACGATGGACCTCAGGTCTGACCCGGCAGAGGCATTGCTTATGTGCTTATGTGCTTATGTAACTGTTGTGATGGTACGTCGTGTGATACCTATCTTAATATTTTAATCCCTTACTAACTATGTCGAGCAAAATACGAAAGTGGTCGGACGAATATGTACAATATGGATTCACATGAATAACGGAACGTGATGGGAGTCAGCGTCCTAATTGCATGATTTGCAATGCCAAGTTGAGTAATTCTAGTCTAGCTCCGGCAAAACTAAGGGAATAAAGAAGGGTTCGGTGAACACGCATATGAAACCTCCAACAAGGTTAAGAACCACTGCTATGGATGCTTTTCCAGTCCCAGTGAAAATGCAAAGAAATTATTTCTTAAGTAGGAGGGCTGTGAAAAAGTTCTTATTCCAGAAATATGCGTTGACTAAAGAATCATAAGAATTTTGAGTGAGAATAGTTGAAGAGTTTTATTATAATTAATTCATGATCTTTCACAAGTAATTCCTTGAGATTGTCCAAGCTGCTTATTTTTTTTTTTAACCTGAATTGAACCTTTACATGTAATTGTGATTTATAAGAACACTATTGTAATATTTGACATTCTCTTTGTCCCTGAAGAACAGCAGGAGCTCGAAACATGCTGAGGGACTCCTGTTTTACTAAGGTGCGCTATGCGTTTTAGCGCGCGATTAACATGCACTAAATATGCGCTAACATGTCCATAGACTAGCATGCATGTGTTAGCGTTTAGCGCATGGTTAGCGCGTGCTAAAACACATAGCGCACCTTAGTAAAAGGAGCCCTAAGGGGCTGTTGTTAGTTTGGGGTTCTTTTAGTAAGGTGCGCTAGCCGATTTAGCGCGCGCTAAATGCTAATGCATCCATTATATTCTATGGACGCGTTTAGCTAAATCGGCTAGTGAGCCTTAGTAAAAGACCCCCTTTGTGTGTCATAGGTGGCTCCTGCTCCTCCTACCTGATGCCCATTTTTTTTTTTTTTAGGAGCACGAGTTCAGCTGCAATCATTAGATTATATATGATTCAGGCAAAAAGCATTGCTGTTAAAATGTTGATGAATTGTGTGAATAAAATGTTGCACACACAGGGCAGGATTAATTCGTCGAGGGCCCCTAGGCACTGGGCCCCCCTGCCCCGCCCCACCCCACCATGCGCCCAGGCGGAAACAGGAAGCTGCATGAGAGGTAAGCTTTGGGCAAGCAACACCGCTTGCACAATTACAGTTCCTGTTGCCTTTCGTACCCACGTCGCTTGCTTGCCTTACTTTCCGTCGATGGGGGGTTGCCGATCGGGGTGGGGCCCACATTGCCAATCGGGGGGGGGGAGAGGGGGGTGCATTGCCGATCGATGCTGGAGGGGCCCATCGCCATTTGGAAAAAGCAATGTTGATGCCTTCCTTCATCGGGCCCCCCTGACCATTTCGGGCCCTAGGCATGTGCCTACTTGGCCTATTGGTTAATCCTGCCCTGTGCACACAAATAATTTCAAAATTATGTAGAGAGTAATAGAAAAATAAACTCAAAACTACGTGCCTAATTGTTTCCAGTGTTAATGTCTAAACTCCTGGTTCCACACCATATCCCGGGGGCAGAAGATGCATCTCTTTTCACATCCTACTTGGAATCATTGCATATTTCATTACTGCCTGCTGCCTTCAGAGGGCTTGAGGGTAATTCTCTTTCTTGATGCATGTATATTGCTGGGCCAGTTATTAGTAGAAACGCACCACATTAGCACATGCTAATGTAGTTAACACATGTTACTGGTAAAATGGTCCCATTGCAGATTATGCCAGTACCTTTCAATAAATCTAGCCCTTAGTGAGCTCACTGAAAATTTAAGGATGCTGGCTGGGGAATTTCCTTCCCCCACTTCCTCCTCGGCTGTCGAAAAAGTTACTTGTAGCAAGTTTGTTCACTTGCCAATAAACTGAGAACATCAATTGGGAATCTGATATCTGATTTGTTAGAACGCTCGAATAGGCTTTTATTTAAAGCAGGCAGCTTTGTGGGTGCATAAACTTTACAGGCCTAGTTGTAAAAACTCTACTCCTGTGACTTCAGATTCCATTCCTCTTGGCTGTCCATCATGTTTAACAAGCACCAAATTCACTTATAAAATCAAATAATTTAATGCTACATTATTATGGGTATATTATGTAGTTGCATATTAGCATATAGGCTAATGTATTATAGGCCCATCATTCACAAAAGTCTGTAGTCAGTTTGGCAAAAGATGCACAAGTTGTGCTTTTTTTTCTTGCATTTAATCAAGGCAACTTCGAAGTGGCAGCAAGAGTTGTAATACTTGTTTTCCCTGTCTGGCACAATATTTTGATACCTACAGATTTTTCTGGATGAAATACAAGGAGTGGAAGTGAATCATCGTTAGCAGGTGTTTATTGTTTATTTCCAGAACATGAAAGTAATCAATTTATGGGAATCTAGCACAGAAATTAATTAGTATGGATTGCTTTGCGTTCAGATTTTGTTTGCCTTCTACAAGTTTACAGGAAATAGCATGGTAACATCATAAATGCCCAATTAAAGATTTGCCCACTTTGAGTAGATGCATAGGTTGGAGGACATTTTTTTTTTTTAGTTCAAAATTTTTATTGACATTTATCAATAACAATAAATACACCAGACACCACAGAGCTAAAGCTCCAAAGCATTAGAAAACAGTCTGACAATAAGAATCCAACAAGCCCTATACTTCCTGTAAACATAACAATTGGCACTTTTTCCCAGCAGTAACTTATTTATTTATTTATTTAAAAAATTTATAGACCGTTTAAAAACGAAACGGTTTACATAATTTACATACACAAAATTAAAATGAAGACAAAATAAAAGCGAAATACTTGATAAAATAGACATATAGTAAAATGAAAATACATACAAGATTCAGGAAAATACCATAATGTTGATAGTAGAGGTCATAGATAATTCATCAATTTTAGCTGAAGTAACTAAGGGCTCCTTTTACGAAGCCCCGTTAGCGGCTTTATCGCACGCAACCTTTTAGCGCGTGCTTACCCCTGCGCTAGCTGAAAAACTACTGCCTGCTCAAGTGGAGGCGGTAGCAGCTAGTGCGGCCGGCAAATTAGCGCATGCTATTACGCGCGTTAAACTGCTAACGCGGCTTCGTAAAAGGAGCCCTAAAAAAAGGGCATCTATGAACAGCTGCATCTTTAGTAGTTTTCTGAACCTACTCTTTCCACAGCAATTTCGTATCTGACCCACTACCCACCTAACGTAACTCCCGCACAACAGAAAGTCCTTTTACCAGCCTCAACGAGTCTTGGATTCACGAACGTCTTCAGTAACGCTAAACTCTCAGAACGCAAAGATCTTTTTGGTGTATATAACTGAGCATATTACTTTTAAGTAATTCTGGGATGTTTCCAGACAGAAATTGATGGCAAATCATCACCGCTTTATATTGGACTCTGAAGGTGACTGGAAGCCAATGTAATTTTTTGAGATATGGTGAAATATGATCATATTTAGACAAACCCATTATCAGATGTGCAGCTGCATTTTGTAGAACCTCATACTTCCGCACCAGACATGCGGCATTCCACGAGGCACATTCAGATAAAGCAGAACTGCTTTTACAGCCTGATAAAATTTGCTGGATCGCTAACCCATTAGTATATCAAGCATTACATTAAATTTTATTTATATACAGCTATACACCTGGGGCTCCTTTTATCAAGGCGCGCTACGGGGGTTAGCGCGTCGGACATTTCATCACACGCTAACCCCCGCGGCATCTTAAAATCCTAACGCCTCATCAATGGAGGCGTTAGGTACTAGCGCGGCAGGCGGTTAAACCGCTATCGCACCTTTGTATAAGGACCCCCTGGTAGCTCCATGCGGTTAACAGAATTAGCTAAAGGGTAAACAGAACCAGCACATAGTGCAAGAACAATGATCTAAAGCAGGGGTGTCCAACCTTTTGGCTTCCCTGGGCCGCATTGGCTGAAAAAAATGTTTCTGGGGCCGCGCAAACGCTGCAGCAAGACAGAGAAGACAGCCAGCAAGACGGTAAACACCCAGGGGCAGCAGAGGAAAACACTGCATCACCCTTGACCGTGGCCGCACAAAATGCTTCACGGGGCCGCATGCGGCCCTCAGGCCGCAGGTTGGACACCCCTGATCTAAAGGCTGGGTAGAGTTGGAGAAGTATATGGATACATAGATCAATGTTGTATCAGGAACTTATTGTACAAATCGTTTTTAGGTTACGTCTGAAGTGCTTGTATGAGGAGGAGGACAACAGAATGGGAAGCAGCTCCCGGCTTAAATGGGCTGCCTGGAAGGATAACAGTTTTGACACCTATGTTTTTCGCTATTTCCCTTGCAAGGAGGGGAAGGATAAGATGGAGTTACTGTGCAAAAAGCAGGTGGGGGGTAGCAAATTTAAACACCTCCATCATGTAGCTCAGTTGAAGGCCATGGAGGACCTTGTACATGAAGCAGCCAAATTTGAAGAGAGGGAGGCCCTCGATAGGGAGCCAGCGAACTTGCTTATGTCTTCAGTCTGGAGATGAGACGTGCAGCTGAGTGTTGAATCATTTGAAGTCTGTTGTAGTGCTTTTGAGGGCATGGGAGATATACAAGGTTGCAGTAGTCCAGATTTACACAAAATGGTGGACAAAGCCAGCGATCTAAGAACTACCAGCCTATATGTAAGTGGTAGATGAAATTTGAAAACAGCAGGGCACCTAGGAAAGAAAATGAAAAAATTCACCTATTTACTTTTTGTTTTTTGCAAAAGCAACATAAGAGATCCTTTTACTAAGCTACGGTAGCTCAAGTGTTTGGTGGTAGTTTTGTGTTTGGTACATGCTACCTACTTGTTTGGGGATGGAGAGTAGGCCAGTGAAGTTTTTGCAGTAAAGGTGTGATGCGATCACACCGCATACAACCTTCTGTTATTTTTGCTATAGGCATTCTGAATCAATGGGAGCTAGTGCAAACCCTTTGTACTCAAGCCAGTGTTAGAGAGCATTGCAGTAATCCCGTCTTCTTGTTATAATGGCGTGAACTACTGTTACAAGACTTGCCTGCTCAATGTATAAAGAAAGGCTGCGTAGTTGTCGCAGAAGACAGAAGCAGCTCTTGAAGGTTGCTTGGATAGAAATATAGAATCCTAGAAAATGACAACAGATAAAGGCTATATGGTTCAATCCATATTTATTTATTTATTTATTTTTAAAGCCCATCCTCCCCAGAATGGGTTACAGAGGTGCATTCACAATATACTGGAGGCATTGGACTATCTGCAAACAAAGAAGAGTTCCACAGTAAAATGATAAAAACAAAAAAACAGAGAAAAACTGTGAAGAAGATGTTCCTGAACCAGCTCTTTATTGAGTCAATCAAAGGTTGCAATAATACATCCACAGGGCAAATTCCGCATAAGATGGTGCTGACCCAACACGGTCCGTGTTTAGACTAAAACCGCCTTCTTTAGGGGTCCGAAGAAGTGAGCTATTGTGGATATTGCCTTAATAGATAAAATCAACAAAATTGAGAGCAATACAGAAAGTGGTTCTTGGTGCATGGCTGTCTCGTATTAAACCATGCTATCTAGGGAATTCTACATATAGCACGTAGGGTTATGAACTATTTTTGTGACCATTTTTCAGCACAAAGAAGCATTATAATGGAAGCAAAGCACTGAAATGGGCCAAAAATGGTAGATCTATGTGGAACTACACTTGCATTTTTCTGTGCAGATTTGAAAATGGGACATAATGATGGGAGAGATATGGGCAGATCAGGGGCGGTCCCTTAAAATGCATGCAGTGTTATAGAATTTGGAATATTTGCATCTAATTTACATGCCAGGATTTACCGTACATCTAGTTTCAGTTAGTGTAAAAGCAAGCAAAGTTGGGTGCGGATTCCGACGCTATAAGCTATTCCGTAAAGGGTACCCATCCTGGAGCATCCTTTATAGAAAACCATTCAATGTTGATATTGTCTGTGCTGATTTTTCTGTGCCATGTACTGAATCTAGCCCAAAGCCCATATTTTGTGGGAAGGGTGTGGCGCAGTGGTTGAAGCTACAGCCTCAGCACCCTGGCTAGCGGAAGATATTAAACAGGATAACCTGCATATTCCATTGAAGATATGATGGTGCTTGCTCGTATAAAGCCAGACACCTTTCACTATTTTTTTTTTTGCAAGCAATCTCATTAACAAATTTTATGCAAAGTCACCTAATGAGTTCAAAAATCATATAAACGATCTCATTAGGGATTCATGCATAGTTAATTTACACTTGCAAATTCTGCAAAGTCACAATTTTCTGCAAAACTTAATGACACTTCAGGGAGTGAATTTTATGATGAAAAACTTGTTAATTGCGTAAGGACTTTTAGGGTTGAAAAAACATATGAATAATATTTAAATGAGCTAGCAGCATAAGAAAAATTTCCTAGGTTAGTACATCAGGATTTTTGTCTGTCTTTCAGATGGTAATCCAAGGAAACTCAGTGCCAACAAGGGGTCTTGCAGCACAGGTCTGATGTCAAGCATAGCCATATCTTGCTTCCCCTTTGATAGGAAATCCCATGTCAAGAGAATGTCAGACATGGTAGCACTTCAACGGTGGCCTGTGCTGAAAGGTTCCACACTGCTGCTGAGTTTCCTTGGATCATCAGCCTAGGAAGTGGTAGGTCCAAAGTGACAGCAGGGAGGAAGAAGGAGGAGATGCTAGACACAAGATGTGAGTAAGGAAAGGGAGATGAGATGCTGTTTTCCGGCTGCGCCACTGGCCCCCCCTAAATGATGTTGCCATAGGTGGACACTTAGGCCTAGATTCACTAACAATAGTGACTCAGTCGTTGGCCGATTCTCTGGCCGATTTTCCAACAGCGATTGATTCACTATTAAGTTTGCATGCAAATGATTTTCACAGAGGTGCAAATCATTTGCATACAAACTCCCTGACTCAATCGCTCAACCCTAAGGAAGTCCCTGATCGGCTCAGGGGCCTCAGGCCCTTCCCAAGGGAGGAGCCTGAGGCGCGTGAGCTAATCAGGGCCTTAGGCTCCTCCCCGTGCATCATATAATGTACCGGGATGGGGCCTAAGGCCGACACAAATGACATATGGGAGAATTCAACAAAGGGCACTAATTGCATTAGCAAACATAATCGCGTTAATGCCTGCTAACTGCTAAAGCAAATTATATTGAGCATCATTAGCGTTTAGCACCCTTTGTTGAATTCCCCCCCTCCCCCGCACAATAGATAAGACAAAGGAGGGTTAAGTAACTTCCCAGAGACAAAAGGAGATGCAGTGGGAATTGATTCTCAGGCCACTGCACTAGCCATTAGGTCACTCTCTAGGGTTGGTCTATGGGCTAAGAAACAACAAAGCCTTGGTCCAAATCTTAATGGTGTTCCTTGTGATCTTGCCTCTGGTGCAAATTAGTGATTATAAGCCCCCAGAAGATGAGGAAACAAGTAAATAAAATTCACTTTAATTTTTACGGAAATAAAACTGCTGACCACAGTTGACAAGTTTGTAGAAGGTAGTATTTTTTTTTAAAGACTTTTCATGTGTGTAGTAGAGGTCTGCACGGGAACAGGGATCGCGCGGGAATCCCCTCCTAACCCACGGGACTCCCATGGGAACCCCCCTCTAGCCAACAGGACTCCCTCAGGGATGGAAGGCTTTGGAAGCAGGGTTCGTCCATATAATATAATGGACATGACAGCCTTAGTAAAAGAGGGGGTTTATAAGTTAATTACCTGAACAGAAAGCAAAAAAAGGGTTCCACCAAAGAGATTCCACAAGGAAAACAGCAAAAGAAACTGTGGATTTGATGATCCTGTCAGAAGTAATTGCTGCTTTTTATGGGTACGGGCGGGGATGGAGGTAATTCCTTGCGGGGACGGGTGGGGACCGAGAGGATCCTGACGGGGACGGGTGGGGACGGAGAGGATCCTGGCGGGGACGAGTGGGGATGGGTGGGATTTCTGTCCCTGTACAACTTCTTTTTAGAGAACATGTCTGGCATCCGGACAGCTTTTCAAAACCTGGCACTTTGGGTTTTGAAAAGCTTCACGCTTGGGTCCACGTCTTGATGACATCTGCGCATACGTGGATGCAACATGGTGATCTCACGCATATGCGTGTGACACCATCACGCCACACCTGCGCATGTGCACATGCCCTCTCGACATGGCTCTGAACACGAGAATAGGTTGAGGGGGTGGAGCTGGGGGGGTGAGACTGGGGCAGAATGGGGCATTGGGCTGGTTGGAACGGGAAGGGCCTGGGGGTAGGTCCATGGGTCGGGATTTTACAATACGAGGGTCATTTCATAAATAATGCACACTATTTTTTAAAAATTTATTTATGGGGTTTTTTTCAAGCATTTCTTTACAATCCTTCAATATAGTCTCCCTGCTTTGCAATGACCGAGTCCCAACATCCAGGAAGCTTCATTATTCCATCCAAGACATCGTTTTTGTTCAGTTGCCGAGTGGCTGGGGTACCGACGGAAAAAAGCTCTTCCAGAGATGCAAATCGATGTCCATGCATAGGTTATTTCAACTTTGGAAAGAGGTCGAAGTCTGGTGGACTCATGTCTGGACTGTAGGGAGCATGAGGTAACACATCCCAGCCGTATTCGCGTAGTTTTTCAATGACGAGTGGAGAGCTTCAATTTCCCCATGACCAAAAAAATTTTGATGAGAATCAAACGACAAACAAATGATGATTTTTGCTTATGATCATGAAGGCATCATCATCACTGACAAAGTTCCATGTGGAAGAAATGTCACAGCAGTGTATGATCGTGATTTTTTTGCACAAAATGCGCAGAAAAATGCACAAAACCCGACCTCAGATGTTCTTGGCGGAGCCACTCATTCTTCACAACGCTCGCCCACACATAGGGAATGTCATTACTGAAAAACTACGCGAATAAAGCTGGGAGGTGTTGCCTCATGTTCTCTATAGTCCAGCCATGAGTCCACCAGAGTTTGACCTTTTTCCAAAGTTGAAACAGCCTATGCGTGTTTCAAGTTTCAAGTTTATTAGATGGCTTGATTAACCGCTTTAAACCAAGTTTCTAAGCGGTGTACATTTAAAAAGTTACATATGTTGGGTAGCAAAACAGTCCATACAATTCATAAATAAACTTATTGTACTAAAAATTAACATTGTTAAACACAAGGTAAGGGGGGAAGAAATACAATTTGTAAAGAAAAGAGGAGACATCAAAGGAAAATACAAAAGGATAATAAGACATTTGAGGGGAATAAAATAAACAAAGCAATAAGATAAAAGATTAACTTGCAAATGCATCTCTAAAAAGGAAAGTTTTTAACTCATTTTTAAATTTTACAAACTCTTTCTCCTCCCGTAAAAACATAGGGAGGGCGTTCCATGTCTGCGGTGCTGTACAAGAGAAGATAAATTGTCTCCTTGTATTGATAATTTTTAGAGAGGGAATGGATAAAAGATTTTGTTCGCTAGATCGTAAGGTTCTCTTTGCAGAATAAGGGATAAGTAATCTAAATAAAAATGCTGGGGTCTTATTATATAAAGTTTTAAAAATAATTGTACATAATTTATGAGTAATTCTATGTATAACATCGTTTTGCATGTCTGGAAGAGCTTTCTTCTGCCGGTACCCGAGCTGTTTGGCAACTGAACAAAAACGGTGTCTTGGATGGAATAATGAAGCTTCCCGGACATTGTGACTCAGTCCCTGCAAAGCAGGGAGACTGTGGGCTCCTTTTACAAAGGTGCGCTAGCGTTTTTAGCGCACGTACCAGATTAGTGCGTGCTATAGCGTGCGCTACCCAAAAAACTACTGCCTGCTCAAGAGGAGGTGGTAGCGGCTAGCGCGCTTGGCATTATAGCGCACGCTAGAACCGCTAGCGCACCTTTGTAAAAGGAGCCCTATATTGAAGGACTGTAAAGAAATACTTGGAAAAAATAAAACATGTAAATTTAAAAAAAAAAAAAAAAAAATAGTGTGCATTATTTATGAAATGACCCTCATAGTAAAATCTGGTAACCTTAGTGTATGCTATTATATTTGCATTATTATCAGCTTTCTTTCATACTTCAAGTTTTTTTCTTTTATGAGGAAAGGTTTTATTGTTCTTATAAAGCTACAGTATATAGATCAACTGGCCTTACATACTCTTACGCTATGAGGACCTTGTGTTGGTAAATCACTTTTGTCCTCATCAATATCTGGCTTTGGCTCAGCCATGGGTAGGTAAAGGGTGGGGGGAGGTGTTTGATGATATTTAAGGATTCTTTTAATTTTAGTAAAAAAAAGATGTTATGGCCCTAAATGGGATTGAAATTTTGATTCCTGCCTCTAAGTTGTTGAATGTTGCATTGTAATACAGCACCAAGGGTGTTATACCAGGATTAATCCTATCTGCCTGCATTTCTGGTGGATTTAAATCTTTCTGCCCATACAATAATAATTTTAGGAGATTTCAATATGCAAGATGATGTTATAGAAACTGATTATATGATTCTAAATTTTTTGGCAACTTCTGAGTTCTTAGGCTGGAAACAGTTTATTGAGGGAGTTACTCACTCTGGTGGTCACTGGATTTAATTTTGATTGGGGAAAAAAAAATCAGCTTTTAATGCTTTCAATTTGGGTGATATTTTGTCCATTCCTTGGTTCCTCTGAGCATGCAAAACAGAGGGTATGGGAAGGCAATGTTTGGACATGGACCATAGCGCTCTTGTAAGATTATAAGAAATTATGAGTGAGGCCAAAATGGAGGATTCTCTTAGGGGCAATTTCTCCATACTGTGACAGGAATGAAGCTCACTCCTAAGCCGGGATATGTGGAGAATTCTCATTGTTTCAAGTTTATTAGGATTTTATATACCGCCTATCAAGGTTATCTAAGCGGTTTTTACAATCAGGTACTCAAGCATTTTCCCTATCTGTCCCGGCAGGCTCACAATCTATCTAACGTACCTGGGGCTATGGAGGATTAAGTGACTTGCCCAGGGTCACAAGGAGCAGCGGCGGGGTTTGAACCCACAACCCCAGGGTGCTGAGGCTGTAGATCCAACCATTGCGCCACACACTCCTCCACTCTTTGAGTTAGGAGTGTACGATGAATTCTATATTGCATGGGAAGCCAATGGTGGTACATTGACACCTCCCTCCCTTTTTTTTTATTTTTTACAAAACCAGGCAAGAGGTTTTTAGCGTTAGGGTGGGGTTAAAAAAGTTGTATGATGTGATCAAACTGGCACACACCTGTCAAGACACGAATTACTCTATTTTGAATGCAGCTTTTTAAGGTGAGCATTACCGAGTTTACCATACATGTTGCAATAATTGTGCTGATTATCTGAACAAGGCAAGTACTGTACCACTGATATTTGTTTCTGCTACGTGAGCTAGCAATGGACTCCATGCCATGCATACAACTGAATCCTGTTGTTTTGCTATTGCTCATTTCAGATTTCTTGTCTAGCTATTGTCCTGGTATTATTAGTTTGGTCACTGCATTGCATATTATAAAATATAAAAGCCCGAAGTCACTGAAGTATTGCTCTAATATGCATGCATAATATTTAACAGATTGTGAGAACAAATCTATCTATCAGATCCCGTTTAATGAGTCTGGCAAGAACATATTCCTTTAAACATAGGAAAAAATCATGCACAGCCTAAGGAGAATTTAATGAACAAATAGCTGACCTTCATATCTCTGCAAGATTGTGGCTCCATACCAATTTACATAACCCACAATTTGAATTAATGGTTTATGAGAGTAATTTTACAACTGTTTGCATGACTATAAAGTACACACACGTTTCCCTTGAAGACTGTGTGAGCGTTCAAAACAAACATTTGTATATACTTCTGCTTTGAAATTTATCCCAGGTTAACTCATTTTATTTCTAGGGATTTATTAACTGCCTTTTCATGAAGGGATTCACCCAAGATGGTGCACAGCAAATTTTAAAATCGGGGGAAAATGCTTAGCATACCCATTTGTCCCGGTGGGATCACAATCTAGCTAAGGTACCTGGGGCACCAGAGGGCTAAGTGACTTGGCCAGGGTCACAAGGAACAGTGCTGGGATTGAACCCACAACCTTAAGGGGGCTGAGGTGGAAGCGCTAACCACTAAACCATCTCTATGCAAAGGTGCTTGAATTTTCAAAAGTATTGCAGAGAATTGAAGTCTCCGCCCCCCGGAATGCCTTTTCTTATTGTTCCACTCTTTTACGAAGGCGCACTAGCCGATTTAGCACGCGCTAAATCGATTTAGCACGCACTAAGGGCTCCTTTTACGAAGCCGCGTTAGCGGTTTAACACGCGTAAGAGCGCGCAGTAATTTGCTGGCCGCGCTAGCCGCTACCGTCTCCTCTTGAGCAGGCGGTAGTTTTTCAGCTAGCGTGGGGGTTAGCGCGCGCTAAAAAGGTGCTTGCGCTAAAGCCACTTACGCGGCTTTGTAAAAGGAGCCCTAAATGCTAACATGTCCATTATATTCTATGGACGCGTTAGCATATAATGCGTGCTAATCGTTAATGCATGCTAAATCGATTAGCGCGCCTTAGTAAAAGGACCCTGCATGTACAAGTACATGCCTGTGTAGAGTACTGTGTATAAAATACTACCCTCAAAAGCCCCTCCTTAGTGCAAATAAAAGTACGTAATTTATACATACACTGTTACCAGCATATTTTATAAAACTCTGCCCTCAGAATCCCCCCTCCCTTTGGAACATCCCCCCCCCCCCCCGCAGGCCTACCTTAGATCCCTTGTGATGTGCTGGGGATGATGGGGGCAGGAACAAACCCCTAGCGGCAGGATCTACAAAATGGATGCTACAACCTCTTGCAGGCTGGGGGGGAGAGAAGGGAAGGAGCGGCATTTCAGGGGTGGGGGTGGGGGCTTGGAAGGCTCTAGAAAGCTCTGCAGGTCCTGCTGATTTTCAGTGCCAGTAACTGCATAGCTTTTGAGCTGTTCTAAATGCACTCATTGAGCTATGCACCTGCCGATCCGCAACTGCCAGCTCCTGTTCCACACTTTTATTAGCGGCAGGTCAGAGCTGATAGGGTTAAGTGCCACTGAATATCGGCGTTTAGGAAGCTCTGAGTGATTCAAGCAGGCAGGAACCTCTCCTGCCAGCTTACATATCTTTGAATTCCAGGTGCATGGTGTTTATCATATGTATGTTATTTGCATGGTCTAATGTGCAATTATTAAACGCTGGGTTTTATTAAGCTGTGGTAGAGGCAGTGATGTAGCAAGGGTAGGAGGCGTCCAGGGTGGTGGTTCCCCTTCTCTTCCCCACACCTCTTTAACTTCCCTGGTGCAAGCAGCCTCTCCAACTTGCTGCTTGCGCCGACCTTGGCTCGCCCTCTGACGTAGAATAAATTCCTACCAGGCACCCTCCTTCTCTACACTGCCCCACAACATCATGGGATTACCACATGGGGGAAGAACTGCCTTTGCATTACCACTGAGCCCTTCTCTTCCCTTTACAATCACAACACTGATTCAATGGCATGTGGGTGCAGGAAGAGATGGCTTGCTCCTGAAGACACATCCATCTGGGGAGCTGTTGCTGTTTGGGTCTTAAAGTGATGTCAAGCCCAAGGGAAGATGCCAAGCCCCCCAATGCCAGCATCTACACAGCTAGCCAGTCAGTTTTGACTCCTTCCTGAGGGACTGCTTGGGTCAGATGTTGATCCATTGGGCCTGAAGCGACAACTGGCAGGTAGGCGGGAAGAAAAACTCTAAACCGGGATTTACGTTTAGGCATCTTCACAGGAACAGATTTGAAAGCTGCAGTGTGATCATCGCCATCTTGGATCTACAGCAAACTTAATACACCATAAACCTTCCAGTTTTCTATTTGATTTACAATCTGAATATCACCGCTAACCAAATAACCTATGGGCAAAGGTCTGCCCAAAGACCACACTGGCACTGTACAAATAGTGCTGAGAGAGTCAGAGGAAATATTCAGCAGCACTATTGGGTTGGGCCACTGAATGTTCCTCGGCCAGCATTTATTTGGTTGGTAACACTTGCTAACTGGATAAATGCCTTTAGATACTGGCTGGAAAGCTTCTTTGTTGCCCCCACATTTTCACCTAATGCTTGTCTCTGAGTTTTCATTACAGTATATACACAAAGACACTGATGCTGGAAAAATGGGAAGAGTCTAGTTTGCCAGTCCACTGACTAATGGTCAATCCTCTTGCCTTGGTGGATTCTTGGAAAGGACTTGTAAATTCATCCAGGAATATCAAGGCAACTCAACGTCAGGCATCACTTCCTGGACAAGAGGGTCAGGTTCTGGATGCATGCTGTCTAAACTAAACTAAACTAAACCTTAGGTTTGTATACCGCGCCATCTCCACAAGCGTAGAGCTCGGCACGGTTTACAGGGTTAGGTTGAAAAGGAGCTACAATGAAGGGTTATAGGAAAGGAGCTAGGTTGATACGAGCCAAGATGGCCGCGGTTGTGGAGCGCTGAGCAACCGCCCGCAAATCTTCATTAAAGGAAACTTTTCTTTAGGCGGGTAACACCGCAGAACTCTTACCATGCCGAAAAGGAGGGGAAAGGGAGCCTCTTCGGCCTTGCGGCGTCCCGGTTCAGCCTCCTCTGGCAATATTGAAGATCTGCTGAGACGGATGCAGGGCGTCATGGGAACGTCGGTGGTGCACCCGGCTGGGACGCTCCTTGGTAACGGACTCGAGGCGTCTCTTCGGGCTCATGAGATCTCTTTGAGCCCCGACACGAGAATCCCTCCTCCCAATCCTCGAGCCACCAGTTCCCCGGGAGTGGGGAGCCAGCCGGAAGTCGGCGTGAGCTCTCCCCCAGAGGCTGCAGGGAACGGTGAGATGAACATCGACTCAGGCTCACAAGGATTGCAGCAGAGCCTGAGTGTATTTGAGGATACAACAACGTTGGGATTAACTCCAATACAGGAGGGACGGAGAGGAGAGGTTCCTGTAGCTGGTGAGCCTAATATACAACTATTAAACTTGCAAACTGTTGACCTTGTAAAGCCCCAAGAAGTCACAATGGGAGCTTTGTGGGATTTGATTGCCAATCTGACTAGAACAGTAAATAGTAACCATCTTCAAATAGAGGGGAAAATAAAAACTCAAGAGAAAGAAGTTCTTCAGATAAAACAAGACTTGGGAGAATCAAAACTAGATATCCAGTGCATTAAAGATCAACTTAAATCTTCCAAGCTTCTTCAGGACACTTTAATTAAGGATAATATAAATTTAAGAAGGAAGATTGAGACATTTGAAAATTTCTCCAGGAATAATAACTTAAGATTGATTAATTTTCCACGAATTTCAACAGTGACTCCAAGAGAAATGTTAAAAAGGTATTTGCTGGAGATATTGGAAGTATCGGAAGATTCATTGCCTCCTTTCACCCAGGTCTATTATTTGCCTAGTAAAAATAAGGATCTTCAAGAAAAAATGCAGGGACCAATTGATGTATCTGCTTTACTTGAACTATCTGATAAAGAAATAGCAATACCTGCTACATTGATTGTTACCCTGGCTATTACGTTAGATAAGAATTGGCTTTTGAGATTATTCTTTAAAAATAAAGAGAAAAAGTTTCTTGATTTAAAGATTCAGATGTTCCCAGATTTGGCAAGAGATACACAAAGACGTAGAAAAGAGTTTTTATTATTAAAACCTGGTGTTTTGGCTCTTGGGGGAACTTTCTATCTTCGACATCCTTGCAAGTGTATAGTTCAATATAATTCTCAAAAATATGTTTTCTTTGAACCAAATCAGTTAACGGCCCTTCTCTCCATGTCTCGCCTGGAAAAGGGGAAAGAATGAGGGCTTGAGATATAAGGCGCCTGGAATTTCAGTTAACCACGTACCACTTATCTTTTATAATATGGTTCTTTGTTAAAATTCCGTTTAATTCACATCATGGATTAAAATGGTGGACTTGAGAGATTATACAAATATTTGATTTCTATATAATTCATTATGCTTCTATTTGTTCTTTTTTTTTGTTGTAATCACTTTCTGTACAAGATGTATCTTGAATTGTTAATTTGAAAATTATAAATAAATAAAAAAAAAAAAAAAAAAAAAGGAAAGGAGCTAGGAAGATAAAGAGGGACAGGGTACCAAAGAGCGGGAGGTGTTAGATTTTTGAAAAGAGCCAAGTTTTCAGGTGAATCTAGTTGAAGCTTCTGTTGCACTGAAGTCCTTTTCTCCACTTCTCAAAAAATCTGTTGAGACATGATTCCATTATATCTATTTCATTCCTAAGCCAGGGTATGTACTAACATTCGTGGTAAAACCTGGATCGTGTCAAAGACAGCTTTCCTCTGGAGTTAGTAGGATGTCATTCTACCTCTTAAGGGAAAGAAAGGATGTTTTAAAAACTGATCTCTTTTTTTTTGTTTGTTTTACTCAGGGACACTTGGGGAAGATTATATTAACATGGACACCTTTTCCTTAGCTCGGAAACCCTACTGCTGTGAAGCTTATTGCAAGGCAGGTGTGAGCAAATGCATTTACACCTAACAATACGGGGAATGAATAATGAATTGAATGTGTCAGACAGGGCAGAAGGCAGTACAGATTGACACAAGTTGGGCAATTAATTACGAAACCACTGAAACACTTGTTATCAGTGAGACATTCAATCAATTTATAATATTTAGAAGTTCGTCTCTGAAAACATTCCTAGAATGCAGATCAATTTATATGGAGATACTGTATATCTAATCTTTCCAAGAATAAGATCTAAACAATTAACAACAAAAATTTTTTTTTTAATCAAGTGTACCAGAGAAAGTAAAACATCTCACTCATATGCCTAATAAGAGAAAGACTTCAAACTGAGAATACAAAAAGCATTAGAAGACCAGACATCCTCTAATTTATTTATTTCAATTTCCATCCCGTTCTCCCAGAAGCTCAGAACGGGTTACAAGTAGACATTCACAATCGTTTGAAGACAGACTAGTCATGACAACAAATAGGTTACAGTAGACAATAACAGAGCTTACTCTAGAGACCAGACTGGTCATAGCAAAGAGTACTAGGAGAAGTATATTGAGGAGGCAGTTTTTAATGGCCTGATTGGCGGAAGAGGAAGGTCTTTACTGCTCTACGGAAGGTGATTAGTGAGTCTAGCGACCTGATCTCTGTGGGTAGTCAGTTCCATAGCTGAGGTAGGAAATGGCTGCAGGATCTTTTGTACGCCGTACTCATTCGGAGGGATCTCCCTGCGGGAACGCTGAGTCTTTGTTCTGCTTTGGAGCGGAGGGGGCAGTTAGGGGTGTATAGGCGTAGCTTGGATGCTATGTAGGCTGGGGTTTTTGGTTAGAATCTCTTGTGTGTCATGACCAGGGCTTTGAAGATACATCGCTTTTTGACTGGTAACCAGTGAGCTGCATAGAGCGCTGGAGTAATGGGGTCATAGTAGCTGAGGTTGTATCATTACAATCCTTCCAAACGGTAAAGAAAACTTAACATTTAAGTATGCTAGTCCTATACCATGACCGCAAAGATTAGTCACAGTGCACTAACACTGGCGACTAAGGCATTCAATAAAAATATTTGAGGCAAGATTTAAACTCTACATTCCGCATTTCTTTCTCAAGTTCACTTTTGTGATTGATTTTATAGAATGAACAATAACTATCACACTTCACATTGAGTAATTAGAAGTCAACACAGGACAGCATTTCTTTTAAGCTCTTACCTAGATATTCATCACCAGTTGCTCTCCGGATATCTGGGTATTGCACAGACCACCATCAACAGGAATATTTTAGCACAAATATTACTGCCCTAAGTTATCCTGATACTTATCTGGATATCAGAGCTGAAGTTGTAACTTTACTCTTCTATCCTTCACGTTTCGTGTATGTCTCAAAACTGTTAGTCTAATGTTATTTTGTTTACTTTTATAAATTTGTTTTATGAAGTTGTAAATCGCTTAGTAACTGGAATAAGCGATTCACCAAATACAAATAAAAACTTGAAACTTGTCTCTGGATAAATATCAGTTCCTCCCAGGCTCCATTCCCAGAATATCCCTGTATTGAATTTCACTGGTCTCTGGATAAATTTATGCCCCTGCAAGAAAGAATGAAGAACTGGTTTCCCACAGAAATGTAACCCAGAGAGATGAAGTAGGGGAGACCCAAAAGACCAGGGCGACCTCGTTCTCTCTGAGTCTTTACTGACTGTGTATGCCAAAGCATTTCCAAGGGACTCAATGTGGGCCATGTTTTTGTGAAAAGTGCCCACATCAGGTGTCCAATCATCTGATACATCGCAAATGTTAAAAGCAAAACTACGTAACAAGTGTAAACCAACGAAACATATATTCATAATACGTAATAATAAGAACAATCAAGGATAATAACAACAATGACAAAAATAAAAATAAAAACTTCCTCTTTCGGGCGGCACAGGCAGAGGTTTAGTAACATAGCAGATAATGGCCTGGATGATCCACCCAATCTGCCCTGTAGTTACATGCATTACAATTTCATGATTAAATTAAAATGTCTTTTTTCTTTATTTCTGGGTATAGACCTTAGAAGTCCACCCTGTACTGTTCTTAGGCTCCAACTACTGGAGTTACCATTGAAGCTCACTCCAACGTAACAAATCATCTTTGCAGAATTCAGACCATGAAAGTCTGCCCATTCATATTCTAATTAGAGATCTTCTGCGTTCACCCCATGCTTTTTTGAATTCCGTCACCGTTTTCCTCTTCACCAGCTCTCTTGGGAGAGCATTCCAGGCATCCACCACCCTCTCCGTGAAAAATAATTTCCTAACATTGCTCTTAAATCTACCACTCCTCAGCCTCAATTTAGGTCCAATAGTTTTACCAATTTTCCTTCTCTTGGAAAGAGTTGGTTCTATATTAATACCTTTCAAATATTTAAATGTCTGTATCATATCTCCCCTGTCCCTCCTCTCCTCCAGGGGTCTCTTCTAGTACTTCATTTGGCACAAAGCCCCTACAATTTTTGCTGCTTTCCTCTGGCTTGCTTCAAGTCTTCTTATATCCTTGGCCAGATAAGGCCTCCAAAACGGAACACAATAGTCCAAGTGGGGCCTCACCAACGAGCTATACAGGGGACCTGTACACCTCCTTTCATCTGTTGGTTACGCCTCTCAATATACAGCCTAGCAAACTTCTGGCTACAGCCACTCCTTGTCACACTGTTTCATCACCTTCAAATCATCAGATACTGTCACCCCAAGGTCCCCCTCCCCTTCCGAGCATATCAGCCTCTCGCCTTTCAGCTCATACATCTCCCTCATATTTGCTACTCCCCAAAGGCACTTCTTTTCATTGAATTTTAGTTGCCAGACATTAGACCAGGCCTGCACAACTTCGGGCCTCACCAGGCCAGGTTTCAGGATTTCCCCAATGAATATGCATGAGATCTATTTGCATGCACTATTTTCAATGCATATTCATTGGGGAAATCCCGAAAACCCGGCTGGATTCGGCCCTTAAGGACCGGAATTGTGCAGGCCTGCATTAGACCATTTTTTCCAACTTTTGTAGATCCTTTTTCATGTTTTTCGCACCCTCCGAGGTGTCCATTCTGTTACAAATCTTGGTATCATCCACAGAAAGGCAAACTTTTCCTTCTAATTTGCTCACAAACATATTGAACAGAATTGGCCCCAGCACCGATCCTTGAGGCACTCCACTAAAATCAAATCTAAGTAAATTATATCTAGTGCACTTCCTCGATCTAATTCTCTAGTCACCCAGTCAAAGAAGTCAATCATATTTGTTTGACATGATTTAACTTTAGTAATGGCATGTTACTTTGGATCTTGTAACCCATTAGGTTCTAGGAATTTCATGATCCTCTCCTTCAGCAACACTTCCATTATTTTTCCAATAACCAAAATGAGGAATACTGGCCTGTAGTTTCCCGCTTCATTTCTGTGACCACTTTTGTGAAGAGGAACCACATCAGTAGTATAATGGGTACACCTCATGTCAAAATGATTGACAGCTGTCAGAGATAAGGATCGACCAATCAGCGGTCACTTCTGGGTTAAGCCTCGCCCATTGTCCCATCTTAGTCTCCGCCCATGCCCCGCCCCTCCCATAGGAATGAATGGTGGTAGCCCTGCCCATGACCTCCTCCCTCTCCCCCCTTGACTTTATCAAGAAGGATGAACCAATGAGCTGTAAGTCCTGTTAAATCTTTCCACTACAGCTGCTTTAACAGGATTGTAAAATATCTCCACATTTTGGATTTTAAAGTCCTGTTAAATCTTTCCACTACAGCTGCTTTAACATCATTATGGGTCACAAAATGGCTAACACCTTTTTGTTTTAATAAATTCTTCAGAGACTTATTTAAAAATTCTTTACCCTTGTCTGTTTGAAGTTTTTCAGGTGTACGTCCTAAATTAAATATTGTTTCAAAGGCTTCGGTGACTTCATGACCGGTTTTTGTTTTTAAAGAAACAACCCATGCATATTTTGACAGGATATCTATTACCGTTAAGATGTATTTGTAACCGTTGTTATAACGGGCAAAGGCTGACATGTCGACTAAGTCACTTTGCCACTGTCTGTCAACTTCCGACACAATTGTTTTATTTCTTTTAAAATGGATTCTAGCCGGTCTGTGTAAATTGTATGCGTTTTGACCTGTGATCCAATCCACCACATCTTTTCTCTGGACTGTTATATCACTCTTTTTAGCCGCTTGAAGTAGAGGGTTAATGCCTCCATAGCTTCCTGCCGTGTATGGATCATAATAAATTTGCTTCAAAAAAGATTCCTTCATAGCTCTGCCTTTTTAACAGAGCCCTGTTAGGTGACAGCTGCTTTTGGTTTTTTGTTTTTTTTTCAGATTGTTAAGACAACAGTAGGGGGCCGGGACAAGTTCAGACATGTTTAAACACACCTCCACCTCTCTCCCCCTTGGCTTTATCAGGGGAGGGGTGCTGCAAGGGGCTTATCAGCTGTTACCATGACAATAGGGGAGCTGGCCCATTAACCATTAGCTCAGAATTCCTACTGAAAAGTGTGTTAAAAGCAAATGCAGCCTTTTCTCGTTTGTTTCTGCCCCTGCTCTGTTTTAAAAGCAGGAAAGATTTTGTGAATGCCTTTTGTTTTGTGATCTGCTCTATCTGTGAGCTCTTAAACCCTGTCTTTTAACTAAAAACTGTTAAAATAAAGACGCTTCTTTTCTGGCCACGTCATTTCCAGGTGGGGGTTTTTGACTAAGTCTGTTTCCCCTATTTCCGCCTACGTGGTCAGAAAAGCGCATTTCCGCCGCGTCATTTACCCTATTTCCGCCTACGTGGCCAGAAAAGCGCATTTCCGTCGCTTCATTTACCCTATTTCCGCCTATGTCATCAGAAAA
The DNA here is from genome assembly GCF_902459505.1 of Geotrypetes seraphini. Lineage (NCBI taxonomy): Eukaryota > Metazoa > Chordata > Amphibia > Gymnophiona > Dermophiidae > Geotrypetes > Geotrypetes seraphini. The sequence goes on from NC_047088.1 coordinate 33,485,380, forward strand.
GCGCATTTCCGGTAGGGGCAGGCACTCCCATTTTCTGTGATGTCATCAGAAAGCATATTTCTGGGGTTAAACACGCCCCCATTTCCGGTGATGTCATCAAAAAGTGCATTTCCGGGGCGGGACATGAGGGGGCGGGGCAATGGGAGGGGTGGGGCTTGAGGGGCGGGGTCATGGGTGGGGGTGGGGCCATGGGCGGGGCTACCACCATTCATTCCTATGGGAGGGGTGGGGCTTAGGTGACGAGTGGGGTGGGGCGGGGCCATGGGCGTGGCTATCACCATTCATTCCTATGGGAGGGGCAGGGCATGGGCGGAGACTAAGGTGGGACAATGGGCGGGGCTTAACCCGGAAGTGAACGCTGATTGGTCGATCCTTATCTCTGACAGCTGTCAATCATTTTGACATGAGGTGTACCCATTATACTACTCACATCCGCTCTTCTCCAATCTCACGGAATCACTCCGTTCTCCAGGGATTTATTGAACAAATCTTTAAGTGGAGCCGCCAGAACCTCTCTGAGCTCCCTCAATATCATGGGATGGAATCTGTCTGGTCGCATGACTTTGTCCACCTTCAATTTTTCCATAAACAGTGCGGTATCCACTCCATTCTCATGTGTAATTTTGCCAGCCAATCACTGTCTTTCTCCAGGATTTCATTTTGTGAACACAAAACATAAGTATTTGTTTAGCACATTTGCTTTTTCCTCATCAATCTGAGGAGCTAAGGGGATAGGGATTGATAGAGAGATGTTGAATCACATGAAGGGGTGGGACTGAGAGAGAAAAAGAAATTGAACCTGGTGAAAAGGGGATATAGGGGAAGAAAAGAGACCGTGAAGGGTGGTAGGGGAGGTGAAACAGAGAAAGGAAGAGAAAGAGAGCAAGACCAAACCATGGGGTAAAGGAGGAAAGGAATAGGAAAAAGAGAAAGGTTTTGGAATATGGAGGGAGGGTGCCCTTCCTTAATTTCTGCCCTGTGCCATGGAGTGTGGAACACCACCCTGCTAATGGAATGAATTTGTTAATCATAAATATATATATATTTTTAAAGTATTTTTCTGATCTTATACAATCTCATTTTCTAGAAATCTCTGTAGAAGTAATAAATAAAAATGATTGAATAAATCCTTAGTAAATCATAATTCTAGCCTGAAATTAAAACTATTCCATTTCACTCCATAGTCCACTTATTCAGTATGGTACAATTGCATAAACAGTCAATTTTAATTAAACACCAATGCAATAATAATTTATTTTAATTGCTTAAGAATGCTACCTTTATTTCCACTTACATAGTAATGAATGGATATTAAAATGATTAGTTCATTAAGAAATTGTATGTTAATCCCATTTAATCATAATTGAATTACTACCATTTATTGCAAGTTATTCTAATTAGGTAATACAAATTACATCTTAAAATAATGATTACTTTACTGGAATTCATTATTGGATCATACATTAATTCCAATATAATTACCACTGCGTATTGTTTAGTGTTTCTGAGAAATTACCACCTTGATAGAAAATTATTTCTTCAAAGTTGGCATTGACAGCCATGCAAGGATTGTGCTTTGCCTTTATGAATTATGCTGAATGGAGAGATTGAACACAACACACAGGGACATAGTTACTAAGCTGCAATAAAATGCTGCATTTACCATGCAAGTCACTAACTTGCGACAGCCCAGTACTATAGGTTAGTAACTCACATGATAACAAGATAAGGACATAAGAGTTGCTATACTGGGACAGACCGCAGGTTCATCAACCCTAGTATCCTGTTTCCAACAGTGGTCAATTCAGGTCCCAATACCAGGCAGAACCCAAAGAGTAGCAACATTCCAGAGCTGAGATTGTGATGTCATAATGCCTCATTCCTCAGTGCCTCAAAGCCAACCTCATTAGTGATGTCACAATGGTTGATTGTCCTATACTTGCCTCACATAAGAACATAAGAACTGCCACACTGGGACAGACCACAGGTTCATCAACCCTATTATCCTGTTTCCAACAGTGGCCAATTCAAGTCCCAATACCAGGCAGAACCCAAAGAGTAGCAACATTCCAGAGCTGAGATTGTGATGTCATAATGCCTCATTCCTCAGTGCCTCAAAGCCAACCTCATTAGTGATGTCACAATGGCTGGATTGTCCTATACTTAGCTCACATAAGAACATAAGAGCTACCATACTAGGGCAGATTGAAGGACCATCAAACCTAGTATCCTGTTTCCAACTGTGGCCAATCCAAGTCACAAGTACCTAGCAAGATCCCAAAAGAGTAAAATAAAATTTTATGCTGCTTATCCTAGAAATAAGCAGAACATTTTCCCAAGTCCACCTTAATAATGATAAAGGGATAGGGACTTGTATACTGCCTTTTTTTTGTAGTTTTTACAACCATACTCAAAGCAGTCTATATACAGGTACTTCAAGCATTTCCCCTATCTGTCCCAGTGGGCTCATAATCTATCTAATGCACCTGGGGCAGCGAAGGATTAAGGGGAAGGTTCTCAAATTTAACACTAAAATCCAACGAGGTCGCTATTGTAATGATTTCAAAAAGGCGAGTCATTCTCAAAAGACTCTGTATGCAAATGACGTTCGCGGGTGTTCATGTAGGCTCCACTGAGGCTACTTTCTACTGACTATAGATATCAAGTTCCTCCATTATCTGTTACCATTACCTGTAATGCAAATTGACTCTGATGTTCTTATCAAGACTGGTAATGTAACAATTTCTTCATCATTATTATGCTCTGAGAGGGTTTTTAAACACGTGGAGGGGCATAATAATAATAAAAAACCCATCTAAATCCAATTTGGACATAGGGCGCTAGTCACCCAAAGTCGGCAGCGGGAAAATGTCCATTCTTGAAAAGTACATCTAAAATATTTTGAAAATCATCTATCCATACATCCAGGCATTTGATCATCCAGACTGCCAGTACGTCTATCTTTATACCACATTCTCGACCAAAACTTTGTCCAAATCCCAAACGCTCAGAACAAGTTCTTTTGGACATGGGAGGAGCCAGCATTGTGATGAACTGGCCACCCAGACATGGCAATAGAGCAGAGGGGCACCTTACAGGGCACTGCTGTGAACTTCAAAAAAGGGTGCCACATAAACATCTTACCAGAACTTCCTTATAGGTTATGGTGAGCCCCCAAACACACTATACCCACCTATCTACAACCCCAATAGCCCTTATGGCTGCAGGTGGCACCTATATGGCAGTACAGTAGGGTTTTCGGGTTTTTTGGTAGGCTCACATTTGCCTCCATGAATGTAGTTAGAGTGGCTAATGGGCCTGGGTCCTCCTCACTATGGTTCAGTAGCCCACTCCACATACTACTTAAGCCACCTCTATGCAGCTCTTCTAGGCTTTCCATTGCCAGGTGCTGATGTTCCGGAGGCAGGTATGTACCATTTTATTCTCACCTTTTTAGGGGTGCAACGGGATCAGTGAACACAGAGGGGAGTGTGTGTGGGTCTTTAATTTGTTTCTGCAGTGGTTATCTGGTCACTTTTGATACCTTTTGGGCACTTATACCTGCCTTTACATCATCTAACTCACAATGGATAAGTTTCACCTAGGCCCTGCAGGATGACTAAGTCTAGGTTGGCCTACATCCCACCCTAACCACTCCTCCAAAAATACCGCTTTCCGCTCTGGGTGCACAGCAGGATTCAGAGGCCTAAAATGTGCCTGGATACATCCAAAAGCCATTTCGATTTTTGGCATTTAGACGACCTGTCTTTTAAATTATCCAAGTGCCAAATTGAGCGGCTTTTTAGATGTATTTAAGGTTTGATTATGAGCCCCATAATCATACATTTCCTTCCAATAGTCCTGGCTCTTGGCATTACTCTTTCATTCAGAATAGTAATTAATGAGAATCAACAGTTTGCAAGCATGCCTTTCAAATTGCCTTGTAACATATATACAGTGTGTGTATATATATATATACACCTATATATATATATAGGTGAATTAAAAATTAAAGGCAATTGTTACATTACGTGATAACTGGAACAGAGTTAGCATTTAAAGTGGAAAGAACAGATGTAACTGACAAAGGTCGTTTTGGTCATCCATCAACATCGTGCACACAAGAGCACATTGATAGGGCGATTGCCTTGATTAGAGAAGACCGACGGATAATGGTGTCTCAATTGGCTGCAAATTTGGATATCAGCTATGGATATGCATTTGACATAATGCATGATGACTTGGGATGCTGGAAAGTCTGTGCACGATAGGTTCCCTAACAGCCTACTGGTCTGCACAAGCAACCATGTGTGGAGGTTGCGACCCAGTTCCCGAGACGTTATGATGAAGATCCAAGTATTCTGGAGAGGGTTGTCACCAGTGACGAGACATAGGTGCATCACTGTGACCTGGAGAGCAAAAGACAAAGCATGATGAAGTAAAGGAAGCAGTGCTCACCTGGCTTCAGGAGCAGCCCAAAAACTTCTCTGCAGGAATGCAGAAGCTAGTTGAATGATACAACAAATACGTCATCTTGCATGGGAAATATGTGGAAAAGTGATATGTTCATAAGAACATAAGAATAGCCTTATTAGGTCAGACCAAAGGACCATCAAGCTCAGTAGTCCATTCTCATGGTGGCCAATCCAGGTCACTTGTATCTGGCCAAAACCCAAGGAGTAGCAATATTCCATGCTACCGATCCAGGGCAAACAGTGGCTTCCCCCATGTCTCTCTCAATAACAGACTATGGACTTTTGCTCCAGGAAATTGTCCAAACCCTTCTTAAAATTGCTCACAGTTACTTCTATTAAAGCCGTTAAATGTATTTTGCCTTTACTTTTTGAATTACTCTCGTGTATAATGAACATTATTTTTCCATGCAAATCGTTTCTATCCATATGCCTTTCAAACCAGCAGATGAGAAAGGCATAATTACTCTCCTTTCATCAAGGTGAAGGAAGCAATGAAATATTTAAACCATCGGCTAAGGTGAAAAATAAGAATGGTTCTCCTTTTTTTATCCAAAAGAAGGCAGTGTTCCACATTAAAGGATCCTAAGTACGCAATTAAATTCAAAGTATATGCCATCTTCTTAATAACCACCCAGTTTGACAGCAAAGTATTGTGCTTGTTCTTTTAAGGCAGGGGCACAGTTAAGGAAATTGATTTAATATACATGATGGCCTGTGGTATTAGTAGCCAGTTATACTGTAATGAGGGTGCAGCACAACCGTTGAACATATTGTCAGGCTTTGCATCTTTCCATATATAATTTTCTCTTGGCAAATTAAAATTTTGCTGGTATAGAGTGCAATAAGCCATTATGATATGAGCAACTGGTTTAAATAGCTTAGCATTTAAATAGACTATACAGTATGGAAAGGTTCCTCAAACCTTTAAACCTGATCTGATTTACTGATGGATATCACCTCTTTTGTGGTAAGAACATAAGAATAGCCTTACTGGGTCAGACCAATGGTCTAACCAAAGAGTAGCAACATTCCATGCTACCGATCCAGGGTAAGCAGTGGCTTCCTCCATGTCTTTCTTAATAACAGACTATGAACTTTTCCTCCAGGAAATTGTCTAAACCTTTCTTATAACCAGCTACGCTATCCGCTCATACCACAACCTCTGGAATGCATACCAGAGCTTAATTATTCTCTGAGTAAAAAAATATTTCCTCCTATTGGTTTTAAAAGTATTTCCCTGTAACTTCATCAGGTGTCCCCTAGTCTTTGTAAGAACATAAGAATTGCCATTGCTGGGTCAGACCAGTGGTCCATCGTGCCCAGAAGTCCGCTCATGCGGCGGCCCTTGGTCAAAGACCAGTGCCCTAACTGAGACTAGCCCTACCTGCGTACGTTCTGGTTCAGCAGGAACTTGTCTAACTTTGTCTTGAATCCCTGGAGGTTGTTTTCCCCTACGACAGACTCCGGAAGAGCATTCTAGTTTTCTACCACTCTCTTGAGTGAAGAAGAACTTCCTTACGTTCATACGGAATCTATCTCCTTTCAATTTTAGAGAATGCTCTCTCGTTCTCCCTACCTTGGAGAAGGTGAACAACCTGTCCTTATCTACTAAGTCTATCCCCTTCAGTACCTTGAATGTTTTGATCATGTACCCTCTGAATCTCCTCTGTTCGAGGGAGAAGAGGCCCAGTTTCTCTAATCTTTCACTGTATGGCAGTTCCTCCAACCCCTTAACCATCTTAGTTGCTCTTCTCTGGACCCTTTCGAGTAGTATCATGTCCTTCTTCATGTACTGTGTCACACCCGTGCTCCTGTAAGGTGCAGCGAGCACACGGGGACGTGACCAAATCCTCGGATCCAGCGTGTCCCTTACTACCAAGGGATCCTTCAGGTCTTAATTCAGGCATAGTATCTGCCTCATAAGCATGCAAGTTAAAGAGTCTAAGTCAGAAATGGCAAAACAATATAGCTTTATTCTAGCCACTGGCCAAATAAACCAAAATACATGCTTTAGCCTTGCAGTTCAGGATAAACTTATATTGCATGGAATTATAACAAAAAGGTTCAAACAATGCAATCAGGATGAATTGAGTACAGTCCCCTGCTTCTGGACTTTAACAAGGTAAGTGACACAGTCCTCTTCACCAGAGCAGTAATACTTTGATTTTGCCAGCTTTACACACAGTTCATACCAAAACAAGGCCAGCAGTGCTTGGTTTCTCAATGAACAGAAAAAAACCCAAACTTATAACAGACTGTGCAGTGCAGCAGGTAGAAATCTCACATGGTGTTACTGTGCTATACCCTGCATACTTTCCCCTGGAAACGTTGCTACAGTTTTTATGTACAGCTGAGAGGGAAGGCAACGTAATTGCTCAGCTTGGTAACCATCCAGGAAAACATTCACACGTTTGCTGGTAACCCACACTTCACTGCTTTAAAGAAAGCCTCCAAGTTTGGCTTTCAAGGAGAGATCCTAAACTTACTTCAAAGAACTATAGTTTAGCTGGCAGCACAGAGGTATAAACAGCAAAAACCCAACTCTCATGCTCACTGTGTTTCCATGGCTATTGGCTGGGTCTCAGTTCCTTCACGGCTTTCCTGCACCTCCATAGCTTCTTCCTCCGGCTGCTCCCAAGGATTCCAGATAGGAGACAACTCCTCTGCCTCTACCATAGACCAGTTTGAGAGTGACTGACTCTCCCCAGGTTTCCACTCTCCTGTTTGCCTCCCTCCTCTTCCTGTTCTGAGGAGCCACCTTATATCCTGTGGAGAGCCACTCCCCCCTCTCAGTAGGTGGGGGAAGGGTTTTCCACACAACAGCCTGCTCTCTATTACTACAGGCAGGATTCTTGCTAGTCCTAATTCTGCTAGGCACAGGTTGCTCAAAAGGTATCAAATTCCTGACTGTGGCAGGGCCAGGTTTGCAGTGGGTGCAGCTTTCCAGCCTAATCTTTTCCTGCCCTGCCTCTTCTGACTCCATATCATTGTCTGAGCAGAAGTCAGCTTGCTCTGTTAATTGGTCTGTCACCTGATCAGCTCTCTTGCATCTAGGCTGAATGTGTTTTCCCCTGATCCTTGGGGCAAAACCCGGGACGGATTCGGGTTTGTTATGGGCATAACCCGAAATGGACTTGGGCTTGTCACAATGGCAACCAGTGCTGTACGCAGTACTCCAGGTGAGGGCGCACTATGGCCTGGTACAGTGGCATGATAACCTTCTCTGATCTGTTCGTGATCCCCTTCTTTATCATTCCTAGCATTCTGTTCACCCTTTTCGCCGCCGCTGCACATTGAGAAGACAGCTTCATCGACTTGTCGATCAGAATTCTCAAGTCCCTTTCCTGGGATGTCTCTCCAAGTACCGCCCCGGACATCCTGTATTCGTGCATGAGATTTTTGTTACCTATATGCATCACTTTACACTTATCCACGTTGAACCTCATCTGCCATGTTGATGCCCATTCCTCGAGCCTGATTATGTCACGTTGCAGATCTTCGCAATCCCCTGTAATTTTTGACGGAGTGAAAAATCGATCCACTTGTACCCGTTCTACTCCACTCAGGATCATATCTCCCCTCACATAATAACCAGAGACTCAAAGGTGCCAGTTCAGTTTAATTTCTCAGCATGGATCTCCCACATTGAAAGATTTATAGCATCTGCTGGACATATTTGAATTGACCAATTTTGCTCCTACAAGCACATTCCCCCCCTACGTAGGAGGCATTGACCAGGGAACACAGTCTGAATTAGCCTTCAAGTGCCTAATTGTCCTGGAGTAATGCCTAGAAAATAAATTCGTGTGACCTGATAGTAAGGTTGATTGTGTATATAGGAAGACATTCAATCTTTGCTAATTGAAATAACGCAGCCAATAGGGGACAGGTATATGTAAATAAGGTGGTAATACTCTTGTAATTTACTAGTAACTAGTTATCTAGGGTATTATAGAGACGCATAAAATTTTAATCTACCTGCTAAGGGTTCTGCTTGTTTGCCTTCCCACTAATGTAATTATTTTGGCCAAGTCATGTAAGGTTGCTATTCTTCCGTCACCTTTTTAAGAAGGATCACAGGTTATGGGTTGAGAAAAGGAAACTGCACTTATCGTATTTTTATACAAATTACCTCTTTAATAAAATGATCAACCGGATGTGAAGGGAAGCAATTATCATTAATGATAGCGTTTTCAGTAGTTTACAGCCTTTGCATTGTGTCCCAGCTGGTTTGTTCTTTAGCAGAAGCCATGTGTTAGGGTTATCATTATTATTAATATTATTTTGTTTTTATGTCATTTAATGGAAAATACACAACATTCTGTTTTTAAATAGTGTGCTGGTTTATGAATCCCATTTTCCTTGAGCTGATTTATATTTATGAACTGTTGCAGTCAGCCACATTTAAATTGAAAAAGAAAAAAAAAATTATTTTTACTATGCCATAAATTGTCAATCCTTTGGATTGGAAAGGTGTGATAACAGATTTAAATACAATATTAGATTAGATCAAGGAGGAATATGTTGTTGTCACATCAGCACAATTATATTTCAAACCAGAGATATTTGTGAAAACCTATAAGTCCTATAGTACTGTTATTTTTGTTACTGTATGGCTTAGATATTTAATTATCCCCAATTAGTGCAATATACAAATGTCTTGTAGTTGTAGCTAGACCTTTGTAAAACTTCCTTTGCATGAGCCATGAGGAAGTTTCTGGAGTCCTGTTCCTTTTTTTTTTCCTGAGTACACTTCCCCCTCCCCATTCGCGGTTTCGTTAATCGCGATTTCACATATTCACGATTTTTGGGGGAGGGGAAAAAAGAAAAAAAAAACATCGTTAAGTCTTCCCCCCGGCATCCCGGCCTTATCTGGTGGTCTAGCGGGTTTTCGGGGCAGGAGCGATCTTCCTATGCTCCTGCCTCATGCAGATTGCCATTAGGAAATAGCTGTAGGGAGTTCCCGTCGTAGTCTCGAGAGACTACGGGAACTCACAGCAGCCATTTCCTAATGGCGATCTGCACGAGGCAGGAGCGTAGGAAGATCGCTCCTGCTCCGAAAGCCTGCTAGACCACCAGGTAAGGCCAGGAAGGTGGGAGGGAGGCGGGGGTGGGTGAGAGCCGGATATTCACGGTTTTTCGCCATTCGCGGTCCGGCTCTGCCCCTATCCCCCGCGAATCCGGAGGGAGAAGTGTAATGATATCAGGTCTGTTTTACTAAGCGATGCTAAAAAGTGGCCAGAGCTATCCCCAGCTCAGGTCTTGCCCACTTCCCCGCTTTTAGTGCAGCAGTAAAATGACTGTTTTTCCATAATTCCCATTAATGGCCACGCGCTAATTTCACCAATAGCACCTGAGCACACCTATTTTCTAGGTAGTAAGGCCCATATTCTATAAATGATACCTAAAGTTAGGCGTCTATATTGAAATGTAGGCGCCTTACCTGGGGCTCCTTTCACAAAGCCGTGGTAAAGGTTTCTTTCAAGGGCCAGCAAGCTAAATGCTCCAAGGCTTATAGGATATTCTGTGCCAGGTCACGTCTGGACACTGTCATTGAATATCTGAGTCATCCATGGACCCGGAGGTTATGCGGGTATTGACTGATATCCAGTCGACAGGTTGCCAGATTTTCCTTTTGGAAAATCCGGACCCCTAGCCCTTCCTCCAGGCCCGTCTAGTCCCGCCCATCCCCACCCATATCCCGCCCCCAAGCTGCCTGCTCTTGTCAGGCAGGGAGGAAGTCCGCGCATTCGCGGATGCTACGTGATGGCATCTCACCGCATGCGTGCACATGATGTCGTTGCATGACGGACATGCGCGGACTTCCTCCCTGCTCAACACAGCTTTTCAAAACCCGGACAAAATGCCGGATTGTGAAAAGCCGTCCGGACCCCCGGACATGTCCTCATAAAGAAGACATGTCTGGGGAAATGCGGACGTCTTGTAACCCTATTCAGTGCCAGTACACACATACCTCTGCTTCTGATGTGGTTATGTATGTGAATAGTGGAACCGAATGTGGCCAATATGTCTGCTGTAGAGAGTTGCGCAGGGACAGAAATCCTACCATCCCCGCCCGTCCCCATCAGGATCCTCTCCGTCCCCACCCGTCCCCGTCAGGATCCTCTCCGTCCCCACCTGTCCCCGTCAGGATCCTCTCCGTCCCCGTCAGGATCCTCTCCGTCCCCACCTGTCCCCGTCAGGATCCTCTCCATCTCTACCTGTCCCCGTCAGGATCCTCTCCATCCCCACCCGTCCCCGTCAGGATCCTCTCCGTCCCCACCCATGCCCGCAAGGAATTACCTCCATCCCTGCCCGTCCCCATAAAAAGCAGCAATTACTTCTGACAGGATCATCAATTCCAGTTTCTTTTGCTGTTTTCCTTGTGGAATCTCTTTGGTGGAACCCTTTTTTTGTTTTCTGTTCAGGTAAGGCTGACGTGTCCATTATATTATATGGACGAACCCTGCTTCCAAAGCCTTCCATCCCCGTGGGAGTCCCGTTGGCTAGAGGGGGGTCCCCGTGGGAGTCCTGTGGGCCAGAATGGGGTCCCCGTGGGAGTCCCGTGGATTATGGGGGGATTCCCGCGGGATTCCCGCGATCCCCGTTCCCGTGTAGACCTCTAGTCTGCTGCCTCTGCTCTGGCTCCTCCCTGACCGAGTGTACTGTTTGACACAATACCACAGCGTTTCATATGAAAGCGTTTGTGCACTTGTCAACTTTTTTTTTTATAATTCTTTATTCATTTTCAAACTTACAATAAGTGTGAAATATATTCAAACAAATTAACAATAAATACATCACTTAATAATCATCATTGGTACAAAACATAAACTCTTATCCCCCCCTTCCCACCCCACCTACCATATAATCAAATATCTTATAGAATATGTAATAGTAAAATAATCCCCCCTCCCCCCTCACTATTGAACTTGTAAATTTAAGGGAAATAATGTCATCTAATCAGTACAATACTTTGTTAATGGCTCCCACACATCTTGATATTTCCTGAAACATCCCCGCTGTATTGCAACAAATCTCTCCATTTTATAAACATGACATAAAGAATTCCACCAGAAATTATAATTTAATCTACTCCAATCCTTCCAATTGTACGTAATTTGTTGAATGGCAACACCAGTCATTATGAGTAATAATTTATTATTGTTCATAGAAATCTGACTTTTTGCTCTCATTGCCGTACCAAATAGCACAGTATCATATGATAATGCCACTGGGTTATCTAATATACAATTAATTTAGTCCCAAATTGATTTCCAGAAACTCATAATAAATGGGCAATAGAATAATAAATGAGCACTTGTCAACTTCTATGGTTACAGATACCATTGTTCTGAGTTTTCAGGTTCATATCCAATCATATTCCTGTGAATTTTTGACTCCTGAGGCAGTCCAGTAGGCCGAAGCACAATCTGAGTCATTATGGAGTAATTGGAGCGTACCTTTTGTTGCACAATTAAAATATCTTCTTTGTGATAACCTCGGTGCTTACTGGTTTCTGTCCAAGCCATTGTTTCTGCTTTTAACATATATAAGACCATAAAACCAGCCATACTGGGGCTGATCGATGGCCCATCTAGCCCAGGATCATGCTTCCAACAGTGGCCAACCCCTGCCACAAGTACCTGGCAGAATCCCAAATAGTAACAAGTTTCTGGAATCCCAAAGAGTAACAAGATTCCATTCTACCAATCCCAAGGACAAGTAATGCCTTTCCTCATGTTTATTTTAATAGCAGATTATGAACTTTTCCAAATCTTTTTAAACCCAAATATATTAACTGCTGTTACCAAATCCTCCATCAACAAGTTCCGCAGCTTAACTATTTATGGAGTGAAAAAAATATTTTCTCAAATTTTTAAGGTACATTAATGAACCAAAAGGCCCTTTTACTATAGTTTAGCTTGCACTAACGGACATTAGTGTATGCCCTGGTTTCCATAGGTATATTGTTTATTGGAAACTACTATACCGATACTAATGACTGGAGAGTCAATTCTGAGTGGTTTGCATGAGCTTCAGTAAAGGTATCACAATATATGAGCTAAATATGTGTGAATCTTTATACCATCTTTATACATATACTATAATCATTGCTTCTTTGTATTATTTGTGAGTTCACCCTTTCGTGTTCCGAGTGGGGGGGAGGGGTAACCTGCTGTTTCCTCCATGTTGCTACTCATCCTAAATGTTTCTTTATTTGCTAAAGTGTTCTGTGAAGAGTATTATCTTTATACCCTTCTTGAACTTTTTGGTGTCCTTTTCTAGTTTTAATTCCTTCAGAAGGGAGTTCTACCACATGGGGCCATCATTGAGAACATTCTTTTCTTGACCCTTTTGTATTTGATGTCTCTGAAGAAGGGTACTTCCAGTAGGTATTCTTGGCTCGAGCATAGGGCACGTGTTGGTATATGTTTATCTATTCTAGTTGCTAGGTATTGCGGTTCTGACAGATGAATGATTTTGTGTGTCAGCAACATGATCTTGAATTTCTGGTGGGCGAGCTTATGCTTAACTTATAAGTATGAGAAAATGAAATGCTGACTTTCTGGGGCATAATAAGATATTCAAATTGGTTTGTGGTCCATTGACGTCTTTTGTAGATTTGTTATAGTTGCCCTTTATCTTTATTTTCTATTGTATTGTACTCACACATCCAGAGGGGGTGGGAGCGGGTGGGGGTATATCTTTTGTTTTGGTATTATTCCTGATGGTAATGATGGATGGGGGAGGGAATTTTTATCTTTTGTATAGATTCTGATTGTTTTATAAGTGCTTATTTGATTATTATTATTTGTATGTAAATTGTATTGCACTTTTTGTTGGCATTAAAAACTAAATAAAGTTAAAAAAAAAAAAGAATTTCACCCTGCTTTCAATCAGGAGCCAGTGTAACTCTTTCAGTAGTGGAGTGGCACTCATATGCTTTGATTTTCCCAGCAGAAATCTAGCTGCTGCATTTTGTACTATTTGGATCCGTCTGATCATGTACTTTGGAACGCCCAGCAGGATTGCATTGCAGTAGTCAAAAATTGAGAGTACTGGGGATATTACTACATTGGACATTGCTTGATGGGTTAGGTAGGGTTTTAGTCCTCTAACCCAGTAGAGGTTACCATAAGCATCGTTTTTCACGATGCATTGGATGTGTATTATGTCCAGGTTTGGGTCTAGCCGTACTCCTAGGTTTCTCACTCCCTCCATGGATGATTTTAAAATTTGACATTCAACACTGAGCTCAAGCTAATTCTGTTAGTGCGTGCTAAGCTTTAACATAAGGACTCCCAAATGCATACTAACAAATGCACATCCCTTGTCTGAGTGTTGTGATTCTGGTTGGGGTGTGGCCACAGGTGGATCAAGCCCAACCAGCAGCCAGGTGAACCAAACATGTAGCTGACAGGTAGGGCTTGACCAAAACCAAGGTCTTTGTTTTTTGCTGAAATCAAGTTTGCAGGTCAAACTGACCTCTTAGTTTCAACAGAAACCAGACAAAAATGTCACTGGCTCTGTCCCCCAAACAGCTCCCATCCAACCAAAAAGAGTCCCCCTCCCAGACCTACTATCTGTGGTGGTCCTTTCCCAACCTCTCCCCCAGCATCAACCCCTCCTGGGTCTACCTTGATATTGGTGGCTAGTTATGGCAGGAGTGATCCATTTTTGCTTCTGTTTGCACCTTCTTCTGCCTCAAAATGGCTTCCAGAACTTCCAGTAGCAGTCTCACGAGACTGGAACAGGAACAGGCAGGAATGATCCTCAGTCACAACTGATTGTGCTGGCTCCAATCTCGAATTGACTACCTCAACCTCAGCAGCAGTCTTGCAAGAATGCTAATGGAAGTCCCGAAAGCCATTTTAAAGCAGGAATAGGTGTAGGCAGTAGAGAAAGGGGATTGTTCCTGCCTCCACAAGCCACCAATGAAATGGTAGACCCCAGGGAGTGGGGGAGGGGGGGCAGAGTCACAGTCTGGGAACTTCTTCCCCTTCTGGCCACAACAGTCTTCACACCATGCTGCTCTGCCAGCATTGGGCCTTCCTCTATGCCAAGTCTGGACTTCATGGAAGCAGAAAGTAGGTGGGACCAGCAAAGAGGAAAGCCCAAAGCCGGCAAGATCAACAAGTTGTGAAGGCTGGCACTGCTGACGATATGCAAGAATGAGGTAATCATTCCGGGCCTTGTCTCCTCTTTTTTGCCGACAAAATCTGGCAACCCTAATACGGTAGACTCTGAGCAGTCCTAGATTTTTTTTCAATTGGAAGGGCTTGGCGAGCCCCTCCAGCTAAGGTAATTTTAAATATTTAAGGAGAGAAGAATAAAATGGGGGGTGGGGGGGGAGGGAGGTGGGGTATGGAGCCTAGTACCCAGCCATACCCCAAAATTTCTCTAGCTGTGCCATGGATTCTAGATAGGAAATCACAATATGAAGTCCGCATTATGAGACATTTTCCAAATTAGCAAAACCATTAAAACAAGAAAGTAATCAGTGTTCTTCTTGATTAAGAGCACTGCACTGTCAAAAGCACAATGTCAATGGAGAAAGCTGTTATTGTTTCTGAACGGCAAAATAAAAGCATTCCATTAGCAAGCCACTAAACTACACTAAAATTTCAGGGACCTTTTATTGTGATATAACTCAAATGTTTTCTGATTGTCATCTACATAATAAAAGGCATTGTCTATATGGTTTAATTTTCTCTGTCATTTACACGGGTTTAACAATAGCTCATGCAGTGAAGTAAGCCTGCATTTTGACTTAAACGGTGCTTATTTCATCTCAATTAAGAGATTTGTGCATCGGGGGTTCCCTTCATGCCATGAAATTATTATTCTCCTTAGGTATTTACTTGAAATGAAACTTGAAAGGCACTTATGTAATAGCAGTAGAAATGAGTATTGTATGCTAATTTGACAATAGCAAGCAAGGTTTCTGTTTCATGGGCACAAGCTAATTTAAAGGCCCTACAGTCTTTATTTTGCATTTTTCCTATAGACACAAAATAGAAAAAAAAATCCTTGCAAAAACAGATCCTTTCAGGGCAGTGATGGCTAACCTTTTTGAGCCCGAGTGCCCAAACTGCCGCACAAAACCAAAGAATTTCCTCAAAGTGCCAGCATGTCCAATTAAACCTTAATAACAAGATTTTAGTATCTAAAAACTCTTTATAAAGTTGCCTGAACTATGTAACATCATTTTTAAAGGTTGGAATCTTTGTATTGTCAGAGAATCAATTTGATTCACAATCCTTTGGTTTTCATTTCAATTTATTGGCAATTTATAATGTTTTAATGATTTCATTCAATTTAATGAATTTAGAAAGAATTTGATTCAGTTACACAATATATTTTAAATGTATTACTCACATAACATGTCAAATTTATCCTGAGTAAAAAAAAAGATAAACTTCTTAAAACTGTTAACTGTGTAAAGACTCGGTGTGTATTCCCAAAGAGTCTATACATGTTTTTTTGTAAAATTTACAATCAAATTAGAAAATAGTTAAATCATTACATTTCTAATAATATGATGTAAAGAAAACAAAAGAGCTTTCAATTAAACCAACCGATTTTATTGGAAATTCCAGATTGGAATACAACAGGCCCTAACAGGGCCATGTAAAGTCCCTTTTTTAAATAACATCTTTAAATAATATTTAAATAACTTAGAAAGTGTCTTAACTGCAAACTGAAAACACTGCTTCATGTAAACATATGCATTGGGCATGCTCTGAAAAAAATTAATGTGATTTTTGTTGTTGCATGCATGCTGATAACTTGTCAATCCTTGGCTCATAGTGCGTTAATTTCAGAGCAACACATGCAGCACTCATGTCATCCGTTAATCTGTTTCTAGCATCAGATTTTATATGATTCAAAGCCGAAAACAGCTGCTCACAAGCATAGGATGACCCAAACAAAGTAAGAAGAGTAATCCCAAGTGCTTTCATGGACTTAAAATTGTCTGGCAGAGAATTCCACGCTTTTAGGATTTCATTTTCAGAACTGCTAGCAGTTATTTCTTTTGTCACCCTTTCACACTCAATACGTTCAAGAGCCGCATGCAGGTCATTGAATTTACTTTTCCAGATAGAGCTTTCTTGAAATTCCAGTAGCTCCATTTCCAAATTTTGAATATCCAACCACTGTAAGCAGGAAAGATCAAGATCTTCAAATGTGGACTTTTTGGGGAAGTTATAAATGAAAGGGTTGTCTCCATCTTACAGAACTGAGAAATTTTTTACTAAAATTCTCCTTTGCTTCGGCTACAATGGTGGAATATGCTTTGTGGATTTCCTGGTGTTTTTTATGACTGTCCACAAATGTTGTAGAATTATCCAAATGTATTTTTAGGTTGGGAAAATATTTTAGCTGTCCACTCTCAAGGTCTTTTTCAAAAACATGCAATTTTCTCTCAAAAGCTTTGATGTCACTAAACATGCTTTCTGCTGTTTTTCCCATGCCTTGTAATTTTTTGTTTAGTACATTAAAGTGTTTAGTAAAATCTGTAAAGAACATGAGGTTGGTAAGCCAGTCCATGTTGGTGAGTTGAGGATAGTCTTCCCCCTTTTCGTTCATAAATAGCCTAACTTCTTCCAAGCAGGCCACAAATCTCTCTAACACTCGTCCTCTGCTCAGCCACCGGACATTATTGTACATCAGTAAAGTGTTATATTGTGCCTGAACCTCATCAAGAAGGGCTTGAAATTGTCGAAAATTAAGATCACGCGCCATGATGAAGTTCACCATTTTTGTTACATCTTTAAGGACATCGTCAAGTTTTTTTGCTGCTTTCTTTGTCGCAGAGAGCCTCTTGATGTATTATGCAGTGAAATTGAATCAGTGGATGTTTTGCTTCCTTAGCAAAGAAATGAATGAATCCTGATGTTGTCCCCACCATGCTAGGTGCTCCATCGCTAGTAACTGAAACTACTTTTTCTGGACTTATGTCTAGTGATGAAAAAGCCTCCATCACAGCATTGTGGATATCTATTCCTTGTGTTCTTCCAGGCAAAGACAGCAGTTTTACCAGCTCTTCTCTCAAGATGTCACCAGTAGCATAACGCAAAATGAGCGCTAGTCTTGCATGGTTAGTAATATCTGTACTTTCATCCAAGCACATGGAGTAGAAGGGTGCTTTTTGTAAGTCGCAAGTAAGCTGTTGACTAACATCAGCAGCCATTCGCAGAACCCTATCTTTTGCAGTATTTCTGCTTAGCGGCATCTCAGAGATGCGCTGCACAATTTTATCCTTGTTTTGGAAATCATGGAAGAGTGAATTACTCCCAGCCAAAATTGCCTTTTTGATAAAATCTCCATCAGAGAGGGGCTTACCATGTTTTGCCATGCACAGTGAAATTTGAAAGCTGGCAACTGTAAGATGATTAGTTTTTGAAAGATAGTTGCTAAAACTAAGAGACTGGGAGTGATATTTCTTTAATTTTCCTACAAGGAACTCTTTTCTTTGAGCTAAACCAAGTTCAGCAACTCTGTTATGGTTGGTCTCAAAGTGACGTTTGACACTTGATGTGCGAGACACAACACTTTCATTACACATAATACACAATGCTTTCCCACTGCGTTCAATCACTCCATATGTCTCTGTCCAGGCCTCTTGGAATGGTCTTCCACTATCTGTTTTTTGCTTTTTTTGCTGTACTCATTTTCTTTGTTCAAGACTTCAAGTCTACAAAAAGTTAAAATTTGTATAATAAAAAAAATCTAATGAAGTGCTGTATACAAATCCGTCCCCATAAAAAAATATGTGATTGGGGAATTTTACTAATTGTAGACATCCGTTTTGGTCAAAAAAATATACTGTCTGGGTGAAAACCGGACTTGTGCAACCTGAGTGTATGGGAAAAGGACTTTTATTTTTCATTATTGGAGCCTTTGTTATTTTATTATGATGTTTACAAAAGCACTGTGAAGGGCCACATATACACTTTACTGTTTTTTGCTATATTGAGTTTTCCATAAGATACAGCGCAGAGGATTAGTGTGTTGGTTGTTCACAGAGAGCCCAGCCCTCCTCTCAGCTTACTGAACTTCTCTATGCAATCATCATAAGCAGCTTTTTTATTTCCTCGAATTTAGCATGTCCCCCATGGAAGATACAGAGGTTTTTACAGAGGAGCACATTATTAGACACATTAACTTCCCCCCATATCCTCTCCTCTCTAGCATGGGAGCACTAGGAACTGTTCCTGATTACAGATGTCACATGTGGAGTCACACTACAGTCTCACTGAGTTCCTGTGACAGACTCAGTGTGAAGCTTCTCTTCCTCCCCCCACTTCCCCCTCACACACTGCCTGGCTCATAGGATACTAAGAGGAAGACAGGCAGGCTAAACATCCACTCACAGGACTGCAGCCAGCACAGGATGATGGGCTGCGGCCCACCGGGACAATGCCCGGTCCTCCCAATGGCCAGTCCGGCCCTGTTGCCAGGTGAGCTGCAAAGCAGACACCGGCACACTCAGCCTCCCGCCGTGCCGCATATCTTAATTGCGGACTAGAGAGTTGCGCGGGGACAGAAATCCCACCCGTCCCCGCCAAAGTCTCACCCCGTGAGGAATCCCTCCGGCCCCACCCGTCCCACGAGGAATGTCCCTCTGTCCCCACCCGTCCCCGCGAGGAATCCCCTCCGTCCCCGCCCGTCCCTATAAACTTCAGAAATAGTTATTTCATTTAATTATGCTACTGAATTAAAGGCTCTGGTAGAAACCCATTTACAAATAAGCAAAAAGACTTTATTATTTTGGAAATATTAATTGGGAAGAATACACACTTTGTAAACGGGTTTCTACCAGAGCCTCTTTTGTTTATAAATTTTTATCAACACAACTAATATACTACTTTAACCTGAAGCAAAAAAAAAAGAAAAAAAGAAATAGAATTATTTTTCTACCTTTGTTGCCTGGTTTCTGCTTTCCTCATGTTCTCATTCAGTTCCTTCCATCCACTGTCTTTCTTCCTTCTGCGTCTTCCTTCTGCTCTGTTACTGTGCCTCTCCCTTTCTCCCCCTTCCAAATTGGTCTGGCACCCATCTTCTTCCCTCCGCTCCCCCCATAGTCTGGCATCTCTGTCTTCTTCCCTGCCAGCGTCTTCTCCCCACTCTCTCTTCCCCTATTTCCTTTCAGCGTCCTTCTCCCCCCCCATCTTCCCCATGTCCTGTCAGCGTCCTTCTCCCCCCTCTGTCTTCCCCATGGCCTTTCAGCATCCTTCTCCACCCCCTCCCGTCTTCCCCATGGCCTTTCAGCATCCTTCTCCACCCCACCCCCCATCTTCCCCATGTCCTTTCAGCGTCCTTCTCCACCCCTTTGTCTTCCCCATGTGCTTTCAGCGTCCTTCTCCCCCCCCCGTCTTCCCCATGTCCTGTCAGCGTCCTTTTCCCCCTTCTGTCTTCCACAAATGCTTTCAGTGTCCTTCCCCACCCACCCCGTCTTCCCCATGGCCTTTCAGCATCCTTCTTCACCCCTTTGTCTTCCCCAGTGCTTTCAGCGTCCTTCTCCCCCCTCCTTCTATCCCGCCCCGGGTGCAGCACAGCCGGCCAGGTCCCCTTACTTTTGTGGCGCTTCCGCGACCGACAGACCGACAACAGCCCCGGTCTGACAAACCTCCCTGCCCTTAACCGCGAATCTAAATTTCCTTCTTACAGCTGCTGTAAGAAGGTAATTTAGATTCGCGGTTAAGGGCAGGGAGATTTGTCGGACCAGGGCTGTTGTCGATCGGTCGGGTTAGGGCCACAAAAGTAAGGGGACCTGGCCGGCTATGCTGCACACGGGGCGGGGCGGACCGCCCCCCTCCCTTGGTAGCCACTCGAGCCGCGAGGCTACTCCTCCTTACCTACCCTGCCTGCAGCACAGAGCCGAACGGAAGTCTTCCCAACGTCAGCGCAGACGTCGGAGGGAGGGAGGGCTTTGTTTACCGACGTCAGCGCTGACGTCAGGAAGACTTCCGTTCGGCTCTGTGCTGCAAGCAGAGCAGGTAGAGAGAAAAGCCGCGCGACTTAGTACATCCAGCCCCGCAGGAACCCCGCGACCCTCGGAGGCGTCCCCATGGGATCCCCGCGACCCGTGCAGCTCTCTATTGCGGACCTTCCCGTGTGCCAGCAGCAAGGCCTTCGCGTGCCACAGCTGGCACGCGTGCCATAGGTTCGCCATCGCTGCTTTAGGGTGTGCTGGAGCAGATTCAGTACTTCCAAAATAGCATTTTAACATCCTTTTGTCACTCTCACCTCTATTTATTGAAGGTGTCAAACAATTATGCAACTTGCGAAAGACAGACAACTTTTTCCTTTGCCATAAGAACATAAGAATTGCCAAACTGAGACAGACCAAAGGTCCATCAAGCTCAGTATCCTGTTTGCAGCAGTGGCCTACCCAGGTCCCAAGTACCTAGCTTTATCCCAAGTAGTAAAACATTTTATGCTGCTTATTCTAGGAATAAGTAGTGGATTTCCTCAAGCTATCTCAATAATGGCTTATGGATTTCTCTTTTAGGAATGTATCCAAACCTTTTTTAAACCCTGCTAAGATAACTGATTTTACCACATTCTCCGGCAACAAATTCCAAAGTTTAATTAGACATTGTGTGGAGAAATATTTTCTCTGGTTTGTTTTAAATCTACTACTTAGTAACTTCATCGTATGCCCCCAAATCCTAGTATTTTTGAAAAGAGTAAAGCAATTCACATCTACGCTTTTCACTCCACTCAGTATTTTATAGACCTCTGTCATATCACCCCTGAGCCCTCTCTTCTCCAGGCTGAAGAGCCCTAGCCGCTTTAGCCTTTCCTCATAGGGAAGTCGGCCCATCCCTTTTATCATTTTTGTTGCCCTTCTCTGTACCTTTTCTAATTCCTAACTATGCCTTTTTGAAATAAAATAAAAATACTATTGTCTAAAGGGGCAGCTCAATATGTTGGTGCCAAGATATAGATAACTAAAACAAAAGAAACTGTGGAAAAGATATTCTTAATGCAGGCTTTTATTTATTCTGTATTGAAAATATAGGAACAATGCACATATGCATAAAGTAAAGGGAACTCAGCACGGTCCATGTTTCAATGAACATATCTTCCTCAGGGGTCCTATGAATATGAATGTAAGCATAAAGAACTAATGGTGGTATATAAGCAAGTGAAATGCCAGAAATAAAGATGTGAATTAAACACAGTGACATGAGTGGATAGTGGATAAATGGTGTCATGTGAATTCCAATAAAATATAATACTATAATAAATGATGCTTAGATAAAATGTGAATATACCAAACTAGAGTGAGAGGACATTGGCTTAATAGGGTGATTCAGGCCGGGAATAAGGGGCAAAAGATTGAGTGAATGAAAAAAGATGTGCAAAGCTGGCTGGGATGTATCTGTGATAGTGACCAAAATGATAATGAAATTGTACATATCTAATGTTGGCTATTAAATCAGAGAAACAAATGTGGATGTTGAAAAATCACAGAAAAAAAAAATCCAACAAAACCTGCAGTAAACCAAGCAGCAAGCAAAAACCAAAACAAAAACTGCAGACCATGTACAGGATACAGGCACTGTTTAGTGCAACTTTAGTGAAAAAGTAAATATACAACCTTATTACCAACCAAGGGACACACTTTGCATCAAGCATCAGACTCTCAGAGGCACTTGATTAGTTTGTTGCATTTTATTGCTGTTTGTTCCAATACCTTATCCACCATGGACCCTTGAAGAAGGCGTGTTGTCCGAAACACGGACGTGTCGAGTCCCTTGGTTGGTAATAAGGTTGTATATTTACTTTTTCATAAAAGTTGCAATAAACAGTGCCTGTATCCTGTACATGGTCTGATGTTGAGAAATCAACATGAACGCTTAGAAAAATAAAAGTAAAAATTTTTTTAATAATCTAAAATACGATCATTTTATTTCAAAACTAAAAATAGCAAATCTAAACTTGAAGGTTAAAAATTCGAATCCCATTTGCGATAGAGGGTGGCAAGAGGTTTTCTTAGAACCTCATAGAAACATATGGCGATATGAATCTAGCAAAGATCCAAAAGCAGCCAGAATAAAGAAACACAATGGAGAGAAATTGCATCAGATGTTACTTTATGGGCTCCTTTTACTAAGGTGCGCCAGCGTTTTTAGCGCACGCAGGAAATTACTGCATGCTACGCGGAAAAACTAATGCCATCTCAATGCTGGCATCAAGGTCTAGCGCGCGCAGCAATGTAGAGCGCGCTATTCCGCGCGCTAAAGCCCTAACGCGGCTTAGTAAAAGGAGCCCTATATATTTAAAATATTTAAAATAAGCCTCCGAATACCCAATGATATAAATGAAACAATATGAAATATTGTAAAACAATGTGATTCAACCTCCATGTGACTGGTGGCGAAAGAGTACTTTGCAAGGAGATCTGTTAGCTAAAATATATATAAACATGTAAAATAAACTCTAAAATGGCAGACCAGAGACATCCGAGGAGAGATTATCCAAAATCAGAGCCAGACTAGGTGAAGGAGTGCAATGGATAGACTCATATTGATAGGGGACATGATCGAAACATTCAAGGTACTGAAGGGAATAGACTTAGTAGATAAGGATAGGTTGTTCACCCTCTCCAAGGTAGGGAGAACGAGAGGGCACTCACTAAAATTGAAAGGGGATAGATTCCGTACGAACGTAAGGAAGTTCTTCTTCACCCAGAGAGTGGTGAAAAACTGGAACGCTCTTGCGGAGTCTGTCGTAAGGGAAAACACCCACCAGGGATTCAAGACAAAGTTAGACAAGTTCCTGCTGAACCAGAACGTACGCAGGTAGGGCTAGTCTCAGTTAGGACGCTGGTCTTTGACCAAAGGGCCGTCATGTGAGCGGACTGCTGGGCATGATGGACCACTGGTCTGACCCAGCAGCAGCAATTCTTATGTTCTTATGTACATAAATAGCAAGAAATTATGCGAAAGATGTAAATAAAAAAATATAAATAAAAAAATGTGGATGCAAGCATGTAAAGCTAGTCAATGAGTGCCTGAGACTTACTGATTGCAAAACATACATTCTGCGAAATTGTGAGAAATGCCTTGGGGAAACACAAAGAGCTATAAGCTAGTACAAACTACGAACTTGGCCATTGTAGGAGAAACAACTAAAACCATAACAAAATAAACCACCAGTATAAAAAATAAATTAGTAAAACTTAGGACTTACCAGGTGCGTGCATTGTGCTACAAAGTCTGCGCTCTGATAAAATGGTAGTGCCACACAGCCAGAACACGGACTTTATGTACGTGGAAAAGTGACATCATAAAATGATGGGCCTGTGACGACAGTGTCTGATGAACGGTGTAGATGAGAACAGAAGGAAAAAACAGTGGTAATTGATTGTGCTGCAAGAGCTGCATAGTTGCCAGTTTGAAAAATCTTGTGAGATAACCTAGATATATCATGGTAAATGCAACCCTCTAGAAAAAGCAGGCAGAT
The DNA here is from genome assembly GCF_902459505.1 of Geotrypetes seraphini. Taxonomy (NCBI): domain Eukaryota; kingdom Metazoa; phylum Chordata; class Amphibia; order Gymnophiona; family Dermophiidae; genus Geotrypetes; species Geotrypetes seraphini. The sequence continues at coordinate 33,509,340 of NC_047088.1, forward strand.
GTAAATGCTGAAATGTGTTGATTTGGATAGCTATGAATGATTGTGGATGGTGAATGAGACTGGTGGAAAACTAAAAGGGAAACTAAAACTGCTCTGAACCATGTCAGCTTTACTCTTCAGTGTTTCTCACTGTAACACACATCCACATTAACACTACACCCATTCTTTATGTTTTACTCCCCTGGCTCCCACTGCATTTCTTCATCTACCAACAAGTTTATTATATCACATTCCCCTTCACTCCTGGCTGAATATCACTTTTCTCAGATAAAGAAACCAGGTCTATATCTTGCCCAGCTGCTGCTTGGGTTAAATCCTGACCAAACCTTTCTATAGAGCTGGGTTTGGAAAGTTCTCTTGCCAGAAGTTCTAGGCTAGCTTTGGTTCCTCCCATAGCTTGACCTTCTGAGGACAATAGGCTTCTGCCCTGTGACTTCAGTGCTGCATCAGGAATGAAGCTTTGGTTGAGAATGGAGCCATTCCTCCTTAGCTGCTGTTCTATTTACACCTGCAGGGACAGCTAGAATTCTCATTGGCTGTTCCCTAATTAGCCTGCCTGCTTTGAGTAAAACTTTACCTGGTGTGTTCTTAGGTGTAATTGTTTCCACCCCACCCCCTCTCTGGGGCTTTCTCTTTACCAGGAGAAGTGCGCTTTGGAATAAACTGCTGACTCACAGACTTCTCAGCTGAAGGCAAATAAGCTTTTGTTCCAGGGACGGCTCTGACTTTTGAAGCCCCAGGTTTAACCTGAGTGACATTATTACTGGGCTTCTCTTTAGTGACAGGGCTTGGCTCAGCCTTCACCTTAGGCAATATGCCGACTGTGTGCTTTTCCCTGTCACAATGCACAACTTTCTAAGCGCATTCTATAAAATGGTGTGTATAAATTCTAATGTGCAGATCTCAAAAGTGGGTGTGGCCATGGGAGGAGCATGGGCAGGTTGTGGGCATTCCTAGAAATGATATGCATTGTTATAGTGTATGCCTGATCTGCACAGAATTTAGGCATGGACATTTACACTAGGTTGTAGCTGGTATAATTGGTCACGCCTAAATTTTAGTCACGGGCTGGCCACTATGCCTATTCTATAAAGTGTTCCTAACTTTACGTGTGGTTTATAGAATAACGCTAATTGCATTTTTATTTCACACTGATTTTCTTGGCAGCACATATAGCATTTAGTGCCTTGGTGTCTAACCGCAGGCACCAATTTATAAAATAAGGGGGTATATGTCTTGAGGAATTAGACAGAAGTGGGGCCCCAAATACTAACCCCCAGATTCTATAAAGGTCACCCAAATTTGGATACTGATCTCAGATCTGCATGTAAACTAATTAGTTAACAAGCCAATAACAAGTTTTAAATAAGTTTAAGTTAAGTTTAAGTTTAAGTAAGTTTTAAGTTTAAGTTTATTAGGATTTTATATACCGCCTATCAAAGTTTTCTAAGCGGTTTTACAATCAGGTACTCAAGCATTTTCCCTATCTGTCCTGGTGGGCTCACAATCTATCTAACGTACCTGGGGCTATGGAGGATTAAGTGACTTGCCCAAGGTCACAAGGAGCAGCGCGGGGTTTGAACCCATAACCCCAGGGTGCTGAGGCTGTAGATCCAACCACTGCGCCACACACTCCTCATAACAACCAATTACTGATGTTAATTTGCACTAATTAGGATTTAATCTTGGATCTGCTAGGAAATTCTTTTCCACTCAGAGGGTGATGGATACCTGAAATGCGCTTCCGGAGGTTGTGATAGGACAGAGTACACTACCGGGTTTCAAAGAAGGATTGGATAAATTCCTGAAGGATAAGGGGATTGAGGGATATAGATAGAGGTAGAGATAGGCTATGAAAGGGTATAGATAGAAGGACAAGGGGGATTAAAGGGTTTAGACAAGGATCACCTTACAGGTCATGGACCTGATGGGCCGCCGCGGAAGCGGACTGCTGGGCGCGATGGACCTTTGGTCTGACACAGCGGAGGCAACTTCTTATGTTCTATAATGCTGTGCATCTAAATTGTCTCATGCAATTCAAAAGGGGGTATAGTCATGGGTGGATACAGAGGATAAGAACATAACATAAGAATTGTCATTCTGGGACAGACTGAAGGTCCATCAAGCCCAATATCCTGTTTCCAACAGTGGCCAACCCAGGTCCCAAGTACCAGGCAGAAACCTAAAGAGTAGCAACATTCCAGAGCCAAGATTGTGATGTCATAATGCCTCATTCCACCAGTGCTTAAGAGCCAACCTCATCAGTGATGTCACAATGGTTTGATTGTCCTATACTTGGCTCACATAAGAACATAAAAGCTGCTATACTGGGACAGACCGAAGGTCCATCAAGCCCAGTATCCCGTTTCCAACAGTGGCCAACCCAGGTCCCAAGTTCCTAGCTAGATCCCAAGTAGTAAAACAGATTTTATGCTGCTTATCCTAGGAATCGGCAGTGGATTTTCCCCAAGCCATCTCAACAATGGCCTATGGACTTCTTTTTTAGGAAATTATCCAAGCCTTTCTTAAACCCTGCTAAGTTAACAGATTTTCTCTGGCAACGAATTCCAGAGTTTAATTACACCTGTTTCTTTTTGGCAACTATTTAAACAAAAACTGTTTTGGTTTTAGTTTTTTAGATTTATAGATTACTTGGATTTAATTTTTAATTTTTTGTTTTTTGCTTTGTCTTTTCTTTGCTTTCCTATTTTCAATGGCGTCCTCTTCGTTTCTTGTTTTTATATATTTTGTGCGCCGTGCTGTTGGTAAATCGAAGTGCGGTTAAAACTTTTCATAAACATAAACATTTTCTCTGGTTTGTTTTAGATCTACTACTTAGTAGCTTCATTGCATGCCTCCGAGTCCTAGGGCTCCTTTTACTAAGGTGCGCTAGGGCTTTAATGTGCGGAATATCGCTCACTAGACCTTAACGCCAGCATTGAGCTGGCGTTAGGTCTAGAAGCGTAGCGCATGGTAATTTCTTGCGTGCGCTAAAAATGCTAGTAAAAGGAGCCCCTAGTATTTTTGGAAAGAGTGAAGAAGCATTCCAAAATTTAAGTGCAGTGTAATAGAATGTCAGGATTGCATCCTTAACCCCCACATCAGGAATTACGCTCTGTTTCAGCTGGTGTTAGTCCTTGCCCCAAAGTTGGGCGGGGAAATCTGTGCTAAGCCTGAAGCATCCTTTATAGAATAGCCCTTAACATGGATTCATCCCGGAACCTAACTCTGAATGCTATCTCATAAATACTAGCTATCACTTTTCTTTGCATTCCGTTGTAGATTTGGCTTTAACCTGGGCAGATGATTTTATAATGGTGAAACCAAGAAAGCAACTGTGAGGTCATTAAATTTGCGGACGACACCAAACTCCACAGCAGGGTTAGAACCAAGGAAGACTGTGAAAACCTGCAAAGGGACTTAACGAGATTGGAAGACTGGGCAAGAAAATGGCAAATGAGTTTTAACACTGAGAAATGCATGTAGGGAAAAAGAACCCGATGTTCAACTATAAAATGGGGGGATCGTTGCTGGGGGTGAGCAAACTTGAAAGAGACCTGGGGGTGATGGTGGACACAACATTGAAAGCATCAGCACAGTGTGCGACAGCCTCAAAGAAAGCGAACAGAATGTTGGGTATCATCAAAAAGGGTATCACGACCAGGACGAAGGAAGTCATTTTGCCGCTATATCAGGCGATGGTGCACTCACATCTGGAGTACTGTGTCCAGTACTGGTCGCCGTACCTCAAAAAGGACATGGCGGTGCTTGAGGGAGTCCAGAGAAGAGCGACAAAGTTGATAAAGGGTATGGAAAACTTCTCATATGCTGACAGATTGGAAATGCTGGGGCTATTCTCCCTGGAAAAGCGGAGACTTAGGGGAGACATGATAGAAACCTTCAAAATCATGAAGGGTATAGAGAAAGTAGACAGGGACAAATTCTTCAGGCTGTGGGGAGCCACAAGCACAAGGGGGCACTCGGAGAAATTGAAAAAGGATAGGTTTAGAACAAATGCTAGGAGGTTCTTTTTCACTCAGAGGGTGGTGGACACATGGAACGCACTCCCGGAGGCTGTAATAGGCCAGAGCATGCTACAGGGGTTCAAGGAGGGTCTAGATAGGTTCCTAAAAGAAAAGGGGATTGAGGGGTACAGATAGAAGTAGAGGTAGGTTATAGGATTAGACAGAAACCACTTCACAGGTCATGGACCTGATGGGCCGCCGCGGGAGCGGGCCGCTGGGCGCGATGGACCTCTGGTCTGACCTAGTGGAGGCAACTTCTTATGTTCTTAAATAATTGGCAACAAAATCACCTCCAAAAAATGACCACTGTAATAGTAAACAAACTGCTTAATGCCAAGCCTCAGAGACCTAGTATTCAAGCAGCGAACTGCTGGATACACAGTCAGGTCAGAGTCTCAGTCACTGGCTAATGGCAAGTACATGAAAGTACTATTTCCTTTTTTCTTTTTTGTAATTTTTAAATTGTGATTTTAAGTTATTTAAATATTTCTTTAAAAATGTTTTTGTTGAAAACATCAAACATTCAACGATAGTGCGTATCCTGAAAACAGCACTTATCTTTATAGTAGTAACTGTCGGCGCTGCACTTGAGACCCGACGGGGCCACCGTTTCACCTGTGCTGGCTTTGTCAGGGGAAAATGCAACAACAGTGTGGAACAGGATTTGACCTTGTTTCGACCAAGACTACTCTCAAAATGGCGCCATTTTCTTTGCATGCCATTGTAGATTTGGCTTTAACCTGGGCAGATGATTTTATACTCTAAACTAAACTAAACCTTAGGTTTGTATACCGCGCCATCTCCACAAGCGTAGAGCTCGGCACGGGTTACAGGGTTAGGTTGAAAAGGAGCTACAATGAAGGGTTATAGGAAAGGAGCTAGGAAGATAAAGAGGGACAGGGAGCCAAAAAGCGGGAAGTGTTAGATTTTTGAAAAGAGCCAAGTTTTCAGGTGTTTGCGGAAGGATTGGAGGGAACTTGAAATTCTGAGCGGGGATGTGAGGTTATTCCAGAGTTCTGTGGCTCTAAAGGGGAGGGATGTTCCTAATTTTCCTACGCGGGATATACCTTTTGTAGAGGGGAATGATAGTTTCAGTTTTTGGGAGGATCTAGTGGAATTAGGGTTAGAGGAATTCCAGAAGAGTGGGATAACGGGAGGGAGGATGCCATGTAGGATCTTGAAGGCTAAACAGGCACATTTAAAGAGGACTTTACTCACACTTTATTTTGCAAAGATATTATAGAAGATAACATTTGTGAGCGCAGAAAGCAGTGTACATGAAGATACTATTGCAGAGTTTGTTATGTCACAGTTTATTTGCTTTAATTGAGACTCTTTTACTTAGTAGTGTTTTATGTGCTATTGACATAAGAACATACGAACAACCATACTGTTTCAGACCACTGGTCCAACAAGCCCAGTAACCCGTTCTCACGGTGGCCAATCCAGGTTACTAGTACCTGACTAAAACCCAAGGAGTAGCAACATTCCACAGCTGAGATTGTGATGTCATAATGCCTCATTCCACAGTACTTCAGAGCCAACCTCATCAGTGATGTTACAATGGTTTGATTGTCCTATACTGGGCTCACATAAGAACATAAAAATTGCCATACTGGGTCAGACCAATGATCCATCTAGCCCAGTAGCCCATTCTCACGGTGGCCAATCCAGGTCCCTAGTACCTGGCCAACACCCAAGGTGTAGCAACATTCTATGCTATCGATCCAGGGCAAGCAGTGGCTTCCCCCATGTCTTTCTCAATAACAGACTATGGACTTTTCCTCCAGGAACTTGTCTAAACCTTTCATAAAACCAGCTACGCTATCCGCTCATACCACATCCTCTAGCAACGCGTTCCAGAACTTAACTCTGAGTGAAAAAAAATTTCTCCTATTGGTTTTAAAAGTATTTCCCTGTAACTTCATCGAGTGTCCCCTAGTCTTTGTAATTTTTGTCGGAGTGAAAAATCGATCCACTTGTACCCGTTCTACTCCACTCAGGATTTTGTAGACTTTGATCATATCTCCCCTCAGCCGTCTCTTTTTCAAGCTGAAAAGCCCTAACTGTTTTTTTTCCTCATATGAGAGGAGTTTCATCCCCTTTACCATCTTGGTCGCTCTTCTTTATATGTTTTCTAGTGCCATTATATCTTTCTTCAGAATTGAACGCAATACTCCAGGTGAGGTCGCACCATGGAGCGAAACAGCAATACGTTCCATTTTTCCTCGGCAGATCAACCCCACCACAGCAAGTGACATGCCGCTTACTTCTGATGGCCTCAACAGCTGGAGGCTCACTCGCATCTCCTCCATTTGAGTCTTGTAGGCCCTGTCCAATGGGATGTTCAGACACAAGACTGTTCCAAATTCCATCTGCTCAAATTCCAAACTGGAATCTCCTTGGATTTAAGTGACGAAACTACATAAATGGAATTCGAATTTTGATAGCTATGTGAGCTCCTCTACAAAGAGTAAATCAATTTGGGTTTGTTTGCAGATTTTTTACACTTTTTCCCCATTTAGAGAGTTTTTTTTAGGTTTATGTCAGACATTTGGAAAAAATTTTTAATATTCTTCAGAATGTTTTACATCAACAAATGAATTGTACATGTGTTCATAGGTTATTGTATGGTAAATCAATTTTGTGTGCTGTAAATATATTTTAAGGTGTTCTTATAAATTGAATTTGTGCTAATGGATGCACATCTCTAGGGCATAATTTAACTATTTTAAATTCTATTATGTTGTATTCTTGGGAGGAGCAAATTGGCTAGGCATATCCACAATAGAGTGGAAGCAGGATTGATGTGTCAGGGCTGTCTTGAACACAGTCAGGGCCTGCCAGTTGCTCTGACTGGATCAATTACATTGGTTTCCATTATCCAACTGCTGTAATTTTTAATGCAAATTGTCTAGTATATATGCTCAGTTAATTTTTTACAGATATTATCTCATTTTAATTTTTTGTTTTACGTACTGGAGGATCACAGGCTGACTTTTAGGCAGACTTCCCTGAATTGTTTATCCAGGGTTCACTGTAGTTGTGATTTCTGCTTTTCTGTTGACGGTCTCTTGTCTGTCCTGAACTGACAGATAATAAGTACATTTTCTATTCAATAAACGCGGCTGTTTTGCTTTCATATTGTATTACAATTTACTTGTGCTCCATTTTGAGTCCAAGTGTATTAATTTAGTAACTTCGTGCCTTTTCTCTAAAGGGTCAGACAATCCCTTCTTTCAGTTCAGGAGCTGGGAGTCTGATAGCAGTAGCCTTCATTCACCACTACTCAGGGATTCTTTTTTCTCCTATTTTTATTTATATATTACCAATGGTCCCTCTTCACTAGTATTACAGTAATGCTCCAGATCCAGTGAGCCATGCACCATGGGTTCTAAATAGCCACCAGAAAGTAAAGGAGCTAAAAGCCACACATCAGCCCAGCGCAAGGCTCTGCAGTCTGCCGCCCTCCCTGTCCTCAGGCTCATATTTCTACTGATGATCGTAGGTTGTGGTGCAGCGGGCAAGAGCGAGAATTCGCGAGGACCATTAAGGAAGCCGCTCAGCACTGAGCAGCAGCGCAAAATCGCACGCCTGCTTCTGCTTCTTCTCAGCGGCCAAAGATGCTCACAGGCAGCCAGTTAACAGCGGGGCAGGAACTTGGAAAGTTTGTTCCTGCCCACTGCACCTCCACTGATGATCACCAGTACAAGTATGAGCTGAGGCTAGGACAGGGAGGTCGGCAGGCTGCAGAGCCTTGAAGGGATCTCCCTGCCATGATAAGTTTAGTGGCCACAGCTGTGGTCGCCCTTTCCCCCACCCCCCCTGAACGATCGCCAGTAGGAGGAATGCCCAATCCCTTCTGCCGGAACCCATCCTGTAGATCGTGGCAGGAGGGATGCCCAGTCCCTCCTGCCCAGCAACCCCCCCCCCCATAGATCTCCGGCAGGATGATGCCCAATTCCTCCTGCTGGAACCCCCCCAGGAGATCATAGTAGAAGGGATGCCCAATCCCTCCTGCCAGAACACCCCCCATAGATCACATCGCCCCTCAGGCTCCCCCCACCCACCCCCACCTGAAACTCCTCACCCATACTACAAACCCTCCTAACCCCACCCAAACCCCCCCGGACCACTCTCTAACCTTCTTTGAAGGCTGGATGGCCGGATGTTTCCTCAGGCAGGCCCGTCTCCGCCTGAATAAGGTACGCCTGCTCCTTCCCGGTGCATTGTGGGATGCACCGGGGAGGGGCTTAAGGCCTGATTGGCCCAGGTGCCTAAGGCCCCACCCATAGGAGGGGCCTTAGGCGCCTGGGCCAACCGGAATCTTAGCAATAAACTCAGCGGCGACCCGATTCTCTAACCGACGTCTGTAACATGGATGTTGGTTAGAGAATCATGTTGTTTTTAGGCGAGCTTAGGCGCAATTCTGTATAGAACGCCCATCAGCTTCTGAGACCAGGCATCCTATACAGAATCCAGGCCTAGAAGTACAGTTTACATTGGATGAGGATGAAATCTTTGAGTTAGAACAGACTACTGATTATCAATGGAATATATTGACATGCACATTACTCAAAAAATGCCCCCTAACCACATTCACTTTTAGGTACACATTGGACAAAGAACATGACACTCCAAAGTCGTGTGCCTTTCAATTAACTCCAATTAACATCAATTATGAGTTAATTACCAATTCAATTAAGCCTATTAATCAATTAAGTTGTGTGCATACATTGGCTATGCACACTGATTTACACACACGACTTAAGTGCAATATATAGAATTTGGGGGTTTGTCCCTAGAAAAGGAAATGCAAGTGATTTACTTCTATGGAATTCATCATACGTTCATGTAACAATATGCAATGTGTTAGCCACTGCAGATGGTATCTCAATTGCTTGTCTCAGTTTTCAGACATGAATTTAACCAAAGAAAATTTTCTCCAAAATGATTTTCCCTAATTTCTTAACTCAGATACAGTGACCATGAAGAACCAAGTGGATGCTCTAGTACGGAAGGGTTTTCATACATTATGGAGGCTGCGTACTATCAGAGTGTATTTTGATGCTTCAACGTTCAGATTGCTGGTACAATATCTGGTATTGATTCAGATGGACTATTGCAATAGTGTTTATCTGGCAGGTACACAAAATTTTTTTACATAGATTACGCATTATTCAGAATGCAGCAGTTCGACTTATTTGCAATTTGAAAAAGTTCGATCATATTACTCCCTTTATTTCGCGAATTGCATTGGCTGCCGATAGAGACCTGGGTGCAGTTCAAGTTTGGCTGCCTTTGTGACAAAGTTTTGTTTGGTCTTACCCCTAATGACCTTGTTGATTTGTTCACATTTGCTAATATTAAATATAGTAGACGGTCACATGTTTATTCACTTTTCCATCTGTCAAAGGGTGTAAATTCAAAAGATGCCATCTTCGCCTTCTGTCTTATCAAGCAGCATCTTGGGATAAGGATTTAAATCTTTTAATCAGGACTTCTAGTACCTATTAAATATTTAGAAGACATTTGAAAATTTACTTGTTTGCTAGATATATAGGTAACTAAAATACTTCATCTAACGGTAAATTCTTATGTTATGCTATGTTATGAATGCACTTTCTGGGCAACCCGCAAATGTAAGTGGTAAATGGAGATCGAAAAACAGCCCTGCACTCAGAGCAGAAAACATAACAAGATCTATTCTAAGATAGATTCCATGCCTGAAACATTAGACTGTCCCCAACCTAAGAGATTCTGGGGTTATTCTAAGAATGAATCAGAATTCTTCAATCACCATGAGCTTATGTGAACTTTAATGAGCACTTTAACTGTGTAAATAAAGAGATCTAAAGATACTATAAACCATACTGTCAGAAATAGCAATCACGTTCCTTGTGAGGCCTCCTGTTAAAAAGCATCTCACAGCTGGAAACAAATGATTCTCTATAACATTGTAAATAACCTCTAAGCCTACTCCTAATTAAATGGAAGCTTTACTTTCTCACAGGCATAGAATCTATGAACCAATTAAGAAAATATCATTCCTTTGCCGAGAGATTTGTGCCGTCCCTTCTTAGGATGGAATTTTCATCGAAGAAAAGCCACACAGGCATAGTGGTTTGGCAGTAATGAGACTTTTTTTTTTTCCCTTTTTTTCTTTAAGCAAATTGTGCACCTGGTACCTGCAAAAATATAGCCAGGGCATTTGAAAAATTACTCCAGTGCTGTGCATTGCCATGAAAATTTATCTTGGAGATGATTTTATTGCATGGTTACCCCAGGCAATTAAATCAATAAATCTTAACTGTCAGGAACACTGGCTGGGCGCCAGGAATAAATGAAATGCAGAGAATCAGTAAATAAAAGCTTCCTGACAACTCATTCCAGAAATTATTTAGCAGTTGGGGCTTTCTGGTTCTCATCTGTGGCAGCTATTGACATCTTTTCTGAGACACCTTCCTGTTTTGGTTATGATAACACCTCAACATATGTCACGCACAGAATAAGGAGAAATTATACAGATAATTGATGCCTCGGTTTTAAAAATGACACTCGATTACAGAGATGATATTAAATCAATGTTCCTTGTTTCGGGAGCTGAGGGGTAGAAGTGAAGACCCAACAGTTTGCCCCTGCTCCTTTGGATATTCAGTTCAACTAGACCACAAACTTTCTTTTGCTACTGTTTGGGGATGTGTTCCCTATTTTCATCCCCTTTAAATTCACCTTGCCAGTCAGTTAGAGTCCTCAGCTAGGGACTGTGTACAAAGTCATGGACCCCCAAGTCTGGCTGCTAGGTGTTACCGATGTAGGATGACAGAATTTTTTTCCTTGCCCAGGGGCTGTTTGTGTTGTCTCTGCAATATCCTCAGTCCCAGGGAGAGGAAGATGTGAGTTGGACATTAAACTCAGATCCAATTGGGAGAGGTGGAGCAATTAGATAGGCTCGTAATTGCAACGTATGCTAGCATTTCCACCAGGAAGTTATCTACAGTGCTGTCACACATATAAATAATGTGTGTCAACACACTCTGTAGATGCTATAAACGAGTGGTTTTCACTCATTTTTAAGTTGGGCCCCTTTGAAACCAAGTGAGCAGCAGGAGACCCACCAAACATCTTCCCATGTGAAGCCACAGCCAGCTGACCAACCTGCCTTCAAACTTATATCCTCAAAGAGGTGGACATTTCCAAATGCATTCTCTTCATCTATTAAGACATGTCTTGTCCTTCAAACGTGCAGCTCTTCCCCTCATGCATTTCCTCCCTTCTGTCATGAACTTGGGTAGAGAGGCAGGGTGTAGCAGAAAAAAAAGCCAGAATGATGATGAGGGCTGTCCTAGAGGTATCCAGAGACCACCATAGGTTACGTCAATGCATTGAAAAACAGTGCTATAAGCAGTAGCTATTAACCATTAGTCAGATAAGAATTTGTCTTTCTGTAGGAATGTTTCTTTCCTCTTCTAGAATCTTTCCCACATTTATGGTGCTTTTTCTTCAGTTCAGTTCTTTTTTCTTCTTCTGAACCCTTGTATTTATTTCATTAACCCTCCTCATAGATGTGATTGTTGTTGCATGCACACTGTACATGAGTTACTTAATCTGTGGTCCTGTGGTTTCTCTGAGGTTCAGGAGCTTTGACTAAAACAAAGGCCAGGGAATAATATGGGCCTTTTTGTTCTGAAATGGCTCTGCATCCAAATTCTAAAGCAGGTGAAGGGAATTTATTGGATTTCCTTTAAGTGTCCCTTGGGAAGTTGGAAAGGTTACAGTACAGCTAGGGTTACCTACTGGTTCCATTTTTCAGTCCAGACTGCTAGAGTTCTACTTAAACCAGTGGTTCCCAACCCTGTCCTGGAGGGCCACCAGGCTAATTGGGTTTTCAGGCTAGCCCTAATGAATATGCATAAGAGAGATTTGCATATAATGGAAGTGACAGGCCTGCAAATCTGCTCCATGCAGATTCATTAGGGCTATCCTGAAAACTCAATTGGCCTAGTGGTCCTCCAGAACATGGTTGGGAACCACTGACTTAGACCTGTAGAACTAGGGCTTAACATTTAAAAGCACTTATGTTCATGCTTATTAAGAAATTTACTATATTGCCTTTGTACATAAATATCAAGATTACATTACATTACATTACATTAGGGATTTCTATTCCGCCATTACCTTGCGGTTCAAGGCGGCTTACAAAAAGATTTATAAAATGGGGTTACAATGTAGGAATTGAAGTTACATTAGAGTGGCAGTTAGGTAGTTTCGAGGTAAGGATAATTACAGTTTACAGTAAATTGTGTACATGGAGGTAAAATTAGGTGAAGTTAGGGTTGATTTAGGAGTTTCTTAAAAAGTATTGTTTTTATTTCTTTTCTGAATGTCTTGTAGTCTGATGTGGTCATCAGTAGTTTGGAAATTCGGGTATCCATTTTTGCGGCTTGAGTGGCTAGGAGGCCATCGTGAAGTTTTGATCTTCTTACTTCATTGATCGGGGGGGGTATGAATGGGGAGTGCGTTTTTCTGTGTCTGAGTGTGGATGTTTGGTTGAGGCGGTTATTCAGGTAGGAAGGACTGTCTCCGTTTAGGGATTTAAATAGCATGCAGTAGAATTTGAATTGTATTCTTCCTTGGATTGGTAGCCAATGTGAGTTGATGTAAGCTTCTGTGATGTGGTCAAATTTTCTTAATGAGAAGATGAGTCTCAAGGCTGTGTTTTGGATTGTTTGAAGTTGTTTGATCATAGTAGCAGGGCATGGGAGGAATAGGATGTTGCAATAGTCTAGCAGTCCTAGGATTAGAGATTGTACTATAAGCTGGAATTGATTTCTTTCAAAAAATTTCCGGACTTGTCTCAAATTTCTCATGATTGTGAAGGATTTCTGGATTGTATTATTTATTTGTGGTTGCATGGTACAGCTTCTGTCTAAGGTCATTCCTAGTAGTTTTATGGTGGTTTGGATGGGGTAGTTGATAGAGTTGATTTCTAAATTTTTTGAGGTTTGGATTTTGTCATTTTCGAATAGGATGAGTTTGGTTTTGTCTGGGTTGAGTTTAAGTTTGTGATCTTTCATCCAGATCGTAACTGTATTAAGTATTCTGTGTAGGATGTTTGGCATGGTGGGTTTAGGTTGATCGTAAGGTGTGAGGATGGTAATGTCGTCCGCGTAGCTGTAGGTAATTATACCTAGATTGTTCAGATGTGTTCCGAGAGAGGCAGTGTATAGGTTGAAGAGGGTGGGTGATAGTGGGGAACCCTGTGGTACTCCGCAGGGGTTTGCCCAAGGTTCTGATTTTACGTTGTTTGATTTTACGCTGTAGGTTCTGGATTTTAGGAAGCCTTCAAACCAAGCGTATACTTTATCAGAGATACCTATTGTGTCCAAAATTTGCAGAAGGATATTGTGATCCACTAGGTCAAAGGCTGCGGTTAGGTCTAATTGTATAAGGAGCATTTTTTTCCCTGTGCTGAGGTGTTGTCTGATTGTGTCCATAAGGGAGGCTAGGAGAGTTTCTGTGCTGAAATTGGATCTGAAGCCAGATTGTGTGGGGTGGAGTATGTTATGGTCATCCAGATAATTAGTGAGTTGTTTGGCCACTAGGCCTTCTGTAAGTTTGACGTATAGCGGTATTGAGGCAATAGGTCTGAAGTTGGAGGGTTGGTCTGGTGGTCCTTTTGGATCTTTTTGGATTGGAGTGATGATGATTTTGCTGAGTGCAGTGGGGAAAATGCCATCCGTGAGCGTGGATTGAATCCATTGTAGAAGTAGTGTTCGGAATTTTACACTGGAGGTGGTGAGGAGGTATGAGGGGCAGTGGTTGTAGTCACAGGAGGCGTGGCTGTATTTTTTGTAGAGGTTATTGAAATCAGGCCATTGTATGTTGGTGAATTGAGACCAAGATCTGTCTGCTGCGGTTGAATCTTTTTCTGTGGGGTGAGTTGTGATTATGCTTAGGAGGGATGGGGTAGAATCGAGGGTGGCTCTGGCATTGATAATTTTGTTCTTGAAGTGATCAGCTAGGAGGGTAGCTGATGGGGGTGGGGTATTGTTTGTGGTTGTGTAGGGTTTGGTGTCTGTCAGATCTTTTAAGATTTGGAAAAGTTTTTTGGTGTCTTGGAATTCTGTGCCTATTAGATTTGAGTAATGAGTTTTCCTTTTGTCTTTTAGTAGTTGTTTATATTGTTTGTTGATGTTTTTCCAAGCAGTTTTTGTTTGTTCTAGGTTTGTTTTTCTCCATTTTCTTTCTAATCTTCTACATTGTCTCTTGAGTTGGAGCAGTTCATTGTCAAACCATGGGTCTGATCTTCTGTTGGTTTTGGTTTTGGTTTGTAGTGGGGTTAGTTCATCTAGGATGTTGGTGGACATATGTTTCCAGTGAGAGATGAAGTTTTTGGGGTCTTGGTCTTGGAGTGATTCATCTACTTTTGACCAGAAGGTGGTTGGTTCGATATATTTGCGTGAGGTGTATGTTCTTTTTATGTTAGGTTGAGATGTGGTTTTGGTCCTGTTCCAGTTGATTTTGAAGTTGTAGGTGAAGTGGTCTGACCAAAGCGATGGGGACCAGGTACCTTTGGGGGTTTGAATTACTGGGGTTGATCGTTGATACGTCATGAACGCTGCAATGTCCAGTTGATGACCTTTTTCATGTGTGGTTTGTGGGTTTAGGATTTGGAATGACAGGGCATTGAGGAAGGATAGACAGTTTTTTGCTGGTGTGGAAGTTGGGTCATCTAGGTGAAGGTTAAGGTCTCCTAGGATAAGGTTGTATTCCGCAGTTAAGGAGTTTTGGTAAATGAAGTTTTCAAATTCCGGTCTCGCTGTGGTCCAGTTTCCTGGTGTTATATAGCAGAGCATGCAGTTTAATGAGTTATTTAGAGTAGTGCTTGTGAGATGGCAGGCGAGAAAGTCCATTTGTGGGGTGGATGTTTTTTCTAGTATGTTTAGGGTAAGGGAATCCTTGGTTATTATTGCTAGACCTCCTCCTCTTTTTTTTTCTCTGCATGTCACTGATATTTTGTATCCCTGAGGGCATACCTCGGTTATTCTAGGGTCTGTGTCTGAGGTTAGCCAGGTTTCTGTGAGGAAGAGACAGTCTAGGTTTTCTGTTGTTATCCAGTTTTTTATATGGTCCGTTTTGGGTCCTATGGCTCTGATGTTTACATATGCACAGTTTATGGAAGCGATGTCTGTTTGCTGATTGTGTTCCGTTTCAGGGTAGATGAGGGTTTTGGGGTGATGTTGGGTTTTGGTTTTGTGGTGTGCAGGTCTTCTTCTCCATGTTATGGTGATAGGGTATTGAGTGCTTGGGTGTTGGTTCGAGTTTTCTGTTGTGAGGGGTCTCCTGTTGAGGTTCTGGCTGTTGGTTGCATAGGAGCTTGTGGGAAGAGTGGGTAGGTTGTTTGCTCTTACTTTCCAACTGGTAATGAGGAGGATTATTAGTAGGGTGGCATGAGTATGTGCTTTCTGGGATAACTTCATTTTGGTGATTGGGGATGTGGTCTTGTGCTGGTTCAGGGTGCTGGCAAGGGGTGATTGTGTTCCCTGTTGTGTGGAAAATAGGTCTTGAAGGTTGGTCCTTTCTGGCTATGGGAGGCGGGTCTAGCCTCTTTTGCGGCTCTGGGTCGTTGTATTGTGTTAAGATCGTTCCTAAAGTCCAAGGATGATGATTTGCGGGGCCAGTGAGTAAAAGAAAACTTAACTGTAATTAAATTAAATAAGGAAACCTTGTCCTGCGCGTTGCCGCTGAGCCTTTTAACTGGCTCGGCGGTGGAACGTGGGGGAAGGGGCGGAGTGCGCTCCCACGTCTCCCTTCCTCTGCTCGGTCCAGGTGCGGCTGCCGGGGCTGGTGAGTAAAAGTAAACTTAACTGTAATTAAATTAAATAAGGAAACCTTGTCCTGCGCGTTGCCGCTGAGCCTTTTAACTGGCTCGGCGGTGGAACATGGGGGAAGGGGCGGAGTGCGCTCCCACGCCTCCCTTCCTCTGCTCGGTCCAGGTGCGGCTGCCGGGGCCGGTGAGTAAAAGTAAACTTAACTGTAATTAAATTAAATAAGGAAACCTTGTCCTGCGATGGGTTACAGACTAATGCTGAAACAAATAAGAAAGGAGAGCCAAATTTTAAGAGGAAAGAACAGAGAATATAAAATCAATTATGCTCAAATTTGAGTCATGGCCGACATTACTGCAACCCACTCCTGCCAAAATCATCTGACATCTTTTTGAAATAAATGTGTCTTCAAAGCCACTCACAACTTAGCTACATTTCTTTCCTGCCTAACCGATAGGAGCAAGGAATTCCACAAAAATGGGGCCAGGTAGATATAAAGCTCTGTCATGAGCCAAAACTACTCCTGTAGAAGAAACCAAAGGAATGCTCAGATGTAATTCGAGCCAAAGCGGAGAGTGCAAGATGGAGTACATGGAATAAAACCAGCAGATAAATAGGATCGAATCCCTGAAGCGCATGATTTATAAGGCCCAAAATTTTTGAATAAATGTTGTATAAAACAGAGTGCCAATGATGCTGATAAAGAAACAGGGATAGTTGATCAAACCATTAATGTGGAACAGATTACCTTTGTGATTAAGGTCACTGAGTTGACTGCTTAACCCAACCCTCCTCCCAGCTTAAAGCAAATTTATTTACACAGACCTTGTAGGTGTAGGCTGAGGGTGGAGTATTAGCATACTAATACTGTATGTTTGACTTTGTGCATTGGGTTTCTTGATTTATAGGTCAAAAATTTGTTTAATAGTGTATTTTAAAAATGTTTTTATAATTTTTATATATGTATAATGTAACCCACCTAGTTAATAGTTGGACTATAAATGAAATAAATAAACCTATCAGCATGGCATAGTATCCTAATAGCTGAATTTTGCAAGGCCTAAAGCCTCTAAAGATGAACCTGTGTAAACAATATTGCAGTAGTCTAATTGAGAGGTGGCTAGTGTATATAATAAAGTAAGCTGAGAAAGAATATCAAAATAGCTCAGAACTTCTCAATGCCCCTTCCCCACCCCCCAAGGTCTTAAAACATTTTTCTGGATAGATCACCTGTTATCTTGATATGTTCAGCTGGCAAGGTATACCCTCCAATTTTCAGTGGGCATTATCCAGATAGTGCTGCTGAAAATTATTACTGAGCAATAGCAATGGCAAACATACTTAACATGCAGTAAAGAATATCTCAATGTTGTAATTGCACAGGATATGTCAGGCACACCCCCCAACAACTACCACATAACCTTTGTGTGTATGTTTAAAAATGCGTGATATAGCGCCTTTCAATAGATACAATCAAAGCAGTTGACAAACAATATAAAACAAGAGAAAAAGAAAGGAAATATCATTATAAATAGGAGATAGGAATGGTAGAAGCAAGAACCCCCTCACCCCCTTACCATACATTAGGTTTTGCTGATAAAGGGCCCCTTTTATCAAACCACAGTACAAGTTTTTTTTTAACCACGGGCCTACGAGGTAAATGCTCCAATGCTCTTTCAATTCCTATGAGTGTCGGAAGATTTACCTCGCTGGCCCACGGTAAAAAGCTCTACTGCGGTTCAATAAAAGCAGCCAAAGTCTATTAAGGGCAAAAGCTTACCACACTTTAGTAAAAAGATCCCTAAAATAGGTCAATAAATAGCCAAATTCCCTTTGGGGCAATCCGGGAGGGATACTATTACCTCTTAGGTCAAATGTGTTTCCCTTTTTCTAATGTCCAATTTTTTAAAGAATATATACAGTAAACTGGGTTTGTCATGGTGAATTCTTTTAAGTAGTGGCATACTGAGGGCTGCAGTGCCCAGGTAGCAGTATTCACATTGGCCACATTGCATGCATACATACACATCACTTCAGGCCCTCCGTCCTCCTCCCAGGTGATCCAGTCCAAGGTATCAGCAGGAGAGATCCGTGGGCCCGGTTCTTCTCTAGTCCTGCTCATCCTGTCACCTGTGCCTCTCCCGCCAGCTGTTTGACCTTCCTGGTGTTCTGCAAATTCCTACTGCAGAACAGAAAAGATGCTAGAAACAAGAGGAAAAGGTTAGAGAAGCACTTGACATGGCACTGACTCCACTCCCCTCCTGTTAGCTGAAAGAGCTAGAAGAGCTAGAAGAGTGAGAAAGGAAAGGAATGGTAGATGGTGCCTATGAGCAGTTCCTGTATTCAAAACATCAGAGCCCAGGCTCATAGAGCCCCCATCCAATATTTGGATTATTAAGCAATAATTATGACTCTCCTCACCAATAATTTTCTTATAAGACGCATAATTAGATATACTATTAAAATATTCATTCAGGGGTCAACATTCAAAGTGATTTAAGCAGGCAGGAGAGCCTTCTGCTCACTTTAATCACTTAGGTTGACTATCAGCCAATATTCAGCAGCACTTAAGTGGGTAGTTTGACTGAATATCAACACTAGTCGGCCATTTTGGAACTGGACTGCACAGCATAGGAGTGCTATGGGGTGGAGTCAGTGAGGAGCAGGCAGTTTTGCAGGTGCTGGTAATGTTCAGTGCTCCTGTCCACAAAGCTAAGTGAGCATCTAGGACCATATAGAAAGCAGTCTTAACTTTGCCCACTAAGCTATATGGGTGCTAGTGGGTGCTAGCCCTGAATATCAACCAGCATATCACTTACGAGTACAGCCTCAGAGGTCTAGTCTCCCCCCTTCCCTTCCAGCCCCCCCTGATTCAAGTTGCCTCTTCCTCCCCTTGAAGAGACCTCCACCCCCCCCAAGCAAGAACTCTCCAATGCCTCCGTAGGGCTGACAGGCCTATCTTTAAAATCATAGATGGTATAGGAGGTCCAGTGATGCCCCTTGCAGCACTGGCCTTAAGATGGCCCCATGACCTTTAGAAGCAGTCTCCTGGTACAAGTGCTCATGGGCTATGTAGCGTATCCCGTCCCCCCACACCCATCGTTGCTGGAAATATATTGTAAACAAAAATTCAAATGGTGAAGATTAAAGAGAATTCTTTCAAAGATAGAGTGTATAGAGAATAACTATGAACCAAATGTTTGCTTATAGTTGAACAGTGGAAACAGCATATATTCAGCTGATGATATTCAGTTAATTTGTACAGATGTCTCCGACCCAGGCTGCTGCCATCATAAATTTCAGTCATGGCATCTTGGCAAAGTCACAAATTGAAGCTTAATCCAGCTAAAACTGAATTACTCTGGGTGGCCAGATGGAAGAGGGAATTATTGGTTTTCTCTACTATTCTACAATTTGAAATTGAGCCCAAGAAGGTTATTTTTTGGTTTAGAAAGCCAGTTGGATCGCTAAGCATGAATCCACATATATCAAATGTAATATAAACTTATTTTGCCATCCTTAGATGGTATTCATCATAAGACACGTGGGGCAGACTTTAAAATCTCAACATGCATACCATGGAGAAAATGTGGAAATGGGAGATATGATAGACTCATTTAAATACCTCAAAGGTATAAATACACAGGAAGCTGGCCTTGCTCACTGCAAAGAAGTTTCTGGCATAAAAGGATGAGGCTGAAAGGGGGGTAATAGACTCAAGAGTGGGGGTCGCTTCTTAAAAGCGGTTCATGTTTATACTGCTAGCTGTTGGAAAGGAAATATTTAGACGCTATGATATGCATCTTGGAACAAGAACATTTTTAGTTTAGTCTTGAATTTGTCAAGTGAATTTTCGAGACGGAGCTGAGGGGGCACGGCTGAGAGCTGCCAGTCTCACATTACGCCTCTCCTCAAGTTGCTTCATTGGCTCCCCGTCCATCTCCGAATACAGTTTAAACTCCTCTTGCTGACGTACAAGTGCATTCGCTCTGAAACTCCCCCATATCTCTCCTCACTGATCTCCCCCTATGCTCCTCCCCGTGATCTCCGTTCTTCGGGCAAGCCCCTCTTATCTGTACCCTTCTCTTCCACTGCCAACTCCAGACTCTGTCCCTTCTTTCTTGCGGTGCCGTATGCCTGGAACAGGCTGCCTGAATCAACACGTCATGCTCCCTCTGTAGCAGCGTTCAAATCCAAGCTAAAAGCCCACTTTTTTAAAATCTGTTTTCAACTCCTAACTCCCACTCAAAGCTGTCAAATACCTATACCAGGGGTAGGCAATTCCAGGCCAGGTTTTCAGAATATTAACAATGAATATGTATGAGATGGATTTGCATGCACTGCCTCCTTTAGATGCAAATCTATCTCATGCATATTTATTGTGGATATCCTGAAAACCTGACCTGGCTCCGGCTCTCGAGGACCGGAATTGCCTACCCCTGACCTATACCCACTATAATCTCCCCAACCCCGAAATGTCCTGTCTAAATTAGATTGTAAGCTCTTCTGAGAAGGGACCGTCTATTGTACGTTAAAATGTACAGCGCTGAGTACGCCTTCCGACACTTTAGAAATAATAAATTGTAGTATCGCTGTCATTTTCTCTGTGGTCATTCATCAAATCAGCAACTGTAATGCCTTCAATCGATGTTTACCTGGGGTTCAATTTAAATGTCTTCAACTCTTACAATTTTGCAAAGTTGTTAGGAAAGTAAAAAAAATCTGATCATTTAACACCTATTGTGTGAGAACTACATTGGCTTTCTTGAGTACAAAGGATCCAGCTTAAAATTCATGTGATAGTTTTTTTATGCTTCTGTTTCATCTTTTCTGGGGCTATGGATTTTTTTCCGTTCCTACCAGCCGTTGAGAACACTGAGGTCTACACAGCAGTTGCTTTTAGAAGTGTCATCATACCCAGCTGTGTGTGAAACCGACAAGCACTAGATGTAGCGTCTTTCAAAGTCATGCACCTGTTATGTGGAACTTGTAGCTGGGGGGGTGGGTGGGAGGGGTGAGAGGGTGGTACTAAGAACCGAGCTCCTTCCGCTTTCTCAAGAGATTAAAAATTCAGCTCTTACAGCATATCTTCATGTGAAACTCATGCTTATATTGTAATATACACACACATGTCCTCAATTCATTGCAATGCATTATTTTTAAGTATTTTTTGCTCGAAAGAGTTGTAAAAAAACAAAAACAACAACAACAAAAAAAACGTTGTATCTTCACTGGAAATGTCCAGTCAACTCTTTTGTAATCTGCCTTGAACTGCAAGGTATAGGAATAGAAATCCCTAATGTAATGTAATGTAATGTAATAGCCATTCAGCAAGGGCGTTTTAAAAAGTTTAATGATGTTTGGGAGCCATTAACAAAATATTGTATGGATTGATTATAACTAATAATTTATTTTTCTCCTTTTGTTTATTAATGTACAGAGTGTGGGGGGGGGAGGGGAGGTTATTTTAATGATATATTGGGCTAAAGTTCTATTGATGGTTGTAAAGGAGGGAGGGAGGGTATTTGATGTGAATTAGTCTTTGATGGATTAGTAAATGATGTTAAAGTGTATATGATTGTATTTTTGTTGCACTTATTGAAAGTTTAAAAAATGAATAAAGAATTTCTAAAAATAATAATAAAAAAGTATTTTTTTTGCTGGTAGCAGCCTGCCTTGAGACCTAAAATTCAAGGAAGTTCAGATAAACAAGAGTTAAATAGTTAGGGCTTGCTGAATTGCCCTTAAGCCACCACTGAAATTGGTTTAGCCATTTATTATGCTGAAGAAAAATTTGACATGCTTAAGTCTAAACCATACAGTGTAGAAAATTAGAATCCCATGTCTAGGTCTCTTTTACAGCATAAACCACAGAGATTTATGTTCTATCTGTTCTACACATGCTTTGCAGATTTTCATGTTTTTAATTTGTGGCTCACCCTATCTCGACATGGTTTTGGAAAGTTAATGTGGCTTAAAACGGTTTGTAAAGCACACAGTTGGCATTAAAATCAGGAGGTCCCCGTAAATCTCTGGGCATGCAACAAATGAGCAATATGTAGTACACCTGCATATGTTAAAATCTATGGACTCCTTTTACAAAGGCCTTAACACACGGAATAGCGCGTGCTAAAATGCCGCACGGGCTAGCCGCTCCCGCCTCCTCTTGAGCAGGCGGGTAGTTTCTCAGGTAGCGTGCGCTAATCCGGTACGTGCGCTAAAAACGCTAGCGCACCTTTGTCAAAGGAGCCCTATATGTTTTGGAGGTCACCAGCTCTCTGAATTCACTTTGAAATGAAGCTGGAGATGAAATTAAAAAAAAAAAAAAAAAAAGTAAACCGTTTGCAATCATCCTGACCCACATTGTCTTTTTTTGATCCATCAGATAAACCTCAAGAGCATTTTGTAAAGGGCCTGAAATTACCCTTCTTGCTATAAATAAATCAGTTCAAATTAAGAAGCGTTTGTGATTGGCTTTTCAGAATTTAAAGAAAAATCTGCATTAATCTTTATGTATGGCATCATTTCAAAGTGATTTCCCGTAGTCTAAACTCTCCATCTTAGTTGGTCTTCTT
This sequence comes from Geotrypetes seraphini, assembly GCF_902459505.1. Classification (NCBI taxonomy): domain Eukaryota; kingdom Metazoa; phylum Chordata; class Amphibia; order Gymnophiona; family Dermophiidae; genus Geotrypetes; species Geotrypetes seraphini. The sequence goes on from NC_047088.1 coordinate 33,531,771, forward strand.
TCATATGATCAAATGCTGTAAAACCTTTTGATAGATGCATCACGCTAATCATGTGTACATCCCCTCTCCCAGGATGGAAGTTTATAGTAGCTCTACCTGTGGTCTCTTTATTCATTTCACTATACACGGTAAACTTTTTATCTTACCCTGAGTGAGACATCTGCAATAATCTGTAGGATTTTAGTCAGTATAGTTGAGATTTGAGTCCCTTCTTGATGGAAATTATGTACTTTTAAGAACATTTTTTCTTCTGGTTGAAAGAGAAAATGATGGGTCCCCGTTCTATCATTTTCCTGTCCAAATTAAGAGAAAATTGGTCTTAAATAGACATCATTTCCCCTAGAGAGCTCGCTTTCTGAATTAGTATCAAAATGATATCAGAAAGTGCTGCTTGTCTACACCGGGAACATTGTGAGTGGATAAGGCACTTAACTACCAACTTAGGCTCTCTGAATTATATCTCTTCCAACGCTACCGTAATTTCAGTATTGGACAAAGCGAAGAGGGTTCACAAGTGACAACAGCAGTCTGTTATCTTGTTACGGATGAAGGCTTTTTTAAGGTTTTAGTTCAGGGCATTATTTCGCTAGTTCTTGCTTTTCTTCTGTCCTTAGCACATGCATGCCTGTTTGATTTCATCCGCATGATCTCAAACTTTGTGACTGCGCTTGGGTTCAACATTGTTATGTGAGAATCCATTTTGTTGATTTCTATTGGCTATTTTCTATACCACCTAATGGATGAACACATAAGGCGGTGTGCAGAATAAAACATAGGCAGGAAAGGAACACCAGTGTTGATGGGAAAGTACAATCAAGAGAAGCAGTAAGGCAATATAGACACAATACAATTAAAAAGATACAATCATTAACTAAAACATAAAAGAAAAGAAAATTAGAGCACACACAAAAAAAACAAAGAACAACATTCTCAGAGGCTGATCACTGACCCAACTAGCATTTTGAAAAAGACATTGTTTTTGATTCTACCCCAAATCTCAGATATGAAAGCTCTGGCCATAGGTTCTTTGGAAGAGAGTTTGCAAGGGGAGGGGGTGATGAAGAAAAAAAACCTGAAGGGCGAGTAGACCAGAAACAGTGCATGACGTACAGAAGAACCAGTAAGACGTGATTCATAAGCAGAACAAAGTGCACACGTTGGAACGTACAAAGTGATCAGAGAAATAGAAGCGGGGGGCTTGTGAAAAGAGAACCTCATGGGTTAGGCCCTGATTCTATAAATGGTAGTTCAAGTTCAAGTTCAATTTTATTTGATAAATCGCCTATAAACAGAGTTTTCTAAGCGATGTACAGTTTAAAACGTCTAATGAGTGAACTAACAATCCTAAAACAAATTTTAACACATTTTAAAAACAATAATATATATAACAAACATTATTAAAACTTAAGAGGTTCATGACTAACTAGATACACTAGGAAAGAAAGGGCAAAGTTACAATTTTCTTAGTCTAAGAAGGAAGAGACAAAAAGGGTAAAAAACACTTAAGGACGGGGCAAGAAAGCAACAAATAATTAGATCATTAATTAATAAAAGCATCATTAAATAAAAAGGATTTTAAGAGTTTTTTAAATGAGATGAGGTCCTTTTCTTTTCTAATGTAGAGTGGCAGAGCGTTCCAAGTTTCAGGAGCTAAAACGGAAAACATCTCATGGTACCTAGATTGGTGGTGTCTGGTGACTGATTTCCGCACAAAGGGGTCTTTTTATTAAGGTGCGCTAAATGATTTAGCACGCACTAAAGATTAGGGCGATCTAAATGCCATAGAATATAATGGATGTCTTAGCATTTAGTGCACACTAATCTTTAGTGTGTGCTAAATCAGTTAGCGCGCCTTAATAACAGGAAACCCCCCCCCCAAATGGCTTGATAATTGAAAATGAATATATTAAATAAGGTTAAGAACATAAGAATAGCCTTACTGGTTTAGACCAATGGTCCATCAAGCCCAGTAGCCCGTTCTCATGGTGGACAATCCAGGTCACCAGTACTTGGCCAAAACCCAAAGAGTAGCAACTTTCCATGCTACCAATCCAGGGCAAGCAGAGGCTTCCCCCATGTCTTTCTCAATAACAGACTATGGACTTTTCCTTCAGGAATTTGTCCAAATCTTTCTTAAAACCAGCTAAGCTATCTGTTTTTACTACAACCTCGGGCAACGCGTTCCAGAGCTTAACTATTCTCTGAGTTTAAAAATATTTCCTCCTACTAGTTTTAAAAGTATTTCCCTGTAACTTCATCGAGTGTCTCCTAGTCTTTGTAATTTTTGACGGAGTGAAAATTCAATTCACTTGTACCCGTTCTATTCCACTCAGGATTTTGTAGACTTTAATTATATCTCCCCTCAGCCTCCTCTTTTCCAAGCTGAAGACCCCTAACCTTTTTAGTCTTTCCTCATCCCCTTTACCATCTTGATCGCTCTTCTTTGAACCTTTTCTATTACCACTATATCTTACTTGAGATAAGGAGACAAGAATTGAATGCTAGGGCAGGGCTAGGGCGGGATTAGGGGCGGAACTGACAATTAATCGATGTTCCCTTTTGATGAAAAAAATAAATGGTCACATTAATTATAATATATTTCATCTTGTTAACCATCACTTTTTAAATAATTCCTAGCATCTTGTTTGGTTTTTTGGCTGCCGCCACACATTAGGCAGAAGATTTCATCGTATTGTCTACAATGACACCCAGATCCCTTTCTTGGGTGCTAACCCCCAAGGTGGACCCTAGCATCTGGATCCGTTAACTGTGATTTGGGTTATTCTTCCTAATATGCATCACTTTGCATTTGTCCACATTAAATTTCATCTGCCACTTGGATGCCCAGACTTCCAATTTCCTAAGGTCTACCTGCACAATTTCCAGATCATTTATAAATAACTTACACAGCACTGGTCCCAGTACAGATCCCTGCGGCATTCCACTGTTTACTCTCCTCCATTGAGAAAAATGACTATTTAACCCTACCCTCTGTTTTCTATCCGATAACCAATTCCTAAACCACAACTGAACTTTGCCTCCTATCCCATGACTTTAATTTTCTCAGGAGCCTCTCATGAGAAACTTTGTCAAAAGCTTTCTGAAAATCTAGATACACTACATCAACTGGCTCACCTTTATCCACATGTGTATTTACACCTTCAAAGAAGTCAAGCAAATTGGTGAGGCAAGATCTCCCTCGGCTGAACCCATGCTGACTCTGTCTCATTAAATCATGTTTGTCTATGTGTTCAACTATTTTATTTTATTATAATTGTTTCCACCATTTTGCCTGGTACTGAAGTGAGGCTTACCATTCTGTAATTTCTTAGATCTCCTCTGGAACCCTTTTAAAAAATCGGCGTAACATTGGCTACCCTTCAATCTTCAGGTACTACAGATGATTTTAGTGACAGATTACATATCACTAACAGCAGGTCAGCAATTTCATGTTTTTAGAACCCTGTGATGTATACCATCTGGTCCAGATGATTTATCACTTTTTAACTTGTCGATTTGGATTAGTACATCTTCCAGATTCACAGAGATTTCTTTCAGTTCCTTCGCATCATTACCCTTGAATACCATTTCCAGTTCTGGTAGATCTCATACATCTTCTTCGTAAAGACCGAAGCAAAGAATTCATTCAGTCTCAGCTCCCTGAGTGCCCCTTTTGCTCCTTGATCATCCAATGGTCCCACAGATTCCCTCACTGGTTTTCTGCTTCTGATGTACCTAAAAAAATTGTTATGAGTTTTTGCCTCTTTGGCAAGTTTCTCTTCATATTCTTTCTTAGCTTTCTTTATTAATGCTTTGCATCTAACTTGCCAGTGCTTGAGTCTCTTCTTATTTTCTTCATTCGGATCCTTTTTCCATATTTTAAAGGATGATTTTTTTGCTCTTATAGCCTCTTTCACTTCACTTTTTAACCATGCCGGCTCTCGTTTCCTCTTCTTTCCACTTTTGCTAATACGTAGGATACATCTGGTCTGGGCTTCCACAATGGTATTTTTAAATAACATCACACCTGATTTACAGTACTAACCTTTGGAACTGATCCTTTTAGCTTCTTTTTAACCATTTTCCTCATTTTATCATAGTATCCCTTTTGAAAATTAAATGCCTGTTCAGCAGATTTCTTTTATGATGTCACTCTAGGTATCAGCTCAAATTTGATCACGTTATGATCACTGTTTCCAAGTGGACCCAACACAGTTAACTCCTGTACTATGCCTTGCATTCCACTAAGGACCAAATCTATAATAGCTCCCCCTCTTGTCAGTTCTTGGACCAATTGCTCCAAGAAGCAGTCATTTATGACATCTAGGAATTTTACCTTCCTAGCACTCCCCGATGTAACATTAAACCAGTCAATGTTGGGGTAATTGAAATCATATCCATACAAAAACTGCTGCTCCAAAATAAATAGAGAGGTGAAGTTTTCTTATGAGTCACCTAGAGATCACCAATAAAACAAATAGGCAAACACAGCCTAATTTTGGCAAACATAAAGAAGTGGAGAAAAAAAAACCTCAGTTCAGCTTCATATGGTCAAAAAAAAACCTCCACTCCTATATAGTCCTGTATATTAGCCCAACTTCTCGGTGACTTGAAAAATAGGAAATCATTTCTCCTCCCCCGCTCTCATCTCCGACCCTTTCCCTTCCCCCATACCTCTAGCTGACCACTGCCACAAGTAACAGCTTCAATGTGCTCCTTGCGAGGAGATACCAAACTAATGGGCTAGATTCACTAAGAAAACCCCCGACCCGATTCACTAACCTCATGGCCAATCCGATTCCGATCTGTGCATTCAAATGAGGGTAAGCGACATGCAAAGCAGGAAGGACGTGATTTACTAAACTTTGTCAGCAACACTGACTGGGCTGCTCTCTGCCAACTTCTCCTGCCTTTCAGCCCCGCCACCACGACTCTCCTCTCGCTGCCCTGCTCTCTGCCCTTCTCCTGCTTTTCAGCCCCTGCCTTTCAGCCCCGCCGCCCCGAGTCTCCTCTCACCGACCTGCTCTCTGCACCAAATTCAAACTTCCCCCTGCTCTCTGCCACCCAGACTGATCTCTGCTGCCCCGACTCTGGCTCTTAGGTCACATGGCATCCACAATCTGTTACCCCTTTACATAGCTCTATCTCAGATCAGTTCGATGGTCTCAAGCTCTCAACCCCTTCTCTCAAAAGATTAGTCACCTCATCCCTTTGTCAATCTCTTCAATGGTCCTGCGCGGGACACCCGGAAGTGACATCAGTGGGAAAGCTGATATGGTTGTGAGGAACACATTGAAGTTGTTGCTCGCAGCAGCGAACAACTATGAGATAAGGGGGAAGGGAAGGGGGGCACATGCTTGGGGAAGAGTGGGAAGAGGTGGTGGGGTGGAGAGGGGGAGGGGTGCCAGCTCTCCCACCAACATGACACTTGGGGTGGACTGCCCCCTTGCCCCCCCATTTCTATGTCACTGCTATAATCTACTGGCTTGAGTGACCATTGAAAGTGTCAGTCCTTATGGTTGAATTCCAAGATTCAAATTGGCGAGTCTAAAATTCTCTGGAAACATTGGCTGCAGGTGGATATACATTTGTTAGATGATGTGATCTCCAATGGGAAATTGCTAAATTTATTACAACTGCAACAATCATGTGGAATTTCAAAGGCTCAAGCTTATAAATGGTTGCAGTTGAAACAGGCCATTCAGAAAGGGTTCCCTGATTGGCGCAACTTAAAAAATCAGTATAGCCTTCTGGGCCTATGTTTCCAGACAGATTTGCTAGGGCATCAGGCTGCCAAGTGGTATAAATTAATATCTGATTATTTGAATAAAAAACCTAAAACAAGGCTAAAAGACATTTGGAGCATTGAGATAAAGCAGCAAATTTCTGCTAATCAATGGCCATGGATTTGGACTTGGAGAATGATATGTACAACATCAGCATCTATGAGACAAACCTGGTTATTTTTGTTACATAGAATTTTTTGGACCCCAGTTCGTTTGCAAAGGTTGGATGGTTCAAAGTCTAATAGATGCTGGCATTGTCATCTTGAAGTAGGGACACTGGATCATTTGTTGTTCTATTGTCCCTTGATACTCAATTTTTGGAAATCAATATAGGGACAAATTAATATGATACTGGAAACATCGATTCTACGATGTCCTATGATGTAGTCATTTGTGGGACATTGTTGAAAGCTAAAAATCCATTAGATAGGTATAAAAGCAGACTTTTTATAATTATGACAGGGATAGCCATGCAAATGATCACTAGGAATTGGAAAGCCTGGGACAGGCTAAATTTTTCCTTTTGGTGGGAATCTTTGTGTCAATGTATTAAATATGAAAAAATGAACTCGGAAATATTGGGACATAAAATATTTAAAACAACATGGGATCCATTAGCGAAATTTATCAAATCAAATTAATTGTATATGGTTTTAATTCCTATTTGTTTTTGCACACATCCAGAGAGGGGGGGAGGGGGATAAGTTTTGTATTGTATCATTTGATTGGATATAAGTGCTGTTCATTGTATTACTTGTTTGTATAATTGCTTGCACGTATTCGAATTGAAAATCAATAAAGAATTACAAAAAAAAAAAAAAAAATTTTCAAATATTATATTTCTCTCTCCTATCCTACCCAACCCCCTTCCCGCATTTAATGTTTTATGCATTAAGGAAAATTTACGGATGTTGAAGACAGCTGTACCATTAGTTCAGCCCAAAGCCACAGGATTTGCAGTCTTGTTAATGGGTTATTTTTCACAGTTAAGGACATTTTCATGGATGTTTCAGGTGACGGTACCATCAGTTTGCTCAGAGTGACAATGACTTTGGGCTAGATGGACCACTGGTCTGACCCAGAATGGCTATTCTTATGTACTGTCACTCCTGTTTGAGTGTGACCTGAAGAAGGAATGGGTGACAAGGCAAAGCTTATTTTTATTTTGTTGTATATACACTGGAGGTCATGCGTCTGCTGTTCTGCTTTTGCCTCTTGTTTTCAGGTACACAATAACTTGCTTCTTCAGTCTCAAAATACCACAAAGTCTGTATTGCTCAAAGTATTTTTTTTTTTTTATGGAATCAAGTTTCAAGGTTATTAAAAAAAATTTTTTTTAACCGCTTAATCAGGTTTCTAAGCGGTGTACAATATAAAATTTACATAAAAACAGATTAAAAATCAGAGATACTTGACAAAACCAAAGTGGCTTAGTAAAACACATAATAAGACATGTGGACTTACTTCAGACAATAGGAAAGAAAGGGAAGAACTACAATCATGAAAGAAAAAGCAAAATAAAAGAGGAAAAAAAAAAAGTTAGGGTAAAAAGTGATAATTTTTTTGGGTTTTGTCCTTAAGAGGACAGTTGTTGTCCAAAGGCATCCTGGAACAAAAATGTTCTTAATTTTGATCTGAATAGTTTTATTTTGGATTCACTGCGCAAATGATTGGATAGTGAATTCCAGAGAGTAGGGGCAGTGACAGCAAAGTTATTGGAACGTAACGTGTTGATTAATTTTAAAAAAGGTATGACGAGAAGATTTTGTGACATTGAACGAAGCGATTTTAAACATAAGAACATAAGAACATAAGCAATGCCTCTGCTGGGTCAGACATGAGGTCCATCGTGCCCAGTAGTCCGCTCACGTGGCGATCCAACAGGTCCAGGACCTGTGCAGTAATCCTTTATCTATACCCCTCTATCCCCTTTTCCAGCAGGAAATTGTCCAATCCTTTCTTGAACCCCAGTACCGTACTCTGCCCTATTACACTCTCTGGAAGTGCATTCCAGGTGTCCACCACACGTTGGGTAAAGAAGAACTTCCTAGCATTCGTTTTGAATCTGTCCCCTTTCAACTTTTCCGAATGCCCTCTTGTTCTTTTATTTTTTGAAAGTTTAAAGAATCTGTCCCTCTCTACTCTCTCTATGCCCTTCATGATCTTGTAAGTCTCTATCATATCCCCTCTAAGTCTCCTCTTCTCCAGGGAAAAGAGACCCAGTTTCTCCAATCTCTCAGCGTATGAAAGGTTTTCCATCCCCTTTATCAGACACGTCGCTCTCCTCTGAACCCCCTCGAGTAACGCCATGTCCTTCTTAAGGTACGGCGACCAATATTGGACACAGTACTCCAGATGCGGACCACCATCACCCAATACAATGGCAGGATAACTTCTTTCATTCTGGTTAATTAATTCCGGTTGATTATTTAATCTTGATGTAAAGGTTAAAAGTAAGATTTTATAACTAATTCAACGGGAATGTGCGCTGAATAGGAGAGATGAGACATGATCGTATTTCTTAGCGCCACAAATGATCTTAATAGCTGTGTTTTGCACAATCTGAAGCCATCTAATTTCCTTTTTTGTAATGCCTTAATAAAGGGCATTACAGTAGTCTATGCAATAAATTACTAGAGAGTGGATCAATGTATTCAAGGAAGCTGGTTCTAGTAACTTTGCAAGAGAACGTATCATTCTAAGACGATAGAAACATTTCTGGACAACCATACTAATGTGATTGTCGAAAGTGACTCCTAACAGTTTTAGAGTAGGGACAATTTTGATAGGGAGTGATTCAAACTTCAGGGGAGCCTGAAGAGTTCTTCCTTCTTTGAAAGGAAAATTCATAAGTTTCGATTTATTGATGTTAAGAGACAGTTTGTTTGAGTCTAACCAATCTGCAGTTGTAACACCACACGATGTTAGGTTGTGTATAAATCTGAAGGAAAGATTTTGTAAATGTGGTAGCAGTGATGTAGTAAGGGGGGAGGCAAGGGGGCGGTCCAACCTGGGTGCCATCTTGGTGAGGTCTCAGGCACCCGCCCTCTCCACTCCCCCACATGCACGCCGCTGTCCTTTCCCCATACCTCTGTAATGTTCCTGGCATGAGCAGCAACCCCCCCCCCCAAACTGCTGTTGCGCCAGCATTGGCTCTTCCTCTGACACCGCTTCCTAGGAAGTGATGTCATAGGAAGAGCCGACGCTGGCAGTACAGCAGGTTGGGTTTTGCTGCTCATGCCAGAAACATTACAGAGGTTCAGGGGAAGGGAAACGGAACGCGTGTGGCAGGAGGGGGTGGGGAAGGAGCGTGTGGAGGTGGGGTGGGAGGGGCATAGAAGAGGGCATGGGAGAGGCACCACTGCCCCAGGCGCCTCTCACCCATGCTATGCCACTATTTGGTAGTGATAGAGAACTTGTTTCTTTACATCAATGCAGAAGTCAAATGGAGAAACATAGAAACATGATGGCATAGAGGCCAAATGGCCCATCCATTCTGCTCATTCAAAGCATCTACTATCTCCTCCTCTCCCTATTGGCTAAGGTTCTTTACACCTGCATTGTGATGTCATAGAACTTTATGGTTATAGAAACATTGTAACATGATGCCAGATAAAGGCCAAATGGCCCATCTAGTCTGCTCATCTGCAGTAACCATTATCTCTTTCTCTCTCTGAGAGATCCCATGTGCCTATCCCAGGCTTTCTTGAAATCAGACACAGTCCCTGTCTCCACCACCTCTACCGGGAGACTGTTCTATGCATCTACCACCCTTTCTGTAAAAATGTATTTCCTTAGATTACTCCTGAGCCTTTCACCTCTTAACTTCATCCTATGCCCTCTCATTCCAGAGCTTCATTTCAAATGAAAGAGACTCGACTCATGCGCATTTACACCACGTAGTTATTTAAACGTCTCTATCATTTCTGCCCTCTCCCGCCTTTCCTCCACAGTATACAGATTAAGATCTTTAAGTCTGTCCCCATACGCCTTATGATGAAGACCACATACCATTTTAGTAGCCTTCCTCTGGACCGACTCCATCCTTTTTATATTTTTTTGAAGTGATTCTCAGAAAGAGACCAAGACATGACATTGTTCAGCACAAACAGTGAGCACATTAACCTTGGTTAAGGATGCATAATGCACTAATGTTGAGCATGGAAGTGTCCAATTTCAGTCCTCGAGAACAGCAGTTGAGCTTTCAGGATTTCTCCAATGAATATGCATGAGATTATTTGCATGCACTGCCTCCATTGTATGCCAATAGATCTCACGTATGCAAATACATCTCGTGCATATTTATTGTGGAAATCCTGAAAACCTGACTTGGTGAAGGCTGAGGTTGGTCACCTGTGGTTTAGCTCATCTACTGAATCCCCTGCTACAAATGCCACTGCACGCCACAGAAGCTTTGAAAACCTGGCTGTTGAAATTTGGCATTAAAAGTAATGTTATTGTATAAGTTATCTGATTAGGGAGGCATAAATCAGCTGGAAACGGGCCGATTAGTTTATGCTGCTAATGAACGATGATGTATCTTAAGGGAGTTTTGGAATGGTTTGCTTCTATTCTGAATGTGGATTGAGATTATGCTTTTTTGAACTTTGCCTCGAGCTACTGGCTAAGTGGAATATAAATCTCCAAATTAAACTGAACTAAATTAAATTAAAAGCTAAACAGGTAGACCCGATAGTCCAAAGGCAGGAGCTCTGAACAGTCATACAGGAGACCTTGGGCTGGTGATGCTGCCATGTAAGTACTCACAGCCCAGGGAAAGAAATGATGTCGTGCAATAATAATCAAGCGCTTTGTCTAGCAACTGAAGCGATGTGGCTTAATTTCTGAGCAAGATCCTGGCTTTGACACGCAGCTCCTGATTGGTGAGGCCTGACTTTAGTGCAGGAAGAGGCGGTCGGAGCATACAGCGAGTGATTTCCTTCCCTCGCCGGCGCTCCGGCCGCTCTCTCCTGCCTCTCCCGCTGCCCTCTCCAGTCTCCCCCCATGAAAAATCGTATTCGTGGTTTTTCAAGATTCGCGAATGAGTACTGTATATAGGATTGCTTTTTATTCAGTCCTATCTGTCTGGTTAGGTATGTCGGCATCAGCATAGCATATCACTGGTACCCCTATATTTTCCAGCTCTGTCTCCGGTCACACCGGATTTTCAGTGGCACTATGCAGTTTCAAATCAGAGGACAGCCTGCTCAGCATGGTTTAAGTGGGCAGAAGCCTCTCCTGCCCACTTAATATCAACCTGGCCAATCTAGCTAAATCTTTTTTTTTTTATTTTATTCTTTATTTAAACACTTCAGTTACAACCCGAAGAACAGACATCAAGACGGGGCACAGTCCATCAGCAGAATTCAGGATCAGTACCATCAATAACAGTGTTAACCAATTTTCTGAAACCACCAAGAAACTACCAAAAAGGTTTTTATGAGTGATCCTGGGAAAATACAAGTCAGGCAAGAAAGCCCTTCAGAAAACTGTTTGTCGCTGCTTATGGTGATCGTAAAGGAGGCCTGTGGTTAGAACAGTAGGTTGGGAAGCCAGGGCTCAAGTCACACTTCTCCAATAGACCCTTCTTGTGATCTTGGGCAAGTCACTTTAACTCTTTATTGCCTCAGGTACAAACTTAAGATTTTAAGACAGAACTCTGCATTGCAAATGAAATATAACTAGTCATGGGCTTGGCTTTAGAGCAGTGAGTGATTATAATACAACTAGTCTTATAGCCCGTTACATTAACGGGTGCTAGAATATGTGTGTGTGTCTGTCTTTATTTTTTTTTTCTCTCTCCTTAGCCGCTTTCAGTATTTTTGTCTATCTTTTTTTTTTTTTTCCTTGGCTGTCCACTATCACCCCTTGTCTGCTCCCCCTGTCCATTCTCCCTTCCTTTTACCTCCCCTGTGTCCTCCACCACCCCATCACTGCTCACCTTATCCAGCAGAAGCCCTTCTCCCTTTGTTTTACCTCCCCCTGTCCATCATCTGTCCAGCAGTAGGCCTGTCTTCATTTTTCTGCCCCCCCCTCCCTGTTCATCAGCACCTCTTCCCCTGTCCATCAACCCCTTTTCTGCCCCTCCATTTCCGTGTGTTGCAGCATTTCCCTCCTACCCCACTTCCCTGTGCAGTATTTTCCTTCCCCACCATACCTTCCTCATACCTTCCTTCCTACTTATGTTAAAATGTTTTCCGGGTTTGGCTGCCGCGACCTGCAGTCGCCGACAGCTGCCGCGGCCAGCAACCGCCGCAGCCGACATCTGACTCGGGCCGCCACGGTCAACATCCGCCTCAGGGGGGAGGAAGAGAGAGAGCGGAGAGAGTACTGTAGGGGCATGCACAGTCCTACCTGTGGGTCCCTACATCGCGACGATGTCAAGAGCAATAAACGCAGGCGGGGAACGTGAGAGTAGCCACCGCTCACCGCTCCAGACTGTAAGCCGCGCATGCGCACTTCCTATGTGTCGCTACAGCTCACGGAAAACCGGCGCACACATAGGAAGTGCGCATGCGCGGCCTAGCGTTTTATTATATTAGATTCAAACTCACATCATCGTAACGCTATCATTTATTCAGAAAACTTCAGAAATGGACCATCTAGGAATTCAGCAGGGATGTCATGCACTGCTATGAAGCAGGATCTGAGTTCAGTTCCTCTGAGTTAGCCAGCTGGCATGATCTGGAGGGAGTTTCAAGGGTAGGGAGGCTCAGCCATTACTCAACACCGACACCTGACTAGTCTTAGGCAGCAAACGCACTGGGTGGAGCCTAATTCTATGGCACTTGGCCGAAGCCCTTCATTGCAATGGCCGGCCACGGTGGGAAGTTAAACAAGTTAATAGTAAAACGCAAAATCCCAGGCAATTCTGAATGCAGGTGCATGACACTGTAAAGCAGTGTTTCTCAACTCAGTCCTGGAGTACCCCCTTGCCAGTCAGGTTTTCATGATATCCACAATGAACTTGATTTGCATATACTGCCTCCACTATATGCAAATTTCTTTCATGCATATTCATTGTGGATATCTTGAAAAGCTGACTGGCAAGGAGGTGCTCCAGGACCAAGTTGAGAAATAAAGAACTGTTTTTTGACCGAGGCAGGAAGAAATTGCTCAGCCCCTAAAGAAAAGTTTAGAAAAACAAATTTTTTAATAAAAATTTTATTTCACGTTTTATTTTTAAATAATTCATTGCACTGGCAGTATAATTAATCTCTCTATGAGAGAAACAAACATACCAGTTCTTCCAATATTATTTATACAGAGATGTTTTGTTTTAAAAACAGAATTACATTTAAAATGTTTGTACATAAAGTGTTACTGTTTTTAAAGGAATGGAATGTAAACAAAATGTATAATTGTGCAACACATTTGAAATACAAAGCAAAACAGGCAGGATACAATTTTATACATATAAAGCAGAAGAACTCAAACCTGTAGAACTTTACAACTTGTCGTGAATTGCTCGACATTAGGACAGTTACCCTGGTCTGTACAAAAAACATTTTAACTTACGAAAAACTTTACAAGAATAACATGCTTGTTTGAAGAAAGACAACTTGTGAGTTTTACCATGAAGATGCATATATTGACTTTGCAAAATGAAGCAAAACTATTGCAAAGGTTTTATTTATTAAAAAACAAACAAAAACCAAATCCCTTCCATGGCAAGGACAAAGCAAAACGTTGCATTAAGAAGTGAGAAATCACAAATGGTTGTTACTGGCTGCTAAGCGATACATCCACGGAGATAAGACGGTCCAGCTTTGGTTGAGAGATCGTGACGTCTTAATTTCATTTGCCTTCCAGTTACTCTGAGTAAGCAGCCAGCACAGATTCAGGGGTAATTTCATACCGTTATTTTGTGCCTCTGTGGCCACATATTTCCTTAAAATAGCCTCTTAAGAAATGGTTCATAGACAGTAATGCGGAAGACAAAGGCGCGCGCTGACAACTGAGCGCAAGACGGAGGCGCCCCCGAAGAAAAAGACTGTTTTTAGGGGCTGCAACGGGGTTTTTTGTTGGGGAGCCCCCCCCACTTTACTTAATACAGATCGTGGCGGCGTTGTGGGGGGGGTTTGGGGGGTTATACTTGTAACCCCCCACATTTTAGTGAAAACATAACTTTTTCCCTAAAAACAGGGAAAAAGTTAAGTTTTCAGTAAAACCCCCCACAACGCGGCGCGATCTGTATAAAGTAAATTGGGGGGGGGGGGGGTTCCCCCCCAACACCCCCCATCATAGCCCCTAAAAACAGTCTTTTTCTTCGGTGCACGCCTCCGCGCTGCGCTCAGTTATCTGCTCACGCCTTTGTCCCGGCGCACTTTTGACCTGACACCTAAGAAATACCAACTGGTTTAAAAGTACAGTGGAGCCTTGGTTTTCGAGTAACCCGGTTTGCGAGTGTTTTGCAAGATGAGCAAAACACTCCCGCAAATCTTAACTCGCAATCTCGGAGAGAACGAGAGCCAGAAGGCATTGAGAGCATGCACACATGCTCAAGGCCCAGCCCAGGCAAGAGGCGGGATCTTTCCTTAACTGGCACGGGCACGCGGCAGATGGGGGTAAGAAGCTTCATTGTGTGGGCGGATGCTGCTTCCAGCACGGGGGTGCGATGCGGTTCTTACAGGGGGGGCATTCGCCGGCAGGGGTGCGATGCCGGTTAGGGGGGGTGATGGAGCAGTGCCGGTAGCCTCGGGGGTGGGGGAGGAGGAGAAGGAACGAATCAAAGCGAGTTTCCCTTACTTCCTATGGGGAAACTTGCTTTGATATACGAGCGATTTGGTTTACGAGCATGCCTCTGGAACAAATTATGCTCGTAAACCAAGGTTCCACTGTACGTGCTTTTGAAATGATGGTGTGAGCTTTGCTAGTAGCCATGTATAGGGGTGGAGTCTGGACAGAGTATGGATGCAGTTCACAAATACACGCACAGACTATAACGTAGGCTAATTTACACACGTACGAAAATAATCTAGGCGTTGCACATTTGCTTCGCAAGCACGCTTGCAATGTAGGTGCAATTTCAGCTGCTAACGCTAGTATTTTCTAAAGACACACAGAGGAGCACTTCAAAAAGGACATCCAAGTTAGAAGGCCCCAAATGGACGTCCATCTCGCATGTAATTTTGAGCAGGACTGTCCTGAGCCAGAAACGCACCCCCCCATACGTGCCCCCTAGAGCTCCTATATCACCCATCGCATCGCAGCAAAGCAGAAAGGCAATGGACAAAATATAATTTTGGAGGCCCCCAACTCCCCTGTCCGCGTCCAAATTTTGATCTGTGGAAACCAAGAGCAATGGACATGTACGGCAGCATTCTTAGAAAATGGCCTCCCAGAAGTCCATGAAGATCTGAGGCTCAGCTTATTGATTAATGCAGTGGACTTTAAATCCAAAGGACCTAGGATCAAATCCCACTTGAACTCTATGTTATTGTAATTGCAAGCTCTCCAGGGACAGAAAAGCACCTACTGTACCTGAATGCAAATCACCTCAGTAGTCCTCAGGCTTGCAGGTGTCATTTATTTAAGCACAGTAGGTATTTATGTTTCTACTACTACTACTAATTATTTCTATAGTGTTACCAGACACACGCAGCGCTGCAGAGTCACAAAGAAGAACTGTCCCTGCTCGAAAGAGCTTACAATCTAAACAGACAAACAGGATGTCATGGATACAGTTACAGGGAACGGTTAATCAGCTGGCTGGGTTGGAGAGCAGAGGGGAGTACAGGACCATCAAGCCATTGTGACATCACTGATGAGGTTGGTTCTTATTGGTGGAGTGAGGCATTGTGACATCACAATCTCAGCTCTGCTTCCCAAAGACAAACAGGATGTCAATGGATACAGTTAAGGGAAACGGTCAATCAGCGGGTTGGGTTGGAGGGCAGAGGAGTAGGGTTAAGGATTTAAGGCTGTATCAAAAAGGTAGGTTTTCAGTCTGCTTTTAAACAAGGGAAGGGGCTTGATGGACAAACTCGGGTAATCTATTCCAACCATAGGGGGCAGCTAGATGAAAGGAACAAAGTCTGGAATTGGCAGTGGAGGAGAAGGGTAACGCTAAGAGGGACTTATCAAAGGAACGGAGTTCTCCTGGAGGTGTATAAGGAGAGAGAAGTTGAGGGGCAGCAGAATGAACACACTTGTTTCTGGAGGCCACAAAATAAAAAAAAAAGAGTTGGACCGGAATTTGAACCTGGTCCCTTGGTTTACAACCTGCACTAACCACTAGGGCGGCTACTCTTCAGACCTGCTTCCTGTTCTGTTAAGAATGCTCACAATACCTGAAGCTTAGAGCTTTGTATCTCCTTCCAGGGGAGAGCGAGGGGGGACAACAACCACAGGGGGATTAAGGAACTGTCATGCCTTAATCTCTCCAGTAGACAACCGCTCAAATCAGAGCACCTTTCTGTAACCTGGACGTTCCTGAAACAGGTCTAAATAAGGATGTCCTTTTTAGATATGGACATTTCTTCCCCTTCGCTACTCGCTGCTGGATGAGCAAATTTCAAAGCCCTCGCTAGCCCCGCCCAAAACATGCTTGCTTGCTATTTGAACGCACTGCAGTGGTGGATGCCCGTATTCTGCCTTTGCAAAATTGGAATGTGGACATCCATTTTGGCCTTTTGAGACATCCATATTCTTCGAAAATGAGTACTAGAGGCCCTCTTAAGCCAGGCACCATGCATAAAATTACTCTCGTGCTGTGTTCAATTCTACAATATTTCAGGATATTAAAGCAATTTAAGGATGACAAGTCACATGTTACATCCTAATTTCAATACTGCCGAGGGGAGACAATACTATTTCAAAGGCTGCTGCAGTTTGTCATTTTTTTTTCTATTCATCTTTGTCAATAGTACAGAAATCAAACAATTTCAGCTTAAAATTGCATCACTCTGCAAACTAAAAGTCTTCACTGTGGAAAAGAGAAAGCCTACGTTTACAATACAAAATTAAGATGACAGAAGCAAAAGGATATGAAAACAGATGACTACTGTAAGGCCCATCCTTGCTGGCTCCACTCAGATAAGCCTTAGCGAATCTGATTTCAAACAAAGATACTTTCAGAACCATTCTCAGTACTGGAAAGTGCACAACTCAAAGAAGTCAGAAAAATCCACTTGAGCACAGCTACACGAGAAGTTTTTAAGGTATTAAGGCTCATCAGCATTAATAAAATGCACAAAGTGCTCTGGAATGTTCTCCACTGATGGTGGATGACTAGAATAAAATTTGCTTTGCATCCAGATTAAAAATAAATAAATATTTGTAACGATACATCAACATACAATAAAGTGTTTGGCTTAGCAGATTCATTGGAAACTCTGCAATTTTTTTTTGCCAAAGCAACGAACCGGGTTCTGTTTTATATTTGGAGTTGATTTAGTGACCTTACCAGTTGATAACTTCTGAGAAGGAGCAATATCAACATGTCTTTTGGTTACCCCTTATATCAGTGATATTCAACCCAGTCCTCAGGGACCAGCTGGCCAGTCGGGTTTTCAGGACCTCCACAATGAATATGGAGGCCGAGACTTTGAAAACCTGACTGGCCAGGTGGTCCCTGAGGACTGGGTTGAATACCACTGCCCTATATGCTTGTGTGTATTTATCGCTTCAAAAGATCTATTATATGAGAGGGTATCTAACCAAGATTACTAGAAGGCTGGTCTACTCATGATTTACTATATTCAAAGGTAAAACATTATTATAAGTGACCCGGTGAGGATGCAATGTATAAATCCAACCACTATGAAACACATTTGAGTGGCTGATGGCATTTCTGAGGGTCTGAAGATTAGTATTGCAGAGGGGGTAATTAAGAGAGTGGTCATGAGTAGACCAGCCTCCTAGTAATCTTGTGTGTATTTATCCACATAAAAATGGCTGAAAACGTCTATAGCAGGGGTGTCCAATGTCGGTCCTCGAGGGCCGCAATCCAGTCGGGTTTTCAGGATTTCCCCAATGAATATGCATGAGATCTATGTGCATGCACTGCTTTCAATGCATATTCATTGGGGAAATCCTGAAAACCCGACTGGATTGCGGCCCTCGAGGACCGACATTGGACACCCCTGGTCTATAGCCTATAACATTTTCTCACCAGGTTTCTCAATCTCCAGGGATATTACATAGCGTCTAGGACTACATTCATAAGAGTTATATGAGTAACTGATAGTATTCTATAAATTACACTTGTAAGTTGGAGCCATGTCTATGCCCCTCCCATGCTCCGCCCATGTACACGCCCCCTTGCAGTTATATGACAAGGCACTTCACACTACCTTACTGAACAGCTCATAGTGCACATGTACATAAGTGCCAATGAAGACACCACTTACATGTACAAAACATGTATAACTGTATATGCCGAGTTAAAGAAC
The DNA here is from genome assembly GCF_902459505.1 of Geotrypetes seraphini. Classification (NCBI taxonomy): domain Eukaryota; kingdom Metazoa; phylum Chordata; class Amphibia; order Gymnophiona; family Dermophiidae; genus Geotrypetes; species Geotrypetes seraphini. The sequence goes on from NC_047088.1 coordinate 33,549,952, forward strand.
TACCCCAAAAATTGTGTGGCTAAGAAAAGGAGAGCTCCTTTCCCACGACTGCTAAATTTGCTATCATTATACTCTCCTTATGGCAAGAAAGCCTTTCACTAAGGTTTTTCATTATACAAAAAGCAAGCAAGCAAAGGTGACAAATTAGATGACACACGACTTGGGACGCTACACAGCGACAGATGTGGAAGACGGCATTTTTATTTTTCAGCCTTGTGTACCTAGAATTCCTGTACCTGACTCTCACAGCCTTTGTGCAAAGGCCATCAAACCCTTTGCAAAATGACCATCGGCGCACCTCTACAAGAAGATATTCGCTAAACAAAAAAAAAAAAAAATCATTTAAGCCGTCCGATTTAACTTTTTTCCCCAGCACCCATCCATCTCAGTAGGAGACACATGTCAGCGACCCTAGTTTGCAACTGGGTCAGCGTCGTTTGATTTTCTGCCGGGGTCCCTCAGAAAAGCATAAAAACACATTGTCCCAGGCCTGTGGTCTCGCCATCTATCTGTTTATTTGGGTTGTGTGAATATACAATGCTGTTCGGGAAGTTGTTTCAGACTTTTTTCCCCCCTAAGACTGTGCATTTGTTTTTAATTTTTAACATATGACATTCAATATACAATGGTACCTCGGTTTACGAGTGCACTGGTTTGCGAGTGTTTTGCAAGACGAACAAAACATTTGCAAAATCGGTGCCTCGGAAACCGAGCATGGCTCGATTTACGAGCACACCCCCCCCCCCCGCAATCCGGCACCCCCCCTGCCTCGAACCGGCACCCCCTCGCCACGATCCGACTCCCCCCCCGACACGATTGGGCACCCCGCCGCTACGATCCGACATCCCCCCCGACACAATTGGGCACCCCCCCGCCGCTTCTTACCCTCATCTGGGCTCTTGAAGATCGGCCTACTCGTCTGCTGGGTTGGATCGTGGCGGGGGGGCGCCCAATCGTGTCGGGGGGTGGGGGGGTCGGATCGTGGCGGGGGGGTGCCGGTTCGAGGCAGGGGGGTGCCGGATTGCAGGGGGGGGTGCCTGATCGCAGGGGGGGGCCTTCGAGGGGAGCAATGCCGGTTCTCGGGGGGGGGGGGGAACGCATCAAAGCGAGTTTCCATTATTTCCTATGGGGAAACTCGCTTTGATAAACGAGCATTTTGGATTACGAGCATGCTCCTGGAACGGATTATGCTCGTAATCCAAGATACCACTGTATATAAATTGGCCAAGATACGTTACAACAAATGTCATACAGAGTGTAGCTCCTTCATATTAGCTCAGCACTTAGGGCTCCTTTTACGAAGGTGCGCTAGCAATTTTTTAGCGCACGCACCCGATAAGCGCGGTATAGTGCACGCTAGCCGAAAAACTACCGCCTGCTCAAGAGGAGGCGGTAGCGGCTAGTGCTTGTAACATTTTAGCGCACGCGATTCCGCGCGTTAAAGCCCTAACGCACCTTCTTAAAAGGAGCCCTTATTTTATTAAACTATACTAGGAACAAGATCCACGTAACTAAAGGAAATACTGTCGTATATCGTGACATGACATCTCACTGCAGTGCCTGAAAAATGTCATGATATTATCCGAAAATATCGTTGCAGTAAAGCATATGTTAATATGCATGAGTACTGCAGCATGTCTACAATAAGTTTTGCAAATGTTTTTGGCTCATCATAAATATTGCAATTCATGATTTTCTAGAGCATTTTTCTATGACTTGCCCCTGGATCATTTATTGTTTTCACTGTTGTGGAACTGTTAAATGCTTGTGAACACAAATCAGCAGGTTCTTAGAGGCCACGCCTTATACGAAATGAGATACTGCACACTAGAAATCTTTCCTTGGTAAATTAAAGAGTGCATTAAGGCCAACATATTATTGTTTCCTATCGACAAGGTTAATAGACCAAAGCAAGCCGTTAATTCTCGTAATGGACGTAAGCTTTCCCCACACTGTTTGCCCATGTTTCTGCCTTGAAAACCTAGAAAACCCAGAATGATTTCCGTGGCACTCACTGTCCAAGCTAAGAAGAACTGCACAAATTACGTTTAACGGCATTTTGCCCTAATGCAACACAATTCGTCCAATATTCAGTGCTATTTGACCGACCAGGAACAGCTACTGTCTGGTTAAGTAGAATTTAGCTAAGTGCTAACACTCAGCACAAAATGGCTGCTGAAAGTTAGTGCTTAGCGGATAGCCAGCTATGTCGCGTGACTTAGTTGGCTATCCATGAAATTTAAAGCGCTAGCTGGTGATATTTGGCAGCAAAATTGGGCTGTGTAATAGCTGGTCTATCTTTGACTGCTCTAAATGATAAAATATCGACTTAGCCAGCTAAGTTTATAGTGGTCAAAAACAAACCAGATATTCAATGCCAGCCAGCGGAAGCGGACCAGCCTTGAATATCTGGACTCGGCGCCGACCGCGGGAGTTGGTCCAGCGAATTCCTGTGGTCTGAATGTTGGCTCCAATGAGTTCAACTGTATTGTGCCATATCACAATTTCCTATGACACAATCGAGGTGTTTGACATAAGATGCCAAACATTTATAACCACTCAAAGGAACAGAAGCAGGTAGGCCCGGATTCCCCAAATGGTGCCGTTAGGGGTGGTAGCTGCCCTACAGACAACTAACTTAATTGGTTTAATTAGTGCAGTAATTGACTGTGCTGATTATAAAAAGAATTTAAAAGCTGTTCAATTAGGTGCCTAAAAAAAAATGGCACAGTTGCTCTGTATAATGAGGCGCATTGGAACACTTGAGGCCACTCCAGGCGTTGTTAACACTGGCAGTGGCCATAGGCGCCTTTAGGCGCTTCTTTAGGTTTGATTTACATGAAAGGTAGGCACCAGTGCCTACCTTTCACGTGGTTCATAGACAAAATCGCGCCGACAACTGAGCGCAAGGTTGACGGCGCGCTGAAGAAAAGCACTATTTTAAAGGGTTCTGAGGGGGGGTGTTGGTGGGGAACCCCCCTATTTTACTTAACAGACATTGCGCTGGCGTTGTGGGGGGTTTGGGGGGTTGTAACCCCCCTCATTATACTTAAAACCGAACTTTTTGCCTGTTTTTTAGGGGAAAAGTTCAATTTTAAGTATAATGTGGGGGGTTACAACCCCCTAAACCCACCACAACGCCAGCGCAATGTCTGTTAAGTAAAGTGGGAGGGTTTCCCCCCCACGCCCCCCGTCGGAGCCCTTTAAAATAGTGCTTTTCTTCGGCGCGCCGTCAACCTTGCGCTCAGTTGTCGGCGTGCCGTTGTCTCGCGCGATTTAGTCCCGTCACCCTTTCACGTAGCTGAAATTCTCAAAATGGCACTGTTGTATGATTGACATACGATCTGCACCACTTTTGAAGGTGGCTGCTGATAGTGGTGTTGATTAGAAAGTCTGGCCCGTAGTGTTTGCAGTATTCAAGAAGTATTTAAGCCTTCTAACAATGTCTATAAAGCTCAATGGCTCAGATAATGTATTAGATTTCCAACGTTCTGCAGGTGGGCAAGGTCATAAAGCCAAGTTAGATCATGAAATTTATTCCAGATTTAACAGTTCTTGACAACAACCATTAATTCAAAACTTTCTCCTGCCTTCAGTACTCTATGGTTTTGCAACATGAAAAACTCAGTAAAACAAGCCCTAAACTTAAACCTGTAGGAGTTAGGGGGTTATCCCATGAAAATCCTTTTAAAATATTCCTAAATAAAATTTTGACAGGGACTCTGTTCCTTAAGGGTAAAGGAGTGATATCTTAGAAGTGGAAAGGTATTCATGAAAATGATTACTTCATTGGCTTATCAATAAGTAATAATGGCACTGTACAGTTTGAACAGTAAGGGATGGCATTACATTTTTTTTTTTTCTAATAATGAGCTAAAACCTGAAGCCCTATTTGAAGTGGAACGTTGATGAAATTGGAATGTCTAGATCAGAACATTAACCATTATCCCAGTATTTTACAAAGGACTCAGCTGAATGCACGGCCATTTGAAAATATGTACGTATATCGACGTCAGCAAATACGAGTATATTACTGGCATATACAGCAGGAGCAGCCATTTGAGAGAGAAAAAACACGTGCTCAGAGGAAAAGCAGCATCACTCAGGACTTTACACATATAAATACTGCTAACTATGTCAATATGTTCTGAGCTTGCAACATACATGTGTATTTGGGACCCAGATGATTGTCAGTCCCTGGTATTTGGTGGCACATATGTGTTGGATGTCACAAAGCTCTATGTTCAACAGGAGACAAAGATCTGAGTGAAATAACTCTTTTTAATAAATATCTGAAGTGGTCTTAGAGACCTCAGAGGTTAGTACAATTGCCCTCTGAAGTCCTGGTGGTGACCCCCAAGAATTAAGGCAGGCAGAGGGAGCTTGGAGACAATCTTGCTTGAATGATGATCTGGAGACTTATAACACGTTTGACTGAATTCATAAGCATGTGTTTGAAACCACCAGGAATACGTCCTTTTAGATTACGTATAGAGGTGCTTTGAGTCAACCACAAATTAAATTGATCAGGTCAAAGAATTTTTCGTACTGGCGGGAACAATTACTTCCAAACCTTGTTCAAGTGCTCAATGCTCAATATTTAATTATGAACAGCACAGTTCCATCTTTACAAACAGCGCGCCTACACTCTTCATGCAGGATATAATCCTCAGAAGCCTCAATGGTGACTAGTTTCACATGAGTCACTCTGCCCATGATTCACCTAACTCTTATAGGTAAGGATAAAGAGGTTAGCCTTCATAAACTACAAGAGATTGCAGAAAGAGGAAGACAGGCATATTTGGAAATGCCAGGAGGAACTGGTAAAGCAGTCAGGAGAGCAAAGATGTAATTGGAAGAAAAATAGCGCGTGCTAAACGCTAACGCATGCATGTTATTCTATGGATGTGTTTAGCGCGCACGTTGATTTTGCGTGCGCTAAAACACTTAGCGCACCTTTGTAAAAGAGGGGGGGGGGTGTCGAAGGCGAGGAATATACAAAAGCTGATAAAGAGAAGGCAAAATTGATTAACAAATGTTTCTGTTCTGTGTTCTCAGCTGAAGGGCTGGGAGCAGAACTGCAGCAGAAGACAAACAGAAATAGACGTGGAGGTGTGGCAGATCCTGAAGCACTTTTAGAGGACTGTGTGCATGAAGAACTAGCTAAATTAAAGGTGGACAAAGTGGTTCATAGACAACGGCGCGAAAGACAAAAGCGCACGCCGACAATTGAGCGCAGCTCGGAGGCGCGTGCTGCACAAAATTACAGTTTTTAGGGGCTCCGACAGGGGGTTTTGTTGGGGAACCCCCCCAGTTTATTTAATAGACATCTCGCTGGCGTTATGGGGGGTTTGGGGGGTTGTAACCCTCCACATTTTACTGTAAACTGAACTTTTTCCCTAAAAACAGGGAAAAAGTAAAGTTTCAGTAAAATGTGGGGGGTTACAACCCCCCCACCCCCCACAACGCGGCGCGATGTCTATTAAGTAAAGTGGGGGGCTTCCCCCCCACGCCCTCCCCGTCGGAGCCCTAAAAACAGTAATTTAGAGCGGCGCACGCCTCCACGCTGCGCTCAATTGTCTGGGCGCGCCTTTGTCGCGGCGTGCTTCTGACCTGACACCGGACAAAGTGATAGGGCTGGATGGCATACATCGGAGGGTACTGAAGGAACTTATGGAAGTTCTTGTGGTTCTGCTGGCTGACCTTTCCAATGCTTCTCTAGAGGTGGGAGTGGTCCCGCAAGACTAGAGGGTGGATGTACTGTAGTCCTTCTCCACAAAAGCAGAAGGAAGAGTCTGGGAACTTAATTCTGTGGTAAGCAAATTAATGGAAACATGTTAAAAAGCAGAGAACAGTGAAGATTCTGGAATCTAATGAATTGCAGGACCCGAGGCCACATGGCTTCACTAGAAACAGGTCTTATCAGGCAAATCTGATTAATTTCTATGAGTAGGTGACCAGGTGCCTACCTAGACTCACATTGGCTACCGATTCGAGCCAGAATTCAATTCAAACTATACTGTCTACTCTTCAAAGTAATCAACGGTACTGCACCTGCCTATCTAAACGATCGCCTAAACCGTAACCTTCCACCCAGAACAAGAAGAACACTGACACCATTCTCATACCCACCACTCAAAGGCACTCATCGCAAAAAGCTTTATGATAACCTCCTAGCAACGCATGCAGCAAAACTCGAACCCTCCATCACCAGATGGTTAACCTCAACATCTGACCTCAAAGCATTCCGTAAAGAAATCAAAACACTGCTGTTCAAAAAGTATATACAATCTTCCTAATCTCCCTCTCCTCTTCCACTTACTCCGACCAGGCTCTGCGCACTCCCTGGCACTATAAATCGACCAATAAAAAACGAAAAACAAACAAACAAACAAAAAAAGAAATGCCAAGAAAGCTACCTGAAACCTAAATCATCCTACCGAAACCGACTTTCTACCAACATATGGAAACAGACTACTTGCTATGTAATGTAATGTAACCTGATTTATCTTCCAATGTTATTAAGTCTATACCCTCATTCTGTTATTAAGTCTATACCCTCAATCTGTATTCTCCAATGTCATGTACCCTCCTGGAAATGTCCAGTTCTCTTCTTATGTAATTCGCTTTGAACCGCAAGGTACAAGCAGAATAAAAATCACTAATGTAATGTAATGTAAGAGCTGGATCGAGTGAGAGAGCTAGACGTGATAACATAAAAATTATATAAAAGGCAGCGGAGGGCAATATCCAAAGTTATTTCCAATAATGTCCTCCATGACTATGTGCCTATACTTTTAGTCGCATTAAGAAGAGGCCTTCCAGTAGGAATTCAGATCAAAGGAGGAAACTGGCATGCATATTAATAATTTTTAACTACACGTGCATTATTTTATTCCCCAACTCAGCCACCTGCTTAACAGATCACGTGGACTCTTTGCGCAAACCCTGTGGCCTGCATATTTTCAAATGAAAGCAACGTGAATGGTTTTTTTTGAAAATCAACATTAGGTAGGCACATTAAAAGTGTGTACTATTTGAAAATTATCCCCTTACTCCTTGGAAATTGCATATTGCACCCTTAAAAGTAATAAATCTATGTGCTGAAATACATATTCTAAAAATAAGATTTTTAATCCCTTCTTGCCAGTTTACCATGTAATCCACCTATCTAAGAGATTTACCGACTCTGGTATTTGTGTTTCCATGATAAAAAGTCTTGGATTGAATGTTACCTTAAGAATCAGGATTTACCAATTATTATTAAAATGAAACAGACAGAGAATATTCAAGCAATTAGTGTTATCTGCCTACCCTGCGAATCCAATTTTCTCTACAGACTGTCATCAAAGTATCAGCCTAAAAATCTAATTAAAGTCAGCTTGAAAAGACATTTTAAGAACTAAAATTATTCAATTATGATGGTACATTGACATTTAAGATGTGATGAATGTAGGGTCTCTTAAAGTATAATAATACTCAGTAACTAACCTGAAAGAAATATCTTCCCTAGGGATAAGGAGGTAATTCACTCTCCATATTTAATTTGTGTCTAAGCTGCTTTTGAAACAAGACTAGAAAATAATAAGTTGGTTTACTGTCCTTCGCTTCACTGCTGAATTTATTATAATCTTGCCATTAATTTATGAGATATTTCTAACCTAGTCGTTAGATGTAAAACCACTAATTCACTAATCCACCCAACAAAATATGAAATAGTAGAAATGAAAAAGATAAGTGAAATTGCCTTCAGCTCCTACTGCAGAGATAGTTATTTAAAGGAGAAGGCTGTAAGATACTATATTGATTTTAGCTGAAAAAATATTCTCTATGCCTTCTAATATTTTCTTTGCTTCTGCCCAATGGAGGCTGTTTTTCAAGAATGTAGCAGATTTCCGGGTGTAGAAAGAACCGACGTTTCAGCCATCATGCTGTGGTTTTCTTCAGGGTGTGAAGAAAGCCACAGCATGATGGCTGAAACATCGGTTCTTTCTACACAGATGTGGCAAGACCTGGAAACCTGCTACAATCATGACGCCAGCCGCGGAAGCCTAAGAGAACATGTTTTTCAAGTTCAATTTTTTTAAATGCATCATTGGTGGCCAGAAAATTCAATTGATCTCTACCTACTAAATACAGAAAGCACAATAGGGAAAATTCTGTATCATAGGTGCCATGTATGCATACGTTTAGAATAATTGCATATACGTGCCTAGGTGTGCCAAAATTCGACTTGCAAATACTTAACATATAGCGCACTATGCTACACAACTGATAGCATTCTATAAGTTGGGCACATCACTTGGTGTTACTCCCAGTGGTGCAATGAGGGTAGGAGGTGCCCTCTTTTCTGCCCCGTGCTCCTTCCCCACCTCCCAAGCCACACTCGCGCCTTCCCTTCCCCCCAGTTACCTCTTTAAATCTTCACCAGCGTGAACAGCTTCTCCGGCCAGCTGCTTGTGCTAGCGTCGGCTTTCCCCTCTGACATCAATTCCTGGCCTTGCGACCCAGAAATGATTTCAGAGGGGAACCAGGCCGGTGCGAGCAGCAGGCTGAAAAAGCTGCTTGCCCTGGCAAAGATTTAAAGAGGTGGCTAGAAGAAGGGTGGGGGCGAGCATGGCATGGGGGCGGAGAGATGCCAGTGCCCTCACTAAGATGGTGCCCCGGGTGGTCTGCCCTCCCGCGCCCCCTTACTGTGCCACTGGATACGCTCATGCCATGCTCATGTTTCGTCTACATGTATGGCTCTGACAGATGCTAAGACACGCTAAGAAACGTGCGCACCTTTCAGCTATTGACACCACTGATGCATGTAAGTGCTAGACTTCTATAACAATCTGTTCGCTGTGGCACTTAAGGGGCAAATTCTATATGAAACGCCCAAAAGTTAGGCACCGACATAGGCACTGTTCAGTGCAATTCAAGTACAATTGGGTGCTGTTTAATGAATCACGCTGAGCGGTACCTATTTTGGAGTCGCCCAATAAATACGCCAGCTCTAGGCACGACTAAAAGGCGCCTATGTGAGCACTTAAGCATGCTCAAGAGCAGCGATTCTGCCTAACACGTAGCCACACCCGCGCCTAACTTGCATAGTGCCTATTTTTTTGAAGGCCGCCTAAATTTTTAGAGGCGCCTGATTGCATAATTGCTCTTTCTTGATAGGCGCCTACGTTTCAATTATTGCCAATCACAAGAGCTTAATTGGGCATGTTAATCAATCTAACTAGGCGCCTATCTAGATGGGCGCCTCCGAAATAGGTGCCTAACATTAGCTGCCGTTTACAGAATTTGGGCCTCAATCTTTTCCAAGCTCGGTACACAAAGTTCTTTGATTATATCCCAATACAGAACAGAACAAGTCATTTCTATACCGCATAACCGGTAAGTCCGATGCGGTTTACAAAATATTAGGAAGTTCTGTTTCGCACAACGAGTGGTGGACGCTTGGAACGCTCTCCCTGAGGAGGTCGTGATGGAGACCAGCATTCTGGGATTCAAGAGCAAGTTGGATGCACACCTTCTTGCAAATCACATTGGGGGATACGAGTAAACAAGGTTTCTCAGCAGGGAACACCTGGCTTGGCCTCCGCGGGTGCGGGTCGCCGGACTGGATGGACCTAGAGTCTGATCCGGCGAAGCCATTTCTTATGTTTTTATGTTCTTATGTGTCTTCAGTTGCTTTCAAAAATAATTGTAAGACATGGAACTCAATAACGAAGGTTTCAGTTCCCACAAAGCCGCTTGATAAGAAAGCAAATATTGGTGGTGTTTTGTGTAAAGAAAGCCTTTGATAGATGGAAAAGTAAAAAGGCTGGGTGAACTGCGTGAATGCTTGGATTGAGTAAAGGAAAACAATTCAGACATGTAAATGGGCGCCATGCCGAAGAGGACTTTGTAACAAAGGCAACCGAATTTAAATTTAATTCAAGCCTCCACAGGAAGCCAGTGCAATTCTCGATAATAAGGACTCACACTAGGTTGTTAGCCTGGGCTTGTATTGAAGGCCTGTGCATGCTAAAACCCACACTGTTTGTCATATCTTAGTAAATATGTCCCTTAGTATTAAAGGGATTTTTGCACTGGGGGTTGATGTACTAAATTTGGAGCGGTATGATTTTGGCGGACATTTTTCCTTGTCTACATAACCCTAGGGAATGATGCTAAAAGTTTCCAAATAACAGTTTGCTAAATTCCATGTATGTGCAAAAGAACAAATTTGGAATAATACGTATTTGGTTCTTAAATGCACCGTGTAAACATTATTTGAAAGTGAAAAAAAATTTAGGCCCTCTTTTACTAAGGTGCGCTAACCGATTAGCGCACGCTAAACGCTAACGCGTGCATGTTAGTCTATGGACGCGTTAGCGTTTAGCACGCTCCAATTCAATTAGCGCGTGCTAAATTGGTTAGCGCACCTTAGTAAAAGAGGGGGGTTAGTGTACGCTAAATAGAATGAATGCATTTTAACCTATGAATGAACGTGTTAAGTCGATTAATGCAAGTTATACAGTTCTTGAGTGTGACATTGATCCTCGTTATATGTCTTGACACTTTGTGCTGATGTACTTAAAATACCTCAATTAAAAAAAAAAAAATCTGTGAAACAAAACGTCTGATAATTAAGTTTAAAAATGACTTAATAATCCACCACAAATATTTTCTGTGCACATCCCTCAACCACATTAAAGTGGCTAGGATCATGGCTCTTTACACCTCAATAAACGGTGTCAGGTCAAAAGCGCACTGGAACAAAGGCGCGCCCAGACAATTGAGCACAGCGCGTGCCGCCACGCCGCTCTAAATTACTGTTTTTAGCGCTCCGACGGGGGTGTGTGTGTGGGGGAACCCCCCCACTTTACTTAATAGACATCGCGCCGCGTTGTGGGGGCTTTGTGGGGGGTGTGGGGGGTTGTAACCCCCCACATTTTACTGAAAACTTCACTTTTTCCCTGTTTTTAGGGAAAAAGTTCAGTTTACAGTAAAATGTGGAGGGTTACAACCCCCCAAACCCCCTATAACGCCGGCGCGATGTCTATTAAGTAAACTGGGGGGTTCCCCAACAAAACCCCCCGTCAGAGCCCCTAAAAACTGTAATTTAGAGCGGCGTGGCGGCGCATGCTGCGCTCAATTGTCGGCGCGCGCTTTTGTCTTTCGCGCCGTTGTCTATGAACCCAATAAACATTCAATACCGAACAATCCACTTGAACAGGGAAGTCTACAGTCTATCTATGGCCTTACAAAAGCCGCTGCAATTCATGTCAGTTTCAGGAAAAAGGCACCTTTTGCTACGTAGGTACGTGAAAGTATAAGTTGTATGCAGCAGCCATCTTGCCGATGTGTGAAAACTACTGGCGGAATAAAGAAAAGCTGTGAGTAAAGCTCTATTAGGATTTTAATTTCTTTAAGTATAAATAGTTACCGTGTCTTTTTGATCTTTAATTGTAGAGACCACTGTGCCCGATTACTGGCCCTGAAGCAGCGGATTAAGTGAGGTTCTGCGTCGGCCCCGGCTTTGCTTCCGGTTATTTAACCAATGGCACAGAAGCTATTTAAGTATCGAAGATAAGTAATGGTCTGCTGGTACTCTTCAGATTACTCTATGAAGCTGTAGACATATAATATGAAATAAGCTAAAATAATTTTAAAAAGTCTTTACAAAATGAAATAAAAAACTGTGGAAGAATTATTTTATTATTTAATATTCAGGTTTTTTGGGAGGGAATGCATGGATGGGAGAACATCGCAGGGGAGGAGACATAGGCATCCTGGGACTGTCTGCCAAGTCTCTTCCCTGAAGAAGCCCTTTCTGGAAACGTCAATCGCTCCTCCTAAACTTACTTGCTCCACTTCATCACTGACGCTGAAACTGTGGATTGAAGACAAAGTTTTATTTTATTTTTCTTTCCAGCTTATGATTTATCTTTAATCTTATCTATTGTTTTGCCTTTTGTCTTTGTTTTGTTCTATTTCTATCATTTAAATTTCTCCAGAACTGTTCAACGGCTCCCCCTTCTGCTTCTATTCCTTTCTCTCCTCTCTTCTACCTTCCAAAGTATTTAGATCAATGCTGTCTTGTTAAAATGTTTATTTTATTTTTATTTTTCCTCTAACTCTACTTTTCACTTCTCTATTACCCTCCAGGTACTTTAGTTAGATTGTGAGCCTTCGGGACAGTAAGGGAATTTTTCAAGTACCTTTCTTATTTCTAATCTTAATGTATATTTTCTGTAAACCGCTTAGAACCTAACGGATGTAGCGGTATATAAGAAATAAATTACATTACATTACAATGATTACATGGTGGAGAATAATTACTAATGGTGACTACGCTGATAGCACTAGTCGGTGATACGACTTGCGTTGTGCTCCTTATTCTGAGGCCTTTTTCCTGAAATTGAGATCAATTGCACCGGCTTTTGTAATGCCATAGATAGACTGTAGACATAAGAACATAAGAAGTTGCCTCTACTGGGTCAGACCAGAGGTCCATCGCGCCCAGCAGTCCGCACCCGCGGCGGCCCATCAGGTCCATGACCTGTCAGGTTTTCTTGATTTAGCCCTATAGCCCCCTTATTTTTCTATCTATACTCTTTCTGTATCCTAGACTTCCCTGTTCAAGTGGATTGTTCAGTACTGAATGTTTATTGATTATTCAGACCACTTGGCAGACTATATTTATAGAGATTGAGTCTTTACACCTCAGCCATACCCAGTAACTGGCCTAAGATTTAAACGTTTGTTAGTCCAGGGGATTCCCTTTATTTTGGTGAACCACATTCATATGAGGACCCTGATCATAGTCAATCCCCGCCACTTATATGAATCACCAATTCTTCCATTTTTAAAGTGCAGGGTTAGCACATTGTTACGTCTCCAGATCAGGAGCTTCTGTCGTTTTCAAATCATTATAGCGTGCATCACATTTAGCTTCTGTCCTACGGGTTTATCACATAACATGATCCTACAATTCTGAGAAATTCAAAGGTTTGTGAAAAGTTATGCATAGGAATAACCTAAGAGGGGGAGGGTTGGAAAGATAGTGGCAAAAATATTTGGATTGATAGTTCTAAAGAAATGCCGCACAGGTTCCGTGCCCTTCAACTGAGAGTAGCAACAGTACCAAAACCTTCCCTCCTTCTCCACGTCCACCCTTTGGCCGTGTTCTTGTTTTGTGTACTCATGTATGGGCGATGATTGAATTGATTAGCCTTGGTGTGTGTACAATTCCTGAATGGGACGATGGTGAGGGAAAGAAATTATCGGGCAGTAAAATGGAGACTGTAGCTCATAGCAGTGGAGAAGCGCAATTCTTTCTAGATAAGTGTTTTGGGATAGAAAGAAGGAGAAGGATGCATAAGGAATTAAGGAGAAAAGAGAGAAATGAAGGATTGCAGGCAATATGGGGAATACAGAAGCAAGAATGTAAGGTTTGTGAGGGAAGGTGGATTATAGAATGCAAATAAGGGTATAGGCAAGCTCAGAGAACCACAGTAAGATACAAAAAATATATGGGTCGGTTGGTAGTAAATTCCCCTCCCCCAAACCCCGAAGTACTGTATGTTAGGGCACCTGTGTGAAAAGAGGGTCTGAGAGAAGACAGTGTAGGGGAACACCAATCCCCTTTCTATCAATTTAGGGCCTGATTCTATATATATCACACCTAAAAATTAGTGCTGACCAGTGCGGCACTAAATGCAATTCTACAAGGCATGTGTACCGTGTATAGAATCACGCTTAGCGCTGATGTGTGACACATAACTTAGGCGCAGTCATTTGGGTCAGGCCTAAATGCCTGCACCTAAGTTCTGCACGCATTGGATGAATTCTAAAACAATGCACCTAACTTTTAGAAGTGCTCCCGATCTGCTCCCCCCCCTTTTTCAAATTTGTGCACTGCAACTGGAACATGCTTCTTACAGAATCTCATTTTCCGAATTGTGTGCCTCACTTTTATTTACACGTACTCCATTGCTTACAAAATCAATTCACATACGTTCCTCAGATTGCCACACCATTTTGCAGTGTGGTAGCCTATCCTCACCGGAACCTTATTTTATGTGACGGTTGTGTGTTTGTTCTTATTCTTAAATAGTTTATCAATTTTTAAGACTTTATCCATTTTTAAAACCGTCACATAAAATAAGGTTCCGGTGAGGATAGGCTACCACACTGCAAAATGGTGTGGCAATCTGAGGAACGTATGTGAATTGATTTTGTAAGCAGTGGAGTACGTATACATTATAGTTTGATACCAGTGCCAATTTTTGGCTTCACTTTTATTTAGTCACAATTAGCGTCAATTATGAGTTATTAACTGCCAATTATTGCTGCCAATCAGGCCAATTAATCAATTGTATTGTGTGCATACATCAGCTTTGAGCCCTGATGTATGCACACAACTTTAAGTGCCATATCTAGAAGGGGCGCTTTTACTAGGCTGTGCCTAACCCTAATGGTATACTGCACGAGATGCCCAGGTGTCTTGTGGTAACTGACAAAACGCTTGCTAATCTGGGAGCTAAAAACTATTGGAAAGAGGATATGTTGGGGGTGTAGACCGAGCATTCCTGCACTAATATTAATAGGGTTACCAGATTTTACGAAAGTAAAATCCAGACCCGTGGCCATGCCCCCCAGGGCCGTCCAGTTCTGCCTGGCCTAGCCCGGCCCCCACCCCCCTCAACCCACTTGCTCCAATCAGGGTCGGGAGGGCGTCTGCGCATGTGCCGGTGTGACCCAATGATGTCACAAGCACGCGTGCATGCACGTGATGTCACCGTCTTGCATCCTCGAAAGCTCAGATGCCCTCCCGATGCAGCTCCCAGCTGGAAGTGCCGGGTTTTTGAAAAGCCGTCAATCCGGACGTCTGGTAACCTTATATATTAACATGCACTAACTAGTTAGCTTAGGAATACCACGTGAGTCTTTACTGCCTACAAAATGGGTGAGAATAAGTGCAGTATTTTTTTTTAAATGACCATGCATGGCCATTAAAATAAAAAAAAAAAAATAGAACATTGGCAATTTTATGGCTGCAGTAAAAATAGCCTTAGCACGCAGGGAAAACCTGTGCAAGGGCGTGCTAAGGCCAGCTTTTGCCGCAGCTTAGTAAATGGACTCCTAAGATTATAGAAATCTAGCAGTCGTGCACATGAATGCTGAATCATCAATGTGAAAGGAAAAAGGCTTAGATTAGCTCAGTATATGACAATTTTGTGGTTGCACTAAACCATAGAACTGAAGCTGAAGACAGCAGCCAAGTGGGTATGCTCCAACCTTTGCCAGCAGTACATTTTGCTGATTCAAAAAGCATCTGTAAGGTTGGTTGGAAGATATTTTTTGGAACACCTCCTGGGAAATGACAGAGGAACAGAGTTCTGGGTTTGCATGAAGCATGCATGAGGCTCTTTCTATAGTGCAGCTCAAGTAAATAGCTTCCAAACCGGCCTGAATATCTTTTCTACAGCATGAGAACAAAGGACAGGCTGAATGTCTCTGGAAACCCAGCCATTTACATGGCTCAGGAATGCTGCAAAATTTCAATCTATCTATACTTTACAATAAATAATACAAAATACT
This sequence comes from Geotrypetes seraphini, assembly GCF_902459505.1. Classification (NCBI taxonomy): domain Eukaryota; kingdom Metazoa; phylum Chordata; class Amphibia; order Gymnophiona; family Dermophiidae; genus Geotrypetes; species Geotrypetes seraphini. Next base: position 33,565,534 of record NC_047088.1, read on the forward strand.
TATGCAAAAAACAAAAAAAAAAAAACCCAACACATTCAGGTTCATGATCAAAGGAGACAGCTGGAGTTAGATCATTTCTATTAACTTATCTCAGAAGGATCCTTCATGCACTGAAGAATATTTGTCTCCTCGGTGTGGAATCCGTATCTTCACAGATTGTTGTATTTTCCTTGATTACGTAGGAATGGCAGGACCACGAGATGAAAGACATAGAAGACTTGACAATGTATGTTACCAAATATGTTGCTCAGAAGCCATGATTTCCATTGATGATAACTCACATGTCAAAATACCCCCCCAAAAACCCAAAAGGCATAAAAATGAAATGGAAATAATAAAGTTGCAGAAATGTGTGGACTTCCACCAGCGATCGTCTTTGTGTGCTGGCAGAGGTAGAGCAATGCGGATGATGTGAAAGAGAAAGCAGTCACTACAACAAGTGAGCCTCAATACGGAGCCAGTGAAGTCCTTGCCGAGCGTAACGAACCAGGTTGGCCATACTGCTGTGTTGCGTTAATGGTCCCATTACCGAGTCCAGTTCTTGAAAGAATTCTAGAAGACGTGAGATGAAAACAAATTCACATGTTAGAAAAGTGGGGGTTTTTTTTTTTCCTGTTCAAGACCACGGCCGTGCAATTTGCATTTCGACAGTGGCAAGCCCTGAGTGAAATCTTTTAATGACTTTCAGACATTCATTGGAGGGAGCACAGCTGTTGAAAACATTTCTAAGAATAAAGCAGGGCAGACATGCAGGTACTGTTATATACATTCAGTCTGTACATACATAGATTTATCTGAGATGAGTGGCAATTTTCATAAGGGTGGGGCTCGGGAGGTGTTTACATTTATGCATATACTGCTAAAAATACACGTGTACGCATTGGGGTGTAACCAGCCCTCTGATTTTAGGAGGAATGGGGGGCAGGGGTGGGCAGTAGGAGGAGGAGGCAACAACGCATTCCCTCTCTTCCCCTCCCGGCGTATTAAAAATACCTTTGCTGGTGATGATGCTGAGACCCCACCAGCCACAGAAATTCACTGTCAAGCCGCTCCTTTCTTCCTCTTCCTGCAGCAGGAATTGGCAGTTACCAGATCTTCTAGTGTAGAAACCAAGACTCATGGCCCCAGCCTGTTTGCCTTACACCCCACAAAACCTCATCTTTCTTCTCCGACCTCCGAGCATGCGCGTGATGTCATCCGCGCATGCACAGAGGACCTCCAGATGTGGCTGGAGGTTGGGGCTTTCCAAAACCCAGACAAACTACTGGGTTTTGGAAAGTCCGTCCGGGCACCCAGACAGTCCTCTAAAAAGCGGACATGTCTGGGCTTTCCTGGACGTCTGGGAACCCTAAGCCTAGAGCTGTTGATTCCAGAATCCCCCCCCCCAAGCATTCTTAGTTCTTGTGTGAACTGAGCATGCACGAGGAGTCTTGGTGTCAGCAGTTGGAGGTACACCACAGACTTCCTGTTTCCTACAGCAGCAAGAGGAGAAGGGGAGTGGCTCACTGTCAGATTTCTTTGGCTGGAGGGGAATCACAAAGCCCTGACAGCCATTTAATGGGTGCTGCAAGTTTGGAGGGAGCCTCAGCCCAAAGTTGGGGGGGGGGGGCTCCCCAAGGCCCATTCATAGCTAGGCCACTGATATGCATGCAAAACAACAGAAAATTTGCTGATATGAAAAGCATAAAGAAATGTAAATGCTTAATTCGCTGTGGTAAATTTCAAAGTAGAAGCACGAGTGCACTTTCACTTTGATGATTTCACAAAAGCCCACAAGAGAACAGTCTATGTACATTTTTAAAAATAAGCCCCACTAACCATAGCAAAGTGTTCCTGGGAATATGTCATTTTAGTTTATAATTTATTTGCATATTCTGTACTGCCTTATGTGTTGAGCAGGTCAAGGCGGTGTACAGATTGAAAAAAAAAAAAGCTGGGACAAGAACTCTGTTTGCAGATAGGATAGGTTAATACAAGCAGTCACATTCAACCCTTAAGACAGAGCACAGCATCGTACAAGATTAATCAGTCAGAAAAGGTGCTTTTAGTGCCATGAGTTGAGCACTCTGCTATATTGCCTGGAAGTATCCTGTGAATATACTGTTCTGCCTAGGGCAGTGGTCTCAAACTCAAACCCTTTGCAGGGCCACTTTTTGGATTTGTAGGGACTTGGAGGGCTTCAGAAAAAATAGTTAATGTCTTATTAAAGAAATGACAATTCTGCATGAGGTAAAACTCTTTATAGTTTATAAATGGTGCTGTAGAGGGTTAATTCCACAACAGTGAATCCACGTGGTACCTATTCTATATAGGAAAATATGTGCCTAATGTATAGAATATTAGCGTTAACAGGTGAAATACGTATAATTCAGGCACAAGCAGTAATGCCAGTCATAGAGCTGGCTTAAGTGTTATAACTTATAACAGATTCTGAGTTAGACACAGAAAGGCTGGGAATGCTTGGAATGGCTTCCCAGTGGAGATGGTGGAGACAAAAGTTGTATCTGAATTCAAGAAAGCTTGGGACAAGTGTGTTGGATCTCTAAGGGGGGGGGGGGGAGAGAAGATGAATGGATAAGCAGCCATATGGTTTTTATCTGACTTCATTTTTCTGTTTCCCTGTGTATACCTATCTGTAGAAAGCAAGCTAGGTAACAAACGCATTTATATATACAACTAGTCTTATAGCCCGTTACATTAACGGATGCTAGAATATATGTGTGTGTGTGTCTGTCTTTATTTCTTTCTCTCTCTCTCTCCTTAGCCGCTTTCTTTCTTTCGGCCTTTCTTTTTCCTTGGCTGTCCATCACCATCCCTTGCCTGCTCCCCCTGTCCATTCTCCCTTCCTTTTACCTCCCCTGTGTCCACCACCACCCCTTCACTGCTCTCCTTATGCAGCAGCAGTCCTTCTCCCTTTGTTTTACCTCCCCCCTGTCCAGCAGCACCTCTTTCCTTCTCCCCATGTCCATTAGGCCTCCGTTCCTTTTTCTTCACCCTCCCCTGTCCATCAGCACCTCTTTCCTTCTCCCCCCTGTCCAGCAGTAGGCATCCCTTCCTTTTTCTCCCCCCTCCTCCTTCTTATCCCTATGATACACTTACCTTGCTCTGCCCCTGATCAGAGGTTCCCAACAGCCGCCCAATTGCACCCATTGGAAAAGTTCCCTCCGCTGCATCCCGCACCCCTCCTGACACGACTCCCGCTGTCTTTCTTTCTGTCTGTCTCTGTCCCTGGCCCCCTTTGTCTGTCTGTCTTTCTGTGTATCTCCCTGCCCCTGTGTCTTTCTTCTTTTCTTTCTGTCTCCTTTTCTCCCTCGGTCTGTCTGTCCGAAGCAACATTCCCTCCCCCTCCATTTCCCTCCCCCACCAGTTCCCTGTGCACCTGCCCTGTGTCTTTCTTCTTTTCTTTCTGTCTCCCTTCCTCCCTCTGTCTGTCTGTCCAAAGCAGCGTTCCCTCCCCCTCCATTTCCCTCCCCCACACCAGTTCCCTGTGCAGCAGCATTAGCGTTTCCTCTACCCCCCTTTCCCTTTCCGCGATCCCGACTATAAATGCGGTCCCGAGTCCTTTGCCGACCCCCCTTCCCTTCCCGCGAGCCCGACTACAAACCTGGCAATTCAAGCAGCATGTGCAGCAGTCTTCACACGCTGCTTCGGGTCCTTCTACTGCCCTGATGTACTCTGGCACGTCCCTGATGACATCATCAGATACACGGCAGAGCACATCAGGGCAGGGAGGGTGGACAGGGTACAGACCCTGGCAAGTAGTGAGGGGGGCTGGGTTCAGAGTCTTGCAGGGAGGGGGGCTGGCTGCATAGCTTGGAAGGGCAGGGAGGGAAGGGGGCTTGGTGCAGAGCCTGGTAGGGTAGGGGGCTGGGTTCAGGGCTTTGCAGGGCAAGGAGGGAAGGGGGCTGGGTGCAGAACCTGGCAAGTAGTGAGGGGGACTGGGTGCAGAACCTGGCATGGAGGGGGACTGAGTGCAGAGCATGGCAGGGGATGGCGTGAGGGAGGGGACACTGGGTGCAGATCCTGGCAGGTCATGGCCCTTGAATATTAAACCCCCATCTTATATTTGAGTCAACCATTTTTCCTCCTTTTTGGGGGGAAAATGGGGGTCTCGACTTATATTTGGATTGACTTATATTCGAGTATATACGGTACATATATAACATTATCCTAAACATGTATGTAATTGGTGCAAAGCACACGTAAGTTAGGTGCTGGCATTTACACCTGCTTTTAGCAGGCATAAGTACGGTGTCAAAAAGTTAGCTATCGGATCTGCACTGAACGTTATTTTATAAAAGGCATACTCTCTTTAGAGCATAAGTTTCAGGCTTCAAGCCTATTATTTAATATACTGCCCATCAAAGGACATCTGAGAGGTTCACAAAATCATAAACTAATGCAGAAGAAAATTCTAGTTAGGTTGAGGAGAATAAGGGTGAATTCGGATAAAGGGTTCAAAAGGGGAGAGATAGAACTACAATATAAAACAGGAAAAAGGGACATTAATGTGAAGGGGAGGAAAATGTGTCTTCTGATGGCAGGCCCCCAGAGCATCCATTCAATAATGGAGAGGAAAAAAACAGAAGATAATTAAATAAGCACATACTACACGTAATAAAGAGAATCAGAGATTCAGGGATCCTTTTACTAAGGTGCTTTAGGGCCTTAATGAGCGGAAGAGCGCACACTAAATTGCCACGCACGCTAGACCTTAACGCCAGCATTGGGCTGGCGTTATTCTAGAAGCGTACCGCGTGGTGTAATGTGTGGTAATTTTGTGCGTGTGTTAAAAACGCTAGTGCACCTTAGGTAAAAAGGAGCCCTCAGTTAAAGGCATCTCTAAAGAAAAAGATTTTGCACGTAGCCTTGAATTTATTCAAGGCTCAATTTTTTTCGGCACACAGTTTTGGAACCATTTATTGAATTCCCCCCTCCCCCCCCTTTAGCTTGCAAAGTTGAACATACTAGTTATAGAATAGTGGTAGTGACATGCATATGAGGAAAGACTAAAAAGATTAGGGCTCTCTAGCTTGGAAAAGAGACGGTTGAGGGGAGATATATGATTGAAGTCTATAAAATCCTGAGTGGTGTAGAACGGGTACAAGTGGATCGATTTTTTACTGCATCAAGATTTACAAAGACTAGGGGGACACTCAATGAAGTTCCAGGGAAATACTTTTAAAACCAATGGAAGAAAATATTTTTTCATTCAGAGAATAGTTAAGCTCTAGAATGCGTTGCCAGAGGATATGGTAAGAGCAGTTAATGTAGCTGGTTTTAAAAAAAGGTTTGCACAAATTCCTGGAGGAAAAGTCCATAGTCTGCCATGAGATGGTAGCATGGAATGCTGCTACTATTTGGGTTTTTGCCAGGTACCTGTGACTTGGTTTTGCCTCCGCGAAGACGGGATACTGGGCTAGATGGACCATTGGTCTGACCCAGTAAGGCTATTCTTATGTTCTTATCTTAATTGATGTTAACGGGGAAAAAATGCTATTTGTACACATGATACGTATGTGTGTTTTGTTGTAGCCCATCAAAGATATCAGACTGAGAGGGATACAAAGCTGGAAAATAAATATATAATTGGCTAGAATTGCTGTTAATTGGCACTAATTAACAGTTATTCATGTAACTGCCATTAGTTGATATTCTAAAAAAAAAAAAAAAAAAATGCATGCAAAATGCCTAGTGCAGAACTGCAAGGGGGCATGGACCTGAGAGGGGCGTGACTAATCCATGCACGCATGGATTATAGGCTACTAACAGTTACTTGCCTAACTGCCTACACTTAAGTGTGAACATTTCTGCCAGCCATTGAGCTAAAAGTTAGATGCGGAACTGCGGACTTATGCTAGGATTCGATAAAAGCAATTGTGCATGCAACTGAATGATTTAGAATTTGCGCTTAGCATGCATCATCCCGGCGCCTAATGTTCCATGACCTAAAAGAGAATTAAGTTTGTCTGTGTGCCAACTTTATATTCTGTGCAATTTCATGAGTCCACTTGAGCATATAGAACACTCTTCTACACATTCAAGACCCTTATAAAATTACCCGAGCAAAGCGTCAATGCAATTTGCAACTACAGGGGCTGTTGAGAATTTTCCCCTTAAAGGAAATTGTACAGAAAATTCCTTTTTTTAATACTTCCATTAGCAAGATCTAGCACTCTAGAATAAAATACATTTTATGAGAAACACTTTTTTTTTAAAAAAAATAATCTACCAGATAACATGAAAAGCTTTGATAAATAACCGTTCATGTTGAATAAGCACAACTGAGACCCGTTTTAGTCTTGGAGACTGCAATGGTATGCACGACATAGAATAATTGAGGCAGTAGGGTTGTTCAATGATTTTGTTCCTGCTGATCAAACCATTAAAAACCCCCCCCAGTACAGTCAAACCTTGGTTTGCGAGCATAATTCGTTCCAGAAGCATGCTTGTAATCCAAAGCATATCAGAGCAAATTTTCCCATAGGAACTAATGAGAACTCAGATGATTCGTTCCACAACCCCAAAACTTTAATACAAAATACTATACGTACTTGTATTGCAAAACCTCACTCGTTTAGAACAGTCACTACATTCCATGGCGTCAGAGAGAGAACCATCGGCTCAGTTGTGATGTGTGTATACTGTATGTACTTGTACTGCAAGACCTTGCTTGTATATCAAGTTAAAATTTAATCAAATGTTTTGCTTGTCTTGCAAAACGCTTGCAAACCAAGTTACAGCGGTACTTTGGTTTACAAGCATAATTCGTTCCAGAAGCATGCTCGTAAACCAAATTACTCGTATATCAAAGCGAGTTTCCCCATAGAAAGTAAGGGAAACTCGCTTGATTCGTTCCCCCCCCCCGAGGCCAGTGGCATTGCTCTACCTCCCCCCCCCCGAGGCCAGTGGCACTGCTCTAACCCCCCCCCGCGAACCGGCATTGCTCCCCTCCCCCGCTCACAAAGGCCCCCCCGCGTGATCCGCCACCCACCTCGATCGGAATCCTCCCCCGCTCGAATCGCCCCCTCCTCCGCCGCGATCCGATATCCTCCCCATACCCATCACCCACCCGAACGCATCACTTACCCCCCATTGACACCCGGCACCAAGGCACAGGACATGCCGGTGCTGGTGCCCGAAGATCTCTCATCCTTTTTGCTGGGCCTTGACCATCTGCGCATGCTCAAGGCCTTAGTTCCTGCTCTCTCCGAGATTCTCGGAGATCTCGAGAATCTCGGAGAGAGCAGGAACTAAGGCCTTGAGCATGCGCAGATGCTCAAGGCCCAGCAAAAAGGATGAGAGATCTTCGGGCACCGGCAACGGCATATCCTGTGCCTTGGTGCCGGATGCCAGTTGGGGGGGGTAAGTGATACGTTCGGGTGGGTGATGGGTACGGAGGATATCGGATCGCGGCGGGGGGCTGGGGGCGACGAGAGCGGAGGGGTGCCGGATAGCAGGGGGGAGGTGCTCGTACATCGAGGTAAGCTCGGTTTGCGAGGCACCAATATTGCGAATGTTTTGCTCGTTTTGCGAAACACTCGCAAACTGGTACACTCGTAAACCGAGGTACCACTGTACTTGCAATCCAAGGTTTTACTGTAGTTATCTCCTGCATAGACTATTGCAATGCCCTTTACAAGGGCATAACAAAAAAAAGAAATATGACGCCTTCAGATCGTTCAAAAGACCGCTGTGAAAATCATATTTAATGCATGAAAATTCGACCATGTTTCTCCCTTACTGTACAAAGCACATTGGCTTCCAGTAGAACACAGAATTAGTTACAAAATCCTGCTATTAACATTTAAAACTCGTCAAAATAATCAACCTGAATTTATAGACAGACTCCTTCTTCCCCAGAACTCCTCCAGAACTCTTCGTTCCATGACACTCGGTTCCATCCCTCAAGCTTATAAACACAATGAAAACGAGTATTTTTACCGTGACTGCTCCCTCCCTTTGGAATCCCTTTTCGAACTATCTACAGGTAGAATCTTCTTTAAGGGCTCCTTTTACAAAGGCGCGCTAGGGCCTTAATGCGCGGCGATTTAGCACGTGCTAGCCGCTGCCGCCCCCTTTCGAGCAGGCGGTAGATTTTCGGCTAGCGCGCGCTAATCCGGCGTGTGCGTTAAAAACGCTCGCGCACCTTTGTAAAAGGAGCCCTAAATCAATTTTAAACAAAGTTAAAAACATTTTTATTTGCCGATGCCTTTGAAACCCAACCGTCCTTGTGAGGGCAAAACATGCTGTTCTCCACCGCAGCGACCCTTCCTAGTGCACTTTCCTCAATTGTTCTCTCTTTCTCTATAATATTGTGGTTCCAACCTTTTTTTCCTGTTTGTCCTTGGAAAGTAGAGGGGGAAGGGGGTTCGGAGAAGCTAGAGGAGTGGGCATAGAAGTAGGGGAGCTATATAGAAACTATGGGCTAGATTCACAAACCTGCCCAATCCGGCAGGTCCGATGAATTCTCGAAGCCCCAATATGCAGATGGGGCGATCGGAGGAACGCCCCCATCTGTCTTCCCGGATCGCTCGATAGCGATCCCAACTCATGTGCAGACCATGTGTAGATGGTCTGCGTAGGCGCTGGACCTCGGGGCCGGCATAGATTTAAAAAAAAAAATCAAAATCATTTTATTGGAGTCTGTGGTTTTGGAGCCTGTGGTTTTAACCCGCTTAAGCCCGCGGGTTAAACCACGGGTTTGCAGTGCGGGGAAGGGAGGCAGGCACATTCGGGGATGCAGGATAGGGGCTGACAGGGCAGAGAGCAGGGCGGCAGAAGGCAGGGCAGCCGGAAAGGGCTTCAGCGACTGGTCGGTATTGCAGGGTTTTGTTTAGTAAATCGCTTTCCTGCCTACTTTGCATGCTGTTGCCCTCATTTGCATGTGCGGATCGGAGGATGGTCAGCAGAGAGGTAAGTGAATCGGGCCGGGGTCGCAAACCGATCGGTACACGATCGATTTGCTTTGTGAATCTAGCCCTAAGACAGTTAATTGGCAAAGACTTGAGTCTTCAGGATTTTTCTGAATGTGGTGTAGTTTGTCTTTCCCTGATAACTACCCCTAAAGATGTCTACCAATTTAAAATTTGTATTATAGTCAATATTTGTTTTTACTAATATTGTACACTGCCTAGAAGTCTGATTAGGCGGTATAAGAAATTTTAAATACACTTGAAGCTTGACTGTTAGTCATTTTGGAAGTGTTTTAAATGCACACTGCGCTGTAGCATTCAACAGATGGTTCTATATCATATATTATAATGTATGAAATATTTCACTATTTCAAAGCAAGCTCTTAATAGTGGCAATCATTTTAGAAGCCTTATCTGTGTTCTAGACATGCAGAAACTGGCATTTAGATAGGTATATTGCATACACATCTAAATCCTAGCTTTAGAAAGCCAGAATACTCAAGTCCAAATGATGATTATGTGCATATGGCAAGAAGGTATATAGTTTGGGTGGGACTAGACTGGTGCAGTACCGGCTTTATGTCGATGATATTCAGTTTGATTTTTCAGTTCCTGAATCTATTTCTGATACATTTTCGTTTCTGGCATTATGTCTGAATACTATTAAATCCTGGCTTTCAGACACTAAATTACGTTTGAATCCATCCAAAACTCAGGATTTATTGCTCTCTGGGAGATCAAATCTTCAATTTCCTGCAACTTTTTCTTATGAGAATACTGAAGTTCCCATTTTAGGAGAACTGAAATATTTGGGAGTACTTCTCGATTCTTCACTATCAATGAAACTGCATCTCAAATTGGTTATTCAGAAGATATTTTTGAAGTTGAAATCGCTACGACCTTTGAAAGGACTGATGAGCCCGCCTAATTTTCAAGCATATACAGTATATACCTGTTTTTTGATTACCGTAACTCATTGTTGATTTGCCTAAAAAAGATTTAAGAGCTTTGCAAATAGCTCAAAATGCTGCTGCTTGTTTGATCTCAGGAAGTCCTTTGTATAGCCACATTACTCCAGTTCTTCAGCAATTTCATTGGCATATTCATTTTTTAATTATAACGCTAATTTTTAAAATTCTTTATGAACAACAACCACTTTGTCCGGCTGCAACCCTAAAAGTTCATGTGCCAGAACATCCCCGTCGTTCAAGTAATCGGGATTTTAGCAAATTAGATTGGAGATGTATAGGGACTCGATCTTTATGGTCGTGGGACCTCAGTTATGGAACTCCCTTCCAAAGGAATCAAGAAAGATTGAGTCCCTGAATTCATTTAGAAAACGTTTTAAAGTATATCTGTTTCCTCAGGCATATTTATGAATTAAAACAGAAATTTTAGACATTGTTCAGGTTTTTGAATACTGTATGCCTTGAAGAGTAGCATGTTTTAATGTTATATCTATTCTATGCATGTGTTTATTGTAAACTGCTTAGATTTGTAGTACCGGTATATAAGAAATTTTTAAATAAATAAATTCCTCATTTCAGAAGAGGAATACAGATTTATGGCCATTTACATGAATGCTGAGATTTATATCTGCTCCTAAAGATACTGGAACAGGCTGCCTGAATCAATACGTCGTGCTCCATCCCTAGCAGGATTCAAAGCCAAGCTAAAGGCCCACTTTTTTGAAACTGTTTTCAACTCTAACTCCCATTCACTGCTGTCAGATTCCTATACCCACTGTATCATTTTCTCTACCATAATCTCCCCAAACCTGAAATGTCCTGTCTAAATTAGATTGTAAGGTCTTCTGAGCAGGGACTGTCTATTATATGTTTTGTTTTGTTTTTGTTTTTTTTAATATTCTTTATTCATTTTCAAAATTACATTAAGTGTAAAATATATTCATTCACAGTAACAATAAATATATCACTTATAAACAATCATTGGTACATTATATAAATTTTATCCCTTCCCCTTTCCCATCCCTCCCATCCATATCTTCCATTATTATATAATATATGTAATAAGAAAAATACCCCCCTCCCTATATCCTGAACTGATAATTAAAAGGGAAATAATTTTACTTAATCCTTACAATATTTTGTTAATGGTTTCCACACATCCTGAAATTTCTTAAAGTATCCCCTTTGTAAAGCAATAAATCTTTCCATTTTATAGATATGGCATAAAGAATGCCACCAAAATGTACAGCGCTGTGTGCGCCTGTCAGCGCTATAGAAATAATAAATAGTCGTAGTAGCAGTAGAGAAAGCAGCACTCCACTGCAGGGATTAGAGGTGGTCACTTCCTTAGCCCCTCAATGACCCCTTCAAAAACAATTCTGGCAAAGGATACCTAGCGCTCTGTCTAGTGGAAAAGTATGCACCATGATTTGATGGCATGCACTCCGCCAGTGGGTGTGCACAGGGACAAAATTTGGGGAAGCTCGGGTGGGGAGTAAGAGCAAGATTATTTTTTAATCTTCTGTTGTGGTCCAGGTACTAGAAAAAAAACCCCAAAGCACCTGATTCTGGTTATTATACTTACTGCAGTATTTTATACTAGTATTTAAGCCCGTTACATTAACGGGTGCTAGAATAGATGTGTGTGTCTTTATTTCTTTTTCTCTCTCTCCTCTTGACCGCTTTCTGTCTCTCTCTTTCCTCGGCTGTCAACCATTACCCCTTGCCTGTTCCACCTGTCCAGCAGTAGGCCTTCTCCCTTCCTTTTACCTACCCCTGTCCAGCAGCACTCCTTACCTGCTCCCCCTGTCCCTCTTCCCTGCTCCCCCTGTCCAGCTTCTTCCCTGCTCCGCAGTCATTATTCCCTGCTCCCCCTGTCCAGCAGCACTTCTTACCTGCTCCCCCGTTCCTCTTCCCTGCTCCCCTGTTCCTCTTCCCTGCTCTGTCTGTCCAGCAGCACTCCTTCTTTTCTCCCCCTGACCCTCTTCCCTGCTCCCCCTGCCCAGCAGCATTCCTTACCTGTGTCTCTCTTTCTCCTTAGTGTTTTGTTATTTTTTTAAATCTGTCTCTTTAGCCCCCTGTCCTTCTGTGAGTGTCTGTGTGTCTCTGTCGTTGTGCACTGTTGTTTGTTTGTTTTTTAAAATCGATGTTTAGCTCCTGATCCCCTCTGTTTCCATGGCAAGCATGTTCGCGGATGTGAGGGCCGTTTTGTGGTGCCGGATCTGGCGGCGCCGTGTAGGTCGGAAGACGGGCCTCAGCATTTTGTAGGTCCGGGTCTGGCGTCGCCGTGTAGGGCGAAAGCGGGAGGCGGGGCCTCAGCACCGGCCGGGCGGCTCGCGCCACTGGCCCCCAGTAGCTCGAGGCCGGCGGCGGACATGGCTTGCGTTGCATGGTGGAGGAGGAACATTGGTGACGTACAACCCGCGCATGCGCACTAAAAAAAATGCGACAGCTCAGGGAACACGATTTTTTTAGTGCGCATGCGCGTCCTACCATTTTATTATATTAGATACCATGCTTCACTAAAAACACTGGAATGATTTAGAATCAAACATTCAGATCAAGGAAAATAGAAAGCAGAAAGGAGAGCTTTGAGGTCCTGCTATAGATCACCATCTCCAACACAATGGAGGCACTTGCTCTCTGAAAATTTCTGAAAATAGTAGGCCTTAGGACTTGCTTTAAATCTAGTCAGGAAACTCTCCTTCCACAGATATTTTGGATCTGAATTCCAAAATAGTAGGGGCTTATATGTAAAACGAAGAATTGTCCAAGTAATGGAGAATTCTAGACCATGGTGGAATGAATAAAAAAACAACAATTGCCATCCAGGGAAAGTGACATATTCAAAAGGCAATTCAGAATCAATATACAGTAAAAAATTGGATTGCAAGTAACTTGGTTTGCAAGTGTTTTGCAAGACAAGCAAAACATTTGATTAAATTTTAACTTGATATACAAGCAAGGTCTTGCAATACAAGTACAAACAGTATACACACATCCCAACTGAGCCGATGGTTCTTCTCTCTCTGACGCTGCAAGAGCGTAGTGACTGTTCTAAACGAGCAAAGTCTGGCAATATGAGTACATACAGTATACACGTGTCACATCATCACAACTGAGCCGATGGTTCTTTTCTCTCTGACGCTCCGGGAGTTTAGTGACTGTTCTAAATGAGTGAGGTCTTGCAATACGAGTTTTTGGGTTGTGGAGCGAATCGTCTGAGTTTCCATTATTTCTTATGGGGAAATTCGCTTTGATATACGAGTGCTTGGATTATAAGCATGCCTCTGGAACGAATTATGCTCGCAAACCAAGGTTTGACTGTATTATAAAGTGCTGCAAGCTGGCTTTTCTTAATTGTCTTGAAAGCAGACATAAGTAGTTTGAACTTTATCCTATAGGCTACCACCAGTCAGGAATTTAGTTTGAGAAGGAAAAAAAACATGGCTGACTGATCTGAGATTTGAAATAGGTAAATAGCGGTGTTCTAATTTGAAGTCTCTAGGATGAAACAGCAAAATGGAACAACCGGTTTTAATGCACTGTAGTACACTGGCTTTTTCATTAGAATTGCTAAAAGTCTCTGGTACAAGCAGAGGGGAATAGCTGTAATAAAAAAAAAAGTTAAATAATTCAGAAAATAACAGAATAAAAAAATGAATTTGGTTAATCGCCTGAATATTCAACTTTAACCTGTGTATACTGAAAAGGTCATAGGTAATATTTAGTGTTGAATTAATGTCAGAGCTAGCAAGATATTTAACACACTAGATACAGTGCTAATTGCAGGATTAACAAAACTAATTCTAGTATCAAAGCTCCAAGTATATTACCAGTGAAAAACATTTAACGAAGAATGGCGATAGATTAATGTTGTGAATAAATTGAAAAAGATAAGAAAAGGAAGAGTTAGATTAGCAAGTGTCTATTTATAATATATTGGTGCAGGTCAATAGCAGCTGCTGTGGTCAGCTTTTTATTTTTATTTATTTTTTGTTAAATTAGCTACAGTTGTAAAAAAAAACAAAAACCCCAAAAACCAACAACCCTATCCAGCCATTGCAATTACCTGGATAGAGGCTTAGTCAGTGCCAGAATTTATCTAGACATCAGGGATTTCAGTCCTCTATTGAAATAACATAAGGCAGCTTGTTTGATGCCCTAAGTTGTCCAGATAAGATATTTATTTATTTATTCCATTTGTGCGTCACCCAGATAGTGAATTGAATGTCCCTGAGACTACCCTGGCACTTTGCGGATAATGTCAGAAGCACTATCCATATACTTCCTCTGAATATTTATAATTTTCTTTTTTATTCATAAAAGTTTGGAATGACCTTCCTTCTGTATTTATTTATTTATTCTGTTTTCTATACCGTTCTCCCAGGGGAGCTCAGAACGGTTTACATGAATTTATTCAGGTAATCAAGCACTTTTCCTTGACTGTCCCGGTGGGCTCACAAGGGGGCAAGGAGGGGGGGATTAAGTGACTTGCTCAGGGTCACAAGAAGCAGCGTGGGTGCTGAGGCTGTCGCTTTAACCACTACACCATTCTAGAAATCAAAATGTAGTAAAAGTGAGCCAAGTCTAGGACAATCAAGCCATTGTGACATCACTGATGAGGTTGTCTCTTAGACATTGTTGGAATGAGACATTATGATGTCACAGTACCAGCTCTGGTTATCAGAGGCTGAAACTTTTGACATTATTTATTTATTCTGTTTTCTACTGTATACTGTTATCCCAGGGGAGCTCAGAATAGTTTACATGAATTTATTCAGGTACTCAAGCATTTTCCCCTGTCTGTCCCAGTGGGCTCACAATCTATCTCATGTGCCTGGGGCAATGGGGGGGATTAAGTGACTTGCCCAGAGTCACAAGGAGCAGCATGGGTTTGAACCCACAACCTCACGGTGCTGAGGCTGCAGCTTTAACCACTGTGCCACACTCTCCCCAGAGAAGTTCTTCTGAATATTGACCCAGTTGACAAGTTGATTTAGGCCCTCTTTTACTAAGCCGCCGTAGAGGCTTCTACTGCGGCCCGGAGCACTAAATGCTCCACCGCTTATAGGAATTCTATGAGTGTCGGAACATTTAGCGTGCCGGGCCACAGTAGAAATTTCTACTGCAGCTTAAATTTGTTAAGGCAAACTAACAAACTGAGGGATCCTTTTACTAAGGTGCGCTGACGGATTTAGGACCAAATTCTATAAATGGCGCCCCCCCAAAAAAGCGCAAAGCACTATCCTATAAATGGGGCTCTGAGTTGGGCACCGCTTACAAAATGCTGCCTAGCACCAGTGTCTGCTCCTAACTTTTAGGCATGAGTATTGACATCAATTAAAACTTGGTATACATTTCTGTGCCGAAGTGCATACAAAGTGTTCAAACACCATAACCCGCCTATATGCCTCCGATGGCCACACCCCCTTTTCAGATCCATGTACAATTTACATAAGCATATTGATAAAATATGCCTAGCAAAATACATATGTAAATTCTAATTGTTGCCAATTAGCACTGATAATTGATTATTAGAATCCAATTATCAGCACTAATTGGTTCGTTATTCAATTAAATTACATGTGGAAATTGGGTAAATGAATTAGTATGTGGTAAGTGCCATGCAGTCCACATGTATACAATGGGCTGAGAGGCTTTTTACATATGTTAAATCTGTTAGTGCACCTTAGGGAAATGACTCCTGAATGTGTACGAATGAATTTCTGTTGCTATTCTTTCCCAGTCTTTTGGATAATTTCCTAAAACAAAAGTTTATAAGCCAAAATCTGTTTTACTCCTTGGGATCTGGTTAGGTACTTGAGGCCTGGGTTGGCCACTGTTGGAAATAGGATACTGGGCTTGATGGACCCTCGGTCTATCCCAGTATAGCAGCTCTTATGTGAGCCAAGTTTAGGACAATCAAGCCATTGTGACATCACTAATGAGGTTGGCTCTTAGGCATTGGTGGATTGAGGTATTATGACATCACAATCTCAGCTCTGGAATGTTGCTAGTCTTTGGGTTTCTGCCTGGTTCTTGGGACCTGGGTTGGCCACTGTTGGAAATAGGATACTGGGCTTGATGGACCCTCGGTCTATCCCAGTATAGCAGCTCTTATGTGAGCCAAGTTTAGGACAATGAAGCCATTGTGACATCACTAATGAGGTTGGCTCTTAGGCATTGGTGGATTGAGGTATTATGACATCACAATCTCAGCTCTGGAATGTTGCTAGTCTTTGGATTTCTGCCTGGTTCTTGGGACCTGGGTTGGCCACTGTTGGAAATAGGATACTGGGCTTGATGGACCCTCGGTCTATCCCAGTATAGCAGCTCTTATGTGAGCCAAGTTTAGGACAATCAAGCCATTGTGACATCACTAATGAGGTTGGCTCTTAGGCATTGGTGGATTGAGGTATTATGACATCACAATCTCAGCTCTGGAATGTTGCTAGTCTTTGGGTTTCTGCCTGGTTCTTGGGACCTGGGTTGGCCACTGTTGGAAATAGGATACTGGGCTTGATGGACCCTCGGTCTATCCCAGTATAGCAGCTCTTATGTGAGCCAAGTTTAGGACAATGAAGCCATTGTGACATCACTAATGAGGTTGGCTCTTAGGCATTGGTGGATTGAGGTATTATGACATCACAATCTCAGCTCTGGAATGTTGCTAGTCTTTGGATTTCTGCCTGGTTCTTGGGACCTGGGTTGGCCACTGTTGGAAATAGGATACTGGGCTTGATGGACCCTCGGTCTATCCCAGTATAGCAGCTCTTATGTGAGCCAAGTTTAGGACAATGAAGCCATTGTGACATCACTAATGAGGTTGGCTCTTAGGCATTGGTGGATTGAGGTATTATGACATCACAATCTCAGCTCTGGAATGTTGCTAGTCTTTGGGTTTCTGCCTGGTTCTTGGGACCTGGGTTGGCCACTGTTGGAAATAGGATACTGGGCTTGATGGACCCTCGGTCTATCCCAGTATAGCAGCTCTTATGTGAGCCAAGTTTAGGACAATCAAGCCATTGTGACATCACTAATGAGGTTGGCTCTTAGGCATTGGTGGATTGAGGTATTATGACATCACAATCTCAGCTCTGGAATGTTGCTAGTCTTTGGGTTTCTGCCTGGTTCTTGGGACCCGGGTTGGTCACTATTGGAAACAGGATACTAGGTTTGATGGACCTTTGGTCTGTCCCAGTGTGACAACTCTTATGTTCTTATGTTGTTATGATAATGAGTACAATGCAGAGATCCAATGAATAAGACCTATCTGCACATACTACAGCTCCCCTCTTCTCAGAAGCTTTGGGAGAAAATCAAATTTTGCCTTTTGAAGTAAGGAGCTGCACAATACATACCTTTGTTCTCTTTCATGAGTTTGTCAGCCATATCCCAGTGCTCGTAACTCCGCAACACATTGTTGGTAATATTGACATGGCTGGCAGCCATGTGGTGGATACGCTGTGGAATGCTTATAGTGCCAGTAGAAGAGGAACCTATTGAGCCACTGTTGGTGCCAGAACCGACAGGAGATGGACTCAAAGACATGGGAGATGGTGTTTCAGTGTTCCTGTAACATTAAAGAACAATGCTCAAAAATCGTGAAAACATTCAGATAGTTTTCTTCTTCTTATGTCTAAAGGAGTTCAACACTGCATCTGCCACAACTGCAGCTGTGTGTAGAGGACCAACGTTGGGGACGCTGGGGCCACATGAGTGTGTGGAGGGAGTTGGGTGGAGGTGCGGGAGGGTTGGCCTCTGTAAATGGCTGCTACAACCTCATATTCCCTATCACTGAATGTATACCTCTATCCCAGTTTGTGACTCTGTAAAGGTTCAAGGTGTAACTCTGGACAGACATCTTACCTTTGACCAACACATCTCTGATCTTTTTTTTTTTTAACATTAAAACAATTAAGAAATATTTGTTCTCTTTTGGATCACACGACTCTTTGCTTACTTTTTCACTCTTTGGTACTTTTCTGCTTGGACTACTGTAACTCTATTTTCCAAGGCTCAACTCATAAAAGTTTCAGGAGGCTATAGTTAATCCAAAACACCTCTGTCTATAATGCAAAAACATATAATTATGCCACCCGTTTGCTGGTAAAGGAATACTGGCTTCTGGTCTCTTATCTGATTCCTTTTCAAATCCTCACTCTTACTCACCAGATTTAAAAATTTGGAATGACCTTACTGAAATGACCAGGACGGAATCTAATTACACCATATTCTGTAAGAAACTGAAAACTATTTGACACTTAATCACCTGTATCCTCTGCTCTCCCTCCACCTCTCTTCCTACCCCCTCCTACCCTCCTCCCCCTTCTCCTTCCTTCTCCTCCTTTTTAAGTCACCTTGAGCCTACCTAGGTATGAGCAACACAAAAATAGATTAGATTAGATTTATTATTCCAGGCTGCCCTTTTTCCTTTTCATTATGTTATTATAATATACCGAAACCCAAATTCTTTGTTCGTCACATCAGAATCTCTTGATTGTTCCCTTCTGGCTTCAACTTTGTCTGGATTTTACCAGAAACTCTTGGGTTGTTTTGGGGTGTTTTTTTTAGCTTGATGGTCCCTACACTCTCGAATAAATTGCCCCTGCACATTCATTTGTAATTTTCCCTTTAAAAAAATGTAAAACCACTTTAAGAACTTAGGCCCAGTTTTATCAAGCTGCAGTAGAGCGTTTTAGCGTGGGCCGGCGAGGTACATGCTCCGATGCTCATTCAATTTCTATGAGCGTCGGAGCATTTATCTCACTGGCCTGTGCTAAAACACTTTACCGCAGCTTGATAAAAGGGGGGGCCTTATTTTTTTCAATCAGATTTTCCCCCAAATCAGCCCAATATTGTCTTGTTCAGGCTTTTTCTTTTCTTCTATCACCCTCCCCTCCTATTGTGTCTTAGCACAAAAATATCTGTGGTTATTTTATCATTGTAAAAATTCTATTGTAACCTAAGCCACCTTCTGCAGCTATCTCCCGCTCCCCATTAAATGGTAAAGAGCTTTGATAGAGATTTAATTAAGCAGAATAGCAAATAAAACCAGAATGTGAATGAATGCAAATTGGAAGAAGTACTTCAAAATATTCACATCTCACCTTTACCACATTTGTGATTTGTGATTTTTTTTCACAGGGGTAAATATTAACTAACCCTTTCTTTTACAAACGTGTGATAAGCTTTTAAGCGCACGCTAAACGCTAATGCGTGCATATTATCCTACGGACGCATTGGCGGTTAGCCCATGCGTTGATTTAGCGTGGTTTAAATCTGCGCTAAAACGCTTAGTGTGCCTTTGTAAAACAGGGCCTAAGCTGCTCAACGGCATTTTAGCTTACACATTTTAAGCAAAATTATCAGTCACAAACTAGTCAGTTTGGCTGCAGTCTAAACTTTCCCTAAATTTAGCTAGCTATGTACTGTGTACTCATGTAGATTTAAAGCAGCTATCCCTGTGCACATGGACAGCTGCATAACATGCAATGCTGACCTAAATCCTCACTGCCTTCCCACCTAATCACGCTTCCTAGAGTGTCCATACATTTTCAAAGGGGCAAACTTTGCTGCCTAACTCTGTAGACAACTGGCTAGATCAGTGTTCTTCAATGGAAGGCCCAGGGGTCAGTGGTGGCCACTGGAGACCACAGGGGCGGACTCCCGCCCCCAGGCTCAAGAAAGAAAGGGAAATGTGGATGGCGGAAGATCTGAATGCTAGATGGATAAGCATTTCTCAATAGTCAAAAAAGAATGCATTTGGAAAGGCTCACAACTTTGAGAGTAGCCCCCAACGAAGTTTGAAGGTGGGCCGGTGGGGATGGATATCACTGCACATGTTGGTAAGCAGTGTTGTGCCCATGCATGGAAAGAAAGTTCATGGCTCGCCTTAAGCTGATCACAATCCAAAGTGGCCGCAGCTTAAAAATTAATGAAGACCTTTGCACTAGATCATTTTGGAAATGTAGCCGATAAAGGGCTAGATGCACTAAAGTCAATGATCATCGCTAAACCTGTTTTCACAGCTTTAGCGACGATCGCTTTTACCGACCCGATGCACAAAACGGCCCACTGTATGTTTATTCCTTCAATCGCCCATTTTCTGATCCGGCCGTGCAAATTAGCTAAAACCCCATGCAAAGTAGCCAAACGATTGATACACTAACCTTTGACTAATACATCCCCATTCCCCCCCAAAAAAGGGGTTTTAGCGATCGGAAAAATCAACTGATCTGGACCTATCGTTAACTGTGTTACCTACTGATCTGCCTTTTTTTTTTTTCAATGGCACAGATATTTTTTGTGTGTTACACACGCAAAACATCTGTCCCATAAAAATAAAAATGCCCCCCCATCACCAATGACGGCCCTCCCCGACGAACACACCAAGAAACCCGCCAAGAGAGGAAATTGGCAAGAAGGATGCCCACTCCCTCCTGCCAATGGAGGGCCCCCCGAGCTATCCCCTCCCCTGCCCCTTTCCTCATACACACAAAAAAGGGCAGGAGGGATGCCCACTGCCACTGGACGCTCTCCTGAACCCCCCCCCCAGTCCCTCCCATACCTTTGTTAAACGTTGGGAGCTGGAGGGAAGCACGGTCCCTTCAGCTTCTAGTCCCACCTGTTGAAAATGATGGGCCATCCCCTCTCTGGTGCACCATTTTCTTTTTTTAAACGGGGCAGATTGTGCGTGTGTAACACACACACAACATCCGTACCATTAAAAAAAAAAAAGAAGCCCTAACAACAGTGACAGGAAGCTGCTTCCCCTGTCACTGCTGTTAGGGCTCTGTGCATGTGTCAATCGCTCCCTAAGCGATTGATCTATCGGATTTGCATGCAAATGATTTGTACATCTGTGCAAATCATTTGCATGCAAACTTGCTAGTGCATCAATTGCTCGCTCAGAATCGGCCAGAGAATTGGCCATCAGTGATCCAGTTGGTATCTTTAGTGCATCCAGGCCAAAGCATTACACCTATTAATGAGAGCATGTTGTCTCACAGTAGAAACTTTAAACTGAAATTCAGCTTATTTCATTACTTAAAGATTGCATTCTCCTAGACTGGGAAATTAGATAACATAGAAACATGACAGCAGATAAAGGCCAAATGGCCCATCTAGTTTGCCCATCCGCAGTAACCATCATCTCTTTCTCTCTCTGAGAGATCCCACGCGACTATCCCAGGCCCTCTTGAATTCAGACACAGTGTCTGTCTCCACCCCCTCTTCCGGGAGACTGTTCCACGCTTCTACCACCCTTTCCGTAAGAAAGTATTTCCTCAGATTTCTCCGGAGCCTATCACCTCTTAACTTCATCCTATGCCCTCTCATTGCAGTGCATATCAGTACATGGAAAAACTAGTAGCGGATATTACTTGGTGTAGCCAGCGAGGGGGTAAATTTCAGAACATTAGCTCACAAAAATGAGTCAAAAGAAGGCAGTAAATTGTCGAGCTGCTCTCGGGTGATGTGCCGGATCTCAGGCCATCGGATTGGATTTATTTTCTTGATGTACTGCTTATACCAAAGTATTAAGCAGTTTACAAAGCTACAAACTTCAAATACATTACATCACAATATGTCTATAAAGATATTATATACAATAAAACTAAAAATCTAAACCAAATAATTTACAATAAAATTTTCAAAAAAATCTGTACTATTACTACAATAGAAGACTTCAGTCATTTTCAGTGAATTAACCAGATTTCTGCTTAGCCTGTGTTGGCTGAATTATCTGCTCTGCCTCTCTCAGGAGAGTTAACAGAAACCTGTTTTACAATATTTTGTAACGAAAGTCAGGAAATGGTACATTAACCTCCTCATTTATAGGGTGCACTTTATATAGGGGAGTTCTCATGTTGAGAATTTCTTGGGGGTTCTAACAATGAAAGCTTTGCCTTCAGACCTTGCTTGAGTTTTAATTACTATCAAAGGCAATTTCATAATTTTTAAAAATAACTTGTAACATGCTGAGCTGGGGGTGGGAAAGAGGGTCAAAGAACGAGGGTATGAACCACAGTAGTTGGTAGTCCTTGATGCTTTCATTGAACATTGAATTGTAATTATATTAGTATGAGTTTATATTCCAGGTCAGGATGTGTTGGTATTAATATAAAGACTGTCACAAAGTCTCAGATAATTGGTTAACTAAGTGCCTTCACATTTTCACCACTATTATGCCTTCAGTTCTATTAAACAGCACATTAAAGTATATCAATGAAACATTCATTTGTCTTTCATTACTGAACGAGCCATTGAAAAATCAATGCAATGGAGGTTAACTTTACTGTGACTTTCTGGAATGACACAGCACTTGGCTGTCTAATTAGTACATAGTTTACAGAGATCATACAGTAGTGGGATTAAATTGTTAAAGAATTTGGAATTGACCTGCATTAACTTTTCTGTGCGCCAAAACTTCAGATAAGCTATGCCGAGATTGCCTAAATTCAGTCCTCGAGGGCTGCAAGGAGACAAGGTTTTCAGGATATCTCTAATGAATATTCATGGAGAGAGATCTGCATACAATGGATATAGTGGGCATGCAAATCTTTCTCATCTTACTTCTGAGCTGTTACTAATTGAGCCTTTTTATCATGATATAGTAGAAGGGACAAACTTACTTTCCATTGCCTCCCCATGGAGATGGTACCTGTGAGGTCTTTGAAGCATTCTGCCAAGAACAAAACCATACAAGTGAGAAACGAAATACTTTGCCATTTCTTCAGGAAAAAAAAAAAAAAAGCAATTAAGTCTATTTGTTAATGCAGCGAATAGCAAACTGAGTGCCATGGCACACTAGTGTGCCGTGGTGAGATTCTGGGTGTGCCACCAGGGATTGAAAGACACATGACGTATACCGAGTGTCTCTCCTCCTCTCCACCCCCACAGAAACTTCGTCTTCTTTTCCCTGAGCTCGGGGCTGTGTCGGAGGACCTCCAAGTATGCACATATCAACCTCCATATATAAGCCACCCAAATATGGTGTTCTGTAACTAAAGTGCGCGGGTCAATGGCGCACCGACACCTGCGTACAGGATGATTGCGCACCACTGTTTCTAATGGTTTTACAGCTTATCGGGACAGTTTTGAGGCAGGTTGGAGGGTGAAGCCCCCCCAGTACACTTGTAAGTGGTCGCGCTCCCGTTGGGGGAGTTGGAAGGGGGAACCCCCAAATCCACTGAAAACTTTCATTCTCTCGCTGTTCGGGAGTTTTCAGTGTATTGTGGGGGATTCCCCACACACACTCCCCCCCAAGGTGGGAGCATGAGCATTTATAAGTTGTTCCCCCCTACTTCCTCAAAACATTCCCGGTATGCTATAAAAGTGCTGGAAATGGTGGCGCACAATCGTCCTGCGTGCAGATGTCGGTACGCTATTGTCGGCGTACCATTGACCTTCGTGCGATTGACGTGCCACCAAATATGGAGGTGCAAGAGAGATGAACATGCACATAAATTAGTTAATGAGCCATTAACAATCAATTATTGCTGTTTATCAGCACTAATTTTGGACTTATGTATAGATCTGCATATGCGCTACTCTATAATGCTGTGAGCCCAAAGTGTCTTGGTGTCTACTTCTTTTTATAATGTACGTCAACTGCAAAGACTTTAGTGTATTTTTTGAATCTGATTTTACTCAATTGTTGCATGCATTTGTATTGTCATATATGGACTAATGCAATGGTCTGTTTGTAGGGCTACCAGACAAAGAGTTATGTTATATGCAGAGGCTACAAAATACTACTGCGAGACCCTTAAAAAATCTTGGGCAGTGTGGTTTTAAGATGGGTGTCCTAATTTGTTAGTTAGTTGGGTTGGGAGAGTAATTGTGAGTACTGGTGGGGTGGGGTGGAGAGTATCATTGGGGGAGAGGAGAGGAGGGGTTTGAGGAGGGGAAATGGGGTGTATTGAAGGTTCTGGCAATTAGTCAAAGATAGGCTAAGTGGTTCAGGTGAGGGGAAGGCGTGGTGTGACATTTTTGGGGTTCATAAGAGTACAGGGCTTTGGAGTACCTTTCCACCCTCATTAATCTCACTTGCCCTATGTAGAGAAGTAAGGGGAGGAAGTTTGGTTGATGTTACTCTTTTATTGTATATGCTTGTTCTATTATAGTATATGATGCATTATTATTTGTACTGTGCACCTTTAGAGTACGCTGGTGTTGTATTTGCTGTGTTTACATAAAAAAAAATTGTTTGAACCTAAAAAATCTTGGTCATTTTGATCTTGTCTCTTCTGCTTCAACTACTGTGCATTGGCTACCGATGGGAAAAAAAAGGTGTAATTTTAAAGTTTTAGTAATGGCTTTTAAGGTTTTTCGTGATATGATTCCAAATTATATGCTGGAGAATCTACCTATATATTATTCCAAAGTAGTCTCTACATTCACAAGAGAAAGGTTTTTGTGTCCCTTCTTTAAAAATACTCCATTTAGAGTGTGATCATAAACGAGTTTAATCATAGTTGGTGGCTAAGTTATGGAATCAGATCCCTCTGGCATTAAATCATTACACAACCCGTTATTATCTTTTTGGAGTGCTGTGAAAACTCATCTGTGTCATTTTTGCTTGTCTTCAGTCATTTCCGACTATATGCTTTTTTTTTTTTTTTTCCAATCTTTATTAATTTTCAAATGTTAACAGTGCCATTCAATAAATTTAAACATAAACACTACACAGAACACACTTTAAATACACAAATAATTCAAAAAACAATCATTTTCACCCCCCCTCATCCCCATAATTAATAAAAGAAGTACATATTTAATTTCAATAATATAGATAATTAAGATAGCAAACAATAATCCATTCCCCTTCCCCCACCCACCCTGGATGTGTAAGGAAGTCAAATAAAAGGAAAGGTACATGACAGTTATTGTGACTCAATAAATGCAGTCAATGGGCTCCACACCATTTTGAATGCCTTACTATATTCCAATCCAACAGCAAAAAAACCTCCCAAACCCCAAGACTAGGAACTAGACAAGTGAGAGAGACAAAAGCAGAGACGGCTCAACTACATTCAGCAACCTATCAATGATGTTTAAGATATAAGTAGATTAAATGGAAGAGCCCTCAGTAACACAGCCACCCACTAGAGAACCAGTGGAAAAGGCTGTCACATGGCTTACACCCAAACGAGTGTTAACTGTGAAACATCCCCGGGCTCTACTCCGTATTTTTTATAATAAAGTGCACCCAACAGTGCTAAGTGTGAAAAAAGATATACATAAATCAAAAAAACACACTTTACCATCCACTACGATTGTCTCTGCCCCTTGTCCAGGGGGCCAAAAAACGTCCAAGTCCAGCCAAGCAAAAAACAACAGGAAGTACTTAGCTTCACCGTGAAGACAAACAGCCAGCAAAGATATTCTTCGTCCAACGGGACTCCGTTTCGGGGGTGCACACCCCCTTCTTCAGGAACAGCTGGACTGCGCTGTGACCATCCAAATCATCCGACACAGCAAGGATTGACAAAGCAGGAAATGGCACTGAACCGAACAGAACGCCTCCAATTTAAACAACAGACCCAAAAGGTAATTGGACAAGAAAAAAGAAAGAAAAAACACCTGACTCTAGAGAACTTCAAAGAGACCAGAAAAACACGGCCCGGAGTTCAGCTGAAAAAGTGAACTGCAAAAAAATTCAATCAAAAAATAAAACAAAACTAACTTTCAAAAAACAATAAATTAAAAGGTATGTTGCCATTCAATATAGTCATTATGTCCCATAGGAGCTAACGCTTGGAGTTCAAAAATCCAATAGTGCTCCCTCCGTTGTAACCACAGTACTTTATCTCCCTGATGACTCTCATAAACCTGTTCAATGATAGACCAACGTAAATCCTGAAAGGTATGTCCCAACTGGATACAATGAGGCACCAGCGGAGAATTCATTGACCGGGTATTGATACGTGAGCGGTGCTCAATCAAACGTGTTTTGATTTTTCTTTGAGTACGGCCCACGTTTCAATACCCGGTCAATGAATTCTCCGCTGGTGCCTCATTGTATCCAGTTGGGACATACCTTTCAGGATTTACGTTGGTCTATCATTGAACAGGTTTATGAGAGTCATCAGGGAGATAAAGTACTGTGGTTACAACGGAGGGAGCACTATTGGATTTTTGAACTCCAAGCGTTAGCTCCTATGGGACATAATGACTATATTGAATGGCAACATACCTTTTAATTTATTGTTTTTTGAAAGTTAGTTTTGTTTTATTTTTTGATTGAATTTTTTTGCAGTTCACTTTTTCAGCTGAACTCCGGGCCGTGTTTTTCTGGTCTCTTTGAAGTTCTCTAGAGTCAGGTGTTTTTTCTTTCTTTTTTCTTGTCCAATTACCTTTTGGGTCTGCTGTTTAAATTGGAGGCGTTCTGTTCGGTTCAGTGCCATTTCCTGCTTTGTCAATCCTTGCTGTGCCGGATGATTTGGATGGTCACAGCGCAGTCCAGCTGTTCCTGAAGAAGGGGCTGTGCACCCCCGAAACGGAGTCCCGTTGGACGAAGAATATCTTTGCTGGCTGTTTGTCTTCACGGAGAAGCTAAGTACTTCCTGTTGTTTTTTGCTTGGCTGGACTTGGATGTTTTTTGGCCCCCTGGACAAGGGGCAGAGACAATCGTAGTGGATGGTAAAGTGTGTTTTTTTGATTTATGTATATCTTTTTTCACACTTAGCACTGTTGGGTGCACTTTATTATAAAAAATACGGCGTAGAGCCCGGGGATGTTTCACAGTTAACACTTGTTTGGGTGTAAGCCATGTGACAGCCTTTTCCACTGGTTCTCTAGTGGGTGGCTGTGTTACTGAGGGCTCTTCCGTTTAATCTACTTATATCTTAAACATCATTGATAGGTTGGTGAATGTAGTTGAGCCGTCTCTGCTTTTGTCTCTCTCCCTTGTCTAGTTTCTAGTCTTGGGGTTTGGGAGGTTTTTTTGCTGTTGGATTTGTCTATTCACCTTCCAATTTTTTCGGGTTTTTCTGATTTCTTTACTATATTCCAAAACATTCAGCGTTCATTCTTTCATACTTGTAACTGGAACATAAGTTTGCCCACCAGAAAGTGTAATTCAGTCATTTGCTTAAAGACAAATAGACTGTTGTTAGTCCATTTCTTTATTTGTGTATTTGACATCAATTGGCCCCCTGAGGAAGGCATGTTCGCCGAAACACAGACTGTGTAGGGTCCGGTTGGACTATTACATTTGTATTTTTATTGTGAAAGAGCGTATAAAAAATCATTCTCAGAACATCAGCATCCACAGTTTTTTGTTTTTATCGTTGGATTGATTCTACTGTGGATTGCTGGGTCTTCTTTTCTCTTTTGTTGTGCTAATTTTTAGACCAGACTTTGGGCTCGTTGTTTTTGAAGAGCTGTTAAACTGGTCCAGGCTGAAATCTTAAATTAGATTTTAGGCCCCCCCTTTATCAAGCCGCATTTGTTTTTTTAATCGTCGGCCATGGCGGTTAAAGCTCTAACGCTCATAGGAATTCTATGAGCATCGGTGCTTTTACTGCCACGGCTGGTGATTTAAAAAATACCCTAATGTGACGTGAGAAAAGAGGGCCTTAATTTGATAAATATGTGACATTTTGAATTTTTGATATATTAATGGTGGCATTATTGTTTGATATATTTTGTCTATATGTTTGTCAAGATAAATATGGATGTGTTTATGTAACTCATTCTGGGCTACCCTGGAAGGGTGGGCTAGAAATCTAAATGAATAAATTTCACACACGGGAAAGGGGACTCACCGATAGGGTAAAATCACAGAAAAAATTTCAAGATGCCACCAGGATTTGTACAAGTCTCACTAATATGTGCCATTCAACAAAATCAAGTGGGTTTTTTATTTTTTGCTGTTTAATGTTTTAGAACTTAACTTTTATAACCAAAAATGTCACATTATGCAAAATAGATGTGCTTTCAGGCGTAAGCACATCCTTCTGAAAAGGTTTTCAAGGTGATGAAGACAATGACCTTTATGGGAACTAAATGCTTGCACTGGTCACTTCTGTTTCTTAGGTGTTTATACATTGCAAATTTAGATGTTTATTTTTTAACCAACAGGAGGGTTTTTTTTTTAGAGTACAAAAACGATCAGTGTTTTTATACTTTATATACTCCTGATGGCTACTTTTTCTAGTGGAATCAAAATTATTATACTTATGACTTAGGAGTCAACAGCACAGAAATGGCCCCATAAAATTGAGCAGAAAACCCCAAGACAAGACAGGAGAGGGATGAGAAAACTTCAGTGGATATTCCTCCCCCACCCCCCGTTTACAAAACTGTACAGCTCCGACACTCATAGGAATTCTGTGAGTGTCAGGCCTGCCCTAAAAACCACACTACAAAATAGTTTGTCCAATAAAAACTAATTTTATATATATATATTTGCATGAGGATGCTTTATTGGTGTTTAACGGTTCACCATGACATTTTTGGTTCGTTGGAAAGGTGCTATGAAGCTGACTCACCAGAAAACAATAGGCGCTGTTAAAGACATACATGCATAGGGCCAGTATAAGTAATGCTTGACTACTGCAATATTATTTATTTGGGATACATACAAGAAAACTCTGAAAAGTCTTTGAGCTATTCAAAATTCAGCAGTTTGGCTGATTTTTGGTTTGAAAAAAATGGGAACATATTACTCCCTATTATCAAAAACTACACTGGCTACCGATGGAGGCAAGAGTTTTGTTTAAATTTTCCTGTATCCGTTTTAAATCAATATTTGGTATGGCACCTGCTTACCCGGTCTCTCACTTTTTCCTAGACCGTTTTAACAGGCCTATACGCAGAATCCATATGTTTGCTTACCCAACTGTAAATGCTTGTCGTTTTAGAAGATTTCTGGACAGAACTCTTGCTTTTCGGGCAGGAAAAATGAATGACTGGCTGAGTAATATTACTATCGGCCTCTTTTACAAAGCCGCGCGGCAACAGCCCCGAAGCCCTTTAAATCTCTATGAGCTTCGGGGCCATTAGCGCAGTGCAGCCGTTAGCGTGGCTTTGTAAAAGAGGCCGTATGCGTGCTCTATCTTATTTTATTTTTAGAAATTAGTAAAAACACAGTTGTTTGATCGATTTGTAACCTAATGATTCACTGTTTTATTTTTTTTATCTTTTTATATTGTATGTATTTCTGATGATTTGTATTAAATTTTTTTCACTGATTGTCCAGTACACTTCCCCCTCCCCATTTGCAGTTTCCCTACTCGCGATTTCACATAATCACAATTTTTTTGTGGGGGAGGAGGAGGGAAAACCCCCCCATATTTTTGTCTTCCCCCCGGCATCCTGGCCTTACCTGGTGGTCTCGAGAGACTACGGGAACTCCCCACAGCCATTTCCTGATGGCTATCTGCACAGGGCAAGAGCGTAGGAAGATCACTCCTGCCCCGAAAACCAGCTAGACCACCAGGTAAGGCCGGGATGCCAGGGGAAGGCGGAAGGGAGGTGGGGGAGGGTCAGAGCCGGATATTCGCGGTTTTTCACCATTCGCGGTCCGGCTCTGCCCCTATACCCCGCGAATAATGAGGGGGAAGTGTACTTCTTATTGTAAACCGCCGCAAACTATTAAAGGCTTTGGCGGTATACAAGAATAAATTACTGTATTGCAAATGAAACCAAGAGACATGCGATAATATGAGGGCATTCAGGAAGACTGTAATTTGCTGTTATGCATTACGTGCTAATGGCTGCTACAATTGTTGGTTTGGTGCAATGCTTATTGTATGCATTCTGTTCTACAGTGCAATGCACCTTTATTAATTAATTTATTCAATTTTCTATACCGTTCTACCAGGGGAGCTCAGAACGGTTTACATGAACTTATTCAGGTACTCAAGCAGTTTTCCCTCTCTGTCCCGGTGGATTCACAATCTATCTAACGTACCTGGGGCACTGGGGGGATTAAGTGACTTGCCCAGGGTCACAAGGAGCAGCATGGGTTTGAACCCACAACCTCAGGGTGCTGAGGCTGTAGCTTTAACCACTGCGCCACACTCATTTTATGTTTTATCAAATGCATTCCATATTCTACATTAATCAAACACACACACCTAATCCAATCACAGTATAAAGATTACCTTAAAATATTCAATTAGAGATCTGGAATACTTCATAGCATGGTCCTTCTTTAGCTTAAACATCCTCAGGTAAAGAAGTGATAAGCATCGGTAACTGTGATAATTAGGAAAGGATTATGTTAACTCTAATGTTTCGTAAAATTGGAAAATCTTAAAAAAAAAAAAAACCCCAAACCAAAACACGATTATACATTCTGCAAAGCATTCACTCAGATTATAAAAGCTATTGAAATATCCAAAACAAGGAAATGGCAGGGCATTATAATATGATCTTGATAATATCGAGTATGAATTAGAGGAATAAATGTTTATCCAGCTGCTAAAGAAATCCATTAGTTATCCTTTAATAGTTTAAATGGAAAACAAGAATAATGATCTGGCGTAAGCTGCTTAAGTCATTGAGTGGATTTAAACTCTTCTTTCATGGTTCCAGCTGCTTTTACATTGTCTTGGTGGGACTTACCATAATACTGCAAGCTTTTTCTCTCCCTCCGTGGCAGAAGAACCTGTAAAATTCTTCAGCCTCATCGCATACCTTTAGTAACCAGAGAAAATGAAGTCGGGTATTAGATACTTAGGAGAAATATTGGTCTACGTTACAAATGTTGCTTCAAAAGAGGCCATCGTCAAAAATCTAATGGGTTTGACTAGTTAAACTCTAGTCAACCAACCAATCTTATCCACACTGCTCTTGAGATAAGGCAAAGGTTTTTATTTCAATCTTTTTGTGGTAACAGAAAGGGGGATCTCAGAGGCCATTTATTTTCATTAGGGATACAAAATCTTTAAATAATAACACACTTCCTCCGATATGCCTCATTCTAAATATGTGTAAAAGGCATGAACCTATATATGTAGGGGCAGATTCTATATAGTCCACTTAAAAAACGGTGCTGACTAGTGTAGCACTAAGCGCAACTCTAAAAGTTAGGTGCACTTATAGAATCATGCTTAGTGTCAATTAAGTGGCATCAGGCTTCACAACTTATAGGCGCACTCTATGCCTGGGTTTTCTTGACTTAAATATCTCTGCCTAAGGCACACAACAGCACCTAAGTCGAAAACACACCCCTGATCTGCCCCTAACCATGCCATGCCTTTTGACTAGTTGCCTACATTTTAGCATTGTAATCCTTGATTCCTTCTTTCCCCATGTTCTCAATTGTTTTCCTTTATGTTTTGTCTTCTTTCTGTTCTTAACTTGTTTAATTTAAAATTTATTATTTTTTTTTTTTTTGTAAACCGCTTAGATTTGCCTTCTGGTTTTATATTTGAGGTATATTAAATAAATTGAACTTGAACTTAGAGAATTGCTTTTTTCAAGTTAGGTGTATAACTTTCAATCAAGACCAATTAATGTCAATTATGAGGTGCCAATTACTGGTGCTAATTTAGGGCTCTTTTTACGAAGCCGCGTTAGCGGCTTTAGCACACGCACCTTTTTAGTGTGTGCTAACCCCCGCGCTAGCCGAAAAACTACCGCCTGCTCAAGAGGAGGCGGTAGCAGCTAGCGCGGCCGGCAAATTAGCGTGCGCTATTACGCGCGTTAAACCGCTAACGCGGCTTCGTAAAAGGAGCCCTTAGTCTATTAATCACTTAGGGCTCCTTTTATCAAGCCGCGCTAGTGGGGTTAACGCGCGCGACATTTCAGCACACGTTAACCCCCGCGCTGGCCTATAACTACCGCCTGCTCAAGAGGAAGCGGTAGTGGCTAGCGCGGCCGGCGATTTAACGTGCGCTTTTACGCGCATTAAACCGCTAGCGTGGCTTGATAAAAGGAGCTCTTAAGTAATGCGCCTACATCGGCTACATCGCCTATATCGGCGCACCTAACTGTAGGCAGACTTTATAGAATTTGCCCCAAGGTTTACAAAACCCTACAGTGGCAATTCTAAAAACTGGCCCCCAAATTTAGGGGCTCAAATGCCAAGTGCTTACCATCAATTCTATAAAGGCATCTTGGTGCCAAGATTGTACCATAGAATACCAGCCTAAGTGGACATTGGTGAGCCTAAAATTAGGCCAAGAGTTACGCCAAGTCAACGATAGTTGTAACTATTGGTGCTTCATTGTGCCCTGAAGTGTATGTAATTTAGACTATTCTATAAGTTACATGTGTATTTTTGAGACAAGTCCATGACCCGCCCAAACTACAGTACTCCCCCGGTCATTCGCGGTCGGCGATTTGTGGTCCCGGTCATTTGCGGTATTTTATGACCACGAATGACCAGGACTGCGAGAGGCTGCGACCGCAAATGACCGGGCAGGAGAGGGCAGCCGGAGAGGCAGGAGAAAGCAGCCGGAGCACCTGCGAGTGAAGGAAATCACTCGCGGTATGCTCCGACTGCCTCCTCCTGCACTAAAGTCGGGCCTTACCAATCAGGAGCTGCTTTGACACGTACACCCATGCTTGCATCCCTTCACATTTACGCACCAAGGCCCAGATTATATAAACGGTGCCTTAGGTTAGGACCGGTAGGCGCCCTACCAATGCCTAACTTAGGTTGAAAATGCTGTTTAAAACTGATTAAAAGCGGTTAAAAAAAACCACATAGGTGCCAACTGGTGCCTAAAATAATGGAACTGGAATTGCACCTATGGAGGTATTTTATGATGCCTATTGCCACTGTAGGTGTGGCTAATGCTGAAAGTGGCATTAAGCGTTCATAAAACGCCTCTGTAGGCGTAGTTCAGATGAAAGGTAGGCGCCGGAAATGTAGGCCTGAGAACCCTGGCCTAAATTTCTGGTGCCTACCGTTCCCAAAGGTACAATTCTATAAACAGTGCCGTCACTTGATTCACACGCGATCGGTGGCTGCATTTAAGGCGGCCGAAGACAACGGCACCATTATATAGAATCTGGGCCTTAGCAATTTTGGCACGTATATCACAGAATAGAACCTAGAACTTATGCACATACTTGCCAATTAGTGAGGCCAGTTTATAGAATGCTCTTTCCATATTTAAAGACCCGTTTGTAAAATATATTGCATTTTGGATATCCTGATTTAGACAATCGTTACCTGACCTAGAAACTTTATAAAAAAAAAACTGGGCCCACAGTCTGATAAGGTTATTCAAATAACACTAGGGGCCGGATTCTATAAATGGCATCAGTATCAGCGGCCGCCTAAAAAACGGTCACCAATCGCGTGTCACCGGTGCCGTTTGTCAAATTGTGGCTGTTTTGTAAAATCAAGGGGCATGTTTATAAAAAAAAAAAAAAATTAAAGGTGCAAACCACGTCCCTGCCAGCCTTAGGCATCCGTAGGAGTCCCCCATGCGCCTCCGTAGGCGCAAGACCAGCACCTTTAAATGGCACCTTCAGTTTAAAAAACAAACAAACAAACATGCCCCCTGACTGGTTAATTAGGTGGCGGTCTGCCCAAAACCCATTAATCAGGTTAGAGGAGTAGCTCACTGGTTAGTGCAGCAAAGTGTAATCCAAGGGATGCAGGGTTTAAGTCCCACTTAAGGGTTTAAAAAAAAAAAAGTTCCGAGACTTCCAGTAAGAAAAATTCCTACTCTAACTAAATACATAAGACACCAGCAAGCCTGAAGGCTACTGATCTGGTGTACATTCAGGTACAGTAGGCATTTTTCAGGTTCTAGATGATTCACATTTACGACGACAGCAGCAACAAAAAACAATGGTGATGGGACAATCGCACACCGGACACCCGTGCGCCGA
Organism: Geotrypetes seraphini; assembly: GCF_902459505.1. Taxonomy (NCBI): domain Eukaryota; kingdom Metazoa; phylum Chordata; class Amphibia; order Gymnophiona; family Dermophiidae; genus Geotrypetes; species Geotrypetes seraphini. The sequence continues at coordinate 33,599,228 of NC_047088.1, forward strand.
CAATCGAGTGCCGACAATTCGGCGCAAGACACTAGTTTTAAAGAGCTCTGACGGGGGTGGGGGGGGAGGCAACCCCCCCACTTTACTGCATAGTGTTCGCGCTGCCGTTGGGGGTGTGTGGGGGATGCAACCCCCCCCCATTATAGAGAAAACTGAACTTTTCCCGAAAAAAATCGGAAAAAGTTCAGTTTTCTCTATAATGGAGGGTTCCAACCCCCTAGCCCCCCCAAAAGCAGCACGAACACTATGCAGTAAAGTGTGTGTGTGTGTGTGGGGGGGGGGGGTTCCCCACTCACACCCCGCTTTGGAGCTCTTTAAAACTAAGTTTTCCCTCGGCTGCTGGTGTCTTGGCGCTGAATTGTCTGCCCTCCATTGTTGGCGCGCTGGTGTCTCGTGCGTGACTAACTATGAACCAAAAACAATTTATAGTGAGGTTTGAAGGTGCATCCCTCAGTTTACAATTCTCCGCACTAACTATTAGGCTGCTCCTCTGCTTTGCAGGGACGTTTGTGTGGCCATACTTTTGAACACGACGCCAGGCAGATGTTCATATCCCTGTTTTTTTAAAGTTCAAAAGCTGGACTTTTCGCTTTGGAAAATGGCTCTTCATTTTGGATATTTTCAGTGCAAAAACGTCCATCTCACAGCCGTAATCAAACAAGAGATCTAGAAGTTTTATTTGTTTGGTTATGGCTGTGAAATGGCTGGTTTTCTTGGACTTTATGAGCAGGACTTCTTTTGGCAATTGGATAGTTTTTTTGGGTTGTTTGCTTTTGAAAATATGTCTCCACATGACTAGGGGATACGCCATGATATTAAGGGCTCCTTTTATCAAAGTGCGCTACGGGGGTTAGCGCGTCAGACATTTCATCACGCGCTAACCCCCGCGGCAAGGCCAAAAAACTAACGCCTCGTCAATGGAGGCGTTAGCGACTAACGCGGCAGGCGGTTTAACACGCAGTATTCCGCGCATTAAACCCCTACCGTGCCTTGATAAAAGTTAATACTCTTAAGACAAATAGAAGCAAATATTTTTTTTCAGTCAGCAAATAGTTAAGCTCTGGAACTCATTGCCTGAGGATGTGGTAAAAGCAGTTAGCATATCTGGGTTTTAAAAAAAAGGTTTGGAAAGTTCCTGAAGGAAAAGTCCATTAACTACAATTAAGGAAGACCTGAGGTAAGCCTCTAATTATCCCTGGGGTCAGTAGAATTGAATCTTTCTGCTCTTTGGGATTTTGCCAGATACTGTTGTGAACTGGATTGACCAATGTTGGAAGCAATGTTCTGGGCTAGATGACCCTTCGGTCTGACCCAGTATGGCGATTCTAATATTCTTGTCATAGGCCAGCCGTTCTTTTGAGATATTTCACAAAGTAAAAGAATCTTTCAGTTAGAGGGTTTTAATGTTATTGCTTCTATGAATTTATGATGCTGATATAGATTGAGTTCCCTCACTTTTTAATTGTTGCTGTCTCGCATTCAAATGATAGACCTGTGAATATTTTCCATTATTCCTTTAACGGAGAACAGTCTATTCCATGCATCTAGTCCCATGCAAATCAATTCATCGCATAAAATCAGTGTTCTGAACCTTAATGCAATTTCACAAGTACTTATGTAGGAATAAGCAATAGGGCTCGGTGTTGCATAAGATGGTTTGAAGGTGTCTAGGGAGCCTTGATGAGTTCTCATTTACAAGAGGGTAATGGAGTGCAAAAGAACTGTACCTCTTTTATTCTACCTTTTCTACAGCCACTCACATCCTGTGACCTTATACTGCTTAATACAGCAATTTAACTCTCTCCGTTTCAGATCTTCAATCTTATTTAAAGAGAGCTTCCAGAGAAAAAGCTTACACACCCTGACCTGGACAGTATCTTTTACATAAGCACAGGCTGACAGCAGTTTTAATGAAATCAGGAGAAAATAAAGCTTCATAACCAGGACAATGCTGAGCAGTAGTGGTGCCCTGTGCGACTTGTCCTCTGGCACCCTCTTCCCCCACCCCCCCCGGTCACGCCTGCTTCACCATCGCCAATGAGGAAATGGGAATCATTTTGCACCCCCTCATATTTGGGCCCTGAGCGCCCGTACCGCTTCTGCAGCCCCAGATATAGTGTTGTTCATGATTTCGGTAAGCTCCGGCTCTACGATCTCTTTCTCTCGCCCTCTTTTTATACTAAGATAAAATATTTTTATACTAAGATAAAATATTTTTGCTGTCAACTGACCAATGCAGTTCTGGGAAAGATGACACAGGCTTAATTTTTAATTTGCATTTTGTCATCTAGTGCTCTTATTAGATCAGAAAAGCAGGACTACATGCTACAGAATAAGATCACAAAAGAACACGAGGAAACCCATACGGAGGCAGATTATCCAGCCATGAGATGAACTGCCCTTTTTCCTTCACAGGTCAGTTATCTGTCCTATAGATTCCTTGTGTTTTCACAAATAATTATTCAGAAGCTGCACAGCATCGTTTTCCTTGGAAAGGTCAAACAAACCATCCCTACCCCTTCCCAATTGCTCATGTTGTATAAGGCAATCCCCCCTCCCCCGATGATACTCATTTAGGGGAGAAAGAGCACAACCAGACTGAAACCAGCAAAGAAGGGGTGTGGGAAAGTGAGGAAGATCAAATAGGAAGGGGAATGGTTGGAGCGGGTTGGGAAGAAGGCAGTAGCTATAGGTGGGCCTGGGCGGGCACAGACTCACCCAGTCACAGAGCTTCACTCCCATATCTCCCTCTGCTGGCCCAATATACCTCAGTGGCATCCTCAGAAACTCATTTTCACTGCCTGTGTGGCTCCACAGGTTTTCCCTCCGCCATGTTCCACCAGTGAGGAAAAAGGAAGTGACATCAGTAAGGGTGATACATAGCAGCAGAAAAGCCTGTGGGGTTGGTGGCAAAAATAAGTTGCTGTGATTGCCAGGGACGACGCTGAGGTGCACCTGGAAGGGACAGGAGTTTGAGAGCGAGGGGTAGTTACTGGTCTGAGGGCATGGGGAAGGGACTAAATTTTATATCTATCTATCTATCTATCTATCTATCTATCTATCTATCTATCTATCTATCTATTTATTTACACATACAGAGGCAGCGGAACACGGTTTGGTTTGGGGGAGGGCCCAGGAGCTATGACCTAACCCCAGCGGAATCCTGCGGCATGATCTGTCACCAGCTCTCGATTCCAACTCCTACCGGCGTTATACTTAAAATCTTTGGGGCAGCTGCCGCGCAGTGTCAACGAGCAGGCTTGCCCCCAGAAGTAGAATGAAGGGTTCCAGGGCAGGCCTGCTCGTTGACGCTGTGTGGTGGCTGCCTCGAAGGTATAAAGTACAACATCAGGAAACGGGTGGGAGGGTGGACACCAACCACCATCGACCGCCAATTTTTGTGGAGGCCATGGCCCCTGTGGCCTCCCTCGTTCCGACACCTATATATATATATAGTGACAGGGAAGCTCCTGTCACTGTTTAAAACCTGTTTTAAACCCTGCCACTCAAACAAATGTGCCTATTCCTAAGCCAAGGAAGCGGCCCATTAACTCTGTTCCCAGTACTAAGAGCAGACAGGCAGGGCAGAACAGAGAAGGAATGGCAGAGGAGAACAGAATACCTGTTCCAAGTCACTATAATCCCTTTTATAAGTCATCTGTTAATTCTGCAGATAAACCTCTGGTCAGGAACTCTGACCCAGTAAGGATTAAGGAAAGGGGTGGAGCTGACAGGCAGAACGGGGCTAGAGCAGGAGTGAAAGTTACCCAGCTGAATAAATCAAGGCCAGCTGAGAACCCCCACAAGCAATCAGGAACTTGGTGGGGAAGGGCGTGCTTCCCAGAGCAGGGAATGGAAGGCTAAGAAACTCCCTGGCACACAGCACTGGCAGACTAACCAAACCTTGTTTTCCAAGCAGAAGCTAAGTGAAAGTGGAAGGCTCCAGGAGCAGGGCTTGCCAAAGGCTGCTTCAGAGGATAGCCTATATCCAGCCTCAGAGAGCGAGGGATCTCTCATGGAGGTAGAGGGAAGTATCTCTGAGAGAAATGACATGGACTGCAGCCCTGAAGCCTTAGACTATAGGTCTAAATGCAGCATGAGTCTGTAAGGTACTGTGTGGTGGGAGGGGAATCTTAGACCATTAAAACAAAGGGTGGATGGTTCCCAGCCCCTACCCCATAATCAAAAGGGTAGTGGGGCATTTATACTTCAGGTGGGTCAGGTGGGGAGAATTTCCTGAAGCAACCGCAGGCACAATATAGCAAGTTTTAAAGGGAAAAGTTTTGGTTTATTTTTGGTTTTCCTGAATGCAGCGTGGACTTACTCTGAAGGAGAATTATTGTTTATGTAAAATCTTTTCCAAGCCCAATCAGCCGATGTGGCTGCCTAAGACCCAGTGCCATTGAACTGGGTAATAAAACTTAACTATTCATTATTAGTGGAGTTTCTTTTCTGCTGTGGTTTCCCAGCATGGCCCTCCAGGGAGCATTCAGACTTGCGCCTGGGGCGGGAGTCGGTTGCCAGCGCTAGGCTTACCCCTGGCCCCGTCACTATATATATATATATATATATACAGTATTCCCCCGGTTGTTTGCGGTCGGCGGTTCGTGGTCCCGGTCATTTGCGGTATTTCCAACCATGAACCGCTGACAAGAGGGTAGCGGGAGAGAGCAGCCGGAGTGCTGCGAGTGCAGGAAATCACTTGCGGTACGGTCCGACCGTCTTTTCCTGCACGAAGTCGGGCCTTATCCAATCAGGAGCTGCTTTGACACGCAGCTCCTGATTGGATAAGGCCCAACTTCGTGCAGGAAGAGGCGGTCGGAGCATACTGCGAGTGATTTCCTGCACTCGTGGCGCTCTGGCTGCTCTCCTGCTGCCCTCGTCAGGCTCCCCATGAAAAACCGTATTCGCGGTTTTTCGAGATTCGCGGGGGTTCCTGGAACGGAACCCCCGGGAATTTCAGGGGAGCACTGTATATATATATCTATGTGTGTATGGGGTATGTGTGTGTGTGTGTGTAAGGACCTACCCAAGTTAATGCTGGGCCCATCCAAACTACCAGGCCTGGCTACACCACTGCAGTGAGGTGGCAGGTCAAATGCGCGCAAGACAAAAGCGTGCCGACAAAAACGCCAAGACAAATGAGCGCAAGGATAACAGCGTGCAAGACAATTGAGCGCAGGGACAACTCAGTGCAATGACAATTCAGCGCGCCTCAAAATGGCGCATGGCGGAGGGCATGGGCACGTTCACCATGTCACCACGTTATCAGTATGGTTCCCTTGCCTCTTTGTGCTTTGACTATAAGTCATGTGAATGTATTTTCGTTACTATGGTTACGTTTCCTCTTTATATATGTGCTCAGAACAGCCTGCCTTCCTTTCGCTGTCTGACTGTGTCCGTTATAGGTAAAGCTCTGGTTTTGCTAGACTTTGCTCTATAACAGATATTTGTCTTGCGTGGATTTTACTCGCCTTTGGTGAGAGCAACACTACTTCCAAATTTTTTCATTTGCAGGTATGTTTATATTTTCGGTTCATGGTTCATAGACAAAAGCGCGTTTCGCTCAGTTGTCTTCGCACTCAGTTGTCCCGCTCGTGCTTGTTACTAAAAATCTTTTGCGCTGAATTGTCTTGTGCTCAAATGTCTTGCGTTCACTTGTCTTAGCGCTCACTTGTCTTGGCGCTCACTTGTCCGCGCGCTGTTGTCTTGCGTGCATTTGACTATGAACCCTGCAGTGAGGGTTAGAAAAAGCAGCAAAATCAGGTAGGACAACAATTACAGTAGAAGAGAGCAGGGTTCAGCCAAGAGCAAAAGAAATGAGCTAGCACGTGCAGGGACTGTTGTTTCGAGCAATGCTCTCCTCCCTCCTACCCCTTTAGCATGGGGGTCCACGGATCAATGATGGCTTATTGTCACAGCCAGGGCAGGGATAGGGAAGCCTGGACAAAGGATGACTAACTGCAATTTATTTATTCATGGTTTTCACATTGTCTGCTGACAGATACACTGGGAGCAGCCTATGGAAGCATGTAAAATGCTCAGTACTAGCCTGTCGTATTATGCTTACATCAAGTGTCTCAGCTTCATTGGCTGGGCAGAAGGAGCGAGAATACACATGGGACTAAATTCTATATATGGAGCCTAAAAAAATCAACACTGACCCCCACCCTCTCAGCGCTATAGTGCCGAAATAGCCTCATGCCCAGGACCCATGCCTAACTGAAACGCGGTACAAATCATTGCACTTCAATTATAGGTGCAGATCCACCCTCCCTTTTTATTGGCTCACAGATAAAATTTAGGAACGGATCCCATCCCTAAATTTATGTGCATAAAAGTTTAATTAAAACTAATTAGTACCAATCAATTGCTCATTAAAATTGAAATTATTGGTGATAATTGGCTTGTTGTTCATTTAAATTGCCACAGATTTAGGAAGATAATGTGCACCTTTCAGCTTTTACAGTAACAGGGGTATAAACTTCTTAGGGATATTTATTTATTTTTAGTATTTAACTAACACTTATAGCCTAAGTGGTTTACATTCAGGTACTCAAGCATTTTCCCTATCTGTCCTGGTGGGCTCGCACTCTATCTAATGTACCTGGGGCGATAGAGGATTAAGGGACTTGCCCAGGGTCAGACGAAGCAAAGGAAAGTTGAACCCGCAACCTCAGGGTGCTGAGGCTGTAGCTCTAATCACTGTGCCACACACTCCCCATATGGTGTCATGGTGAGTGAGGGGGAGGGGCTTTGATGGTCTGGTACCCCTATACAGGGCTACCTGAGAAACAGTACAGCTTAAATGGCTGGTACCCAATAACAGCAGTGACGGTACGGAAGCACACTGAAGAACTGTGTGCCTGGAGGGAGTCCAGCCATCTAAAGGAAGATTTCAAGATAGGAGCTAGTCAAGGAGTGATGAATCACCATGCCACTGTTGAACTATTGACTGCAAGACTGACGTGGCACAATTATATTGTTTGATTTGCCAGGCTGCGGTCGTGCGTTATCCACATACATAGGGTTACCAGACGTCCGGATTTTTCCGGACAAGTCCAGGGGGTCCGACGGTTTTTCAAAACCCAGCACTTTCTCCGGGTTTTGAAAAGCCCGCTCTCACTCGTGTTGGGCAGGAGGCAATCCACGTTTGTGCGGATTGCCTCCTGCCTGACCAAAGCAGGCAGGAGGGGGCGGAGCTAGGGCAGGTCTAGGGTGTTTGGATTTTACAACAGTAAAATCTGGCAACCCTACACATACAGTTCTTCTGTCGAACAAATTGCGTCCAAGTTGATGTTTTTGATGGAACAGGAGGGCCCTTGGGAGTCTGGGTGACAGGATAGAGAGAATGAAGTGTCTGGGGGCTGCACCTATGTGTTGAATGACTGTGGTTGTCTTAGGGCCACGGCCCTTGTGGCCCACACTGCTCTGTAGCTTATGTAATTATCTTTGGCAGCTAGCAGACCCACATAGCAACTGAAATGAGAAAACAGAGGAAATGGTGGGTGGGTTAGTTAACACAAAAGCTCTTGTATATAGCAGAATCAAATGCTACATCTGCTAAAGTGAAGTGTCATTGCTAAATGGTGAAATTACGATACTTTATTTCCACCCACTACATTTCAATTTTAATTTTATGAATATTGCAAATTATACTACTTCATATTATAACCTTTAACGAGGATAATCTATAAAAGCAGTGTCCATCAATTATAAATTTTCCATGACATTAATAAAATGGCAAGAACTAATTATGATGACTTCTGAGATGAAGATGCCTCGGACAAATCATTATGCTGAAATGATTTTTTTTTTTTTTTTTTTTACATAGCAGGTTCTAATTACGGCTGAAATGAGATTAGAAAAATGATCAGAGAAAGGACATTAACCTGATGAGTTCCACAGTCTCCGAGTACATGGTGTATGGAGATTTCGCTTCTAATGGATCTCGCTCCATCGCATTCCCGCACTCGGTGAAAGAAAGAGCGGCATCAGCATAATTCACTGCCTTCCCGAACTTCTCCAGCTAAAACACATGAGGAGCAGCTGCAGAATTTTAATCGAGCCAGACAACTATGCACAGTAACAAAACGCAGGGTAGCAAGCTCGTTCCCAAGACATTTGCATCATATGTTGGTGGGGACAGATTTGATCGGGAAGGGCAGACTCCCCTCTGTTAAACATTCTAAACGTTCTCTCCGATAAGCTTCAGCAACATTAAGGTCCACAGCAATTTTCATCATTTTCAAAATCCTCGCTGAATTGAAATCTAGACACATTGACTGATGTACAAACAGAACAATATGCAGAACCGCATGTGTTTAAAGGGTGATGCGTCAAAAGCACGGAGGACAGTGGCTCGCCGACAATACCACCCCGACATTTGTGTGCAGGACAAATGCCTGCCGCCGCTTCTGCCGCTTTGAGGCCTTCCCTTTTGCGCTCTAAGGGGGTGTGTGGGGGCGAACCCTACCACTACACTTAGAAGTCCTCGTGCTCCCTCGTGGGGGGGAGGTCTGTGTGTGTGGAAACCCTCCACTACACTGAAATCTCTCGAAAAGTGAAATAACGGGAGTTTTCAGTGTACTGGGGGGTTTCACCCCCCACAGACCTCCCCCCCCACAGGAGCGCGAGCAGTTCTAAGTGTTGTCAGGGGGGGGGGTTCCCCTCCATACACCCCCTCACAGCATAAAACGGAAGGCCTCAGAAGCGGCGGTGCGCATTTGTCCTGCACTCAAATGTCGGCACGGAATTGTCGGCGCACCACTGTGCCCTGTTTAAGTAAGTAACCTTTTAAGTGATTTTAAGTAACCTTTTAAGTGCTTGATTTAAAAATAATATTAAATATTGAACTAAGGCCAGTACTGGGCAGACTTGCACGGTCTGTGTCTGTGTATGGCCGTTTGGTGGGGGATGGGCTGGGGAGGGCTTCAGTGGCTGGGAAGGTGTAGATGGGCTGGAGTAGGTTTTAACGGAGATTTCGGCAGTCGGAATCCAAGCACAGTACCGGGTAAAGCTTTGGATTCTTGCCCAGAAATAGCTAAGAAAAAAATAAAAAAAATTTAATTGAATCAGGTTGGGCAGACTGGATGGACCATTCGGGACTTTATCTGCTGTCATCTAATATGTTTATAACAAGACGCTTATGTAAGAAGTTCAAAAAGGCATCTATTTAATAAAGGTGACATTGGCACCTTTGTGTCAATATACTGTAGACTTCAGCACAGGTGTAAATGTATGAATTGTGCTCTGCTATACATTGTAATTTGTTTATTCCAACTCATGAGAAATTACGCTTACTAGGGTTGCCAGATTTTACATTCGTAAAATCTGGACCTCTAGACACGTCCCCAGGCCCGCCCATCCCTGCCCCGTTACACCCCAGTCCTGCCTTTAATTCCGCCCTAGCCCCACCCCTGCTGCTTGCTCTGTTCGGGCAACACAATTTTGGGGAAGCTTTTCAAAACTCAGACAAAGTGCCGGGTTTTGAAAAGCTGTCCGGCCCCCCAGACATGTCCTCAAAAGGAGGACAAGGCTAGGGAAATCCGGACGTCTGGTAAACCTAATACTTACAGACTATGAAATCTAGTACTTTCGTGTGTGCGGTACCTGCTGAGTGGAACAAACTTCCAGAATATATCAAGCAACAAAAAGATTTGTGTAAATTTTAAAAAATTGTTAAAACGTCATCTGTTTTGCAAGATGACATATGATAGTTGATGTTTTTTTTATATGATCTGTTGTTTGAAATTAAGTGCTCACCAGGGGTTAAGGCAGGGGTAGGGAACTCCGGTCCTCGAGAGCCATATTCCAGTCGGGTTTTCAGGATTTCCCCAATGAATATGCATGAGATCTATGTGCATGCCCTGCTTTCAATGTATATTCATTGGGGAAATCCTGAAAACCCGACTGGAATACGGCTCTCGAGGACTGGAGTTCCCTACCCCTGGGTTAAGGTATCGAGCAAGTGCCACCAGTGTACATTTAAACTGGAATCGTATTATTTTGTTTTGATTTATGTGGATATTTTTTCCAGTTCCTCTATTTTTTGTTGTTAAGGCAATAGCAGTACCATGTGTGCAGGTGGGAGCAGTTTATTCGTGTGTAGTTATCAATATAGTCCTTTTTTTTTTTTTTAGTTCTGCAACCACAATCAAGGTGGTTTACATACAGGTACTTCAAACATTTTCCCTATCTGTTGGCCTACAATCCATCTAATGTAATAATAATAATAGCTTTATTTATATCCCGTCATACCTTTTCAGTTCAAGATGGTGTGCAACCAGAGGTGCTATAAGGACAGCGAGGTAACATCAGTTAGTTTTGGGAAGGGGTAGCTAGACAGTTAAGAGGCGGGGTGAGCGAAATTGGGTGGGAGGGGGGACATGTGAGTCGAGGTAGGTGTAGAGCAGAATTGAGGGGACAGATAAATTTGTCGAATACAGTGTTCCCCCCACGAATTTGCGGTTTGCGAATCGCGGACTCACTAATTCGCGGTGTTCTCCGACCGCCTCGTCCTGTGCTAAATTCAGGCTACACCAATCAGGAGCTGCGTGTCAAAGCAGCCCCTGATTGTTGAAGCCTGACTTTAGTAATAGGAAGAGGCGGTCGGAGCACACTGCGAGTGATTTTTGCACCCGCCGGCATCCCAGCTGCTCCCCTCCTGCCTTTTAACCGTATTCGTGGTTTTTCAAAATTTGCGGGGGGTTCCTGAAATGGAACCCCCGCAAATTTTGGAGCACTGTAAGTGCGTTTTTAGAGATTTTCCGAATGAGTGTTATGTTAGTGAGTTCAGGATGAGGTCACTTAAGGTGTTGTTCCAGATCCCAGCTTGAGGAATCTTTTGAATTTGCAACCTTTGGGAGGAGGAAATGTGAACAGTGCTGTTCTGTGAGAAAAGCGGGTTTTGTCCTGTAAGGTGAGGTGTTTCAGGAGGTAGGTTGATAGTAGTGCCGAAAAGGGAATTGAAGCCGAGGCAACCGAATTTGAAGATTATTCTGGCCTCGATAGGTACCCAGTGAAGTAATGTACCTGGGGCAGTGGAGGATTAAGTGACTTGCCAAAGGTTAAACATGTTAATTTCACAACTAACTCATGCTATTTTTGGCACAGGCCCTATTTTATGCAATGAGACCCAGTTAATAATAACTGGGATGCAAAGCAAATTCCAAGGAGAAAGCAAAACTGTGGAGACGATGATCTCGATAACAAATTTATTATAAAAAGTCTTCCCAAGTAAAAGTAATGCATATCATTGACAAGTCCTTGAACACAATGCCCGTTTTATGGCGTGGTTCACACTAGAGAATGACATGGGGGCAAATTTTTTCCCGTCCCGTCCCTGTCCCGGCAAGTTCTTTTCCTGTCCCTGTGTAATTCCTGCAAGCTCTGGCCTCATCTGCACAAGCCTCAAACAGTTTAAAATCATAAGTTTCCGAGGCTTGTGCGGTTAAGGCACAGTTTACAGGGATGGGACAGGGACAGGGACAAAACTTGCCGGGATGGGATGGGTAAATTGAGCTACTGTGGGGACGAGGAAAAATTTGTCCCCATGTCATTCCCTAGTGTGGACCACAGCATAAAATGGACCCTGTGCACTACAAGGACTTGTCCATGAAATGCATTACTTTTACTTGGGAAGACTTTTTATAATAAACTTGTTATCGAGATCATCGTCTCCGCAGTTTTGCTTTCTCCTTGGATTTCTCCTTTGTACTGTGGAACAATTTGGTGATTTTCTCTTGATAACTTCCTCCTGTTTTACCCAACTTCAGCCAGTTGACTTGAAATATCTTTGAGAGAATTTGATATTAGAAGGAACCATTGTCTTTCCCATCACTGCCTATTAGAAGATGCTTTGAATATTTACTACATTTTCTGTTTCAATTCAATAGTGGTAAAATTCTAATTTATATCCAGGCGGTATGCTTCAAAGACCAGAGAAGAAAAAAAAAACCCCATGAACTGTTACCTACCAGAGCATCTGCCTTGTGCTTCAGTCTCTTGGCTTCTTGCATGTAATAGTCTGCATTTTGAAGGCTAAAGAAAACACAATTTACTCTTTAAAATGCCATTGTCATGCTTCAAAATTCATTTCCTATTAAAGCTTCTCAAACATCCTGGGTTACCATGGTAGTGTCTAAAATAAGGACTCAAGTAAAGAGATCAAGAGGATAGAAACCAGATAGCAGATTTTAAATGCGTCAGCCTCATGCTCGTATGCATTTTGCTGGCTAACATATACTGGAATGTATCACTTATTTGGAAAAGCATGGGAAAGGGAAATAAGAGGAATGTGAAAAGGAATAACGTAGTGGCCAAGAAATCTATGGGCCCAATTATCAGACCGCAGGAGGCAGTGGCAAACCTGGAAATCCAATGCCGGGGACGTATCTGGCGGCAAGCATTGAATTTCCAATCTATGTCAAGCGGCATACCTGGCCAAGCTGATATTCATCGGCTGACCGGCTAAGACGTTCCAGCCAAAGATAGACTTGCTATTTAGGTGGGTCGCTCTGGGCGCTCAACTTAGCTGGCCAGCCAATAAATATTGTTGCTGACTGGCTATGTCATGTGATGTAGCTGCTAACCTGGCTTGCCGCTGACCGGGATTTGTGGCATGGAATGTTGTTATTCTTTGGGTTTTTGCCAGGTACTTGTGACCTGCATTGGCTGCTGTAGAAACAGGATACTGGGCTAGATGGACCATTGGTCTGACCTAGTTGGGATATTCTTATGTTCTTACGTGAGCCAAGTCTAGGACAATCGAGCTATTGTGACATCACTGATGAGTTTGGCTCTTAGGCATTGGTGGATGAGGCATTATGATGTCACAATCTCAGCTCTGAAATGTTGCTACTCTTTGGGTTTCTGCCTGGAACCTGTGACCTGAGTTGGCCACTGTTGGAAACAGGACACTGGGCTTGATGGACCACTGGTCTGACCCAGTAGGGCTATTAAGAACATAAGAACATAAGAAGCGCCATCTCCGGATCAGACCTTCGGTCCATCAAGTCCGGCGATCCGCACACGCGGAGGCCCTGCTAGGTATTCACCTGGCTTATTTTATAGCCAACCATATCTTTATATGCCTCTCTCAAGGAGATATGCATCTAGTTTGCTTTTGAAGCCTAGGACTGTCGATTCCGCAATAATCTCCCCTGGGAGAGTATTCCAGATGTCAACCACTCTCTGTGTGAAGCAGAACTTCCTGACATTAGTCCTGAACTTGCCCCCCCTTAGCTTCATTTCATGTCCTCTTGTCCGTGTCAAATTGGACATTGTAAATAATCTTCTCTGCTCTATTTTGTCAATTCCTTTCAGTATTTTGAAGGTCTCGATCATATCCCCACGCAGTCTCCTTTTCTCAAGGGAGAACAATCCCAGTGTTTTAAGTCGATCCTCATATTCCAGTTTCTCCATACCCTTCACTAGTTTAGTTGCTCGTCTCTGCACCCTCTCCAGCAGTTTTATATCCTTCTTTAGGTAGGGAGACCAATGTTGGACGCAGTATTCCAAGTGGGGTCTGACCATTGCCCTATAAAGCGGCATTATAACTATTATTATGTTCTTATTATGTTATTAGGAGATAGCCAGCTGTTGCTATCTCCCACTGAATACTGGAAGCTAGCCGACTTAGGGCTCCTTTTACTAAGCTGCGTTAGCATTTTTAGCGCAGGCAGCATGTTAGCGTGCGCTAAACCCACCGGGAAGGGGTAAAACTCGGACCTCACAGACCTGATGGACCTGGCGGATCTTAACCCGCACGTCGTTAAAAATCAGAGGTCCGTGCCGCTTGCAGTTAGTTTCTGGCTCTGACAGACCTCGGTGACAATTTAGCGCTGACGGATCCGTCTCAGCATAGGGAGGGAAAAGTATTAGGATCCGTCAGCGCTAAAATGTCACCGAGGTCTGTCGGAGCCAGAGACTAGTGCTGGAGCGGCTCTAAAATGAATCCTTTAAACTGGTTTTCTGCAGCCCCAGTAAATCGGCTCTGACAGACCTCGATGACATTGTAGCGCTGACGGATCCTAATACTTTCCCCTCCCTATGCTGAGACGGATCCGTCAGCGCTAAATTGTCACCGAGGTCTGTCAGAGCCAGAAACTAACTACATGCGGCACGGACCTCAGATTTTTAAGGACGTGCGGGTTTAGATCTGCGAGGTCTGTCAGGTCCGTGAGGTCCACGTTTTACCCCTTCTCAAACCCACGCTACGCGGCTAGAACTAATGCCAGCTCAATGCTGGCGTTAGCATCTAGCGTGTGGGGCAATTTCACGTGCGCTATTCCACGCGTTAATGCCCTAACACGGCTTAGTAAAAGGAGCCCTTAGTGCTACGAGTATTTAGTTGGTCAGGCACCATTTCCAGCCGGCTAAATAGTGCGGAATATCAAGCGGTAGGTGCCCAAGGAAAACATGCCTAAATAATGAAAAGTACAACATCTGTGACTGCAACATGAATTTAGGAAATACCCAGATGCAGCTTTCTCCCATGCCATATTCCGGCATGACGGAGGAAGAAGAGGACGCATAGATTAATTGGGCATAAGATCAGGAGCATCACACACGGCAAATGTGCCCTGTGCAACATGCCCCAGGTATTCTCATTGTGCCTCTGCCCTGCACACTTCTGAACATCAGCAAGGGAAGACACTATTGGCACCCTGGCTCCCTTTGATCCGTGCAGCCGCACATGGAGGTCCTTTTACTAAGATGTGCTAAAAGCCATGAGCCCTTTACATTCCTAGGGGCTTTGTGACATTTTGTTCATTCTAATTATTAGCACATATTAAATCCACTAACGCACCCATATTTTAACTACGTCCCTGCATAACGTGACAAAGTGGGTTCCACAAGGGTTTGTTAGCTAATATGTTATATACAATACGCCATTTTATGTAGAATGGTCTCTGATTTGAGATATCCAGATTGGGACATGCTCAATTTTGGTGGCATTCTGCCGACACAGCGCCTTTTCAAAATACCTGCAGAAGTGCATGTTTATTTGTCAGCACGTGCAGTGGAAGATGCCACTTTTCAAACACACACACTGAAAAGAAATGAATGGCATGAACTTGGTAGCATCTACATGGAGGTGTGGAAGTGATACCCTTGCAATTTCCACGTATAATTTGGACCGCTTCCACTTGTAGCTGACCTCATTTGAGAAAATGTGCATAAGTGCCACGAATAAAGTAGTGAGGCTGCAATTTCAACTGCATTTCACTTTGGAGGCAGATATATATATTATTAACTCATGTACTGTACCATCATTACTGAAGTTAATGTTCATATGTCCATCAAAACTGTGCATGTAAACCGCTCTGAACTGACTTCGTAATCATTAGTTAACAGTATAAAAGCTTTAAGTAATAAACTGCCTCGGATTAAGGAGAATGACTCCTTTAATCTCTCATGTAAAGCCCTAATTGAAATGGGGACTTAAAAAAAAACACACTTACTCGGGATAAGGACATATATAATCACTACCAAACACATCTATGTCCTATATGGAAAATCAGGGGGGCCCTGAGACACTGCAAGGCCGCACACCTCACCCACTCTGGCTCACACTCACAACCCATCACTCAGAAAAAGAAATAAAAGTGGAGAAAAAGCCTCAATTCAGTTTCATCTGGCAAAAAAACTCCACTCTTGTAAAGAACAACGAGGGTTGAAAAACACTTGCACGTCTGTGCAGTTTGGCCTCTGAAGTCAGAAAGGCCCCATTTGTGGGAGTATAGGCAGTCCCCGGGTTCAGAACGAGTTACGTTTTTAAAGCTGTTCTCAAGTCGGATTTGTATGTAACTCAGAGCTTGTAAATTTTAAGATTCTTACTGCTTACCTCTGTTCCCGGTTGACAAAAGGGCCAACTGCCCCTACCAGTGTTCCCTCTAAGGGACAGCATTCACAACCACACACTGTTCTTAATGCGGCCATGCATCATTCCTGAATCTGCTACAGGAGAAGTGTAGGAGTCTATGCCACTGGAAACACTGCTCAGTGAACTCAAATGAAGCCGCAACCACGTTCTTAAGTATGAATTGTACTTAAGTCAGGTGTTTGTAACTCAGGGACTGCCTGCATTAAAATTTATATTATGACGGGGAGTTTAATGCACTTTTTTTAAAATCTAGGGCCCAACAAAGGACTAATCCTGCCTTGACTGTACTGTGTATTTGTTAGGAATACTTATACTGTAATTACTTACATGTCATTAAATGCTATTTTTGGCCTTCCCAATTCTACATTCCCATTGGATAGAGCAGGTACTGTGGACCAGGTATCAACATCTGGTTGATTGTTGTCAAGAATACTGCTTGCGGATTTGCTATGTGAGTCTTCTTCCTGTAAAAGAAAACGCAACTCCGTTTCACATATATATGGTACCTTGAATCAGCAACAAGCTTACTGTTTGATAGTAGGACTAGCTGGGGTACAACTTCCTTATATGCGGAAATCTTCAGACTATTCACTTCAATTAACAGAAACTTACTAGAGTATGTTCAGTTATAATAGGTCTTATGGGTCAGCCACACTTATCTGAGAGTGCTGCATTCTTCCTTCTACTGCTACTATTAATTATTTTTATAGAGCTACCAGACGCACGCAGCGCTGTACAGAGTCACAAAGAGTAAAAAAGTCCCTGCTCAAAAGAGCTTACAATCTGAAAACCTCAAGTTTTTCTTGAAACCATCAGCCAGGCTGAGGAGCTGGAAGAAAATCCAGAGCAAGTTACTTTAAAAGACTTGTGGACTCTAAATACGAGGAAGGAGACAATGATGAGAAAGGTTACTAATCACGTGCAGGTTTTTTCCAAGGAAGTAGTAGACAAATTGGAGAATGTAGATGCTAACATTGGGAACCTAAATAAATGTACACTTTCTATGGAAAAACAGATAAAGAATTTACAGACCTCTATGGTGGCATCTTCTAAAGATTCTTTGAATATTCACTATAAGTTAGAAATGAAAGAAAATCAAGCAAGAGCAAAGAATTTAAGATTGGTAAATTTTCCATCGACCCATTTGTTATCTCCTGAGATACTTTTGAGAAGGTGTCTCAAGGAGATACTTCGGGTAACTAATTCAGATACGATGATGCTTTCTAACTTTTTTTTATATACCCCAAAAGAAAAAAAATTCCGGTAGAAGAGGGACTGGATCAATTGAGTGTAGCAGATTTGGATTTGACAAAATTTTTAGAAGACTCTCAAGAACTGATCCCAACCTGGGCTACTTTGTTAATTAACTGTGTAAATGAATCAGACAAAGCTTTAATTCTGAAACTATATTTCCAAAATAGAGAGGCAAAAATTTTACGGAGATAAGGTCTTGATGTTTCCAGATGTGGCAAAGTCTACTCAACATAGGAGGAAAGCCTTTTTAGCTTTACGACCCAAGGTTCTTGAAATAGGTGTTATCTTTTCGTAAAATTTCCCTGCAAATGTTTATTACATATTCAAGATAAAGATTATGTTTTTTGGGATCCACTTCAATTAGAATTATTTTATTAAAGGGAAAGAAACCCAACCTGTTTATTTGCTAGTCTCAATGGGGATTTATATATGAGTAGCGCCATATGTATATAAATAGGTTGTGAAGGGGGAAAGGTCTTCCCTCTTTCACTCCTATTTTTTGATTATAGAGTTGTCTTCTTCCAAAGTTGTGGGCTAGATTGATATTCACCTTAATTGGTTTATTTGATTTTGATTGTGTATTAATTACTTTGGTATCCATATCTTAATTATGTTAATGTTAAGGTAATATTATGAAAATAGTTCAATAAAAAAACAATCTAAACAGGCAAGAGAGACAAAAAGCATGTCATGGATACAGTTAAGGGTTAATCAGCTGGTTGGGTTGGAGAGCAGAGGGAATACAGGACAATCAAGCCATTGTGACATCACTGATAAGGTTGGCTCTTATTGGTGGAATGAGGTATTATGACATCACAATCTCAGCTCTGCTTCCCAAAGACTGAAACTCTTCACACTACTACTACTACGGAACTAAAATCAATAAATGCGTGGATGAGGAGATGGTGCGAGGAAGAGGGATTTCTCTTCGTGAGGAACTGGACAACATTCTGGGGCAAGAACAAGCTCTTCAAGAGAGATGGACTGCACCTGAGCACGGCAGGAACTAGACAACTAGCAAATAACATCAGAAAAGCAATAGAGCAAGCTTTAAACTAAGTAGAAGGGGAAAGCCGACAGTCGATCTGATGTTGAAGGTTCGGAAGACAGTATCCCGAGAAGATACTGAGTGGGAAAAATGTTGGGAAGACACAGATGGCATACAACAGGAACTGGAAAAAAAACAAGGGAGCCAGAACAAGAGAGAGGAGGATAGGAGGTGCATAGTACAAGGGGAAGTCGAAATGGAACAGGACCAAGGGAAAGAACAAGAAGAAGACAATAGGAACATACCACAAGGGGAAGACAAAAGAGACAAAAATCAGGAGTCGGTAGGTCAGGAAGGGGACAGAAAGAAAAATGAAACGCAAGGGAAAATAACAAGGACTTGAACTGCATGTACACTAATGCAAGGAGCCTAAAAAACAAAATGGGGGAATTCGAAGTCATGGCCAAAAATGAGAGCCTAGACATCATAGGGATCATGGAAACATGGTGGAACGAAGAAAATAAATGGGACATTGTACTGCCAGGGTACAAGTTCTACCGAAGAGACAAGACACATCGGAAAGGAGGAGGAATAGCACTATACATTAAGGACACCATTCACTTTAGGAAAAGGCCCCCTAAGAGCTGATCGGGCTCTCAGTATTACTGGCACAATTTCACTGTACTATCAGAGAAACTCGAGTTCAGAATGGGGGCTGGTAATAGACAGGAATGGAAAGGTATTTGCAAAGTAAATTTGGGCAAATTCTGCATGGATAAGGATAGCCAGGCAAAAGCTTTCTTACAAAGGAAGGATTTAGGATGCACTTTCCTAAACATGGCAGATAAAATACATTCATAGCTGAAAGGAATTTGAGGGCATTTACACAGATACATGAAAACATTGTAGATGGTCGGCTGCAGCACTGTTTAGATATTAAAGCCTGAGGGATCAGATCTTGTCAACTTCATACTTGAACCTCATATATCAAATATTTTTCAAGTCCATTACAAACCATAACACAGGACTTAGGGAAGTTGACTTTGCAGAGCTCAGGTCCTTAACTCCTAGCCACTGTAAACTAAAACGATGCTCTTCAACGGGGTGAGGGGGTGAGGAAGGGGATTCAAAGAGCTCTAAAGGGATCAAACAAGATCAAGCTAGGACAAAGCTTAGGCACTTTTCTTCTCTCGCCTGTAACTCCAGAAACGCAGAAGGAAACTCACACAGATGCCTTTAGAGTTGGACGACTTGATCTCGTTTTTTCTGTGTTTGGACGAGGAAGGGCCGCTGGTGTGTAGTGTGTGCAGGCCGCCACTCTCCTGACTGAAAGTGCCGCTGGCGCTGGTGTGTTGCTTCCGGACTGGGTCGTCGATTAGTGGGGACAACGGAGGAGGGAACAGCTTCTCTTCCCTTTTCTTAGTCATCCTTCTGGCTGACAGACTGTTAAAAAATGGAATTTTTTAAAAAAATGTTATTATTCTTCTAATCTTACTCCTTATACAGCAGTCTATTTGATATGGTTCTGTACCTTGTATGATGGTATCAACTTCTATTTGAATATAACAAGGTTCATTTTTACACCCTCCCCCCACCCTCCGATATTCAAAACTAATTAACCAGCCAGGAATGACTCTTGGCCAGTTACGAGGGGTGCTGAAAAGTTCTCAGCACGACCAATCAACTTCCTAAATTTTGAGGGTTATTTTGCCACTGCAGCTCAAAAGAGTGTTATTTTATTTCATTAAATGGCAATTTGCGGAAATGAAATTCTATCTTTTGACATTGTTTCAGATCTATGTCGTCGCTTATTCTATTCCTTCAAATTTTGAATGTAATTTTTGTTTTAGTCTGGATGTAATCCGTCTTGAACCGCAAGGTAATGGCGGAATAGAAATCACTAATGTAATGCAATGTAATCACCGACTGAACCATAGCCATGTCAAGAAGAGAATGACATGGATCATGGTTCAGTCAAGGATCTGAAACGATGTCAAAACCTAGAATTTCATTTCCGCAAATTGTCAATTAATGAATAGGTCCTTTTATTAAGGTGTGCTAACCGATTTAGTGCGCGCTAAAGATTAGCACGCACTAAATGCTAAGGTGCCCATGGAATATAATTGACGACTTTAGCATTTAGCGTGTGCAAAATCGGTTAGTGCACCTTAATAAAAGGACCCTGAAATAAGATAACGTTCTTTTGAGCTACAGTGGCAAAATAATGCTCAAAATATAGGAACTTGATTGGTTGGGCAGAGAACTTTTAGCCCCTCCTCCTATGTAATAAAAGTGAGCCAAATACAGTCAAACCTTGGTTTGCGAGTATAATTTGTTCCAGAAGCATGCTTGTAATCCAAAGCACTCGTATATCAACGCGAATTTCCCCATAGGAAATAATGGAAACTCAAGACGATTCGTTCCACAACCCCAAAACTTTAATACAAAAAGTATATGTACTTGTATCGCAAGACCTCGCTTATTTAGAACAGTCACTACACTCCCGCAGCGTCAGAGAGAGAAGGGCCATCGGCTCAGTTGTGATGATGTGACGCATTGCAAGACTAAGCTTGTCTATCAAGTTAAAATTTAATAAAATGTTTTGCTTGTCTTGCAAAACACTTGCAAACCAAGTTACTGGCAATCCAGCGTTTTACTGTATAGGACAATCAAGCCATTGTGAGAACTTTTCAGCACCCCTTGTAAATGGCATAGTCATGGTTAGCAGCTGGATAAGTGCGGATATTCTGCACCTAACCGACTCTGCTTAGCAGCTAAAATAGGCCACATAAATAGAAGGCCTGCAATTAACCAGTTAGCCCTGAATATTGGTTAAGTCACCAAGGTTAAAAATAAGAATAGCCTTACTGGGTCAGACCAATGGTTCATCAAGCCAATCCAGGTCACTAGTACCTGGCCAAAACCCAA
This sequence comes from Geotrypetes seraphini, assembly GCF_902459505.1. Lineage (NCBI taxonomy): Eukaryota > Metazoa > Chordata > Amphibia > Gymnophiona > Dermophiidae > Geotrypetes > Geotrypetes seraphini. Next base: position 33,620,287 of record NC_047088.1, read on the forward strand.
GGTTTTCCATGCTATTAATCCAGGGCAAGCAGTGGCTTCCCCCTTGTCTTTCTCAATAACAGACTATGGACTTTTCCTCCAGGAACTTGTCCAAACCTTTCTTAAAACCAGCTACGTTATCCGCTCTTACCACAACCTCTGGCAACGCGTTCCAGAGCTTAACTATTCTCTGAGTGAAAAAAAATTTCCTCCTATTGGTTTTAAAAGTATTTCCCTGTAACTTCTTCGAGTGTCCCCCTAGTCTTTGTAATTTTTGATGGAGCGAAAAATCGATCCACTTGTACCCATTCTACTCCACTCAGGATTTTGTAGACTTCAATCATATCTCCCCTCAGCCGTCTCTTTTCCAAGCTGAAGAGCCCTAACCATTTTAGTCTTTTCTCATACGAGAGGAGTTCCATCCCCTTTAGATAAAGTTTGGCCTAATTGAAAATCACAAGAATATGTCTATACCACAGTCTGTAACTACTGCAAAATACAAAGATTCACTGACCCACCACACAGCTGCATAGACTGATGTATATGGAAAGCACATCTGATAATTATTTAGCAGGCTTATTATTTAAGGGCCAGATGTCAGATCAGAGCAATATATCTATATGTTTATATTTATATCTATATGAAATTTCACTTGGTGGTTTGCATAATTCTGACAGTATGCATCTGTGTCCGAGAGGTTTAATTTCTTCCAGCTTGCAAAAGGGACATTGTGCAATCAAAATGCACTCCAGAACCAGTGCCTGATTCTTAAATATAGCACTCAGACATAAAACTCCACAAATATTTTTCCTGTCAATTTTCTTTGTTAAATTTCATTTCCCTAAGGAAATCAAATCCTTAGAAATTACATAGGCTTATTTCATGAATGTGGAGGCAAATTGCCTGCCTTTTGCACTCTTTGTACCTTAAATAGATTCCTTCCTAAAGAATCAGGCGTTTAAATGACTTTCCCGTCACACAGGATTACACTTTAGATTCTGTGCAGCACATAATCAATGGCTGTTTGTATAGGGTATTTCATATTTTGAATATAGACTGGACCATGTAATGACATTTTAAAAAACAATCACTATTAGTTTACATGAGGCAACCAACTACCCTCCCTACCCAACAATTCAGAGCAGAGAAAATTAACCTGCTCCATGAGTATCCCCTACCAAATCTGGCTTTCAGGATATCCAAAATGAATATGCAGGTTGTACATTTGCATGCATTGCCATTAATATCTCATGCATATCCATTCTGGATATCCTGAAATCCAGATTGGTTAAGGCAAGGCTATCAAATTGCAAATCTGTAGGGCCACAAACTTGTAAGGGTTTCAATATATCCCTATAGCAGTGGCATAGTCAGACCTTGTATTTTGGATGGGCCCAGCATTAAACTGGGTGGGTCCTCCTTCCACCCTCTGTTGTAGAATGCTAGCTGCCCCTCTGTCTAACCCCTGTCCCTCCCCAGTGTACCTCAGCAGCGTTCCCAGCAACTTATTTTCACTGCTTGTGTAGACCTGCAGGCTTTCCCTTAATTGTATCCCACCCTCGTTGACATCATTTCCTGTTTCCTCCCTGATGGGACACGATGGAGGGAAAGCCTGCAGGGCTGTACAGGCAATAAAAATGAGTTGCCAGGGATGGCACTGAGGTATACCAGGGAGGGGCAGATCCTGGGCCAGCAGAGTCGAGGGAGAGAGGGGAGTGAGAAACTGCTGCTGAGTAGGCCTGAGCCAAGAATGGGTGGGCCTGCGCCCACCCAGTCCACCTGTAGCTATGCCACTACTCTAATGAATATGCATAAGAAACAGTACATCTGATGGACTGCCTCAATTGTGTACAAATATATCTTATGCATATTCTTTAAGGATCCTCTGAAGACCTCACTACTTTGTCAAGTTTGCAATTTTTAGGGAGAGTTGATGCAAGGATATTTGGCAACCTAGGCAAACCTTTGTCCTTGGTTTCCCCCTCCCAAGTTATCTCTTACACTCATTGGTTTCTCCTCCCCACACAACAGTCTGACTGCCCTCAAACCACTCCTCCCAGAATAATTTGGGTTAGGGTTACCGGACGTCCGGATATGTCCTCCTTTTGAAGACATGTCCGGGGGGTCCGGACGGCTTTTCAAAACCCAACATTTTGTCCGTATATGGACATTCAGTTGAGAGGGCTTCGATAGCTGGGATGGTTAAGATGGGCTGGAGACTCCAGTAGATAGAACCTAAGCACACTACCGGGCAGGCCTCTGGGTTTCTAGCCCAAAAATATCTAAGAAAAAGGACCATTTACACTAAATAATTAATTTAAGGAGCATGTATGGTTGGGCAGACTGGATGGATCATTTGGGTCTTTATCTGCCATCATTTACTATGTTAGCTTACAAATTTGCGATTGTACTGTCACCATTGCAGTAGCTACACAATATATATATTGTTTGACATTCTCTGATGACTTTCATTTACTGTACATTTTCTAGAGCAAAGATTATATTTATGTGAAGTATAATGAAATGAACTCATGAATATTTCATTATTCCCAAAGAGGAAATTCATACAAAATGGTTAAACCGTATGTTTGGAGAATATATTATTTGGGCTATAGATGCCATTCTCAAATCAACAACTCTTTTATAGTAGTCTAGTATCTATAGACATGGTGTTAAAATTCAGTATCTTCCAACCTAATTTTACTCTGCATATGATTAGTGGTTCTGTACAGCAAGTGTAGCATTTCAGTGGATGATAATTTTATCTATCACAGTACTTTAACTGTAGATTGAGCTATGGCACCAGTGAAACAGATTAGTTCCTATATGGACTTATAGTTGAAGTATAGACAAACATTTATAGGACACAATCTAAAATAGCCAAACAAGAATTGCCCGAAGGATTTTTCTATAGGCAGAGAATGGGAGAAAACATTTTGTTTAATATCTACAGTGCCTGAAATTACTAGCCAACTTAATTCAGTCAACAGATATTCAGTTCTGCATCTATTCTACTCATACCCATTGGACAAGATTTACCAGCAACCCTGAATAAACTGTTTAACAGCAATTCAAAAATGTGCTGTATAAAAAGCAAACTTTGCTAGAACCCAAGTAAAACTGAGCTCTTTTAGGTCCCTAACACAAGTGATCACACATCTGATATCAAAAATCACAGGTCAGGAACCATGGGGTACAGCTAGATTCAGCAATTACGATGATCCCTCACATCTTCCAGAGCTGCCTCTATCATCCGTGACAACTATGCTGTCTTCCAGTCTTGTCACTCTGGGTCAACCCATGATAATATCAAGACTGGATTACTGTAATGCACTCTACACGAGTCCGTCAACAAAGGGTTTGTACCAACTCCAATTGATTCTGAATGCTTCAGCAAGAGAGATGAAGATTATAAACGATGTGACCACATCACACTATTTCAGCAAAAACTTTACTGGCTACCAATATAATATAGGGCTATATTTAAAACTCTATGTCTGACCTTCAGTGCTCTTAAAGAAAATATGCCAGAATACTTGAAAAACAGAATCCCCATCTATGCACCTCCAAGATAAATAAGGAGTTACTTCCCAAAGAATAAACATAACCACATCCTCTGCATAGGTACTTCCTGGAGCAACTATGCCCTTTCTTGTGCTCTGGGGACCGTCCGGGCTGTGGCACTGTGCCCCTACTGGCCTGGATGTTCCCTGGCTCAGATCTCAGTGGGTGTGGAGGGACCTTTTGGACACCTTCTCTTTGGGTACCCGGAAGTCTAGTGCCAATGTGTATATGTGCCCAAAGGACAGCACCTATATTCTGACCATGTTCCCTTGCCCCCAAGTCCTGCTTTGCTTATCAAAAGGCCCTAGACCTGGGCAAAGAAGGGGCCTGTTTGGTCTCTGGGATGGCACTGCTCCGATTGTGAGCTCACCAGGACAGATAGGGAAAATGTTTGGGATCTAGCTAGGTACTTGGGACCTGAGTTGAGACACTGTTGGAAACAGGATACTAGGCTTCGGTCTGTCCCAGTATTGCAAATCTTATGTTGACTTAGTAGAGAGAGAGATTGTTCACCCTCTCCAAGGTAGAGAGAATGAGAGGGCACTCGCTACAGTTAAAAGGGGATAGGAAGTTCTTTTTCAGCCAGAGAGTGGTAGAAATCTGGAACACTCTTCCAGAGGCTGTTATAGGGGAAACACCCTTCAGGAATTCAAGAAAAGGTTAGATGAGTTCCTGCTGGACCAGAACATACGCAGGTAAGGCTAGACTTAAATAGGGCACTGGTCTTTGACCTAAGGGCCGCCGCGTGAGCGGACTGCTGGGCACGATGGACCACTGGTCTGACCCTGCAGCGGCAATCGTTATGTTCTTATGTATAACTACAAAAAAAGGTGGTATACAAGTCCCAATCCCTTCCCTTCCAAAGGAAATCATGTGATGTGACACCTGCCGATGAGCTTTTGCTAGAGTATTCCCCCAAACTCTGGAACACACTCTTAGAAAGGCTTCATCTAATGCACAGGTGTCGAAGTCTGTCCTCGAGGGCCGCCATCCAGTCGGGTTTTCAGGATTTCCCCAATGAATATGCATGAGATCTATTTGCATGCACTGCTTTCAGTGTATATTCATTGAGGAAATCCTGAAAACCCGACTGGATTGCGGCCCTCGAGGAGGGACTTTGACACCCCTGATAATGCAACACTATCTCTACTCCAGGAAGCCTTTAATGGAAGAAGCAATGAACTAATAACAGTAATACATACAAGGCCTAACACTGACCGCACGTACCGTAGCAGGACTTGCTTTTCCACTCCTATTTTTCAAGTTTCAAGTTTATTAGGATTTTATATACCGCCTATCAAGGTTATTTAAGGGTTTTTTTACAATCAGGTACTCAAGGATTTTCCCTATCTGTCCCATTGGGCTCACAATCTATCCAACGTACCTGGGGCTATTGAGATCATTTTCATTTCATGTACCATTTCTGACTTCATGTGCAATTTTTCTGCAAGTTAGCCACCCTTATTTCTACTTACCTCCTGGTGTTCTATCTTATCCCTTCGTAGGTTCCCCTTTCCACTTACACCACATGCCAGGAATTAAGATGTTTTAATGTGTTATTCTGACAACGGAAGTAGCATACTATGCCACACTCTGTTATTTGAATATTTTTATTGCCATAAGTGTCTATGTCTGACTTATTCTTGTTGTACATAACAACAACCAAAAAACTCCTCAAAACTCCGCTTGAAAAGAAGGAGAAACCACAAAACCAAAAAAGCAAAAAAAAAAAGTAGAATTGATGGACTGGAGCAACCAAGTTAATTTTGATACGAAAGTCAGTCAATAAAATCAAAATAATCAATAAACATCAATCCAGCTGGTAAACTGACGACAGTCTGTTCTGATATAATAATAGTGCGTAAGCGCAGTGAATAATTCCAAGATATGTCCCGGTGAATGTTACAGTAATACTGGCTAATTATTTAAATAATCACAGCTTTTGTAAACAATAAATCTTAAATAATAATCTAATTAAAGATGTGAAGTGCTCAGACCTTATAACCTGTGTTTTTAGTGTTATCACCAAAACGAGGTTAACAAGGGGACCATCATAGCCTTCACAGTCCCCAAACCACCTGTAATTTGTAAAGGAAGGAAGATGTACTTATCTTTGCCAGGTGGTCAATGGTAATGTTAATCCTCGTTCATACCAACATGAACCGTGTGATGTGACGTTAAAACTTTTCTCTCTTTATGCTGTTCAGCCTATGGTCCCAGTCCCCCCATAGGCTGAACAGCATAAAGAAACCATAGGCTGAACAGCATAAAGAAACCATAGGCTGAACAGCATAAAGAAACCATAGGCTGAACAGCATAAAGAAACCATAGGCTGAACAGCATAAAGGGGGGACTGGGACCATAGGCTGAACAGCATAAAGAGAGAAAAGTTTTAACGTCACATCACACGGTTCATGTTGGTATGAACGAGGATTAACATTACCATTGACCACCTGGCAAAGATAAGTACATCTTCCTTCCTTTACAAATTACAGGTGGTTTGGGGACTGTGAAGGCTATGATGGTCCCCTTGTTAACCTCGTTTTGGTGATAACACTAAAAACACAGGTTATAAGGTCTGAGCACTTCACATCTTTAATTAGATTATTATTTAAGATTTATTGTTTACAAAAGCTGTGATTATTTAAATAATTATCGATTTTCATCACAGAGTTAAGTCAATTATTCCTCCTGATATAAGTTAATACAGTAATACTGGCAACATGTACTAGATTTGTGGTGCTATATTCAACAATGGTAATGAACAGGCACAGCAGAACCCAATGTGCTGTACCAGCTGGAAGGCAGTGCAACAGTGGAGTAAGTAGAATCGAGGAATAGAAATGGAGGAAGACCCTTCACGGTCTGGGTTTCGGCCTATATGATGGCCTTCATCAGGGGGTCTAATGCTGAAAACATCAGGCCAATATGAAAGTGGAAATGTACATAAAATTATCTCTCTGTTAAGCTCACTCAGTGCTGGCATTTTTGGACAGATTGCCCCCTTGAGAGAACCTTATGTACATTTCCAGTTTCATATCGGCCTGATGATTTCAGCGTTGTCATTGTGGAGGAAGCTGTTGCATGTATTACACATGCAAAATATCTGCCTAATAAAAAAAAAATAAAAAAAGTCTCACGAAAGCCGTCCCAAACGACCCACGACAAAGTGTCCCCCCCCAACAAAGTGTCCTCTCCCTCCCCGAACCAAAAAAAGTGGCAGGAGGGATGCCCACTCCCTCCTGCCAGCGGAGGCCACCCTCCATCGGCCTCCCTCTTCCCTCAGCCTCCCTTCTCCCTGGCACCTTCAGTCAGGAGCAAGAGAGCTGCTCAGTCAGTCCCTCCTGATCCTCCACCTGCAATGCAGGCCTTAGGCCCCTCCCTGGTGCAACATCTGATGCCTACGGAGTGGCCTAAGGCCCTGATTGGCTCAGATGCCTCAAGCCCCTCCCCTTGGGCAGGGGTCTTAGGCATCTGAGCCAATCAGGGACTCCCTTAGGCTACCGCTGTATCCCGGATGTATGGGGAAAATGTTTAATGCATGTAGACACCAGAGCAATGACATTCTGCATAGCTGGTGTTAAGATGTGGAATGCTTTGGTGGGTCAGTTGCGATAATGTATTGATCGGTTTCAATTCAAGAAACAGCTAAAAACCCAATAGTTTGTCACCGCATTCTTATGACTTAACAGTTCTTTGGAAAAGAAAAGTTAGTTCTCCCCTGTTGGTTTTAAGATTTTAGTTTATCATAATTATTATGTTTGTTCTAACTCATGTGAACCGTTTAGTTATTAAGCGGTATGGAAAAATTTTAAATAAAATAAATAAGTCCCTTTGCATAGTTTATAACCTTAACTACCTCCCCCTTTTATAAAATCGTGATAGTGGTTTTTAGCGCAGGCCGGCACGCTGCATGCTCTGCGTTGCTCTCGACGCTCATAGGAACTCTCTGAGTATCCGGAGCAGCATAGAGAATTTAGCACGCCTGCCTGCGCTAAAAACCATTATCACGGTTTTGTAAAAGCAGAGGTACATGCGTTGGCATCAATCCTATGGAAAATACTGAATTTAGCATATTTGGTCCATAACTAATAAGCAAGAACGTACTCTTTTGTGCTGGTTAATCGGTGGTTAGGTATTGGAGAAATGCAAGGTGGCAGCAGGCATGGGGTGGAGATGTCTTCCAGACGCTGTTTCTTGTTCTCACCAGGTACATCAGATATTTCAGCTTGCTTGAATAAGAAACAGAGAAGAATTCAGCATTAGAACTACAATTATGCAAATAGAAAAAAGAAAAGTGAGATATTTTGGTGTAAATAAATTCATTCTATTTAGCTATTGGCTCACCAACGTTCCGCTATCTATCTCAATTCCTAATTTCGGGGTCCCTTTATATAGCTGCAGTAAAAAAATGGACTTAGCGCATCCTATCGTAGGACTTTCCTGCACCAAGAACATTTTTACTGCAGTGGGAAAATAGGGTTATTTTCAATTATTTCTTTTCCAAGTCATGCACTAATGTTAGCATTAAAGCAATAAACCCGGCTCCCACTCTTGACCACACTTGTCTCTTACTACAATATCAATTCTTGTAGTGTGTCACAATATCTTAGTTCTTAAACTTACCCCCCCCTTTTACAAAATCGTGAAAGTGGTTTTTAACGTAGGTCTGTGCGCTGAATGCTCTGCGTTGCTCCCGTCGATGTGTAGAGAGAGCAACGATGCCAACGTGGGCAGCAACTTCGCACTGGGGAAGTAAAAAAGGTAAGGGGGAAGACAAGGGACGTGCGCGGCAAGGAGAGGAGCGGGTGGGGGGGGAGGTGGAGAGGAGGAGGGTGCTGCCCCCTTAGAAAGACAGTGCCTGGGGCGGTCCGCCCCCACCCCCCAGCTCCACCTTTCTACACCACTGGTGCCTACAGTCACATTCTGTCTCTGGATGGCTTATAATCGAAGCCCTGATATTCAGTGGAACTTTTATTTTATTTATTTATTTTATTTCTTCCATTTGTGCGTCGCACATACCTATACAAGTTCTAGGCGACATTACAGAGGAAGGAGTTAGAAGAGGGTAGGGAGGACTATGGAGGGCAGGAAGGAGTGGAGAGGAGAGAAGCATGTAGAATATTTCATAGAAATTCCTAACTTTATAGGGGTTCAAGGAAGTTTTGGATAGGTTCCTAAAGGATAAGGGGATTGAGGGGTACCGATAGAAGTAGAGGTAGGTTATAGAAATGGTCAGGAACCACTTCACAGGTCATAGACCTGATGGGCCGCCGCGGGAGCGGACCGCTGGGCGCGATGGACCTCTGGTCTGACCCAGTGGAGGCAACTTCTTATGTTCTTACAGATAGGAGCACCATCTATGTAAATGATATGTAAAGGAATATGTAAAAAGGAATAGAAGGGAGGAACCGTTAAACAATAGAATTCAGTTAATAAAATAAAAAGAATAGGGGTAAAAACAATGGAATAAAATTTAAAGTAATTCATAAACTGGGGAAAAACAAAATCAAATAAGTCTGGCAAAAGTCCAGTTTCGTGAAGCAGCTCTGTTGCCTCAGCATATTTTAAATAATCCCAACGGCAAAAGTCCAGACTTTTCTGGGGTAGGAGCAGTTTCTACGTGGATAAGGGCTGCTCACTGGGGCTCACTAGCGGGACACGGAAGATGGCGAAACATCCACAATGGCAAACCACTCCACTTCAGAGGATCCAGTATAGGAAAGAGGACTAAAGGGTCTCCAGAACCCTGCTTGATTAAACACTGAATGTGTAATTTTCAAAGCTTCACTGGTGGTGATGTCAATCTATGGCCCTTATTATCACCTCCTCCTTGATGTATAGCTTAACACTTAGGGCTCCTTTTACAAAGGCCCGCTTGGGTCTTAACACGTGAAATAGAACGCGCTAAATTGCCGCATGCGCTAGTTGCTACCGCCTCCTTTTGAACAGGCGGTAGATTTTTGGCTAGCGCGCTCTAATCCGGTGCGCCCGTTAAAAACGCTAGCGCACCTTTGTAAAAGGAGCCCTTACTGCTGTTCCCTAGTTCTGTAAACCATTTTAAAAGAAACATCACAACAGAAAGTATTTTCACTGATCTTTTAATGTGCAGAATCACTAGCCTGCCCCGATGGGACCCGTTTCGCCGTATGAAGGCTTTGTCAAGGGTTCTAAAGGAGCTCCTCTCGAGCGTCCTTCCTCTTTTGGGGCAGATAAATCCTAGCCCCGTCGGGGCAGGCTAGTGATTCTGCACATTAAAAGATAAGTGAAAACACTTTCTGCTCGCTGGGGCCACATCCAAATTTTCAGTGTCATTATCTGGCGAATGCCCATCTTTACTGACTCCCCTTCGCCCCAGCTCTTCTTTTCACGTTTTCACTTTGCCTCGTTGCCTCCCCATTGATATGTCGCAACATTTTACAATTTAGTTGAGAAGTGCAGTTACCCAGGGTGATACATGCTTACGTTTCCGGTTTTATTTTTTTACTACTTTGACTGATTCCAGCTGTTTTGTTACTTGATGCTAAACAGAATGTCCAATAGAAAAGAAATGCTATGAAAGCACACTGAAACTCTTCTTTGGCAGTAATTTTTTTATATCTTGGCGCAAACATAAGCAGATGGCATGTCCAGGCATCGCAAGGTGTCTCTTTCTTAAGTTCATCACTCCTCCTCTGTTTTATTTCTTACAACTTGTTGTCTGCTATGAACTAGAGTTGGGCAGTTAGAAAATATTGATTTTATGTCATTTCCGGTGTCAGTTACAAGAATTAATCATTTTATTTATTTTCATTTGGCTATTTTGTCTGCTGCCGCTAACAGTACACACTCTTTGGAACTAATGTGCATTATGTCACAAGAACATAAGAGCTGTCATACTGGGACACACTTAAGGTCCATTAAGCCCAGTATCCTGTTTCCAACAGTGGCAAACCCGGGTCCCAAGTACCTGGCAGAAACCCAAAGAGTAACAACATTCCAGAGCTGAGATTGTGATGTCATAATGCCTCATTCTACTAATGCCTAAGAGCCAACCTCATTAGTGATGTCACAATGGCTTGATTGTCCTATTGGCTCACAAAAAAACATAAGTGCTGCCATACTGGGACAGACCGAAGGTCCATCAGGCCCAGTATCCTGTTTCCAATAGTGGCCAATCCAGATCACAAGTACCTGGCAAAGTCCCAAAAGAGTAAAACAGATCTTAAGTTGCTTATCCTAGAAATAAGCAATGGATTTTCCCAACTCTATCTTAATAATGGTTTATGGACTTTTTTAAGGAAATTAACCAAACCTTTTTTTAAATCCTGCTAAACTAACTGCTTTTGCCACATTGTCTGGCAATGAATTCCAGAGTTTTCACTATTTCTTTTTTTTTTTTTGAGGTTTAGAAATTTTGTTTTAATTCTTCTTGTTTCAGGACATTGAATTATGTTAAATCTGGTTTTATTCAAAAGCACACTAAACTTACAAAATAAAATACAAAGTCTCAGTTTCATTTTCTGACTGTACAAACCAAAACCTCAGTATATTCCCCTTCCCAACCCTCCCCGAACAGTGTACTTCAGATGTCACAGGGTTTTATCAAACAATACTGATCAGTGAAATCTGTGACTACAGAATGACACGGGAACAAATCCCTCCCCATCCCTGCAGGAACTCAACTTCCCCGTCCCCGCGACTTCCGTCATTATCCCTGTCCCATTCCTGCAAGCTCCGCCCCAACCACACAAGCCCCGAACACCTAGGATTTTAAAGTGTTCGAGGCTTGTGCAGACGAGGACGGAGCCCTCTATTTCTAACAGAGGCACTCTCTTTTCCCCCAATAAGACGCACTTGTGTGCTTAAGTTTGCACAAGTACATTATGCATTGGGTACATTATGGTTCCACCATTAGGAAAGAGTGTGTCCTCTTTCTAAAGAGCATGAACTATCATTGGCAAAAGACAAAATACAAAAGATTATGTTTTTGTTTCCTGTCGCTTCAAACAACAGCCCAAACCTATTAGGTATCTACTATCAACGTTTATCCTATAAATAAGAAAATGCAGAAAGGAGCTTTGCTGAGATTACCAGCATGGGCAAACTCTCAAGCAACCCCGGCCCTACTTAAGTGACCAAACACTAGAGAACGACACGGTGACAAAATTCATCACCGTTCCCGTCCCTGCGGATAACCACGGGAAACCATCTTCATGTCATTCTTTAAGGAGAGAGGGAAGAATCAGAGTATGAATGGCCACAACCACTGACCCTCAAGCTTTGCTTTGAAGAATGCTGGCGTAGAAGGACCGAGGTTGAAACAGACACTACAGAATGACAGTCTCTGGTATCCAGAGCAGATCTTGTGATGTCATAATGCCTCATTCCACCAGTGCCTAAGAACCAATCACATCAGTGATGTCATAATGGCTTCATTATCCTTGGCTCACATAAGAATCAGAGTATAATTGGGCACAACCACTGACCCTCGAGCTTTGCTTTGAAGAATGCTGGTGTAGAAGGACCGAGGTTCAAATAGACACTAAAAAATGACATGGGATTATTTCCCGCGGTTATCTGTGGGGACGGGAACGGTGATGAATTTTGTCACCGTGTCATTCTCTACCAAACACCTCTTTCTTTTCTTGAAGCATCATTTTTTTCAGCCTCCGCAGAGCAAAGAACGAGGTTTACTTTGATTTGGAAGGGTGCCATCGCAAAGTCATGCCATTGTCTCAACGCAGTTTCTCTTTAGATAAGAAAATTAAAAGAGGTTACAACTTCTTCCAATAATGATTTATTTGACTCTTTATAGAGCTCAGATTAGCACTGCAACGTAGTCTTGATAGTAAGAGGACAATTTAACTGATGTTTTAATCATACTCAGAATGATTTATACTATGATGGAGAAGGCTTGCCTGTTTCAATGAGCAACAGAGAATACGAGGACAGTGCCTGAAAAACAGCCCCCTTCAGGAATTCAGCAGTTTCACATAACCCATATTTTAGCATACATGGTGTCATATTTTAGAAGTTAAAATCCCCCTTGGCTTACCATAAATAACATTAAATGCATGACAGAGCACATTTCCTTAAGTTAAGATTTGTATTACATTTCAGGCGGTTTCATGAAGAAAACGCTTGTTAAGCAATTTGTAACAATATGTCACTAGCTCAATCTCTCCCTAAATCGAATCTGTTTACATAATATAACAGCATAAACAATTTCTAGTGTAGCCTGTTTCGGTAAATAAAAAAAAAAAAAAAAAATCTGCCTTCTAATGTAACCTATGGGGCTCCTTTTACTAAGGTGCGCTAGCGTTTTTAGAGCGCCAGGCTGAAAAATTACCGCCCGCTTAACAGGAGGCGGTAGCGGCTAGCACGCGCGCTATTCCGCGCGCTAAGGCCCTAACGCACCTGTGTAAAAGGAGCCCACGGTGTAACCAAACCCGAGACAAGCCAATCTCGGCAGTCACGACCTTGACAACAGAAGCGATAGCTCACCTTGTGCTTTCTTTTAGATTTTGTGGAGGTTTTTTCCACAGCTGGTGTGGGAGATTGGCGTCGATGTTTAGCATTGGTCTCTTTGAAATCTGCTTTTGCTGGAACAGCCTCAAATGTATCTTGTCCAGGTATTCTGGAGAGTAAACTGAGGTCTATTTTCACCCATAATGATTTAATATCTTCGTATTCTCGTAACGGAGACAGGAGTTCGTTTTGAACGATAGGAAAGGGTGAAAAGAGCTGCTCTTCTAACTCGTTGCCGGCCTGGTCTATAGATACACAACTGCCGTTGCTGGTTAAGCTCCCTACACTCAGGATGTTGCTGTTGGAGTCCTTTGTTTTGATCGAATTGACAGGCCCACCGCAGGGAGGCAAAATCTTAACCTGCAAAGTCTCTTCTGGGTCTGTATTCGAGTCTGAAGTTGAAGAGTCTGTTTCAACAAATTCTCGGGATTTTGGAACAATTTTGTTGGGGCCTCTGAGCTTCTTCTTTTCAGGAACAGGCCCTAAACTAGTCCTTGGTTCTTTCCTAGGTGCTGTCTTTCCCGCTGTTGCCTTTGTCCGAGCTTTCGGTTGCTCCTGTGGCTCCTTTTCTTTGGGCGTGCTGCTGCTGGTGTTTGGCTTAGGCCAGGTGTAATCTTCGGCACTGGAAGTCCTCTCCACCTTTTTAGGTTGCTTTTTCCCAGTCGATCTTGCGGTTGGCTCATTATGAGAAGGAGACTTTTGTTTGGAGCTTTTCACCTCAGGAGCTTTCTGGGCCACTCGTGGTTTGGCTTTTTCCCTGATAGGACTGAGTAGCCCCCTTTCTTTGGAGTCTGCCTGGAGTACGCTGCTATTGCTTTTGCCTTTGACCTGGCCCTCAGGCTGTTGATTGTTCAGGCATTCAGATGTGCTCTCCGGATGAGCCTCCTGTTGGTTGCTAATAATGGTCTTATTATGGGAGTTAACTTTGTTTAGCCATTTATCGAGCTGCCATTTGTTCGATGAAGGTGGTTCAGGCTGCAAATTAAAAGAAAAGCAGTATTCAGTAAGAAAAAAAAACTCTTTCTATGCCAAAAAGTCTCACATCTCAATTATATCTTTTTTTAAATTTTAGATTAACAGTGATTACTGCAATTTCCAACATTTTATTACCAGGCTATGCATTAAAATTGGTTAATTAAGGCATTTATCCCCCCTTTTACAAAACCACGATAGCGTTTTTTTAGCGCAGGTTGGCACACTGAATGCTCTGCGCTGCTCCCAACACTCATAGCACAGAGCATTCACTGAACTGGCCTGCGCCAAAAAACACTATCACGGTTTTGTAAAATGAGGGGGAGGGGCCTTAATGGATACCTTATTGGCTTTCTTTATAATAGTACCTTCACTTTGACTTGGATGAGAATTGTACAAATAAAATACCCTTTCCCAGACTGCTAAAATACATATTTATTTAAGACAATTTGCCCTTGGTAATTTTATGGCCCCCCTAAAAATAGCCTTTATAAGAGACATTAATAAGAAAAAGTAATCACTGGAAAAAAGGAGTCTGGTGGCAAAGTTAAAACATGGCACCAACTCTACTTATTCTCTAGCACAATGACTCGCAAACTTTTTCGAGCCGGGGCACACTAAACCTAGTGTCCCTGGCTCGAGACACCCGGAAGTGTGCTGGCATCGGCGTTATGATGTCACGTGCATGAGTGACATCAGCGCGCCATCAGCGTATGCGCAAAGTCCCTTCAAATGGGCCTTGCACTGAGAAAAGGACCTGCGCTGGAGAGAAGGGCCGGCAGAGAGAAGAGGTGCTGGCGTCGGGAGATTGCTTACAGGATGTGCCTCTCTTCGCGAGAGGCACGTCCTGTGGACAGTCAGCCTGCACTGGCTCCTCTCCTCTTCCCCAGTGTACCATGGCACACCTGAAATCCCAGGAGGCACACAGTATGCAATACACTACTCTAGCAGAACCTGGGCACTCTGATACCTTTATAGAATACAAGGATAAATCCTCACTTGCATTCCTAAATGAAGGTGCAGCCAGTTATGCCAGATCTATGACAGTTGGACACACCTGAGTGTAACCCTCTTTGCACATAACTTATAGTAATCATTAGTGAAGATATGAAGACAAGGCTAGACAAATGCTGGGTTGCATCCGGAGAAGTTCTGTCAGCCGAAAGCCCAAAGTGGTAATGCCGCTGTACAGGTGAGACCACATCTGGAATACTGTGTGCAATTTTGGAGGCCACATTATCAGAAGGATGTGCTGAGAATAGAATCAGTTCAACGGATGGCCACCAGGATGGTCTCAAGACTCAAGGATGTCCCATATGAAGAACGTCTAGGTAAGTTGCAGCCACTAGAGTTGGACCTCACCAATCAGGAGCTGCTTTGACACACAGCTCCTGATTGGTAAGGTCCAACTTTAGTACAGGAAGAGGTGATCGGAGCATACAGCGAGCGATTTCCTTCACTCGCTAGCGCTCCGGCTGCTCTCCTATATCTCCCACTGCCCTCTCCAGTCTCCCCTATGAAAAACCGTATTCGCAGTTTTTCAAGATTCATGGGGGGGTTCCTGGAATGGAACCCCCTGCGAATATCGGGGGAGTACTGTATTTCCGTTTCAATTATGAACCTCATAGCCAGCAGCCAGTTCGCATTATTCTTTCGGAGTGGGAATAGGACCAATTATGACCTCTCCACCTTCTCTAGCCACAATAAATTCTAACAATTGTTTGGTCTGAAAAAAAAAATAAATTTTTATCACCATAAGTAACACAACATTTTGCCAGAAATATCAATATAAATGTAGCACCCAGAGAAAGGACTCTCAGCCTATAAACCAGAAAAATCCCTTCTTCTCCATTGCGATACTTGTGAGACATCTGGAAAAATGCGTATCATTGAGCCCATAAATTGAGCATTTATATGTCTGAAATAAGTTTAAAGAATTAAGGGCTCCTTTTACAAAAGTGCGTTAGGGCCTTAATGTGCGGAATAGCGCGCGCTAGCCGCTACCGCCTCCTCTTGAGCAGGCGGTAGTTTTTCGGCTAGCACGCGCTAATCCGGTGCGCGCGCTAAAAACGCTAGCGCACCTTTGTAAAAGGAGCCTTAAATCTCTATCAAACTCAAGAGCGAAAGTCACCCCTAGTGTAGTACTTTCCACAATAACTTCAAGAGAAGGAAAGACAATCTTTTTAATGTACTGAGGGACCCTTTTATTAAGCTGCGTGAAAATGTGACCAACATTATTTATTATCACAGAACAGTGAATCCCACTTACCAGTTGAAGGGTCATTCAATATTTATCATAGTTTAAAGGGAGAAAAGCCTCAGAGCTAGAAGCAATACGCACAGTAAGTAGTTTCTATAACGAAAAAACAAAATAAAATAAAAAAGTGAAAATTAGAGAAAAAAGGTTAATGCTATTTAAGGGTTTTTGCCGATGACTGGGTCGAGGAGCGCAAAAATGATTGAAATACGCTAAAGTGGTTTACTGTGCGTATTGCTCCTAGCTCTGAGGCTTTTTTCCCTTTAAACTTTGATAAATATTGAATGACCCTTCAACTGGTAAGTGGGATTCACTGTTATGTAATAATAGATTTTTGACCACTTGATCAGACATTTTTTGTTTAATGCTTCAGCATTATTTATTCAATAAGAGGCACTCAGTATTCATATAGTATTCAATTCCAATACATATAACAATTGATAGATTCAGATCTACAAATCCACCTTCCAAAAATACTATACTGATCCTCAGATGCACCACTCCACGTTCAAACTCTATCACCACGTTAAGCTTGATGTGCAAAATCTTCCCTGGATCAATCTTATTTAATTATTTCTTTTGAATTATGCCATTTTTAAATGTTAAATATTTTTAAATATTTTGAATAATTTATAGTAGCCTTGAAAAAGCGTTTCTAACGCGAAACATGTCGGCACAAGAAGTCCCTATGCTGACCACAAATACACAAATACTTTAATATATTTAAAAATATTTAACATTTAAAAATGGCATAATTCAAAAGAAATAATTAAATAAGATTGATCCAGGGAAGATTTTGCACATCAAGCTTAACGTGGTGATAAAATTTGAACGTGGAGTGGTGCATCTGAGGATCAGTATAGTATTTTTGGAAGGTGGATTTGTAGATCTGAATCTATCAATTGTTATATGTGTCAGTAGAGTTACAAGGAGGGCGGGAGTTAGAGATATTTGTCAAAGTCAATCAAAACTTATCTCTTTGACAAATATCTCTGACTCCCGCCCTCCTTGTAACTCTACTTTTAACTATGCCTTGTACCTCCCACCTTCCTGTACCTCCCACCTACCTGTCTCCTCCCTACCTGCACCTCCTACCTACCTGCACCCGACTTCCTAAGCCACGCCGATTGACTTGTTTATAACCTCTCTATCTCCTTCTTGCCTGCTCCCGACTTGCTAAGTTATATTGATTGATTGACTTATTTGTAAATTTCGCTGTAGATGTACAGTCTCTTGTCATGTAAACCGCTCTGAACTATTCTGGTACTGCGGTATACAAAAATAAAGTTATTATTATTATTATAACATAACCTAACATATTCATTTATATACTGTAATAACTTACAGTTCAATGCAGTTAATAATAAACGAACTGAATATATTCAGTGAATAACAAGCATCATTCTCCCATATACTTAGGGCTCCTTTTACAAAGGTGCGCTAGCATTTTTAGCGCACGCTCCAGATTAGCAGCAATTTAGCGCGCGCTATTCCGCGCGTTAAGGCCCTACTGCACCTTTGTAAAAGGAGCTCTTAATGTACATGTAAGGTTTTTAACAATTTTCTAAAATGCAAATAAGAGACTGAAGTTAATAGTAACGGATGAACATCAGATTTCTAGCGGGCAGCTTGATAAGAAACCAATCGTTCTATATATCTCTTGTGTGAACAACTCTTCACAGGAGGAAAGACAAAAAAAGTGACCTGGATTGGCAAATTGAAATTGGTTAGGAAGATAGTTGGATGCCAGACCATTTAAAAACTTTAAAAAATGCCACCAAAATTTAAATAACACTCTGGCCTCAGACTGAAAATTAAATGTACAGCTGTATTCTGTAGTTTGTGAAATCTGTGACGATGCCCCATTTTCCATTTTGTCTATTAATAGCTGGATGCTAATTTCCCCATTAGCATGTAGCTATTCGTGAGTAAGTCCTTACTCACATCTATTTTCTAAGCAGGAAGGGCTGCTGCACTAACCATACTCTAATTAGCGAACAGTGATGGAGCTGCATTAACAGATTATCATTGGGCATGCCTACTCTCTGTCCTAGATATAACATAACAATATGCTTGTATATCACAGCTACCTCTCAGTTCCGTGCGGTTTTCAGAGTAAAGATACTGGACACTTACAGGGAATTACAATCCGTTAGTTAAAAAATTTACCAATTTAACAATTTTCTAATTGCCAGATCAAGTTTCAAGTTTATTAAAAGATTTTTTAGACCGCTTAATCAAATATCTAAGCGGTTTACAATGTAGAATTACATAAAAACATATAACTTTATAAAAACAAATAAAACAAGGGGAACTGGAAGACAATCCGATTAATAAAAGCACACGACGTACGGACCAACTGCCAACAATAGGGAAGTGGGAAAGAACTACAATTTTTATAGAAAAGGTTCAACATGAAAGGAAAGTACGATAGGCTGGGGTAAAAGATTAACAATTTACTTTATATTTTAAGTTTTTGAAATTTTTAAAAATTTTAAACTTTCAAAATTTTAAAATATTAGATTATTAAAACTTTGAAAAGATAGAATATTAAATTATTAAAATATAGAGTATTAAAGTATGCCCTTAAAAGGACAGTAATTATCCAAAGGCATCTTGGATAGGTGTTGGAACTTAATATAAAATTACCAAGATGTTTATCCCATATATCGGCCTGATAAAATAGAATTCTGCCAAAGAATCGTTTGTAAACACATCCCTTAATAGATGGACAGTCAAATATCCGCGAACCCCGTGTAGGGCGTTTTCTATGAACAAATTCCATGTGGTCAAGAAAATAACTAGGCAAAAGACCATGTAAAGACTTAAAACATATACAACTTAAAACAATATTCTCGCCTCAGTTGGCAGCCAGTTCAAGTTTTGGTAATATTTTGTCACATGGTCGATTTTTTTCAGACTGAATATCAAACGAACAGCGGTATTTTGAATAACCTGCAACCTCTTGATGCTTTTCTTACAGATAGACAAATAAAGGATGTTACAGTAATCTAAAGTGCTTAGAATAAGTGACTGTACCAATAGCCTACAGAAGCAAAGGTCAAAATATGGCCTAATTGTTTAAAGCTTCCATAACAGAAAATAACATTTTTTGACAAGAGTGCTAATGTGAATATCAAATGATAAAAATTTTGATCAAAGTGGATTCCCCTGGCTCCCAGTGCTAAAAATATTGTCTATTTTGTAGCCCATGCATAATGCACGCAGAACACAAAACTACCGTGGGACATCTGAGCGCCCGCTAAAGCAGGGCATTTGCTCCCCTCTTTAAAGAATCTCGACTGCACGGGCCGACATGATAAATGCTCTAACATCCATAAGGATTAAATAGGCATTGGAGCATTTGCTGTACAACTTTGTAACTGAGGTCCTTACCCTGTAGTAAGCATGTGTTAGTGCACTGTTCCGCAAACTTTTTTCCCTCCGGCATAGTAATGGAGCAAATATTTTTCTGCGGCACACCCACAATCCCACCCCACTCTGCCCCCAGCCCAGCCCCACACAAACATCAAATTTTTCCTGAGCTCGGGGACGTGTCCAGAGGTTCTCCAAGTATGCGCGAACGTAGATGCGATGACATCACACGCATGTGCGCATGCACACGATGTCATCACGTCAACGTCCGTGCATGCTCGGAGGCCTCCAGACATGGCACCAAGCTCCTGGGAAAACGAGATGAGGTTTGTATGGGGGCAGAGGTGCCAATGCTGGAAGTGACACTCAATCTAATCTAATCTAATCTTCTATTTATGCATTGCTCATACCTATAAAGGCTCAAGGCAACTTTAAAGAGAGGAGAGAGGGGAGAGGGGAGAGGATGGAGAGGGGGGAGGGGAGAGGATGGCGAGGGGGGAGGAGAGAGAGAGGGGTGGAGAATAGGTAGGCGGGGAGAGAGTGAGAGAGGAGGGGAGGGGAGAGATTCAGACCTTTTCAAGCCTGAGATAGTTTGGAAGAGAGATCTAGAGTAGAGAGCTGCATGGGAACGGGGATGACGGGAATCTGGCGGGACCCGCAGGGATCCCGCAGGTTCCCCCTTCGGGTCATGGGGATCCCGTGGGGACCCCCCTAGGGTCACGGGGATCCTGCGGGGTTCGATGCACTCGAGCCGCGAGGCTCGTCTTCTTTTCCCTACCTGCCCTACCGCAGCACACAGCCAAACGGAAGTCTTCCACAATGTCAGCGCTGACGTCGGAGGGAGGGCTTAAGCAACATCCATGAGCCACTGAGGTGCCAGCATCTGTGACTCAGAGACGCTACTGCTGCCTGCCAAGCTTGGCAAAAGGGACCCCCGGCCAACTGCAAAGGAAGTCCTCAGCTGACAGCTTGGGGGTTCTCATCAGCTGAGTATTTATATTTTATATTTACATTAGAGGCTTTGGTAGAAACTCGTTTACAAAGTATGTATTCTTCCCAATTAATATTTCCAAATTAATAAAGTCTTTTTGCTTATTTGTAAACGGGTTTCTACCAGAGCCTTTAATTCAGTAGCATAATTAAATGAAATAACTATTTCTGAAGTTTATAGGGACGGGCGGGGATGGAGGGGATTCCTCACGGGGACAGGTGGGGACGGAGGGATTCCTCCGGGGACGGGTGGAGACGGGTAGGATTCGTCACGGGTACGGGTGGGGATGGGTGTGATTTTGGCGGTGAAGGGTGGGGACGGGTGGGATTTCTGTCCCCGCGCAACTCTCTAATCTAGAGTACAGAGACCATGAAGTAGAATGCACTATTTCTAGTCTGATTCCTATCTAGCTTTAGCTGGATGCGGGAGAACCAGTCTCCACCCATGCATACGCTCCCTTTGAATTTGTACACTATTGCACTTTTGTCGCATTATGCGTGCACACTCTGCCAAACCACAGGCGCCTCCTTCTAGAATTACCCTTCACATTCCTGTTTTGACAAAAGGGACAATGGCATTTCCAACAATGTGGGAAAAGTGAAGGGTGGGGGATGGGATGGATTTCTCTCTTTACCTCTGGTGTAGCAATATGTGATTCTTCATTGCACTCCGCATCGCTAGAGCTGCTTTCGCTGTCGGAATCAGACTCGGAGCTGCTCTCGGATTCACTGGAGCTCCCTGAGCCTCCACTGGAATGCACTGGCCCAGTACTGTGCGCTGATTGTAAAGGAAGACCACTGTAAAAAAATAATAAAAGCTCATTTTTCTATATAATGTCTCTTTTGCTTTCATTCCTGTATTATTTAAGGGTACAATTGCCGGCCGATATGCTAGACCTAGCCGACAGTATTTTTTTTTAGCTGATATTGTTTGTGAGTTTTTGTGCTGAATTTTTCTCCCTTATGGGACATTAAAGCCTTGATAGAAAACAGGTTTTATTATAATATTCTGCAAGCAAACTGACTTGCAGCTTTTCTGGGGAGTTTTCAATGCATTTCAAAATGAAACAATTGCACCAGTAGTCCCTGCTGTATCTTTCCCTGCACATACGTGCAAGTCCTTCTCCTTTGAACATACCCAACTCTGCTTCCAGGCATGTATTTTGCAGTCATGGGGGTCTACTAGTCCTACTGACTTCACCTCTTTTGCTGCTGGAGGACAGATAATTATTAAACCTACATAAGGCTGGAAGAAACATAGAAACATAACGGCAGATAAAGGCCAAATGGCCCATCTAGTCTGCCCATCCGCAGTAACCATTATCTCTTTCTCTCTCTCTGAGAGATCCCACGTGCCTATCCCAGGCCCTCTTGAATTCAGACAGTCTCTGTTTCCAGCACCTCTTCCAGGAGACTGTTCCACGCATCTATCACCCTTTCTATAAAAATGTATTTCTTCAGATTACTCAGGAGCCTATCACCTCTTAACTTTATCCTATTCCCTCTCATTGCAGGGTTTCCATTCAAATGAAAGAGACTCGACTCATGCCCATTTATATTACATAGGTATTTAAACGTCTCCATGTGGGGAAGGTAAGTTCTTCAGGTGTGGTAGAAACAAATTAAACACGCCTCATTTGTATTATACAACATCAAACATATTGCTGGCTTTTAATTTTTTTATTTTTTGCAAAACGCTTTAACATGGACCATAGAGTTCAAGAACATTTCTGGTTGTAGAAAACAGTTTTGCCCAATGTAAGGAACTTTTTGAAAATCGTATGCTCAAACTCTCATAATGTCACCCACATTGCTTACAAGCATTCCCATAGGTGGGCTGAGATCAGGAAAGGCAGGAAAATCTATCTACTATAAAAGAAAATGTGTTTACCAGGGGGAAAATATCCAAGCAAAACTACTCACAGAGTTCTGCTTTTATCGCTGGCACAAATCCTACAGGTAAAATGTGCCCACAGAGTTCTGCTTTGATTACCGGTGAAAACCCCAAAGGTAACACTACTCAGTGGGTAGTTTTACCTAAGGGGTTTGCACCGGTAATCAAAGCAGACCCACATAATTCTGCTCTGATCTCTGGTGCAAATTCTTCAGGTAAAACGTAGTCACAGAGTTTGCACCAGGGTGAGCGGTTATGTTATTGCATTTACAAGGTCAGAGCTCCACACCAGCTAAGGGGCCTTCTACAAAAAAAGAACATAAGAACATAAGAAATGCCTGCACCGGATCAGACCTGGGGTCCATCCAGTCCGGTGATCCGCACACACGGAGGCTCAGCCAGGCATACCCTGGTGCATACATTAGTCACTCAAGAAGATGTTATGTTTTGAGCTTAATCTATATATATATAAAATCGGAGGTATGTATGTGTGTATGTGTGTGTGTATGTGTGTATGTGCCGCGATCACGCAAAAACGGCTTGACCGATTTGAACGAAACTTGGTATGCAGATCCCTCACTACCTGGGATGATATGTTCTGGGGGTCTCGCGGCCCACCTGCACACGTGGGCGGAGCTACAAACAGAAAATCAGATTTCACCCATTCATGTCAATGGAAACAATGTAAAAAGCTGCCATTTCACAGTAATTCAAAAACGACTTGACCGATTTGAACGAAACTTGGTATGCAGATCCCTCACTACCTGGGGTGATATGTTCTGGGGGTCTCGCGTCCCACCTGCACACGTGGGCGGAGCTACAAACAGAAAATCATATTTCACCCATTCATGTCAATGGAAAAAATGTAAAAAGCTGCCATTCTCACAGTAATTCAAAAACGGCTTGACCGATTTGAACGAAACTTGGTATGCAGATCCCTCACTACCTGGGATGATATGTTCTGGGGGTCTCGCAGCCCACCTGCACACGTGGGCGGAGCTACAAACATAAAATCAGATTTCACCCATTCATGTCAATGGAAAAAATGTAAAAAGCTGCCATTCTCACAGTAATTCAAAAACGGCTTGACCGATTTGAACGAAACTTGGTATGCAGATCCCTCACTACCTGAGGTGATATGTTCTGGGGGTCTCACGGCCCACTTGCACACGTGGGCGGAGCTACAAACAGAAAATCAGATTTCACCCATTCATGTCAATGGAAAAAATGTAAAAAGCTGCCATTCTCACAGTAATTCAAAAACGGCTTGACCGATTTGAACGAAACTTGGTATGCAGATCCCTCACTACCTGGGGTGATATGTTCTGGGGGTCTCGCGTCCCACCTGCACACATGGGCGGAGCTACAAACAGAAAATCATATTTCACCCATTCATGTCAATGGAAAAAATGTAAAAAGCTGCCATTCTCACAGTAATTCAAAAACGGCTTGACCGATTTGAACGAAACTTGGTATGCAGATCCCTCACTACCTGGGATGATATGTTCTGGGGGTCTCGCGGCCCACCTGCACACGTGGGCTGAGCTACAAACAGAAAATCAGATTTCACCCATTCATGTCAATGGAAAAAATGTAAAAAGCTGCCATTCTCACAGTAATTCAAAAACGGCTTGACCGATTTGAAGGAAACTTGGTATGCAGATCCCTCACTACCTGGGGTGATATGTTCTGGGGGTCTCGCGGCCCTCCTGCACACGTGGCCGGAGCTACAAACAGAAAATCAGATTTCACCCATTCATTTCAATGGAAAAAATGTAAAAAGCTGCCATTCTCACAGTAATTCAAAAACGGCTTGACCGATTTGAACGAAACTTGGTATGCAGATCCTTCACTACCTGTGGTGATATGTTCTGGGGGTCTCGCGTCCCACCTGCACACGTGGGCGGAGCTACAAACAGAAAATCATATTTCACCCATTCATGTCAATGGAAAAAATATAAAAAGCTGCCATTCTCACAGTAATTCAAAAACGGCTTGACCGATTTGAACGAAACTTGGTATGCAGATCCCTCACTACCTGGGGTGATATGTTCTGAGGGTCTCGCGGCCCACCTGCACACGTGGGTGGAGCTACAAACATAAAATCGGATTTCACCCATTCATGTCAATGGAAAAAATGTAAAACGCTGTGGGACCGGTTTGAACGAAAATTGGTATGCAGATCCCTCACTACCGGGGGTGATATGTTCTGGGGGTCTCGCGGCCCACATGCACACGTGGGCGGAGCTACAAACAGAAAATCAGATTTCACCCATTCAAGTCAATGGAAAAAATGTAAAAAGCTGTGGGACCGATTTGAACGAAAATTGGTATGCAGATCCCTCACTACCAGGGGTGATATGTTCTGGGGGTCTCGCGACCCACCTGCACACATGGGCGAAGCTACAAACAGAAAATCAGATTTCACCCATTCAAGTCAATGGAAAAAATGTAAGAAGCTGTGGGACCGATTTGAACGAAATTTGGTATGCAGATCCCTCACTACCTGGGGTGATATGTTCTGGGGGTCTCGCGGCCCACCTGCACACGTGGGCGGAGCTACAAACAGAAAATCAGATTTCACCCATTCAAGTAATTGGAAAAAATGTAAGAAGCTGTGGGACCGATTTGAACGAAACTTGGTATGCAGATCCCTCACTACCTGGGGTGATATGTTCTGGGGGTCTCGCGGCCCACCTGCACACGTGGGAAGGGTGGGTTCACCGAATAATGTATATGTTCTTGCTCCTGGAGGTGAAACTAAAAATGTTGTTTATAATCAATTTTTGTGTTAGTTGAATTGTATTCATTTTGTCAAATATTTCACATTATACTTTGAATATTTTACTTTTTATAAAGCTGTAACAAAATTATTTCATTCACCACTATAAAGTATCTTTATTTAAATCCATTTACAGTGTTATTGCTATAATTAAATACCCGTGCAACGCCGGGGCATCAGCTAGTGCATTATAACATGGGATTTTAACATGCTGGAAGCCCAAAACTAATACTGCAGGAAGAAGTGGAATTCCACTATTTATGATTGCAGGTCACGCGTTAACATTAAGATTAATACATGGTACCGTCTCCTGGTTAACACTTACCACCTTCTATTTAGGAGGTAGGAACTGGATTCAAATTCACATGGCAGGGCTGATCCTTGTAATCCTGCTTTTGGGATATCAAAACTAGAAGTCCCTATAAGCAATGGGGTAAACCCTAGACAGGATCAACTCTGTTGGGTGAATCTGGATGCAGCTGGCAACTATATTATAAGTGGTTCTGGGTTAACTCTGTATTAGCCAGGTAGCATGCTATAAATATACCTCCTCTTTTACTAAGGCGTGCTAGCCGATTTAACGCGTGCTAAATATTATCACGTGCTAAATATTAGCGTGCGCTAAATGCTAACGCATCCATAGAATATAATGGACGCGTTAGCTAAATCGGCCAGCACGCCTTAGTAAAACGACCCCATAATAAGCTAGTCAGTGGGGGGTGAGCGGCGCCAGGGCGGTGGCGACCTTCTCCTGCCCTCTTCCCCGCTCCCCCCCCGCCACATGCGCGCACGCACCTTCCCCGTACCTTTTTATCTTCGATGCGAGCATTTACGTGTCAGCTTCGGCACTCTCTCTGATGTCATTTCCTAGTCATGGGTCCCGGAAGTGACGTCAGACAGCGCCAAAGCCGACGCGAGCAGCAACTTCGTGACTACTCGCACCAAAGATTAAAAAATACGGGGGGAAGGGAAGGGTGGCGGGAAGCAGGAAGGGTGTCAGCGCCCTTAGAAAGACTGCACCCGAGGCGGACCCGTTCCCCGCATGCCCCTTACTACGCCACTGGAGCTAGCTGGCTAATGCTTCCACACCCACTGACAGAAAAAGTCAACACCACGCTGTAAAGGCACAGAAACAGCAAACTACTTCAAAACCCCTTAACACAATTGCCCAGTAGCCTTTTGCAATTTGCTAACTGCGTTTAGAGTCCCTAAGAGACTATCACATTTCACTTAGCCTCTTCACCCAAGGAAATGTTTTACACTAACTCATTTTTTTTAAGGTTTTTAATAGTTTTCTAGTGTGTCTTTTATCAAGATGGCTTCTTAAGACTGAACTATAATTTTTGGTGGAACTCATTATGCTATATATATAAAATGGAAAGAGCAATATCTACACAGAAGGGGTATTTAAGGAAGTTTCAAGATGTATGGGAGCCGTTAACAAAATATTGTACTAAATTTACAAGTTCAATACTGGGGGAAGGGGGGTGTAATTTTTAGTTTATTATTTAACAATATAAGAATGACAGGGTGAAAATTTTATCATATGATACATATGTTTTATATTTGCTATGGAAGGGTGGGGAGGGAGGGAGATAAGTTATATGATTTGGATTATTGCTGATTATTAAGTGTTCTATTTAATGTTAAAATGTTTTAACTCACTGTCACACTTATTGTAAGTTTTAAAACGAATAAAGATTTTATATATATATATATAAAAAGATGGCTTCTTAAAAATCGAAAAGCTTCACGTTGTTTTTGGTTTTTAATTCTTGCCATGTCAGATCCCGGTTGCCGCTCTAATCTTTTCCAAAATGTTAATAATTGTAAGGTTTTTCAAAGCCTCGGGCATAAAGCTTTGCGTGCAGAATGGATTTGTTCAGAGGCTCTCTGGTAACTGATTTTTACATTTGTGAAGCTGACAAAAGTGTTTGATATTATTCACCGTTAACGCCACAGACAATCAGTTCTTCGCCTTAATACCTCATTTGATCAAATGTTCTAATCAAACTAGCCCCACCGTCTCCTAGCGAGATTTTTTTTTTTTTTTTTTGCTACTACCCTCGTTTTCCTATTTGTTTGATCATCTAACATTTTCATACGTTTGACATGAATTGCTGAATTATAATTCTTCTTTTTTTCCCCTGTGGAATATAAGAGAAGTCGTTTTCACTTCCTTCGGAACGATAGAACACAGAGTTTATTGAACAGGTAGTTGAGGATGACAAGGCTGAAAGGAGTTTCTTTATTTCGTTCTGTCTGAGACATTCTTGAACTGTATTAGATTGAAATACAGAGGAATAGGACTTCTCTCAGCATGAAAAATGTACAATGCTCACTATATTTTATCTTTCAGTGAAAATACTTAGGAAGTATAACCCTCCTGTAAAGCTGATGTCACAGTCTTGAAACTTATATAATCTGTTGATCTGGCTTTAATTCTTCTTTACTGTTTTATCTCCTCACCCTTTTATGAAGCAGCGGTATTAGCTCTGATGCTCATAGGAATTCTATGAGGGGAGGGGGGCTGCTCTCCCTAGGGAGGGGCCTTAAGTGCCGGGGTCAATTAGTGCCTTAGACCAGTCCCCAGTGTATTTCCAGGATGCACTAGAAAGAGGAAAGCTCACCATTTTGAAGAGGTGGGCCTGCTGGCTGGAGGGAGTAGGCATCCCTGTTTCCGGCCTTCATTAAAAAGTTTTTTGGGGGTGTTGGGGGGGGGCAGAGTACCCAGGTAGTTGGACGAGTGGTTATCCCTCCTTCCAGGGGTGTAGGGGGAGGGGCAAGGATCTACAGCAGTGGGAGGGAGTGGGAATCCCTCCTACCA
Organism: Geotrypetes seraphini; assembly: GCF_902459505.1. Classification (NCBI taxonomy): domain Eukaryota; kingdom Metazoa; phylum Chordata; class Amphibia; order Gymnophiona; family Dermophiidae; genus Geotrypetes; species Geotrypetes seraphini. The sequence continues at coordinate 33,648,437 of NC_047088.1, forward strand.
GGGGTGTTGGGGCGGGGTTACCGTTGGCAGGGGGGAGTGGGCATCCCTCCTGCTAGGAGTGTCAGGGGGCTGTCGGTGGTGTTGGTGCATTGTGGGGGTGGGGGAACCCCAGTGGCAGCAAGAGGGAGTGGGGGTCCCTGCCGATCCTGTACAGGGTGTTGTGGGGGTCTGGGCAACAGCGGGCAAGAGGGTATCGGCAAGAGGGGGACTTTTTTTCTGCTGCTCTTCCTGACGGTTAATCAGCTGAGCCATCAGGATTTGAGGATGCCTGCAGCTCAGTTGATTGGGGGGGGGGGGGCAGGGGGGCAGAGAAGAGGACAAAAGAGGGGCACTACCTGTGTGCCATTCATCCTCGCTATGCCACTGTATGTTACTTTCAGGTAGGGGCATAGTCAGACACTCAATTTTGAGCAGGCAGAACCCCAAGTGTGTGGGCACAACAACCCTCATCCCAAAACGATTGGTGGTCACTTAACGCCACTCCCCTGATCCTCTGGGTACCTTTAAATCCTTTAGGTTTTCGACAGCAACTCTACCGCTACTACTTATCATTTCTATAGCGCTACAAGACATACACAACGCTGTACATCAAAACACAGAAGAAACAGTCCCTGCTCAGAAGAGTTTACAATCTAGTCAACTCATTCCCCTTGCTTGCGCCAGCTCTAAGCCTTCCTTCTGACGCAGCTTCCTGGTCCAAGATGTCATGATCTGAATTGGCGCTAAGAATGGCGCTAAGCACGCGGCAATGGAGCCCCTAAACTGAGGCACCGTCATATAGAATTTGCTCCAATATATGTACTTTAACCTCAGTGGGTTTATGGTACCACATGCAGCAACTTTATATACCCACATTTAAAAGTAGACATTAGTGTTGCCATGCTATTAAGAGGGTGTACTGAAGCCCATAGGCAGCATAATGCTTTTTTGTTTGGAGGGAAGGGAGGAGCTCCACCCTAGACCACACCCAAGCCCCACCCCAGACCCCACCCCATAATAATAGTACTAATTGTAATGCCATTTCTTTCATTCACTCTTCATATACACACAATACAATCTTATTAACGATACATAATGGTAACCACAAAAATAAATTACAGAGAACACATTTTAATTAACTATCATTTATAGTCAGCTTTTTTCATAGAGGTCAAGGCAGATGCAATGTTACCACAGTATCTTCTACAGTAAACTCCCCTTCAGTGCCAAAGAAGTAATACCAAACCCTGCAAAGAGCATAAGAACAGCAATACACTTCTCCCTCCAAATTTAGGACTCGCAACTTTGGTTATTCACGAGTGTCTAAACCCTGACCCACCCCCGCTTCCCAGACTTCTCCATGCTGTACCTGGTGGCATAGCGTTGAAGCGGGGCAGGAACGATCTTCCTACGCTCTTGCCCCGTGCTGTGACCCGCGATTGTAAGTTGTAAAGGCACAGAGCCATGAAAATTCTGAGTTCCTTTTCTACTTTTAAGTGGCCGTCTCTGACCCACCGTCACCTCTCCACACCTTTCCTGGTGGTTTAGCAGTGAAGCGGAGCAGAAGCGATCTTCCTGAACTCTGCCCCGTGCAGAGCCATCAACAAAAATGGCTGCCGTGAATTCCCACTGTAATCTCGTGAGACCATGGGAACTCACAGCAGCCATTTTTGCTGATGGTTCTGCCTGGGGGCAGGAGTGTAGGAAGATCGCTCCTGCCCCGCTTCACCACTATGCCACCAGGTATAGCATGGAGAGATCTGGGAAGCAGGGATGGGTCTGTTTCCACTATCATTAAATATCAGAATTCTATCACGCGGAAAATTGAGCAAATTGAGAACTATAACAGACGTCTCAATTTAAGAATTCTAAATTGTCCCAAACTTCAAACGCTGCCGCCTGTTGTGGTCTTTAAAAAATTCTTTGTAGAAAGTTTGAATTTTTTTTACCTGAATTAATTCCACCTTTAAACAAAGTATACTAACTACCTTCAAAAAATTTAGAATCAGGCGATTTGCCTTCTGAAAACAGTCCCCCTGTAAATGATCTATATAACCTAACAGCGATTCTTGGTGGTTAACTTTGGTTTTGAGCAGGATCTTTCCTCAGTAATGAGACTGTACTTCAAAAAGAAAGGCGGAAAGACTTTCCATATTCCATTCAGTGAAAGACCTGGAAAGGCATCTGAGGACTGCCGTGGAACGAAACTGAATGTATAATAAAATGAATTAAAGGCCTCCCACACAAATTCTAGAGACTAATTAGTGATTATGGATTGTAAATATATTTAAATATTTGTGATGAGAAATGAGTGTGATTGCCATTTCTGAATTCCCAGGCAAAGACCAGAATAATAAACAAAGGCCTCCTTTTACGAAACTGTGATAGCAGTTTCTAGCAGTTTCTAGCTGAATGGCCTGCGCTGCTCTCGACGCTCATTGAATTAACCTCTTTTTTTCTGGGGTGAAATAACCTTTTTCACTACTCATTTTTTACATGCAATTACAATAATCACCTTTGGGGTGAGTATTCTCTTTCATTAACAAAATTTTTTTAAAAAAACAACCCACCCCCAAACACAGATTAAGGGGTCTTAGCTGTTTCTACAGACTCTTGGATTGTTTAACAGATAATAACTGGTAGAAAATAGTTTCCTATGGCCTAAGGAGACATTTCATAAGGAATGGTACAGTAGTAAAAACAAAAATGTGCTTTTTAAATTTACAGCTGGGATTGGTTTACAGCATTTCCAAACACCAGATTTTGCTAAATTTTCCAGTTTCTGTGCTTGCTAAAAGCAATTACTGTATTTTCACGTAGATAATGTGCACCCGTGTAAAACGCGCATACGGGTATAGTGCGCGGGAAACTGACATATATGTAAAAAAATTTTATATACCGCGCACACCCGTATACCGCACATGCTGCCCCGACTCTCCCGTCGCCGCCCGACTCTCCTTTCGCCCGCCCCGACTCTCCTCTGGCCACCCCGACTCTCCTCTCCCCCGCCCCGACTCTCCTCTCCCCCTTGAAGTCCTGTCCCCACCCTGAAAGCCTGATGCCCCCCCCGACGTCCGATTCACCCCCCCCGCAGGACAGCTCGCATCCCCACCCCGAAGGACCGCTCGCACGTACCCGCACCCGCACCCCCACCCCAAAGGACAGCTCGCACGCACTCCCACCCGCACCCGCACCCCCACCCTGAAGGACCGCTTGCACCCCCACAGCCTCCCGACCCCCCCCTTCATCATGTAGAAGCTCCTACCGGTGTCCTGCTGCTTCCTCTTGGCGGGCCCGGCCCTTCTGTGAGCCCTGCGTCTGCGCTGCTTCGTCTTCTGGCGGTCCCGCCCTTTCTCTGACATCAGATGTCAGAGAAAGGGTGGGACCGCCGGAAGACGAAGCAGCGCAGACGCAGGGCTCACAGAAGGGCCGGGACCGCTAAGAGGAAGCAGCAGGACACCGGTAGGAGCTTCTACATGATGAAAGGGGGGGGGTCGGGAGGCTGTGGGGGTGCGAGCGGTCCTTCAGGGTGGGGGTGCGGGTGCGTGCGAGCGGTCCTTCGGAGTGGGGGTGCGAGTGGTCCTGCGGGGAGGGGGGGGGGGTAAATCGGACGTCGGGGGGGGGAACTATGTAAAAAAAAATTTGTAAAACGCGCTCACGCGTATAACACGCAAGATTATGCACGGTTTGTAAAAACTGTGTATAACGCGCGCGTTATATGCGTGAAAATACGGTAATCCAGCCTATACTTTTTAATACATGCAAGTGTTGTTACTGTCTCAGCTCAGTACAGACTTGTCGCATCTTATCATTTATAGGCTATGCTCAAAGAAGATCCTGAAAGTTGGGGGGTCCTTTGATCAACCCGCCCCCCCAGGCCCGCCCACTTCCACCCATCCCTGCCCTGTCACACCCTGGTTCTGCCCCGGTCCTACCCCAGCCTCGCCTCTAATCCGGGCCCAGCCCCGTCCCCCGCTGCCTGTGCATGCGAAGTCGTCGCGTCATTTCCACACATGCGCGTATGCTGTACTGCGCGAAGGAAAGCTTTTCAAAACCAGGACAAAGTGCTGGGTTTTGAAAAGCCGTCCAGACCCCCGGACATTTCCTCAAAAGGAGGACATAGCCGGGGAAATCCAGATATCTGGTTACACTAGACAGATGCAAGTGGAGATCACTCTTACTCACAGAACCCAGTAGACCTCCAGGTAATGTCCCTAAACCCCTGGGGTAGGAGGGGAGTCCTTTGAGAGGATCATATGGAGGTGGCTATTGTGCAGTTGGGTGGATTGGGGAGACCTGAAGAGTGAGGGGGGATTGTGTGCAGGGGAGAGCTGGATATTAGGGTGGGGCATTACAAGAGGGAGCCTACAGCCTGACCACCTAGGCCTGCTCTTACTACTGGAAGCTAAGCAGCGACAGGCTTGGCCAGTACCTGGATAGGAGACCTCCTGAGAATACCAGGTGCATGTCGGGCAGCAGAGACATAATGGAGCCGTGTAAGAGAAGGCAATGGCAAACCACTCCTGTACTCTGCCATGAAACATCAAAGGGTGGATTCCTCACTGTGTGTGTTGCCACAAGTTGGTGGCTGACTCAGCGGCATAATCCATCCATTACATGAGGGAGGGAGACCACACTCACATGGATATTCAATGCTAGAGCCTGGGTTTGACCTGGCATTGAATATCCAGATTTAATTCAGCTGCCGGCTGAATATTGGGACCACTATTGACAAAAAGCACATCCATATCATATATAGGGGACTTTTCGTTAAAGTGAGCTAGACCCTAACATGGGCTTCGTCTGTGGGGGGAAAAAAAGATTTACCACACGATTCAATAAAACGTGCCGCAGTAATTTTCCTGTTTATGTGTGCGAAACTATTTTTGGAGGAGGACTGGGGCATGGGCATGGAAGTGCTAACCAGCTAGCTTGTTCACATTAGCGCACACTGACTGGTTAAAGCGGGGTTAAGAGGGAGCCGTTAGCGCCCACTAAAAGAGAAGGCGGTAATGGCTCCCACATAAATTATTTGGAGTTGTTATTATTATTTATTTAGATTAACTGCCTTTCATGAAGCGATTCACTCACGGCGGTTTACATTGACTAGTGGTCAGGCACTCTAAGGCCCTCTTTTACTAAGGTGCGCTAACTGATTAACGCGTGCTAATCAATTTAGTGCGCGCTAAATGCTAACACGTACATGTTAGTCTATGGATGTGTTAGCGTTAGGCGTGCGCTAATTCAATTAGCGCATGCTAATCGATTAGCGGACCTTAGTAAAAGAGGGGGTAAACATTTTCCCTATTTGTCCCAGTGGGCTCACAATCTAACGGATTTGCTAATCTATTTATTTCATTTTATATCCTGTCCTCCCCAAAGAGCTCAGAACGAGTTATAAGGTAGCATACATAATATTTGGACAAACAAGTTGCTAATGACATTAGTGCCCATCCTGCAAATAAAAAAAATTACGGAAAATGCCATGTTCTCCCCCCTCCCCCCAACCATTGTAAAATTGAGCTTAGCGCAGGGGAAAGTCCTGCATTGGGACATGCTAAGTCCATTTTTTTTTACTGCAGCTCTGTAAAAAGACCCCATAAAATTTATCGTGCTCAGTTTGTATTAAAAAGTATCCGAGTCTGGTTTAAATCTACTCAAAGCATACTCATTTCCGATATTTTGATCCAAGATGGCTGCGGTCGTGGTTTACTGAGCAACCGCCCACAAACCTTATCTGCTAAATCTTTTCTTCCGGCGGTTTTTCGCCGTTGCTAATCGTAATTATGCCAAAGAGGAGAGGAAAGGGTGCCTTTGGAACCTCGCGGCGCTCTGGTGCAGTCTCCTCCGGCAACATTGAGGAGTTGCTGAGGCGGATGCAGGGCGCCATTGGAACATCGGTGTTGCTACTGACTGAGACGCTTCCGGGAGACGGAATGGAGGCATCGTTTCGGGCTCATGAGATCTCGTTGAGCCCCGACGTGAGAGCCCCTCCTCCCAATCCTCGTGCCGCGAGTTCCCCGGGGGGGAGAGGCAGTCGAAGTCGGCATGCGGTCTCCCCCTGAGGTTGCTGGGGACGGTGAGATAAACAACAATTCAGGCTCCCAGAGTTTGCAGCAGAGCCTGAATGCTCATGAAGATGGTACAACAATGGGGTCAGTCCCGACCCAGGAGGAATGGGGAGGAGAAGGACCTTTGGTTGGTGAGCCTAATTTTTCACTATCAGATTTGCAGACTTTCAATATTGTAAAGCCCCAAGAAGTCACATTGGAGGCTTTGTGGGATCTGACTGCCAATTTGGTCAGAACAGTGAACACTAATTACTTTCAGATTGAGGGGAAAATAAAATCTCAGGAGAAGGAAGTTCTTCAGATAAAACAAGACCTGGTTGAATCAAAACTAGACATTCAGAATATTAAAGATCAACTTAAGTCTTCCAAATTGCTTCAGGAGACATTAATTAAGGACAATGTCAATTTAAGAAGGAAGATAGAGACATTTGAAAATTTCTCTAGGAACAATAATCTTAGATTGATCCATTTTCCCCGAATTTTAACAGTTACTCCAAGAGAAATGTTAAAACGTTATTTGTTGGAGATATTGGAAGTACCGGAAGATTCATTGCCTCCTTTCACTCAGGTCTATTATTTACCGAATAAAAATCAGGATCACCAGGAAAGAAACCAAGGACCAATTGATGTATCTGCTTTACTTGAATTGTCCGATAAAGAAAACACAATACCTGCTACATTGATTGTGACCTTGGTTATCACATTGGATAAAAATTGGCTTCTGAGATTATTCTTCAAAAATAAAGAGAAAAAGTTTCTTGACTTTAAGATACAAATGTTCCCAGATCTGGCAAAAGATACACAAAGGCGTAGAAAAGAGTTTCTATTATTAAAACCTGGAGTTGGGGGAACTTTTTATCTTCGTCATCCCTGCAAATGTATAGTACAATATAATTCTCAGAAATATGTTTTCTTTGAGCCAAACCAGCTGACGGCCTTTCTTTCTTTGTCCCCCCTGGAGAAGGGAAAGAAATGAGGACTTTAAGATATTAGATATTAGAATATCAGTTAACCACGTTCCACATATCTTTAGTTAATATTTTCTTGTTATTCCGTTTATATTACATCATGGATCTTATAGTGGACTTGAGAGATTATGCAATATTTTGTTCTTATATAAAATTAGTGAGATTTTTTGCTTTCTTTTGCTGTAATCACTTTCTGTACAAGTGTATCTTGATTTGTTATTTGAAATCTATATATATATATATATATAAAAAAAAAGCATACTCATTTCCACAGTAAATCAGAGAAAATAGAAAGGAGTGAACATGAGGATGAATTGGATAGGTAGGAGGTGGATCCTTCCTGGACACAATTTTCGAGCCTTCCTTTAACTTTGGGATTCCAAGCAAAACTGCTTTGTAAAACATTTCCCTCAGCATTTTCCTTTGGAGAAATGGCTTTCTCCTCTTCATTTGCGCAAGGCATTCCTAATGGAAAGAATAAATTATGCATCGCAAGACTAACTTGACATCAAACCCAGATGGTTTCAAAGATCAGGTGGACACAGACACTACAACCGGTTTCAAGACCTTTTCTAAGATGATTAGGCAGTGCCTGGCTCCAGTGAAATGCAGCATCACTCTTAACAAAGTATTCCTATTTGTCACAAACTGACATCACAGAAAGGAAAATATTTGTACAACATTGTACACAGGAAATGCCAAAACTAATCTAATCTAATATAGGATTTATGAATCGCTCTAATATCAAATAGTTCAAGGCGATTTACATCAAAAGAAGCCATACACAGTCTTTGGAAAAATACAAAAGCCAATGTGAACACATTAAGGACTCCTTTTACGAAGGCACGTTAGGGCCTTAATGCGCGGAATAGCGCACGCTAAAATGCCATGCGCGCTAGCCGCTACCGCCTCCTCTTGAGCAGGCGGTAGTTTTTTGGGCTAGCGCACACTAATCCGGTGCGTGCGCTAAAAAGGCTAGCACACCTTCGTAAAAGGCGCTCTAAATCGAATTAAAATGAAATTTAAACAATGTCATATATAAAAGTTTTCAACTTTTGAAGAAACCTCGAATAACTAAGGGGTCCTTTTATTAATGTGTGCCAGCCATTTTAGCGTGCGCTAAATGTTAACGTTTCCATTATATTCTATGGACGCATTAGCGTTTAGCGCGCGCTAAAACGGCTAGCACACCTTAGTAAAAGAGGGGGTAAATTTGGTTCTATTTGCACAGGTAAATTATTCTAAATAGTAATAGCAGCCTTTACGAATGAGGAATTAAACTGGCATTTAAACCGTATCCCTCTAGATTGTGGAAAATGCAATAAGAGTGTACAACTTAACCTCACAGAAAAAAATGTAACTGAGAGAAAAACTGTAAAATATGATGGATCAAACTCCAGACTTAATTCCTAAATTCTGAGCTTTATTTTGCTATTGTAGCTGAAAAGAGTGTTATCTTATTTCATTAAGTGGCAATTTGCAGAAACAAAATTCTCTATTTTGACATTGTTTCAGATCATTGATTGAACCATATCCACATCATTCTCTTCTAGGTTGAGCTGATAACTTTTCGGCACCCCCTCGTAGTGTAAAGAGTTTCAGTCTCTGGTAACCACAGCTGAGATTGTGATGTCATAATGCCTCATTCCACCAATACCTCATCAGTGATGTCACAATGGCTTTTGATTGTCCTACACTTGGCTCACTTTTATTACATACGAGAGTGCTGAAAAGTTCTCAACCCAAGCAACAAACTTCCTAAATTCTGAGCTTTATTTTGCTACTGTAGCTGAAAAGAGTATTATCTTATTTCATTAAGTGACAATTTGCAGAAACAAAATTCTATGTTTTGACATTGTTTCAGATCATTGATCATTCTCTTCTTGGTTTGGCTGAGAACTTTTCAGCATCTCCTTGTATGTTGAAGATACACTATCATATCTTTTTAGACCTAAAATTAACTTCACTGCAGTGTATTAAATCAACTATAACTTTACAGTCAGCTTCGAGTTCAAGTTCAAATACAGAAAGTTATCATAATCAAGTTACAGTAACACTAGCATTTGTACTAAAAGTGCGAAATGATGGTAAAAAAAATAGAATTTCACGAATTTGGACTGTCTCGTAATATACAAAGTCTTCCTCCACAAATTAGCAATTTGATCTTGCTGAACAAGGATGTACGCTGGTAGGGCTAGTCTCAGTTAGGGTGCTGGTCTTTGACCAGAGGGCCGCCACGTGAGCGGACTGCCGGGCAGGATGGACCACTAGTCTGACCCAGCAGCGGCAATTCTTATGTTCTTATATTTAAACGCACAAACAGCAAAAAAGGAACAATAATAGTTATTAATACAGTTTCAAAAATGGCGTTTAGAATCCAAAAGTAGAGTAAAATAACTCAGCATAGGGAAAAACCCTTTTATAAACTTTCATAGAATCAATCATTGTACCATCTTGTTAGAATAAATGATTTTTAAATAACTTCATAGATTCATAAGTAATTCTTAAATCTCCATAATGTGAAAATAAAGTCCAAAGTCCAAAGTTTTGTGAAAAGCTAATATAAGTAAAGAGATTTAGTTTCAATGTCTCTGCAGCGGTGACCCAGCGGGGTTCTGACGCGTTTCGCCGTCCTGGCTTCCTCAGAGAACCCGCTAATGCTGTGTGTGACAGACTTGTCAGTTGGGTACCTAATTCAAAATTATGACCCTTTTGAATTAGGTACCCAACTGACAAGTCTGTCACACACAGCATTAGCGGGTTCTCTGAGGAAGCCAGGACGGCGAAACGCATCAGAACCCCGCTGGGTCACCGCTGCAGAGACATTGAAACTAAATCTGTTTACTTATATTAGCTTTTCACAAAACTTTGGACTTTGGACTTTATTTTCACATTATGGAGATTTAAGAATTACTTATGAATCTATGAAGTTATTTAAAAATCATTTATTCTAACAAGATGGTACAATGATTGATTCTATGAAAGTTTATAAAAGGGTTTTTCCCTATGCTGAGTTATTTTACTCTACTTTTGGATTCTAAACGCCATTTTTGAAACTGTATTAATAACTATTATTGTTCCTTTTTTTGCTGTTTGTGCTACATTTCCTTTGGAACAATATTCAATTTATTCAATTACCCAGTTGTATTATATTGGGCACCAGAACTTATATTTAAACGAGCAGTCCAATAAGATCCCTAACACTTTAGTTGATTTTTCAGCTTTAAACAGAAGTACCGGTTTGTAAAGTTATGAGGGGCTGCTGAAAAATTCTCAGCCCAACCAACAAAGTTGGGGCAGTCTCCATCGAGGGCTATTGTTTATTGGAAGCTTATATACTGCTACTAATGAATGGGAAGTCAATTCTGAGTGGTTTGCAGGAGCTTCAGTAAAGGTGTTACAATATATTTCTCCCTCCGTATCCACGGGGGTTAGGGGCAGAGCCGGCCCACGAATATTAAAAAAACGCAAATAATATTTGGGCCAGTTCTGCCTCTAAGCCCCGCTTCTCCCTGGCTATTTTAAGCCTTGTAAGCCGCCCCCCCCCTTAAGCCTTACCTGGTGGTCTAGCGGGTTTTTTTGGGCAAGAGCGATCTTCCCACGCTCTGCCCCGTGCAGATCGCTCACAGGAAATGGCTGCCTTGAGCTCCCGTAATCTCTCGAGACTACGACGGGAGCTCAAGGCAGCCATTTTCTGTGAGCGATCTGTACGGGGCAGGAGCGTGGGAAGATCGCTCCTGCCTCAAAAAACCACTAGACCACCAGGTAAGGCTTAAGGGGGGGCTTACAGGGCTTAAAACAGCCCAACAAATTAAAATGTTTTTTTTTTTGTTTTAAAATCGCGAATAACCGAATCCGCAGATGCTGAAACCGCAGATTCAGAGGGGGAAGTGTACATGGAAAATCACTGGACTAAGTGTATAGCCCTTGATGGAGCTTGTCAGCAGCCCCTTGTATAAATGAAAGAACAGTGGATAACTGATTATGAAATCAGAGAACCTTTGTCTTATTTGTATTCAATTTCAATTTAGGAGACAAAGTTCAATTCTCAATTCTGTCTACACAATCTAAACTCTTGGCATTAATATCTGCCAAATTCAAACTCACTGGAATAAACAAGAAAATACAAGGGGCTGCTGAAAGGTTTTCAACCCAACCAAGAAGAGAATGATGTGGAGCTATGAAACTTACAAGTTATTTCACACTTTTTTTTGATGCTCTTCATTTTATTTTGTATCATGGAAACAAAAAGTATCATGAATAGTGTGGAATAACTTGCAAGTTTCATAGCTCCACATTATTCTCTTCTTGGTTGGGCTGTGAACTTTTCAGCAACCCCTTGAATTGTGATGTCATAATGTCTCATTCTACCAATACCTAAGAGCCAGCCTCATCGGTGATGTCACAATGGCTTGGTTTCCCTATACTTGTGCCCTTTTACTCAATGCATTTGCCTCATTAAAACAAAAAGTGTGGAATAACTTGCAAGTTTCCTAGCTCCACATTATTCTCTTCTTGGTTGGGCTGTGAACTTTTCAGCAACCCCTTGTATTGTTAGCATAAAATAATATGGGGCTCATAATCAAAACTTTAAAATGTCCAAAATCCAGCCTAAAGTCGGCACTTGGACGTCCTAATAGCAGGGACGTCCAAGTGCCGATAATCAAAACCAACTTTCTGGATGTGCAACAGCATTTCTAAGCTGCTGTGCATCCAGAGATCAAAGGGGCGTGTTGAGAGGTGTGTTATGGTGGGAATTGGGCGGGCTTCAACCTGGATGTACTGCAGCCATAATCAAAGCTTTCCCAGAGGGAACTTAAACGCCGGAAGTTAGACCTGTTTGAGTTGCGTCTAAGTTCCACAAAGGTGCCCAAACTGACAAGAAGACCACTGGAGGATTTAAGGCATGACCTCCCCTTATTCCCCCAGTGGTCACGATCCCACCACCCAAAGAATGAAAAAAAGCAAAAACCCATAGGCTTCCCATCAGCTAGTTGCGGCAGAGGAATCACCATCAGCTGAGCCGGTTTCAGGTATTTCTGGTGACTCAGCTGATGGGGATTCCTCCTGCCAGGATCAGCTGAGCCGTTGAGCCCTACACCCCACTCCCTGACATCCCTGGACCTCCCCCGACATCTCCGACATCCTGGATCTCCTCAATGTCCCCTGACATCTTCCCCTCCCACATCCCCCCCAACATTCCTGGGCCCTCCTTCCACATTCCCGGCCACCTGAGAGATATGGCTGGAATGCGACAGGTTAGAGTCAAGGAATATTCCTAGGCTGTGTCCTTGGTCCTTTGCAGTTATGGTAGTTGAGTCCCAGTGCAGGGAAGGATTGGTTCGGTTGCAATGCTCTTTGCGGATCCAAAGGAGTTCTGTTTTGGAGGCGTTTGGTTGTAATTTGTTGACGGACATCCAGTTTTCGATTTCCGTGCGGCAGTTTAGAAGTTGCGGGTCTCTCCTAGTGATGGATATAGTTGGATGTCATCCACAAAGGAATCAATCTGTATTTGGTATTTGTAGGCTATATCTAGGACAGGTTTACAGTAGAGATTGAATAATAGGGGGCATAGTAGAGCCCCCTATGGAATACATTATTTGATTGGTTATGGTTTCGATAGTGCATCGTTGAGCAGTATTGCTTTGGGATCTATTATTCAGGAAGGAGGTGAACCATCGTAATGCAGTGTCTTGGATTCCAATTTCAGAGAGTCATGCAATGAGGAGAGGATGGTTAATAGTGTCGAACACTGCGCTGAGAACATTTTTTATTTTTGTATTTGTTTAATAGAAAATAGTTTTATAATCAATAGCAGGCAGGGTTTAGATGCTTGAGTAATGTGGAAACCCTGTAGCTTTCCTTAATGGATAAGGTATATAAAAATGGTGGGAAGTTGGTACTGGTGGTCTTTCTTGATTTGTCATCTGGTTTTGATATAGTGCATCGCATGTTGTTAGGGAGCCATCTGATGGGATTTTGATGGACTGTTTTGAATAGCTGGGTTTTTTTTTCCACTGAGTAGGTGTTGACCTCTGGTAGCATGGGGAGAGGGTTGCTGCATACAGTTAGATCCTGCTTTCACTAATATCCCAGGAAAAATCGATAGCCGCATCGGCTTGTGGGGTGCTGAAGTGGGCAGTCCTCACCCCAGCTTTATTTGCAGCCCCTCCATGAGTTATCGGATTCATTTGGCCTCCATTTCGATTTCTTTGTGGATAATACCCAAATCTTTGTAGCTTTAGCACAAAACTTACAGATAGATTTACAAAACTTTAATTCAGGCATGGGGAGTATTTTATAATGCTTGCAAGAGAATAGGTTTAAACTGAATATGGGGAAATGGGAGGCTGGGGTTGTGATTTCAGGCTGAAATCTGAGAATGCCTGAACTCTGGGAGTCTGGTTGGACAGAGAATTCAATTCTGATGTGTTCACAAAGATCACAAACTAAAACTGAACCCAGACAAAACAAAATTCATACTTCTCGAAAAATACAAAACCCCAACCATAACAAACCTAATCATAAATTCAATCATACACCCCATTCAACCCACTGTAAGACTTCTGGGAGTGATGATAGACAGAAGCTGTAACATGCAACCACAAATCAACAAAACAATACGGAAATCATTCGCGGCCATGCGAAACCTAAGGCAAGTCCGAAAATTCTTTGACAGAAAGCAATTCTAGCTCATGGTCCAGTCCCTAGTCCTAGGTCTTCTAGACTACTGCAACATCCTCTATCTCCCCTGCCCCGCAATCATGATCAAACAACTACAAACAGTACAAAATACAGCTCTGAGACTGATCTATTCACTGAAGAAACACAACCATATCACCGCCGCATACCTCAACTCACACTGGCTCCCAATTCAAGCAAGAATACTATTCAAATTCTACTGTCTACTATTTAAAGCCATAAATGGAGACAGCCCAGCCTACTTGAACAACTGCCTAATTGAAACTACCACAACCAGATATAGGAGAACCCAGACACCATTCACGCACCCTCCAATCAGAGGCGTCAAATGCAAAAAACTGTACGATGGCTTACTGGCCACACAGGCAGCAAAAATAGACCGCCAACTCTCCAACCTACTGATCACGACCCCAGACTACAAAATTTTCAGAAAAGAAATAAAAACCCTACTATTCAAGAAATCAGTTAAGACAAACTAACACCGCAGGAAGCATTTCAATCCCCTGAAGCAACCTGCTCTACTCTGTAAAGCTTTGGATTCTCGCCCAGAAATAGCTAAGAAGAAAAAAAAAAAAAAAAAAAAAATTTTTTAAATTGAATCAGGTTGGGCAGACTGGATGGACCATTCGGGTCTTTATCTGCCGTCATCTACTATGTTACTATGTTACTATGTAACACCTCTGGATATGTCCAGATAACCTCTTATGCAATCCGCCTTGAACCGCAAGCTAAGGACGGAATAAAAATCACTAATATAATGTAATGTAATATTGCTAAGAGGGTCCGAGGTTATTCTTTCAGCTACTTTTGATGGAAGCATATAGATCGGATGAGTATCATAAATTCTAGATTCTAGACTGTTCTGAAGATGAATGAATGACCTCCTGAGGCAGGAAACCTACGTGTACCACCTCCTATCATATTTTGGGTTTCAAAATGGGAAGAAACTACAAGGCTTGAGGTTCTTGCATAATGAGAAGTAAGGAAGACTACTAGGACTTTTCCTACCATAAACACATTTATTACAAAGGACCAGACCAGGATGACCTTTGCAATCACTAACTGATACAATACTGTATCAATTTCACAGGGAAGTACTGGAATGCTGCAAAGAGAGTACTACGTCAAGGCCATCAGATATGCAGCCATCAAATTCCAAAGAATGGGAAATGACTACAAGAATGACATTCTGAGATCTGTAAGAGTACCACCAGATGTATAACATTGCTTACGGGAGTGCCATTTCTCCAGAGGAACAAAAAGTAGACAGCAATTAAGTTCGGCGTGATGGAAGTAAAGCATGTGGTCTCATCAACATGTCACTCAGATGTGAGAGCTCCTATTGCAGTGAGAATGGGAACAGTTTTGTCATTGGACTGACACAAATAAGGTGCGACAATTGCTCAATGCCAAATATCAGACAAATACAGGAAAAAGCAAACCACCAGGTCATGAGAAAGAAGGCTGCAGACGGGACTGCAGAAACAGTATTTGTTCAGGCAAATGGAACACTATGGACAAACTACTGAACTAGGACGTACCAGGAAAGGCTGGTCAGACAATGTAATGATGGTTGACGTCAACAGTAGCCCTTCAATTGAAGCCAGATTTATATGTATAGCAATACTAAAGGATTTGAATTTTTCTTATATTTCTGCTGTTTTCCTGAAGATAGCTATGCTCCTACCTCCTATTTCTATAAAAAGTGCTGAAAATTGTGTGCATCAATTTGGGCACATATCCAATTTGCATGTGCAATTTAATTGAATAGCAAGCTAATTAGCATCAATAATTAGCATTTCAACAAATAATTACTGGCACTAATTAGAATTAATTACAAGTTATGCATGTAAATTTAGGCACGCCTAAATTTTACATGTGTCAAAGAAGGGCGTGCAAAAATGGGCGGGGCATGGGCAGATTAGGGGCGTTCCTTTAAGTTACGCGGATATTTATGGAATAAGGGCATTCACATTTGTACCATGTTTTCAATGGTGCAAATGGCCATACCTAAAGTTAGGTGTGGTTCCCGGACATAAGCGCCATTCTATAAACCATGCTTATAATTTTAAGCGCGGCTTATAGAATAGTGCTTTTTCAGCGCCAATTTTTTAACTTTCACAGAGCAGTTTCTGTGCACCAGTGGTCAGCCCTGCTTCATTGTATAAATCAGCTTTTGCGATTTGTAAACAATTCCATCACGCTAGCATGTTACCTAACGACTGGACCTTGGAGAAAGGCTTTGTTAGCCGAAACACGGCCTGTGAGGGTCCGTAAGTTTTTAATGCGGCTGATGTGGAGTTTTTTTGACATTGATTGAAGAAATAAAGGAAGGTCAAGAACATTGTGTTTCGTCCACAGTTTGTTTTGGTGCTGGATTGCTCCTTTCCTGTGGACTTTGGGTCTTCCTGTTTTTGTTTCTCTCAATTTTTTTAGGTGCTATATATAGAACTTACCCCCTAATGCAGGGATCTCAAAGTCCCTCCTTGAGGGCCGCAATCCAGTCGGGTTTTCAGGATTTCCCCAATGAATATGCATTGAAAGCAGTGCGTGCACATAGATCTCGTGCATAGTCATTGGGGAAATCCTGAAAACCCGACTGGATTGCGGCCCTCAAGGAGGGACTTTGAGACCCCTGCCCTAATGTTTATACATATTGCATCAAAATATTCCCCAGCAATACTGTGTCATATCTTGTTTCAGGTTATATGGAAAATGCATCCTTTTCTTGTCTAGGGAAATCATGGTGGGCAGTCTAAAGTACACAGGTTTGAGTTGGCATGTTGTACTTTTTCTTTAACCAATTCACAACTCAACTCACTTACCTCAATATTGCATTATTCATTTACAAGATGTAAAGCCTAACGGTGCAGAGAAAGGGATGTCCAAGGGACATCCGAGATAGAAAGAGGGACATCCAAGTCTGGACACTGACAATTTGCAGATTGGAGTCTTTTGCAAAATACCTACAAGGTCACAGGTAACACACGTGCACTTGATGGCACACTTAGAGGGAACAGTCACTTCACAAAGAAGCAGGTTTAAAAACAGATGGGTATCAAGGGCCACGCATAAATGTCAGATTTTACAAAACTGGATATCCGGGGGAGGCAATTAAGGAGGCAAGCTACAATTTTGAGGTAGTTTTATAAAGCTAGGAGAGAGATGTACAATAGCTTCCCCTCCCCCATCATTCCTCCCCCTCAGGTCCAAACGAGTAATTAGCTGACACTTAGGTATGCCTCAGAGCAGCTATAAATGTCAGAGTCTAGATCTCATGAAGCAGATGTGCATTTCATTTGCAAAATAAGAAAAACACCCCAGAACATGCCTCTCTGAAAAGTGCATGTCTCTGCATGTACATGGCACCTTTTCAGCAGTTGCAACCTTAGATGCATGTCACTATTTTCAAATACAGCCTTCTTAAAATAATCTTCATAATATTTTACTTTCGTCATATCGGTTACAAATACTAATGTGGAGCCTGTTCTTTAAAGGAAAGCTATTTTCCATTGTTAGAAAACTAGTGTAACAGGTGAAATATCCTCTAAAATAAAACCCTTACCGCATATGTGCAGTAGAAAATCCATGTTCCCTGCGTCCGTGAGATCTGCCTCTGTGCCGAATTCGATTTCCAGCGCGTGGAGCGGCTTCAGTGGAGGTTTGACTCCTGCGCTACCGGGACGCCTCTTCTCACCCCCCGGACCAGCAAATGCAGCAGCTGCAGGGCATTTGCTAGGACAGCCCACTTCGATAATGAAAAATTTCTCTTGACTTCTTCCTACCTTGCCATATCACTGCATTACCTGCTGTATCTCCGACATATTTCCGTTTATATCTAACCTCTTTCGGCTCACTAATGTAATTGAACTTGTTACCAATGTACTTGACAATATTCTCTGTATCATCACTTTATATGCACAGTCTCTTCCTCTGTAAACCACTCTGAACTGCTTGTGGTATTGCGATATATAAATAAAAGTTATTATTATTCCATATCTTCTGTTTAATCTTTTGTGAGATGCCGTTTGCTAAGGAATTGACTCCATATCATCTTTATTAAGACTGGGTCTACTCTTTGAGGGGGATGGGTGTGCGGGCAATAGAGATGGCTGTCCAGGGGGGTAGATTAACTATGAGGGCATTGCCTACTGAGGCCCTGGGAGCAGGGCTGCCAAGAGAAAATCCAGACCCCCAGCACAAAGAAGGTGTGTGGGACCTTAAACAAAATTCTACCTACATGCATGTGTATATATTATGATTTATTTCTAACAATCGTAGATTACATTGATACATTTAGATAAGTATGTATAGGTATAAATGTAATAATAAAGTAATATATTTATAATAGTAAAAGACCTTTATAATAGCATTTATTGCCTGCCAAACAAAGGTGCTTTCCTGGCCTTTTTCCTAGCGAAACTCTGAATTACATAATCAAAATCAATCTGTTTTGCTAAATCAGGGGTAGAGAACCCCGGTCCTCGAGAGCCATATTCCAGTCGGGTTTTCAAGAGTTCCCCAATGAATATGCATGAGATCTATTTTGCATGCACTGCTTTCAATGCATATTCATTGGGGAAATCCTGAAAACCCGACTGGAATACGGCTCTCGAGGACCGGAGTTCCCTACCCCTGTGCTAGATCAAACTAAATACTGAGTCTTGCCAAATCTACTAGTCGCGCTTGTGACATAGTGGATCTTAGGAAATTTTTTTTACCAGCTTTAGCTTGCTGAATGAGCGCTCTGCAGAGGTGACAATGGTAGGAATTGTCCACAGAATACGCAGACCGATGTTTCTCGAGCTTCATTGGGCCCCCCTTGAGCTTCACAGGCCCTGGAGCAATGTCCTGGCTGCACCCCCTCTCCTCGGGCCTGCCTGGGAACATCATTGGTACATTACATTAGTGATTTTTATTCAGCCATTACCTTGCGGTTCAAGGCGGATTACAGAAGAGGATTTCTGGACATGTCCAGAGGTGTTACAGCATAGAGTGGGTTGCTTCAGAGGATTAAAATGTTTCATACGGTGCTAGTTAGTCTTCATGGATTTCTTGAATAGCAGGGTTTTTATTTCTTTTCTGAAAAGTTTTGTAGTCTGGGGTCGCGATTAGTAGATTGGAGAGTTGGTGGTCTAGTTTTGGTGCCTGTGTGGCTAGAAGGCCATAGTACAGTTTTTTCCGTTTGATGTCTCTGATTGGAGGGTATGTGAATGGTGTCTGGGTTCTCCTGTGTCTGCACAGATGGAACATTTCTTTAGCACTCCACCTATTTTTGCTTAAATGACTCAATGGCATTTTGAATAATGTTAGCTAAAGATAGCTCTTTGTCCGGCAAGCTGTCACTCGGTTGATCATCAGTGAGGACATGAAGACTGCCAAGCAAATGAAGACTGCCAAGCAAGTGGAGAAAGCTTCATCTAAGACTAGACAAATCATAGTTTCAAGTTTAATTTTATTTGATGTATCGCTTATTACAAACTAAGCGATTAACAAAGTTTAACAATCATTGTTAAATTATATAATATTGAACACTAAAGGGGTAAAATAACGGTGAAATAATATTTCTTTAACTAATAGGAATTTAACTCACAAAACAATATTGACAGACTATGACACATATGGAATAAACATAAGGAATTAAAGTTACAAAAATATTTTCCCTAAATATAGGTTGTATACATAGGGGTTTCATCAGCCGGAAGCCCGAAGTCATTATGCCATTGTATAGATCCATGGTGAGACCCCATCTGGAGTACTGTGTACAATTTTGGAGGCCGCATTACCGCAAAGATGTGCTGAGACTTGAGTCGGTCCAGCTTATGGCCACCCGGATGGTCTCGGGACTCAAGGATCTCCCGTTTGAGGAAAGGCTGAAAAAATTGCAGCTATACTCCCTTGAGGAACGCAGAGAGAGGGGGGGACATGATCGAGATGTTCAAATATCTCACGGGCCGTATCGAGGTGGAAGAGGACATCTTCTTTTTCAAAGGCCCCACGGTAACAAGAGGGCATCCGTGGAAAATCAGGGGCGGGAAACTACGCGGCGACACCAGGAAATACTTCTTCACCGAGAGGGCGGTTGATCGCTGGAATGATCTTCCACTGCAGGTGGTCGAGGCCAGGAGCGTGCCTGATTTTAAGTCAAAATGGGATCGCCACGTGGGATCTCTTCACAGAGAAAGGTAGGGGAGGGTTATTGGGGTGGGCAGACTGGGTGGGCCATGGCCCTTATCTGCCGTCTATTTCTATGTTTCTATGAACCATTGTTGGTCTAGTGTCAGGTGGTGCAGCTTTACTCATAGACGCACCCTGTTTAATGACAATGATCACGCCTGACTGTGTAGCATTAGGATGTGGCAAAAGGCCCTGTATGTCCAATGCAGGTGCTGCCGGCATGCCTGTGATATGCCACGATGGAGTACTTGCTGCCGCAGATCCTAAACGAAGTCCTCCACACCTTGCGCGTCGTTTTCAGCTGGATCTATTGGGAGGTCGGATTGCTGACCTGGTGTCTTGCTTCTGGCCCTGCACTGCTGGACAAATTGGCGCCTTGCTTCTCGCTCTCCCCGCCGATGCCGCTGCTCACCGCTTTTTTTGGCTTGGGGAGATTTCTTTGCTGAGGGCATAGCTGTCAAAAACAATGTTAACGTGGAAAAGGTAAGGCTTAGTAGCGTGCCAACCCCAATCACAAGGGAAGAACTAAACATGGCAACTAACAAGTCAGCAATATTCCTATATATAGGGAAAGGAATTTGTATACCACATTTCTTTAGTTTTTACAACCACATTCAAAGCGGTTTATATACAGCTACTTCAAGCAATTTCCTTATCTGTCCCGGTGGGCTCAGAATCTGTCTAATGTACCTGGGGCAGTGGAAGATTAAGCGACTTGCCCGTGGTCACAAGGAGCAACACAGGGTTTGAACCCACAACCTCAGGGTGCAGCGGATGTAGCTCTAACCACTACACCACACTCTCATACATATAGGTATGTATGCATTATTTAAACTGTTGTTCTCAGCTTACTATGGCAACCGGTGTCAGGTCAAAAGCGCGCTGGGACAAAGGCGCGCCCAGACAATTGAGCGCAGCGTGGAGGTGTGCGCCGCTCAAAATTACTGTTTTAAGGGCTCCGACAGGGGAGTGTGGGGGGGACCCCCCCCACTTTACTTAATAGACATCGCACCGCGTTGTGGGGGCGTTGTGAGGGTTGGAGGGTTGTAACCCCCCACATTTTAATGAAAACTTCACTTTTTCCCTGTTTTTAGGGAAAAAGTTAAGTTTACAGTAAAATGTGGAGGGTTACAACCCCCCGAACCCCCCATAACGCCGGCGCGATGTCTATTAAGTAAAGTGGGGGGGTTCCCCAACAAAACCCCCCGTCGGAGCCCCTAAAAACTGTAATTTTCTTCGGTGCGCGCCTTTGTCTTTCACGCCGTTGTCTATGAACCACGGCAACCCTGCGCTCCAAATGCTATGCTCCCAGACCTAACTCTCTTCACAGAGCCTCAACATGACCATTCGACACGGTCACTGCCTTAAGCGAGACTATTCATAAATCCCAAAATAAGATAAATAAATAGACAACTGATAATAGGCCCAAACTGAAATCATGCCTAAGGCATGGTGAGACTCGTATCATAGGCCTGCTCCCCGTGCACAAACTCCCACACCACATGTACAGCACTTGTATAGTGGGATGTGTGTGTGCAGGACAAACAATATGGAGAGCCATGCTCTAGGCAACACCAACAAAACCCACTAACACATGTCTTTTTTTTTTTTTGTATAACCGCGTGCAACGTCTTCCCCCAGCGCTCCTCACTAAATCGACGCTAAAGACTGGAACTCTCAGGGGCCACGAGTAGAGAAGACGGAGCTGAAAATACCCTTCTCCCCCCCCGCCCACAACCATTTCACAATAAAATTACTGCGTCTCCAATCAGCAAGTGGTGCGGGGGAGCTTGTTGCTGACTTCTGCTTCCCGATGATACTGCGGCATGGCTCCAAAGCTGGATCAGAGCCAACATTCTGCCACTCGATGCTGTTGCCACGCAACTCCCAAGGCAAGATCGGGACTGAGAGCTGCCGACAGTCTGGCCACGCACAGCTCTGTGACCGTACTAGGCTTCCTCATGAGGCTCGGGCCAGGTCTCACCATACGCACAGTAGTGAAAGTGATGGAGGCACGTGCTGGATGAGTGTAGGTATCTCAGATTCTTCTTTCTGTCCTGATGACTGCAATGGCCCAAGGTAATTACCGCTGCTTGGAGGAGGTGTGGGCTTGCCAAATATATGTGTCTCAGATTCTTCTGCCTCAGTGACTGCAACGGCCCAAGGTAATTACCGCTGCTCTAACGCACCTTAGACATGGCAGTTGGGTCCCAGTGCCTGCAAATTCAAATGCGCCACTGTCCCATCCCACCCTTCGTCCCTACTGTCTATTGCTCCTCACCTATCCTTGCTTCCTTTGTTCCTGCAATCCCTCTGTTTCCTCCACCTCTCACCCCTTCCCCCACCCCCTAACTCTACCTGGGCCAACACCCTCATCATGCCAGCCTGCTCCCAATATGAGCATGCCTTGCCTTTAGGCCTAAGCACTTACACCAACTCAATAGCTAGACCTTCACATTTATTATATTATTTGGCATTAATACATTATAGGAAGCTTGTCTGTGTGGAAAATGCAAGGAGCAGTGCCAGAGGCCCCCAACACTGCCTTTTACACATGGCTGAGGGGGGAGATATGATTGAAGTCTTCAAAATCCTGAGTAGAGTAGAACGGGTACAAGTGGATCGATTTTTCACTCCGTCAAAAATTAGAAAGACTAGGGGACACTCAATGAAGTTACAGGGAAATACTTTTATAATCAATAGGAATAAATATTTTTTCACTCAGAGAATAGTTAAGCTCTGGAACGCATTGCCAGAGGTTGAGGTAAGAGCGGATAGTCTAGCTGGTTTTAAGAAAGGTTTGGACAAGTTCCTGGAGGAAAAGTCCATAGTCTGTTATTGAGAAAGACATGAGGGGAAACCACTGCTTGCCCTGGATCAATAGCATGGAATGTTGCTACTCTTTGGGATTCCGGAATCTTGCTATTCTTTAGGATTCTGAATGGAATGTTGCTACTCCTTGGGTTTTGGTGAGGTACTAGTGACCTGGATTGGCCACCGTGAGAACGGGCTACTGGGCTTGATGGACCATTGGTTTGACCCAGTTAGGCTATTCTTATGTTCTTAGTAAAAAGATTCCTTACACAAAACTGCTCACCTTTATCTACATATTTATTCACACCTCCAATAAACTAGCAGATGGCTGAGACAAGACTTTCTTGTCCCTTTAAACCAGGACTGTCTATATGTTCAGGAATTTCCATAGCAACAGCCTGCCTTCTCGCCCATATGCGTGCATGTTGACATCTGTGCTGCCTATTTCCCATCCCCTTCCTGCTATCAACGCAAAATCTCTTGTTACATGTTTAACGAGGAATTTAATGCACATTAATGGTATTTACTATGTGCTAATGATTTTCTAATGTCTGTTAAAACCTGCATTAAGCATCTAATGCATTTTAGCAAACAGGCCCCTGTGTGCATTGTTTGGCTAGGGAAAGTATTCAAGAAAAAAGTAAGTGGAAAATCTCTATGGGTAAAGCTTCCTTGGACAATTTTCAAAGAGATATCATGCTTATGGATTCCCCATGAGAATGTACGCAAAATCCACGGGTAAAATGTCCACACAGTTTTGAAAATTGCTCTATGACTTCTGAGTTGCTGCTCTCATAAAAAGAGTATAAAAAGAGGGCTTCATGGGTAAAATTACAGCAAAACCTATAGAGGGGCACAATATTGAAAATATTCAATTATATCCAAAATGTATCTTTATATAATAATATTTTGAAAGTGTGTCCTCAGTGTGAAGTATTAAGCTAAGAGAGTGTCAGGCCTGAAGGTCATTACTCATATGCTTTTACATCTACAGTATACAGTTTCTTTTGCCAAAATACGGTTTCTTTTGCCACGTGTTGCACACCATCATAGGCCCACACACGTGTGCATAAATGAAGTAAGTGAATGTGGTAATACTGTGAATAAATATAAAGGGATATGGGTGACTAAAATTACGCCTGGCAGGGCCTCCGCGTGTGCGGATCACCGGACTTGATAGACAGAAGGTCTGATCCGGAGATGGCGCTTCTTATGTTAGTTCAATAATGCGTCCAAAAGGAAATCACTAGAAACACATCAAAATGGAAGCTCAATAGCAATTAATAAACTTATCTTGCCGGAAGTTTCTTTGCATCTTCCGTTGACTCATCACAGGTGCTTGCAGGTTCAACTTAGCTCGGTTTCGGGAAAGCCCCCTTCTTCAGGAATCCCTCAAATCTTTCAATTTGCACACATATAAACATCCAGATTTTTATACGCTGGCATAAGGCACTGCAGTAGCTTGTGACCACTTCCTCTAGCTCATGTTGTGGTTGCCAAAAAAGAGTTTACGCAATCCTCTGGTGAGACTTTAACTGAAGATAGCTCAATGATTCTTGGAGTTAGTTTAGATTCCAAGCCATTCTTTCAGAAATTAATGCCATGACTAGATTTTGTTTTCAGATTAAGACAACTCCAACCATATGATCATCTCTAAGGGATACTTTTACGAAGCCGCGTTAGCGGTTTAACGCACATAATAGCGTGCGCTAAACTGCCAGCCACACTAGATGCTAACGCCAGCATTGAGCTGGCGTTAGTTCTAGCCACATAGCGTGGGTTTAGCGCACGCTAAAAAGCTGCGTGCGCTAAAACCGCTAACGCGGCTTTGTAAAAGGAGCCCTAAGTGTACAGAGTTTTAAGAATTTTAATTCAATCCATTTTACTTCTGCAATTAGATTACTGTAATTCATTATATTGCAATATTACCCTTAAATTCCCCAAAATTTAAAACTGTTACAAAATACTGTGGCCCGACTCCACTTTGTTTAGTTTTGAACTGCCGCTTTTACTAAGCCACAGTAAAGGTTTCTACCGCGGCTCGGGGCGCTAAATGCTCCGATGCTCATAGGAATTTTATGAGCATTGGAGTAGCATTGGAGCATTTAGCATTCTGGGCCATGGTAGAAAGGGAAAGGCGGTGTGGGGGGGGAAGGTAATCGCTTCAAGGTTTAAACTCTGAAGAAGTGATAAAACTACTTGGCATCCTTAATAATTACAGGCATAATTTTTGCTTTTGGCGAAATTAACAAGTAGGTTATCCATCTTTAAGCAATGGGAATTCACGGCAGCCATTTTGATGACGGCTCAAAGAATTCCTATGAGCGTCGAAGCTAATACCACTGTGACTGGCGATAAAAAAGCCTAACGCTGCTTTGTAAAAGGGGTGGGGGGGGGAGGAATTAGGAGCTGGGAAAATCTGCACTACACTAGTATTCTGGAAAGGGTGTTTTTCCTCATTATTTATTTATTTTAAAAATTTATATACCGTTTAAACCTAAACGGTTTACATATCGTTACATGCATAATTCAATAAAACAAAATCAAACATTAACATATAATCATCAGAAAATCACGTGAAGTGCCCATCAAAAGAATAACCGCAAAGATCAGTTCCTAGAAAAATGCATGAACAAATAACTGCGATTTTAATAGTTTTCTGAAATTACCCTTGTCATGACATTTTCGTAACTGACCGACAAGTGAGTTCCACAATTTGATCCCCGCACAGCAAAAGGCCATTTTGGATTAACGTTTGTTTTTAATAACACTAAATTCTCAGAACGCAGAGACCTAGATGGTAAATAGTTTGACATCATACTTTTAAACAATTCAAGAATTGATGGCAAATCATTATTGCTTTATATTGAGATCTAGAAACAACTGGCAGCCAGTGTAATTGTTGGAGATAGGGCGAGATGTGATCATATTTAGATACGCTTGTTATCAATCTTGCTGCAGTGTTCTGCTCAACTTGCAATGCCCTTAACAAGGATCTCATGCCTAATTTTGGGCACAGTACATTCACACTAAAGATGGCACTATTTAACTCTATAATTTTGGGCACAAGCACTTCCGCCTGCTGAAGCATAGTGTAAAAGCCGGCATGCAACTAATGACAATTGGATGTGTAAATGACCCTATTCTACAAAATGTATATTCTGGGAACGCCCCTGATGCGCTGCTGCTCCTCCTATGGCCACGCCTCCTTTGAGTAGTGCACCAAAAAATTTAGATATGCCTATTATAGAATAGGGTTCAGGTAGATCCGCACATAACTCCTAATGAGGGCCAGTTAACACCACGGATTGATATGTTAAGAGTCATTAACTAATTTGTGAGTGAATTTGGAATCCAAACTCAAATTTGCATGCTCTCTATAGAATCCAGCATTAAATGCATAGTCTTCATTAAGGGCCGGATTCTATAAATGGCTCCTGTATCAGTGGCTGCCTAAGAAACGGCCGTCGATCGTGCGCCAATCACGTGTAGGCGCTGTTCATAGAATTGTGGCTGTTTTTTTTAAAACAGACGCCTTAAATGTAGGCCAGCATTTTAAAGGCCTACATTTAAGGCAGCGGTCTCACGCTTACAGAGGCACATAGGATGCCTGCTTATAAGCCTAAGGTCACTGTTGACACAAACCATGCCCCCTGCCGGCCTTAGGCATCCTTTGCATCTCCATAGGTGCAAGACCTAGAAACATAGAAAGATGACGGCAGAAAAGGGCTATAGCCCATCAAGTCTGCCCACTCTACTGACCCACCCAATTTAGTCTGTGTGCTAATGACCCAACTCCTTAACTCGACCTTCGTAGTGATCCTATGTAGGTGTCCCATTTATTATTAAAGTCAGGCACGCTGGTGGCCTCGACCACCTGCACTGGAAGCTTGTTCCAGCGATCTATCACTCTTTCCATGAAGAAGTACTTCCTGGTGTCGCCATTAAATTTCCCTCCTCTGAGTTTGAGCGGATGTCCTCTTGTATCCTTTGGGAAAGAAAATGTTATCTTCCACCTCGACACGTCCTGTGACGTATTTAAATGTCTCAATCATGTCCCCCCTCTCCTTACGTTCCTCGAGAGTGTAGAGCTGCAGTTTGTGCAGTCTCTCTTCATACGAGAGACCCTTGAGCCCCGAGATCATCCTAGTGGCCATCCGCTGAACCGACTCGACTCTGAGCACGTCTTTATGGTAATGTGGCCTCCAGAATTGCACACAATATTCCAGATGAGGTCTCACCATGGCTCTGTATAGTGGCATTATGACTTCAGGTTTCTGGCTGACGAAACTTCTATTGATACAACCCATCATCTGCCTTGCCTTGGATGAGGCCTTCTCCACTTGTTGGCAGCCTTCATATCTGCACTGATGATTACTCCCAAATCTCGTTCTACTGAAGTCCTAGCTAATGTTTCTCCATTCAAGGTGTAAGTTCTGCATGGACCGGCTCTTTAGAACGGCGCCTTCAATTTTTTTAAAAAAATGAGCCCCCAATTGGTCAGGCGGCGGGTAGGGTGCCTTCCACCACCTAACTACAGTGCATCATTTACAGAATTTGGGTCTAAACGCATACAACACCCTTGCATTTAATGTAGAGGCTTTGTAATAACCATGTGATAATTTGGGTAATTATCACATGATAACAGCAAAACTGTAAAATCTTACCCCCCTCTTTTACAAAGGTGCACTATGCTTTTTAGTGCGCGGTAAATATCGCATGGTAAATACATGCTAAACGCTAACGCGTACATGTTATCCTATAGACGCATTAGCGGTTAGCGCAAACATTGGTTCAGCATGCACCAAATCTGCGCTAAAATGCTTAGCGCGCCTTTGTAAAAGAGGGCCTTACTTTAGTATAAGGCCCCAAAATCCAGGTCAGAGGTTCTCAACTTAGTCCTCATGACATACCGAGCCAACCTGGTTTTCAGGATATCCATAATGAGTATACATGAGATTTACATACAGTGGTACTGCTTGCAGATCACCAGAACCAAAAGGAAAGAGGAGGTCCAATCTTGTCTGCAGTGAAAAAACCAACCAGGAACAAACAAACCAAAACTGCAGATATGTACAACGATGTAGGCAAAATTTATTGTGACAACCAAAGTATATCTAAAAACCTTTTTACCAGTAGCGAGATTTTATAATATCTAGTGACCCTCGGCGTTACATATTATCCGTTTTTTTTTCTACTGTATGTTTCACTGCATTTTTTTGTGACATATGTTTTTTCCCTTTTCTACCATGGACCCCCTGATGAAGGTTGTCCGAAACACGGACCGTGTTGGGTCCCCCTGTTTGGTAAAAAGGTTTTTTGATATACTTTGGTTGTCACAATAAATTTTGCCTACATCGTTGTACATATCTGCAGTTTTGGTTTGTTTGTTACTGCTTGCAGATCAGTCATGCATATTCATTGCGGATATCCTGAAAGTCCAGCTGCTTAGGTGTGCTCTGAGAATTGGATTTACAAAAAACGAAAAATCAGTCTAGGCTGATTAACAAATAATTCATATTTGTCTCCCTCTATAAATTTATGTTGGGAGAATGCACAGAAGCATTTGAAAAAAAAAAAAAACCTAACAAAATTGTGTTTAGCAAAGGGCAGTAACACTGGCTTTCTGGCATTAATATAGTTTAACACTATAGTTTATTCGTTATGCGTTATCAAAGCGTAATAGCTTTTACGCTTCATAATTCAACATTTTTTTTTTCTTTTGGAGCATTCATAGCAATGAGGGAAATGAAATCATGAGTCTGATATTATTATAGTTGCATGTTGGGCAGAACAATGCTGAAAATATGAAAATGACCAGAAAAATCTGCTTGGCAAAAAGATCTGAACACACAAGGCAGCGTGAGGAGTCCTAAAAAGGATCTATAATGACAAGAAAGATTAGCCACTTGCACTCCATCCTTATTTACAGAAGCAATCAGAGGTATTCAGGTCAAGTTAATGACTCTGGCTCCAATTAATTCAATCGTCTACAAAGAACCCTGATGCAGGCCTGTCTCAATGTCTGCTACATAGGCTCCAAGGGAATACATAAGACTCCATTAAAAGTGACATAATAATAATGCAGTTACTAACCGAAATGCTACTGTATTATAAATAAATAAATCCCTATTGCTAAATTATGCTCCGTGCTTTAACAGAAATTCAATTATGGAGATAACGATAATATTAATAAAACGGGATGGTATATTTGCCAAGTGCTTGGATTGTCATTTGGCTGCTTAGTAACCGTCCGTTGACTGTTCTGCAATTTCTTCTTCACAGAGAAGTTCTTTTGGGGGGGGAAAAAAAAAAAAGAACAAAACACGCCAGACTTTTTATATATATTTTATGAACAAGTTGCAGAACAAAAATTTTCAAGCGTTAAAATCCAATTATGAAAGCCACAACTAAATTTATTATTGGGGGGGGGGAGGGGCGCGTTTGCAGAGGAATCTAGAATGCCCCTGCTTGTGGTTGCTCCGAAACGGCAGAGCGATTGAGACAGGCACAGGTGCTGCTCATTACGGACCATTGTGCACCATCTGAATTCTGGGAACTGTGGAATTCAGATGGATTGAAGTCTGTTTGTATGAATAACAAACAGGCTTGATTCTGAGGCTGTTTGAACAAGCTTGTACACAGCTCATTTGGGACTCCTAAGACACCTGCCTACCCTTTTGCAAGCCAAAACAGTTTCATTTATGCTCTGGCTATCCTTCCTCTGGCACTTTTACAGATGCTACATTCTTTACTCCTCCTCTCCCCCTCCCCCGCCCCCCAGGCTACTATGTATAGTGAAAATAGCAAAGAAGGGATGGTTATAACAATTACCCGATGAAATAGGGACAACAAAGGCTTTAAAGTGTTATTTTCTCTGACAATACTCAGACAGAGGATATCTTATGAGAAAACAAGAAATTATTATTACACTATATATCATTTTTGCCTTAAGCATTATGTCTTCTCATAAACAGCCTCCTCAGATAGTGTATCAAACAGAACATATGCACTGGTTTAATGGTTCCCTGAGTGCCATCACTTTCACTTGCTTCTCGTGGATTTTTTTTTTCCCCCCGCCCGTCTCTTCTGTGCTAATGCATCACTCTCTGTATTTTTAGAGGAAGCAATACTGGAAGAGATAAACACCCTCACATATGCAGGGCTGGATTTATATGCATTTTGCTCCCTAAGCTGTAACATTTAAGAAGCCCTCCTCGATTGAATAGGAGATAAATTTTAGGTTTAATAGACAATAAATAAAAACAACAACAACATAAAACAACCAATATTCAATAACAAAAAGACTAATTATGACTATTTTATGTTAAAGTTTCATTATTTACAAATGCATTTGATTTTTTTAGGGGCTCTTTTTTAAAAATATAAATAATTTTTTTATTATTTTTTGGGGAAAATACATACTGTACAACACAACAACAGCAAACATTTGGAACATAGCAGGACCACTAAGGTCTTCCATGTTATTCCTTCATGAAGACCTACAGGATCCAAACCCCTCGCCAAAGAACCCCCCTGAGCCCCCCACCAGTGTCAAAAGTTCCAAAGCGAACTTCTGGCTCTAAGGGACAATCCCTCCCAAACAGGAGCCCATATTCTCCACGGACCAGGACCACCCTCCGGACATTCAGATATTCAAATTTTAACAAAGTGAACATTTCATTTCTCCACATAGTAAGGGTGGGCGCCTCCGCTTGACGCCACAATAAAAGAATACATTTCCGGACCAGTAAGGAGGCTTTTTGCAGTAACAAGTCACCCCCATCTAGACAAGCCCAGAGGAACCACCTGAGAAAAGGTTAGGGGCTCTTTTAATAAGCTGCGCTACATAATGGCCCTTGCGTTAAGGCCATTTTTGGAACAGCCAGAAAATGGTTGATTTTCCATTTTCCAAATTAATGGCCATGTGCTAACGTCGCCATTAGCTCGTGGACGTTAACAACAATTAGAGCATGAGCCCTTAATGCTATCTATTTTGTAGGTAAGAGCTCATGCACTAATCAGTTAACACATGGTAAGGCAGGCGCGCTGAGGACCTGATTATGGAAATGGTGCCTGCCGTGGTAGCAGCCTACTAAGTGTCAACTACTGGTAGGCCCATCAATAGAATCCACTCTTAAACTCACAATTCAAATTCATCCACTAACTCAATAATCTATCAATGTAATCATATAAATTCCTAATATAGTCATATAAATTCATTCATACAGCATTTTATTAATATTCATAACACCATCAATAAGTTAAAAAGACAAACATGTAAACATATACGCAAAAACTAAACAAGGCAAAAGAATGCAATCATTCATTATATTCATCAGATAATTCATCAATCACTTATCTCGAATAAACCCAAGCTTCAGCTTAGTTCAGCTTAATTCATCTTCCATCCTTTGATGTCAAAACCAATGAAACATCAGGAACAAATTGAAGTCCTTAGCCATCCAGAACTGTCTAAAAATCATACGTCCACAAGTTCATAAAGTCACGTGCAAACTGTTCCCAGAATCCTCACGATAAGCAAAGTGCAAATGCAAGTGCAAAATCCAATAATGTGATCCAGTGGTATTCAAAAGCAAAAAATAATAATAAACAAACAGAATCATCTTCCAAGGAAACATTCAGCTCCCTCCTCAACTCAAGCTGTGTTTCGATAGCGTTCTTTGTCAAGAATAAGAATATCACAGGCAGGAACATAAAAGCTGAATTAACCAGGAGCAACGGTTAGGACCAAACTACTGGTAGGCGCCATGTCCAGAATCACATCTTTTTTTTCCGTACAGACGCCTTAAACGTAGAGGCCTACATTTAAGGCATCTGACTCACACCTAAGGCTGCCTAAGGCCGTTTCTGGCATAAGCTGTGCCAACACCGGTCTCAGGCATCCTTAGGCATGCCTAGACGCCTCCATATGGCACAGCATCATTTTTTTAAAAAAATGTACATCCCAATTGGTCCATTAGAAGGCAGTAGGACGCCTGCTGTCGCCTACAATCGGATGATGTTTTGAGAATCAGGCTCTAACTGATTAGTGTAGAAACACCTACTTTCCACCCCCATCTCCCCCCCCCCCCGAAATGCCCTCCTTGTGCAAACATAAAAATGACTTATTAGACTGCAGTGTGTGCACCCAGATTGCAAAATTTCTGCTGGACGCCTCAGTGCATCATACTTAAACCCTTTTAAGCTGCAGTAAGCATGTGTTAGTGCTTACCGTACCTTAAGAAGGATATGGCGTTACTCGAAAGGGTTCAGAGGAGAGCGACACGTCTGATAAAAGGTATGGAAAACCTTTCATACGCTGAGAGATTGGAGAAATTGGGATTCTTTTCTCTGGAGAAGAGGAGACTTAGAGGGGATATGATAGAAACTTACAAGATCATGAAGGGCATAGAGAGAGTAGAGAGGGACAAATTCTTCAAACTTTCAAATAATAAAAGAACAAGAGGGCATTCAGACAAGTTGAAAGGGACAGATTCAAAACGAATGCTAGGAAGTTCTTCTTTACCCAACGTGTGGTGGACACCTGGAATGCGCTTCCAGAGGACGTAATAGGACAGAGTACGGTAACGGGGTTTAAGAAAGGATTGGACAATTTCTTGCTGGAGAAGGGGATAGAGGGGTATAGATAGAGGATTACTACACAGGTCCAGGACTTGTTGGGCCGCCGCGAGAGCGGCCTGCTGGGCACGATGGACCTCAGGTCTGATCCAGTAGTGGCGTTGCTTATGTTCTTATTAGTAAAAGGACCCCTTGGTGAAGCCCCTTGTAATGTGAGGCCCTAGGCTGAAGCCTGTTTAACTCATACATAAATCCGACCCAGCACATATGCGTCTTGTCATAATGCAAAGGAAAAAATGCTATTTTAACCAGGAGTTTTATTAAATCTCATAGGCCTGCATAACCATATGGCCATTCAAACTCTCTACGGATCTCATTCTTGCTGCTTCTAAGTACGTGTGCACTACAACCTCTGAATATTTTAGCTGTACAATATCAACTTTCCAGCATTATGGGTGATCTTAATTAGTCAGACTGAGTAGTGTTTTTATTCCTTGGCACAAAGGAAAGTACCAATTAGTACAGACACCATGAAAGCAGCACCTGATACATGTATAATACATGAAGTTTTACAAATAGATACTGTGAGATTGATCAAAGGCTTGCTTCAGATCTGCAACTGTAAATGTGTCCTATTTCATAATAAGGAAACAGTGCCCCCTCCCCTTTCAAAGCCTTAAGTGAAGCCATATGGTGCATATGAGACCGTGTTGAAAAGTTCTCAGCTCAACCAAGAAGAAAATGACGTGGATATGGTTCAATCAATGATCTCAAACAATGTCAAAACCTAGAATTTTGTTTCTGCAAATTGGCACTTAATGAAATAAGATAACACTCTTTTCAGCTACAGTAGCAAAATAAAGCTCAGAATTTAGGAAGTTGGTTGCTTGGGCTGAGAACTTTTCGGCACTCTCATATGTAATAAAAGTGAGCCAAGTGTAGGACAATCAAAAGCCATTGTGACATCACTGATGAGGTTGGCTCTTATTGGTGGAATGAGGCATTACGACATCATAATCTCAGCTCTGGTTACCAAAGAGTGAAACTCTTCACACTACCAGGGGGTGTTGAAAAGTTCTCAGCTCAACCTAGAAGAGAATGATGTGGATATGGTTCAATCAATGATCTGAAATAATGTCAAGACATAGAGCTCTTTTTACTAAGGTGCGCTAGCGTTTTTAGCGCACGCAGCAGATTAGTGTGCGCTAACCACGCGCTATGCAGCTAGAACTAATGCCAGCTCAATGCTGGCATTAGTGTCTAGTGTGCACGGCATTGTAGCACGCGCTATTTCGCGCGTTAAAGCTCTAACGCAGCTTAGTAAAAGGAGCCCATAGAATTTTGTTTCTGTAGATTAGCACTTAAAATAAGATAACACCCTTTTCAGCTACAGTAGCAAATTAACGTTCAGAATTTAGGAAGCTGGTTGGTTGGGCTGAGAACTTTTCAGCATCCCCCCTAATATCAATTTCTGTTTTATTGCCTTCTTATAATGTGAATTTCTCTTGGCCATATCAAATTCAGCACAACAAAGAAAAATGGGGAGACCCAATGTTCCACAGTGAAAACAATCCACCGATGAAAACAAAAACAAAAACTGTGGATACAGATGTTCTGGAGATAATTTATTAAACACTGACATATAAAACCATGAAAATTCAATTAAAAAAGTACAATGATAAAAAATACTGTGATAAAAATCCAACCGGATCCTAAACAGTCCGTGTTTCGGCAAACACGCCTTCCTCAGGGGTCCAATGGTTTGCAAACTCACATATAAAGGATTGGACTGAAAACAGTCTGTTGTCTTTAAACATGTGAGCAAAGAACACCGCAGACAAGCTGAAGTAGCAAAAAAAATGCCCATCTGCAGTAACCATTATCTCTCTCCTTATTGGCTAAGGCTCTTAACATTTGCTTCTCCTCTTCCTATAGGCTAAGGCTCTTTACACCTGCATTGTGAGGTCATAGGGCTTTATGGTTATAGAAACATTGTAACATGATGGCAGATAAAGGCCAAATGGCTCATCTAGTCTGCCCAACAAAGAAAAATGGGGAGACCCAATGATCCACAGTGAAAACAATCCACCGATGAAAACAAAAAACTGTGGATACAGATGTTCTGGAGGTAATTTATTAAACACTGACATATAAAACCATGAAAATTCAATTAAAAAAGTACAATGGTAAAAAATACTGTGATGAAAATCCAACCGGACCTCAAACGGTCCGTGTTTCGGCGAACACGCCTTCCTCAGGGGTCCAATGGTTTGCAAACTCACATATAAAGAATTGGACTAAAAACAGTCTACACTTCCCCCTCCCCATTCGCGGTTTCTGCACTCGCGGTTTCAGATAATCGCGTATCCCCTGCGAATAACGAGGGAGAAGTGTATTGTCTTTAAACATGTGAGCAAAGAACACCACAGACAAGCTGAAGCAGCACAAAAAATGAATTTTCATGGTTTTATATGTCGGTGTTTAATAAATTATCTCCAGAACATCCATATCAAATTCAGACCTTTGCATTACAAAGGTCAAAAACCTGAAAAAAACAAAACCATCTATCTTTGACAATGCAAAAACAAAACAAAATCCCACAACAAAGTTCCAAATCTGCTATTAGCTATATAGGTTCAGAAATTCAGAACATCCTCTCATTGGATTTCCCTCCTCTTTTTAGAATAAAATTTTAAAGACATGGCTATTTGTGCAACCATCTACAGGATAATTCTAATATGATATATTTTAAAGTTGGCAGATGGTTACTTTTGTTTAGTAACCTTACGTAATAGTCTGATGATTTATCTTATGTTGCTTTTATTGACCGATATATTCCATTTTGATGCTTGAGGGGAGTATTTATTAATGTGGGCTACCATTTCAATGTGCTTTTTTCCCCCACTAACATGCTATTTTAGCACGTCTCATTTTATGGAAGGGGGGACCTTTTATTAAATCACATGAAGCACGCAAATGCATGGTTTTCTACACATTTGCAAGCACACAACTGCATTAAGAGACTTTGCGCTATTCTTGTGGTTACCACAAGGTGAACTTTGCATCAACCCCCAAATTCTATATATGGCACCTAAAAAAAATCGATGCTGATCAGCACAGCACTTACCCCCTCTTTTACTAAGGTGCGCTAACCGATTAGCGCACGCTAAACGCTAACGTGTCCATAGACTAGCATGCACGAGTTAGCATTTAGCGCACGCTAAATTGATTAGCGCGTGCTAATTGGTTAGCCTACCTTAGTAAAAGAGGGCCTTAATGTGATTCTGTAAGAGGCTCCCACGATATAGATATCGCGCTAAGCAGCTGTACGCAACATAACATTTAAGTGCGCCCATTTAGGCCAAGGAAAACCAGACCAAAATGCCCTAAATGCCCAAAATGTGCGTGGAATAGGCATATTCAATAACAGTGTGCCTAACTTTTAATGCCCACGATGTGCCCATGCTCTTCCCATGACCATGCCCCCTTTTGAGATTCATCAGCTAGAATGCAACCACAAAGTTGTGTGTGTAGCTTCTAATTAGTGCCAATTAGCATCAATTTGTTAATTGCCAATTATCAGTGCTGATTGGCTTGTTAAGGAATTAAACTTGCACATGCAAATTGGTTATCCATAGCAATTTGCATGCGTGACTTAGGAAGCCACATACAGAATTTGGGTGCAATAGCAGGATTCATTAACCTGCCCGATCCAGGCCCGATCCGGGGCAGGTCCGACCAATTCAGGAAACAAATATATGCAGATGGGGGCGGTCGGAGGAATGCCCCCATCTGCCTGCATGGCTCGCATTCTCGATCGGTGTGCATGCGCTGACCTGTCCTAGCTGCAACTTTTTTTTTTAAACTTTAAACTTTTGCAGCCTGTGGATTTAACCCGCTTTGGGTTAAACCCATGGGCTTGCACAGGCAGTCGGGGCAGACGTGTTTGGGGCAATGCACCGTGCTGATTTCAAAGTCCATATGTGCAAGCTTTGGAGCCGAGCAGACCGGGATGGGTTTTGTGTCTGAAAAGGAGGAATCCTGTTACTTAAAACTTTTTTTACCTTAAAAATTTAGTTTTTAGCCCTGCGAGCCCGTGGTTTTAACCCGCTTTAAACCCGCGGGTTAAAACCACAGGCTCGCTGGGTGGGGAAGGGCAGGAGAGCTTTAGGGAAGGGCAGGAGAACAGTGATGTGGTAGGAGAGATTTGGGGGAAGATCGAGGCAGAGCAGGGCGGCATGAGGGCGAACAGCAGAGATAAGAAACATGGCAGAGCAGGGCAGCATTTGGGGAGAGCAGGCAGGAGAGATTGCAGGGCAGAGAGCAGGGCTTCTAGTCGGAAAGACGTTTTCGACTGGTCCCCAGCAGTCGCTTCTTCAGGTGATCAGCCAGCCCAGTCGGATCGGAAATTTAGTGTCTTGAATCACGTCACTGTCCAATTTGCGTGCGTTTCACCTCATTTGCATGCACGGATTCGAAGCGGATCGCAGGAGAGGTAAGTGAATCAGGCCGGATGGAAATTTGATAGTAAAGGGGGTCGCAAACCGATCGGTACACGATTGGTTTGCTTTGTGAATCTAGCCCTAAGTGCTTTTTGTGCTAGTGGGTGCATTATGGATAGATAAAGGGCCAGGAAGGCGTTTTCCCACAATTCTATATACAACATCCATATCTGTACATCCAAATTTATGCATTTGCGCAGTTACAGAATAAAGGCAGTTACGCATGCAAATTAATTGTTTAATTGGCTGCTGATTGAACGTAACAATCAATAATAGGCTATCGTTGATGTTAATTGGTGCTAATTGGCTCCAATTAGCAGTTATGTGCATACAGTTGATATTCTATAAACATTGTGCACAAAGAACCCGATTCTATATATGTTGCCTAGCTAATTGGAGCCAACTAGTTTGGTGCTAAGCGTTCTAACATTTTGGCGCAGTCTACTTATGCCAGGGTTTTCTTGGTCTAAATGCCTATGCCTAAGTTAGGAACCCAATGGCTCCTAGCACAAAAAGCAAGTGCTTAACGCAACTACACGCCCACAATCTGCTTCGCAACTACGCCCACTTTTAACTGTGCTTTGCACTAAGCGGATAGCATAGCTGGTTTTAAGAAAGATTTGGACAAGTTCCTGGAGGAAAAGTCCATAGTCTGTTATTGAGAAAAGATATGGGGGAAGACACTGCTTGTCCTGGATCAGTAGCATGGAATGTTGCTACTCCTTGGGTTTTGGCCAGGTACTAGTGACCTGGATTGGCCACCATGAGAACGGGCTACTGAGCTTGATGGACAATTGGTCTGACCCAGTATAGCAATTCTTATGTTCTTATGTGAGCCAAGTATAGGACAATCAAACCATCACTGATGAGGTTGGCTCTGAGGCACTGTGGAATGAAGCATTATGACATCACAATCTCAGCTCTGGATTGGTGCTCTCATTGGGGTTCCGGAATTTTGCTATTTTCTTTGAGATGTTGGAATGTTGCTACTCCTTGGGTTTTGGCCAGGTACTAGTGACCTGGATTGTCCACTGTGAGAACGGGCTACTGGGCTTGATGGACCATTGGTCTGACCCAGTAAGGCTATTCTTATGTTCTTAACTCTTGTAGAATGGTGCCTACCAAGTTAGGTGCTAACTTTCAGTTGACTCCACTTAGTGCCAATTAAGAGGTGTTGAGTGCCGATTATTGGCACCGACATAGCCTACTCCTCAATTACGTTAGGTGCCTGCATCAGCTAGGCGCGCCGATTGTAGGCGCCTTACTTTAGGCGCTCTTTATAGAATTTTTTGGGGGAGAATCTATAGCACACAACTGCAAGAGGATATTGATGGGTCAGAGGCCTGGGACCAGCATTTGCAGGGTCTGGAATACTTACAGTTATGCATGTATCTGATATCAGCTATGTGCGCACTCTTATGGCAGCAATTGAGTTGGCATAGCGTTTATGTTTATTGGAAGTTTCTATACTGGGGAGTCAATTCAGAGCGGTTTGCATATGAGCTTCAGTAAAGGTGTTACAATACATGAGTTAAACATATGTATACCTTACCTATATATACCATCTAAGTACATATAATATTATTATAGTTTCTGTATGCCAGATATTCATCTTTCTTTGTATTATTCATGTTTCTTCCATGTTGCGATTCCCCCTAATTGTTTATTTTTTTGTTAAAGTGAAGAGTATCGTCTTTATTTCTTTCTTGAACTTTTTGTCATTCACACCTAAAGTTAAGTGTGCAAATGTTTATAATATTCTATAAATGCAATTATGCACTTAATCGCTATTAAAGAATTCATGGTTAGTGCATGCTATCAGGGCACCTCCTTTTGAGAATTTGCCCCGTTATGGCTACAGTAAGTTGCTGGATTCATCTTTTCCCATCCTTAGAACAAGCTCCGATCCCGTCTAGGGAGGAGCGCGGCCAAATCGGCCGAAGCCGGAGCAATAGGATGGGAGGGGGGAGGGGGAAGGGAGGAGAAGGAAGGGCCAATCAACGGAGGAAGCGGGGGGTGGGGGTGGTTAGGGGATAGGGGTGAGCGGAAGGGAGGTCGCCCTTTCGATACGGCGATCCCGAGAGAGACGCGGCTTCCCTCCCGCCCACCCTTCACTACTGTCGCAGCCAGTCTGGCAGGTAAGCACAGCATAAGGATAGAAGGCATACATCTTTACTGTGGTTAAGACATGGGGCACGTCGCCTTGCTTGGACGGCAGGGAGGCCAGGCCATGATCTTTACAGCTACGTACCGCTGACGAGGGGACACCTCCTTGAACGGGAAGGGTCCGGTGAGCCGGGGTTGCTTGTACGGCACCCCACATTGTGCGGGGATAGAGAGACATATGCTGTGCGCCTGATCATCGGTTGGTTATATGTTGCCTGGTGATGTACCTTGCGTGTTATGCCATTGTCAGAAGTGCGGTTACAGTGTACAGGTCGGTTTGCTTGATTATGATGTTCAGTTGATAACAGTTTGATGTAATTGTGCTGTTATGGCTGCGGCCAAATAAATTCCACATGAGGCGATAAATGCCTGAGTGTCATCATTGTTCCACGCTAGTCCACGAGGGGTAAGAGCTACAGTGCTGAGTGCACGATTTGATCTAATGGCATTCTTTGACATTTGCATTTCTATTAACTCCTTGCTTTCTGACTGCCTGGTAGGTACAGGCCGTTCAGAGGCAGCTCCTGTCCCAGACAAAAGCAA
This sequence comes from Geotrypetes seraphini, assembly GCF_902459505.1. Lineage (NCBI taxonomy): Eukaryota > Metazoa > Chordata > Amphibia > Gymnophiona > Dermophiidae > Geotrypetes > Geotrypetes seraphini. Next base: position 33,687,941 of record NC_047088.1, read on the forward strand.
CCTGCCTTTTTGAGCAGGGGAAAGATCACAGGGCGTATGTGATTTAATAAAAGACCAGTAAAGAAATACCGGACCAGTACCTTCAGTTTAAAGAACTTAAGAGTTCAGTCGGCTGTGCATGGAACCAAGAAAGCACTAGAAAGAAACGAATCTCTCCAGTGAATTTGCTCCCGTCAACATTTCCTCCTCGTAGAGTCCCAGTGCTCAAATTTGAAAGCAATAATCAGAGCAAAGTAATTACATTCTGAACAAACAAAACAATTTTAAACTGGAAGGTAGAAACAAAGCTTTTACAATAATGAGGCTTAATTAAACATGTTGCCCAACAAGAGATTCACTCATTACTAAATTAGGGTTCCCAGTGTCTGGGACATGTTGAAGAAGACTCTCTTCAATATGGCACTCCCACTGTGCATAATATAAAAGGTTTATAGCATTTCTGTGTCCCCCCAAATTACCCTTTATGCTCGATTCATCCAGTCAAAGGGACCTTTTTTTAATCTCTCTACTTCAAGTCCCTCATCTGGCACTTTAAAACAGATTTCTCTTTTCTTGGAATTCCCCCCTCTCCTTGCAACTGAATATTCTCATTGAATTTTGCATCGTTGCCTAAAATATGGCTGGCTGAACTTCAGCAATGCCTGACGAGGCACTGCTGGGAAATGGCCCAGTCTGCTGCAGGCCTGCTGTTCAAGATATCAGCAGTGCTGCCAAGCAAATTCCACGCTATCATGAGATCGCTGTGATCCGTTCTTGGCTTGCTAGTAACAACCCCAACCTGTGATTTTAGATTGAAAAAAAAAACAAAACAAAACAGAAATCTGTATGGGATTGAGGGGGTAGAGGAGCGTAACTGCCATATATTTGATGGAAGAATATCGGCATTTGCCAGCTTTCCAGATCATCTTTCCACAGGCTTCCCTTTTTATGATTTGAAATTTTCCATATGTTCATTAGTGCAGAGTCTTCACTGCTGTACTGGACCTGGAGAAAGCTAAATAGCTTTTATTGGAACGTTACCAAAATATGATCTGACAAAGACATACACGATTTCTCTTTGAACCAAAAAGATTGGGATTTTATTTTTAAAAAAAAGCTGGGAAATTGATTGATTTATTCTTTTTTTTTTTTTTTTTTTTTTGCTGATATTATAATTTTGAACTGGTCGCTGTACATGAAGAAGGCATGTTACTACTCTAAAGGGTCCAGAGAAGAGCGACTAAAATGGTTAAGGGGTTGGAGGAGTTGCCGTACAGTGAGAGATTAAGGAAGCTGGGTCTGTTCTCCCTTGAAAAAAGGAGACATGATCGAAACATTCAAGATAATGAAGGGAATAGACTTAGTAGATAAAGACAGGTTGTTCACCCTCTTCAAGGTAGAGAGAACGAGAGGGAACTCTCTAAAGTTAAAAGGGGATAGATTCCGTACAAACGTAAGGAAGTTCACCCAGAGAGTGGTAGAAAACTGGAACGATCTTCCGGAGGCTGTTATAGGGGAAAACACCCTTCAGGGATTCAAGACAAAGTTAGACAAGTTCCTGCTGAACCAGAATGAACGCAGGTAGGGCTGGTCTCAGTTAGGGCACAGGTCTTCGACCTGGGGGCCGCCACGTGAGCGGACTGCTGGGTGCGGTGGACCACTGGTCTGACCCAGCAGTGGCAATTCTTATGAACTCAAAATTTATGCATTTATTACGAAAAAATGTGGAAAGAATGAGATAACAAAAATTTAAAAAATAGGGAACGGAGGGGAAATAGTCAAGAATAAGAAACTTCACTCCATTAATAATGCTACAAACAACACAGCCGTGCACCAAATTAATTTCACAAACGAAAGAAAAAGCCTCAGCCAACGGGAGAGGTGAACCTACACTCTACCACCCAAACATCAGAGGCATAAAAAACTTTCATTAATATGAAAACAACGAGGTGAAAAAACTAGTCTTTAGTCCCAATAATAAAGTCCATCGGCTGACGACTGTTTTGCAAACCGTTTAGACGCCCCAACTGATAAACGGTATGTCAAAAATAAAGATACCCGGGGCTCCTTTTACGAAGCTGCGATAGCGGTTTTAGCGCGCGCTAGACCTTAACGCCGGCATTGAGCTGGTGTTAGTTCTAGCCGCGTAGCGTGGGTTTAGCGCGCGCTAAAATCCCGCTTGCGCTAAAAACGCTATTGCAGCTTAGTAAAAGGAGCCCCAGAACTTGAGCCACTGCTTCAGGCCCTCAGTATAAAAAATACTCAATTTAATGGACCAATTATCTGTTCGAGGTGTTTTTTTTCTCTGCTAATGAATAAGATAAAATACACACCTTGAGCACCTCCAGATTGATGTCAAACGACATCATCACCTACAAAGCATTATGGGGCCTATTTACTAAGCCATGTTGGCTGTTAATACAGCAGTTAGAATGCACTGAAAGATAATGCGAAACTTTAGCAAGCAGCAGCTATAAATTATTTTATTTATTTAATTCTCTATGCCAGTCTCCCAAGGGAGCTCAGAATGGTCTCCATGAATTTATTCAGGTACTCAAGCATTTTTCCCTGTCTGTCCCAGTGGGCTCACAATCTATCTAATGTGCCTGGGGCAATGGGGGGGGGGGATTAATTGCCCAGTTGTTAACTTTCTTACATAATAGGGTAGTTTATTTTGTAACAGCGGGATCTGGATAGGCCCTGCTGTCTGCCTACATACTCAAACCCACCACTTTCCATCATACCCTCCCCCTTAACTTTACCAAAACACACTACAGTCTTCTGGTTGATAAAATTAGCCGCAGCTCAGTTTATTAACCATAAACATATCTTAACTTCATTAACATTATTAACATCATACAAAGAGCTCCTCCCAAGCTACCAAATGAATTAGTTTTTATTCCCTCGACCCAGCTACCACAGCAAGAGTCAGAGGGGTGGCATGTCCCTCATGCCCCTTTTCTGGGTCATCTGACCCACCGGGCACGGCCCCCCGCCGTCCCATCACTCATCACCTGATTAACCCCATGACCGGGTAGCTTGGGAGATCCGCCCCCCCCCCCCGAGCTACCAACATCTACCACCAAACAACAGGTGGGCAGGTGGGAAAAGCCGCCCTGGAGGACCTCAGAAGGAGCCGAGTCCTCGCCCCCGCACCCCTCCGCCAATCATTTTAAAATTCCCTACCACTGCCAGGCCCACGCCCAATCTTTCCCTACTTACTTTCCCCCCCTCCACTAATCCCACCTACCCCAGCCGATGGGCGACACGAAGGCTCTACCAGCCCCGTGTTACATTCCGCCCATCGACACGGGGATCTCGGGCTCCCATTTTTATTTGTTTGGAATGCCTGATATACTGCACTTCTGGTTTGTGGCCAATCACAGCAGTTTACAAAATGTCAGTGCAAAAAACCAAAACAACAACAACAACAAAAAAGCCAGCAAACAAACCAAACATTATCTAAAACATAAACCCCAGTTTACAAAAATTCAGTGTGACCAAAATCATAGACCACAAAGACTAAATACACAATAAAGACAGGGAATGGAAATGTTTAACCCGGCACATGCCTTTGTAACTGTGTTCTATAACAGAGGCCTGTCTAAAGAGAAATATTTTTAGCTCTCTTTTAAAAGATCCTGAACCATTTTCCCCTCTTAAATGGTAAGAGAGAGAATTCCATATGGCCGGCAGCAGAAAATGAAAAGCAGATTCTCTTTATATCTAAATGTGCTCTAGTTAGTGCAGGAATTACCAGATGATTCTGGTTCTGAGACTTTAAGGAATTAATAGATTAGCCAAATATTGTGATATCCCTTGAAATAATGCTTTATGGGCAAATATTAGTCATTTCTATTTGGCATAATATAAATGTGATAGGCAATAAACTTCTACTAAAAGTGACATCACACTAGTGAACCTTTTGCTACCTGTAATTATGGCATAATTCCAAATTGTTTGTAGTTGGTTCATAGTATATTTTACATTACATTACATTAGTGACTTTTATTCTGTCATTACCTTGTGGTTCAAGGCAGATTACATAAGAGGTTATCTGGCCATTTCCAGAAGAGTTACAGAGTTGAGCGGGTTACTTTGGGGAATTGAAATGCTTCCTGCGGAGTTAGTTAGAAACATAGAAACATAGAAGATGACGGCAGATAAGGGCCATAGCCCATCAGGTCTGCCCACTCTACTGACCCACCCCCAAGTCTACTATTCTAGGGATCTCACTCCTGGTGACAGGTTCCCTTGGCTTAACCCTCTAAGGGATCCCACATGGGCATCCCATTTGCTCTTAAATTCTTGCACGCTGTTTACCTCAATCACCTGCACCGGGAGCTCGTTCCAAGGATCAACTACTCTCTCGGTGAAGAAATATTTCCTGGTGTCGCCATGAAATTTCCCGCCCCTGAGTTTGAGCGGATGCCCTCTTGTGGCTGAGGGTCCTTTGAGAAAGAGAATCTCTTCTTCCATCTCGATACGGCCGGTAATATACTTAAACGTCTCGATCATGTCTCCTCTCTTTACGTTCCTCGAGTGAGTACAGCCGCAAATCTTTCAGCCTTTTCTTGTACGATAGGTCCTTGAGCCCTGAGACCATCCTGGCGGCCATCCGTTGCACCGACTCTACTCTCAGCACATCTTTTTGGTAGTGTGGCCTCTAGAATTGCACACACAGTATTCCAAATGAGTTTTCACCATGGTTCTGTATAATGTCATTATGACTTCAGGCTTCCGGCTGACGAAACTCCTGTGGATGCAACCTAACAACTGTCTTGCCATAGATGAAGCCTTCTCCACATGATCAGCAGTTTTCATGTCTGCGCTGATGATCACTCCCAAGTCTCGTTCTGTTGAAGTTCTAGCTAAGGTCTCACCATTCAAGGTGTAAGTTCTGCATGGATTTCTGCTGCCGAGGTGCACGATCTTAGCGTTGAAGCCTAGCTGCCAGGTAGAGGACCAAAGCTCCAACAAATGTAGGTCCTGTGTCATACTATCGGGTGAATTGCTGTCTCTCACTATATTGCATAGTTTGGCGTCGTCAGCGAATAACGTTACCTTACCTTGAAGCCCCCGAGTTAGGTCCCCTATGAATATGTTGAAAAGGAGCGGGCCCAAGACTGAGCCCTGCGGTACTCCACTGGTCACCTCCGATGTTTTAGAGAGGGTACCGTTAACTACCATCCTCTGAAGTCTGCCACTCAGCCAGTCATTGACCCATGTAGTTAGTGTTTCTCCTAGCCCCATTGATTTCATCTTGCTCAACAGCCTGCGATGCGGGACACTATCAAAAGCTTTGCTGAAGTCTAGGTATACGACGTCCACGGATTCTCCCAAGTCTAACTGTTTTGTTACCCAGTCAAAGAAGCTGATGAGATTGGATTGGCAGGACCTACCCTTGGTGAATCCATGTTGACTGGGATCCCGTAGATTCTCCTCATCCAAGATTGTGTCTAATTTACATTTGATTAGTGTTTCCATGAGTTTGCATACTATTGATGTGAGACTCACCGGTCTGTAGTTTGCAGCCTCTGCTCTGCAACCCTTTTTGTGCAGTGGAACGACATTAGCTGTTTTCCAGTCTATGGGGATTCTCCCCGAACTTAGTTTGTCTTGATGGATTTCTTGAATAGCAGGATTTTTATTTCTTTTCTGAAAGTTTTGTAGTCTGGTGTCGTGATCAGTAGATTGGAGAGTTGGTGTGGTCTAGTTTAACTGCCTGCATGGCCAGTAGGCCATCATATCTCTTTTTTGCGTTTGATGCCTCTGGAGGGTGCGTGAATGGTGTCAGGGTTCTCCTTTGGTAGACCATTGTCCAGTCTACAGTACTCAAAACTAGTGCATGGATCAATTTTTGCAATGATGATTTATCCAGTATAGATCACACGGTTTTGATAGAACATAAAGCAGCAAAATATGATGTAATTAGTAGGCCGATATGGGACTCAAAATTTAATCTAAAATCCAATGTAATACCTAATATTTTCAATAATTATTTTGCTTGTTAACTGTTAATACACAGAAAAAAAATTATCTTTGTTAACTGAATGCCAAAATGTTGGGAACACCTCAACTACTTGACCTGGAGACTGTAAATACCACACATTAATCTTAGCTCTCAACTCAAGGTAATTGTAATATGTTACTGAACGTCCCATGTGGGAATTAAGTACTATTGGTAACTCGTAAGGTTTTCCTTCTACACTTCTCCCTCCGTATTTGCAGTGGATGTGGGAAGAATATAGCTGCAAATACGGAAAAATCGTGAATAACTTTTTATATGTTATTCGCAATTTTGTATAAACGCCATTGTTTTTACTATTGAAACCGTGAATAACTTTTCAACTGTTATTTGTGGGTTTTTGAAAAAAGTCACTATTATTACTATTTGTGGTGGTGGGAGGGGGAGAAAAGCTTGCAAGGCCGTGGAGAATGATGATGCACCCATTCCCAAGCCCTATTTTCATATATCCTTTCCCCTTAAATGTACAAGGCAACTTGAAAATTAAACCAGAACTATACGGGAAGTTATCTTTCAAAGGATTAGTTAGGTTAACCAATGTGTTAAAAGTAGGCACCAACGATCTTGCTATTACAGAATTCCAAAGCAGGCATACAACCGTGCAGGAAATAATTCTCTTCTACCAGCTACTCTCAAGATTATCCTACTTGCCATAGCATGAAACCCCTTGTTTCACACGCCTAAAACACTCTGCAGTTTTCACTTCTCCCCCCTATGTGCCAAAGGTGCCTTTTCCCTACTCCTGATTTCTTTTATTATGGGAGGACTCTTCAATCTCCTCCCACTTCCCAATACTGAATTACTCGAATCGAAAAAGGAAGGAGGAGCAAGGTTTGTTAGCGCAGCAAAAAACATAACTACCCCCCAACCCCAAGTCTGAAAGGATGAGGGATGATCAGGAAGCGATGAAAGTTCCAGAAGAAATGTTCAAAGATGTGAAATTTTACCTGGTGGGAGACATCGATCCTCAGATATTGCATGGGCAGGTGGGAGTGGAGGACAGGGTTGGGATATTTCTGCTTCCGCATTGCTCTCTGCAGAGAGAGGGGTTCACCGTACTGCTTCCTGAGCCTTTTGCTTGTCATTTTCAGCTGTTCTCAGAATGTGGCGCAGAGCGAGCAAGGCGGGTCCTTGTGTGCCGAGGGGGAGGGGAGGGGATGGCAGGGCCCCACCGCTTGCAGCCACTATCCACCGTGACTGACCTGGGTGTCTGCCTGTGTTGGAGTTGCTGGGAAGCAGCGGTTTTGAGGGTGAAAGATTTTAAGGAACTTTACTCATGACGGAATTTTGGGGGGGCGGAGTCAGCATCCGAAAAATCGTGAATAAGCAAAACTGCGAGTGCAGAAACCGCGAATATGGAGGAAGAAGTGCTCTCATTTCATTTTTATTCTGCTGGGGATACTCTCTTTAAAAAGGGAGCAACTTTGTGCAGTGAGGAGAGACGTTCCTTTGACAGTTTGTGTCCACATAGGCTTCCCACAGCGAAAGACATATTTCATTCTGTTTGCTCAGAGCGGAGCGTGAATACCCGCCATGTTTAGATTAACTATTATTGAAGTAAGTACATTGTTGGCTTTCATCTATTAATATTGATGGAACTGTAGACAGAATGGTGTTGTGGTAAAACTCTCCTTTTTTTGCTGAGAGATGACCGCGCCCTGAAGCAGTTAACAGCATGTCGACAGCGGCGCTATTTAATAGTTTAGCATATGTTACAGCCTATGCTAAATCAAGACATCAAAGATAAGTTGTCAAGATTAAACTATAAATAAAAAGATAGTTAAAACAGAGAGTGTTAATGAGCTCTCCAGCGGAAATGGGGATGTTTCTACGGACTGTTCAGAAAAAATCCTGGATTCATGGGGAGAGTTGCTTGGAAGATGGTAAATTGCTCAGTTTTCTTTTTTTTTAAATTCTTTATTGATTTTCAAACTACAAATGCGCAATCAATGATTCACATTTTTGTACAAATATTACTGCACAAAGAAATTCCCCCCCCCCCAGCTAATAAACAAATATATAAAAACCTTCATGAAACTATTCATAGAATCCCGGAGCAATTCCAATTCCATGCCCTTCCCTTACTTTCCCCCCCCTCAGGATGCGTATGTTTATTTGTCAATAAAATTAATTATTTCTCTTTACAGTATTTAGCCAATGGCTCCCAAACATCCATAAAATTCTTAAATCGTCCCGGTTGTACGGCCATGCAACGCTCCATTTTATATATATAACACAGGGATTCCCACCAGAGTTTTTGCTCAATTTTCTTAATTATTTTCTTTTTCTTGAAAATGATAATATTCTTCAGTCTTGACAAGCAACCTAAGGGCCTGTTTTACGAAGCCGTGCTAGCAGCTGCACCGAAGCTCTTTAAATCTCTATGGGCTTCAGGACCGTTACCGCGCAGCAGCCGCTAATGCAGCTTTGTAAAACAAGCCCTAAATTATGAAATATTCAAGAGTTCAGCATGTTTTCAGCATGTTTTCTTCACTGGAAAATTAATTGTATTTTGATATAAATACTATAGCTTGATGTAAAAATGGTTGCTTAAGACATTTCATGTGGGATCACATCAAATATCTACCAACACATTATCCTGTCTCCCAGCAATGGCCAGTGCTTATTCTGGAGGTTAAAGTAGCAGGTTTGGAGTTGCTGAGCAGACAGAGAGGTGTAAGGTATCTTCAGGGACATAAAGAAGCTCATCCTCCAATCTGGCAACCGCTATGCTGCCTTGGAAGAAAAAAAAGAGGATGCAAGAATGTGTCTTTAGTGGCTTCTGAGTGAGGTATCTTTGAATGATACTGTCAGGGAAGTTAGGTCATCCTGAAAGAGACGTTGCAACAAAGGGGAGATCAGAATAAAGATAGCAAATTATCCCTGTCAACTAAGCAGCTTGTAGATACAAAAAAAAAAAAAAGAGGAAACCTTACTGAAATATATGTATACAATGCAAAAAGCCAACAAAAATAAGACAGGAGATGAGACCTGGCAAATGGGAGCACATATTGCTCATAGAATTTGTATATGGACATTCATTGCTCATTTGTTTTATTGCTTTGTCCTGTGGAGGAGAGAGGAGATTTGGGGCGATTGAGGAACAAGTGTGTGTGAGGGTTATATATACATTTATCTAAACACAAACTTTTAAAAATGAAAAGAAGAAGAAAAGGACCGGGTGTACTGATAGATAGGACCCTAAAACTGTCGGCACAATGCGCGGTAGCAGCAAAGAAAGCTAATAGAATGTTAGGCATGATAACGTAAGGAATCACGAGTAGATCGAAGAAAGTTATAATGCCGTGACTGACTTTAAGATCAAATGGGATCAACACGTGGGCTCACTTCAAAGAAGAAGTTAGAGGGGGGGGGGTTATTTGAGTGGGCAGATTTGTTGGGCCATAGGCCCTTCTCTGCTGTCATATTCTATGTTTCTATGCTTCATAGGGCAATGGTCAGACCACACTTGGAATACTGTGCCCAACATTGGTCTCCCAACCTAAAGAAGGATATAAAACTGCTGGAGAGGGTGCAGAGATGATCTACAAAGCTAATAAAAGGTATAGAGAACTTGGAATATGAGGAACGACTTAAGAGACTGGGACTGTTCTGCCTTGAGAAAAGGAGACTGCGAGGGGATATGATCGAGACTTTCAAAATACTGAAAGGAATCGACAAAATAGAGCAGGAAAAAAATTATTTACAATGTCCAATGTGACATGGATAAGAGGACATGGACTGAAGCTAAGGGAGGACAAGTCAAGGACAAATATCAGGAAGTTCTGCTTCACGCAATGAGTGGTGGACACCTGGAATGCTCTCCCAGAGGATGTTATTGCGGAATCCATCATTCTAGGATTTACAAGTAAACTAGATGCACATCTCCTTACGAGAGGCATAGAGGCATAGAGTGTACACCTGGCTGGGCCTCCGCGTGTGCGGATCGCCGGTCATGATGGACCGGAGGTCTGATCTGGAGATGGAAGTTCTTATGTTCTTATGTAACTGTGGGATCTGGATAGGTCCGGCTGTCCGCCTACATACTCATCCCCTCTACCTTCATAACCTTCCCCCATCCCCCTCCATCACAAACACGCTACAATCTTTAAGATGGTAAAAATTAGCCGCAGCTCAGTTTATTAATCAACAACAGCATTAACATATTATAACTTCAATTAACATCATCACCAAAGAGCTCCTCCCAAGTTACTCAAAAATAAATAGTTTCAGTGCCCTCGACCCTGCAACCGCAGCAAGAGTCAGAGGGGTGGCATGTCCCACATGCTCCTTTTACCCGGGTCACCTGATCGTCCAGGCATGACTCCCAGCCGGCCCACCGCTCATCACCTGATGAGCCCCATGATCCAGTAGCTCGGGAGATCCGCACCCCCGAGCTAACATCACCAGCCAAAACAATGGGTGGGCAGGTGGGAAAAAGCTGCCCTGGAGGACCCTGGAAGGAGCTGAGTCCTCCAAGGTCCCGGCTTTAAGGCCTTGCCTCTGCGCCCATTTTCTGCCTCCCACTAATAGATTTAAATCTTCCCTTCACCGATAGGCCCTGCACCCAATCCTTACACAATTATTACCCCCCCCCCAACTACCTAACAACCCATTTGATGGGCAACACACGGGCCAACTAGCCCTGTGTTATATTCCACCCATGAAAACAGGTTCTCGAGCTCCCATATATATGAGATGTGTTTGAGCTGATGCGGAAGTACAGCGGCATTAACTCTCCATAACATTTCATGTTCACAAATGTTGGGAGAGCCGCTTTTGATGGCTCATTGATCTATAATCTGAGAAGTTTTGATGAATGGATTGTTATACTACTCACTTGGAAGATTAATCTGAACTGTATATGTCTGGCTTGATTTTGAGATTTGTGGATATTTCATTCTAGTACATTCTGCTCATTCGTTTATCAGGTCTGTGCATTGTATGATGATATAACGTAAAGGCTTCCCCAAAGAGCATGCCGATTGTCAGTCTGTACTTCATAAAACCATTCATTTTACCTTAGGCGTTCTAGAAATATTCTACATAGGCTTGAATTTCATTCATCAGTGTTTTCCTGGTCAGTTTTCCATCAGAGTCCACAGGAAAAAGGGACATAAGAGTAGCATAAAGCACTGATGAATAGAATCTTAAGTGTCCATTAGTTTCTCCTTAACCTGACTCTGCGTTAATGGGTACATTTAAGGCCTTTTCAGCTACAGAGGCAGTATAGTCACCAAGAACTAGGTCATTCAGGCTCCTCCTCATTAGAACACATTAAGAGAAAAGACAGATAATGTGCTTTTGTCTTTTGGACTCACATTAAGGAATTTGTTTCAATAACACCAGCCTCTTTTTTTTTTTAATGATGAATATAGCATAAATCATGCAAATTAAGAGAAGCTTTGAGGTACTAGATTGAACGAGGTTGCTGATGAATTGTTGATGCACTCTTTGGAATTGTCTTCGTCCCTCCCCAGAGGGGTTATAATAGGTGATGTCGTGTTTTGCAATTCTTCTTCACTTTACCGTACCCCTAAGAGACTAACATTTTATTTAAAAACACCTCTAAAAGCAGAGCACATGCCATAAATCAACCCGTTAAGAGTGCCTAGGACGGTCAATGGAAATCCGTTTTTTTATATCAAACAGAAATAACCAAACAAGCACGAGAAATCTTGGTTTGTGAACCTCACAATTCAAGACGCTTAAACCAGACACTTGAGAAAATGCAAGATTGCCAATTCGTTAAACCTTCATATAAAAGTCTTCTTTACCTTGGTTAGGTTTATAATAGAGCTCTTAGAATGGACTGTACTTGGGGTTTTTTTTTTCTTTTTTATGAAAGCACAATATCACGTTCTCCCCTTTTGCTTCTACCGCAGCCCGGAGTGCTAAGTGCTCCGACGTTCAAAGGAATTCTACGAGAGTCAGAGCATTTAACGCCCTGGGCTGTGGTAGATATCTCTACTGCAGCTTAGAAAAAATGGGGGGGGGGGGGGGGGGGAGGGTTAGTTTGATTTTGCATTTCACATTTTGCATGGAGTTTGGTTTTTTTAAATGCCAACGATTGGAACTGATAGCTATAACTTTATTAAGCCCTCTCTCAGGTTCTGAGGCTTTTTTCCTTATCTAGTGAAACCCCTGTATATGCCAATCTGTTGAGATTATAACCTTGAACGATTTAAGTGGGGATTTTTAGAGATATTTTTGATAGATAAATATTGTATCTAGGATATCTACAAAATCAGACTTAGCCAATTAAATACTACTGTTAAATTTATATTTAATACCTATTAAAATGAGTACTCGTGTGACAATATCTAAGAGATGAATTACATTTTAAATACCGTATTTTCGCGGATATAACGCGCACCATTGTAAAACGCGCACAGGGGTATAGCGCGCAGAAATCACGATGATATGTACAAAAACTTTTCTATACCGCGCTCAGGCATATAACGCGCATGCTGCCCGACTCTCCTCTGGCCACCCCGACTCTCCTTTCGCCCTCCCCGACTCTCATCTGGTTGCCCCGACTCACCCTGACTTTCGGTGCACTGCCCCGACTCTCCTCTGGTTGCCCCGACTCACCCTGACTTTCGGTGCACTGCCCCGACTCTCCTCTGGTTGCCCCGATCTGCCTGTCCCCCTTGAAGATCTGCCTGTCCCCCTTGAAGTCCTGTCCCCCCTTGAAGGTCTGCCTGTCCCCCCTTGAAGTCCTGTCCCCCTTGAAGGTCTGCCTGTCCCCCTTGAAGATCTGCCTGTCCCCCCTTGAAGTCCTGTCCCCATCCTGAAAGCCTGATGCCCCCCCTCGACGTCCGATTCTTCTCCCCCCTCGGCAGGACCACTCGCACCCCCACCCCGAAGGACCGCCGACTCCCCGACAATATTGGGCCAGGAGGGAGCCCAAATCCTCCTGGCCACGGCGACCCCCTAACCCCACCCCGCACTACATTACGGGCAGGAGGGATCCCAGGCCCTCCTGCCCTCGACGCAAACCCCCCTCCCCTCCAGCCGACCCGCGACCCCCCTGGCCGACCCCCACGACCCCCCCACCCCCCTTCCCCGTACCTTTGGAAGTTGGCCGGACAGACGGGAGACAAACCCGCCTGTCCGGCAGGCAGCCAACGAAGGAATGAGGCCGGATTGGCCCATCCGCCCTAAAGCTCCGCCTACTGGTGGGGCCTAAGGCGCGTGGGCCAATCAGAATAGGCCCTGGAGCCTTAGGTCCCACCTGGGGGCGCGGCCTGAGACACATGGTCGGGTTTGGCCCATGTGCCTCAGGCCGCGCCCCCAGGTGGGACCTAAGGCTCCAGGGCCTATTCTGATTGGCCCACGCGCCTTAGGCCCCACCAGTAGGCGGAGCTTTAGGACGGATGGGCCAATCCGGCCTCATTCCTTCGTTGGCTGCCTGCCGGACAGGCGGGTTTGGCTCCCGTCTGTCCGGCCAACTTCCAAAGGTACGGGGAAGGGGGGTGGGGGGGTCGTGGGGGTCGGCCAGGGGGGTCGCGGGTCGGCTGGGGGGGCGGTCGGAGGTTCTTGGGGGGGGCGGTCGTTGGAGGGAGGGGGATTTGCGTCGAGGGCAGGAGGGCCTGGGATCCCTCCTGCCCGTAATGTAGTGCGGGGTGGGGTTAGGGGGTCGCCGTGGCCAGGAGGGTTTGGGCTCCCTCCTGGCCCGATATTGTTGGGGAGTCGGCGGTCCTTCGGGGTGAGGGTGCGAGTGGTCCTGCCGGGGGGGGGAATGTATCGGACGTCGGGGAGTCGGCCGGGCAAGAGGGCTTGGGCTCCCTCTTGCTCCGATCGTGGATGCGGGTGCGGGTGGGAGCGCGTGCGAGCGGTCGTTCGGGGTGGGGGTGCGAGCGGTCCTGCTGGGGGGGTGAATCGGGCGTCGGGCGGGGTGGGAACTATGTTTAAAAACTTTTGTATACCGCGCTCAGGCATATAACGCGCGAGGGGTATGCGCGGTACGTAAAATCACGTATAACGCGCGCGTTATATCCGCGAAAATACGGTAGTTTACGACTGAGTTAAAAACCTACTACTCTTTGTGTCTGGATAAGAAATGTTCTGGGTCTAGATTGTGGCAGTCTCTCTAGAAAAGGAAGTTACTTGTCAGACAGCATTTATGCATTCTTAGTCATGGTGGCCAGGGTTTTCTTAGTGCCTGTATGATTTCAGTTGGTTTGGAGATGTGTTTGTGTGTGTGGTAGGGGGGAGGGAGGAGGTTAAGGAAGCAGTTAATATGGGATGCAGGGTTACTTGGTTTGTGTTAGAAAAGATTATACCAAAAATATTAAGGCGGTTTTTTAAAATCATTTATTTGCTGGGGAGATTGGAGAATTATACTCTACAGCAGTGTATCACAAACTGTGTGCCACGGAACACTAGTGTGCTGATTGAGATTCCAGGTGTGCCACGGGATGCCGGGGAGGAGGAGAGGGGAGAGGCGCTGGCCCCGGCTGACTGCCTACAGGATGTGCCTCTCCTCTCCACGCATCTTCCCTTCCAGCACCCCCTGCTGGCGGATCAGGGCCCTTGTGGAGGGCCTTCGCACCTGAGTAGACATTGATGTGATGATGTCACACATGCATGTGACATCATCGCGTTGATATCTGTGCACTTCCAGGTGTCTCGAACCACGACCATCACGTTTAGTGTGTTGCGGCTTGACAAAGTTTGAGAGACACTGCTCTACAGTATGGATGGGGATGAGATTGGGACTGCAAGGTGTATGGTTCCTAAGAAGGAGTGGGATGATGGAGCAAGGACGAATCTGAAGCTTGGAGTTTGGGGGATGCTGATGTGTGGTTGACTGAAATGATACCTGCTTACTCTTATTCCTTTCGGATTGAAGTTCTCACCAGTGGTGTAGCGAAGGTGAGAGGCCCCCGGGGCAGTGGTGTCCCTCCCCCATACTTGTCTCCGTTCCCTGCCGCTCCTTCCCCAATCCCCCCTGCTGCACACGCGCCTCCCCCCTTCCCCATACCTCCAGTTGTTCACTGCCGTGAGCAACAAGAACTTCAACATATTCCAGCTCTCCCTCTGACGTCACTTCCTATGACCGGTACCAGGAAGTGACTTCAGTGAGAGAGACAATGCGGTCACGAGGTTTGGGGGAAGGGAAAGGGAGGTGCGCACGTGGCGAGGGGAGGAGTGGGAAGAGGCAAGAGGCGGAGAGGAGGAGGGGTTCCAGCGCCCCCACCTACATGGTGCCCGGAACATACCCCCACCCTACACCACTGGTTCTCACCAGTTTGCTCTTGAACTGCAGGGGGGTGTCAAAAATTGGAAACCTTTAACTGCGAGTCACTGTAGCGACTTCCAAGTTTGTAGTTTTACTTGAGCTTGTGTGCCGACACCCGGATACTGATGGCAGATTGTTCAAGCTAATATCGTCAGGATGGGGGTTCACCTTTCAGACATTGGTTGGTGCATATTTTTGAATGCAGCCCAAGACTTGCTGGAGGTGTCTGTGCAATGGGGCTGCAGCTTTCAAGGTGGCCCTTAGGGCCAAGCAGAATTGGATTAATAGGGATATGACAGTTAAGTTAAATTAATTTATTGGGTAGGAGTGATGCTACAATGGGCTATGGAGTAGAATTATGGCCTTGCATCACCATGTACTACCGTGCATATAGAGGGAGGACCATTATGGAACACCATTACAGCTGGATCATCATCACCTAGTCAAGTGGCTGAGAGTGGTTGTAGAGCAGGGAAAAAAGGGGCAAATAACACGGGAATATGTTGGAATATTACTATTTCTACTACTTATCATTTCTATCGTGCTACTAGACGTATGCAATGCTGTACATTAAACATTCCAGAGGCAGTCCCTGCTCCGCAGAGCTAGCAATCTAATCAAGCAGTCAAAAAGAACAAGGAGGGGGGTTACTGAGTTTCTCAGAGAGGGAATGATACAACAGGCATGGGTGCTGTACAAGCGAGTGTGAGTTAGGAGTTAAAAGCAATCTAGAAAAAGCGGGCTTTTAGCCTAGATTTGAATACGACCAGAGACGGAGCTTGACGTACAGACTCAGACAGTCTGTTCCAGGTGTAAGGTGCAGCAAGAGAGAAAGAACATAGCCTGGAATTGGCAGCAGAGGAGAAGGGTAGAGATAGAAGAGACTTACCCGATAAGCAGAGGAGGAGTAGAGGAGGAGTAGAGGGAGAGATAAGAGAGGAGAGCTATGATGAGCTGCAGAGTGAATGCACTTTGTAATCAATAAGAGGCGTTAGAACTGTGTGCAGAAATGGATAGGGAGCCAGTAAAGTGACATGAGGAGAGGGGTGATGTGGACCTAGCAACTCTGGCGGAATATAGTAGAAGCCTGAAGGGCAAGTGCTTAAAACTGTGAGGTAATGAGGAAGAAGGAGGGCTGCATGTATTTTGTTAAGCATGACTATTAAATAAAGCTTCAACCTTCTGTCATCACCTCTGGCTCAGTTGAGGTAGGGGAGCAGAAAAGGGGGAGTATGATCATCTTATATAGGCAAATAATTACATAGAACCAAACAAATATGTGAATATGTGACAGAATAATAATTTCAAATACATAACTAAAGGCTCTATCCAATGTGACACCTTTCTGTTTAGCTGCATATGAAGCCATGAATTAGTACAGAGGGTGTAGATCAGGGGTGTCAAAGTCCCTCCTCGAGGGCCGCAATCCAGTCGGGTTTTCAGGATTTCCCCAATGAATATGCATGAAATCTATTAGCATACTATGAAAGCAGTGCATGCAAATAGACCTCATTCATATTCATTGAGGAAATCCTGAAAACCCAACTGGACTGCGGCCCTCGAGGAGGAACTTTGACACCCCTGGTGTAGATGCTAAAGATTTAGGGCTCCTTTTACAAAGGTGCGCTAGCGTTTTTAGTGCACGCACCGGATTAGCGCGCGCTAGCTGAAAAATTACCGCCTGCTTAAAAGGAGGCGGTAGCGGCTAGCGCCCGGGGCAATTTAGCACCCGCTATTCCGCGCTTTAAGGCCCTAACACACCTTTGTAAAAGGAGCCCTTAATTGATTTTGAAGACCTGGTTTTCATTTTAGGATTATGATTAGGGCGCCTCACATTTTACCTGAAGAATGGATAGCAGAAGCCGACAGAATTCTGTCTGGTACAAGTTTTAAATCCCCGTAGAACTGACAGAATGAGCCATAAGCACAAATTGATTTGCAATTTTCTTCTTTCTTCCCAGCAAGGCTCATATGGTTATATTATGAACCTTGCTTCAAACAAACTGCCTGTGACTTTTATGATCCTTTTGTGATCTAAATGGCTATCTCATAAGATATTCTGTTGTAGCTTCTATTTCAATTGCTTTTACTGGGAAATGGCATTCTGGTGATTTCAGGGACTCTCTCACACTCGTGTCGTATTGATTTGCTAAAGCTAATGATAGGTAGTACATGAACAAAGAAGCAGCCCCATGACAAATGTGTCCTTCATCATGCCAAAATTTTCCTTTCGAGGACATTCTCTGGAAAGAGGCAGTGCCCTGGGCATTAGTCCTAAATCTTCAAAGGATTTTCACGAGTTTTGGTTTAAGTTTTTTTTAACGTGTAGTAATAATTTATACAATAACATTCAGTATTATAGCTCCTATAAAATGTTTAGGGAATCAGCTGACACTTTAATACTTGGAACCGTCAATCGTTGAACACCAAGGTACTAATCTACAAACTGGCCTTGAAACTGCAATTACGAGGGGGGGGGGCGCTGAAAAGTTCTCAGCCCAACCAAGAAGAGAATGACATGGACACGGATCAATCAGTGATCCGAAACAGTGGCAAAAACATAGAATTTTGTTTCAGAACAAGCTCCGATCCCGTCTAGGGAGGAGCGCGGACAAATCGGCCGAAGCCGGAGCGAAAGGATGGGAGGGGGGAGGGGGAAGGGAGGAGAAGGAAGGGCCAATCAACGGAAGAAGCGGGGGGGGGGGGGGTTAGGGGATAGGGGTGAGCGGAAGGGAGGTCGCCCTTTCGATACGGCGATCCCGAGAGAGAGACGCTGCGCGGCCAAATAAATTCCACATGAGTCGATAAATGCCTGAGTGTCATCACTGTTCCACGCTAGTCCATGAGGGGTATGAGCAACAGTGCTGAGTGCACGATTTGTGCAAATTGGCACTTAACGTAATAAGAAAACGCGCTTTTCTGCCACAGTGGCAAAATAACGCTCAGAATGTAGAAAGCTGGTTGGTTGAGATGAGAACTTTTCAGCACCCCCTTGTATGTATGGAAAAATGGTAAATAGCCTGCACATCTGTATTTGTGAATTTCTATCTAAGTATTTGCCATTTTCGGTGTAAAATTTTACCCTTGTGAAGCTGTCTCCCAAAATTATATCAAATCACAGAGTTACAGAATCAAGTCAAATCAGCCTATTAGTGATTTTGGCTTCGCAAATTATGAGGCCCTTTTACCTCAGCTTAGCACATGCTAACGGACATCGGTGTGCATTAAATTGTGCATGCCCAAATTTGCATGTGCAGTTTGAGCACCATCTATAGAATTTGGAGCGTAGCAAGGAAAACCCCTATATTTTAGGTGTGAGCATGTACACCAGCCATAGTGCTGCTGTAAATGCTCATGTCTAAATTGTCAAAAAAGTGCATAATTTATACTACAGCATCATTTATGTAACTGTGCATCCCGCAGACTTTGCCAATGTGTATGCCCCCCTCAGTCTATGCTCCATTGTATTTAAATGCTAGCTTATAGAATACTCTTCCTCTAGATGGTCTCACAGATTTATATATAGATTTCAATTACCCGGATAGTATCACACATAGGCATTCACAGTTCAATAACCGAATATCCAAATGTTCAATGTAGCTCAAATTTTGTTGCTTAATATAAATTACAAAATTTTGTTGTTTTTTTAAAAATTATACCGTTCATCCTTATATGGAAAAAAGGCCTCAGAAACACCTCCTCCATCTTTGATAATAAATTTGTATCTGGCAGGAATTACAGTGTAAGATTTTCCTCACCAGCCTTACTTAAAAATTAGGGTGAGTCAGATGACAGCAGCGGCACTGGGGGATCCTTGATAAAGCAAGTTTATCGCAAAACATGTTGGATCGATAGCTCCCAGGTCAAACCGAAATTGAGATGAATTTAAGTTAAGTATGAAATTCATTGTTTCAATAATATAGTATATATGTATCTTTGGATACTAAAGATGAAGGGATAAAATATTTTAGAAAAAAACAATTAAATTATTTATAAAGAGCACAAAATGAGGCTGGTGAGGAAAATCTTACACCTTAATTCCTGCCAGATACAAACTTATTATCAAAGGCGGAGGAGGTGTTTCTGCGGTGTTTTTTCCATATAAGGATTAATGGTATGATTTATATTAAAATAACCTCAAAAAAATATGTGAAACACACCAAAACCTTTAACAGGCTAAGATACAAGTCCAAAAAATTCCCAACTGGGACTATAAGAGAGAACTAGAGGAATCTCAAGCGCTCACAGCTAAAAGCTCAGTGTATCTTAAGAGCTGATAACCATAGGGTGAGCTATCATTGATCCTTTTGGATTCTCTCATATATATAGTTATTTATCAAAACACTCTGTGTTTTGTAGTGATGTTACTATGTCACTACGCTATTAAGATAAGTTCTTTAAGATTTATACAGGGCAACTTAATAAGTACCAACAATTAAAGTATAAAAAGAAGATGCATATATATATAAAAAAAATTTTTGCGAGAAATATTTAAAAGAATACACAGAGTGTTTTGATAATGCGAGAAATATTTAAAAGGATACACAGAGTGTTTTGATAAATAACTATATATATGAGAGAATCCAAAAGGATCAATGATAGCTCACCCTATGGTTATCAGCTCTTAAGATACACTGAGCTTTTAGCTGTGAGCGCTTGAGATTCCTCTAATTCTCTCTTATAGTCCCAGTTGGGAATTTTTTGGACTTGTATCTTAGCCTGTTAAAGGTTTTGGTATGATTTATATTAAGCAACAAAATTTGAGCTACATTGAACATTTGGATACTCGGTTATTGAATTGTGAAAGCTTACAGAATACGGCATACCCCGACTACTGGCATATATGTCAGTATTCTGGCCATTAATGCGCATTCTTGGTGTTTAGATATAAGCAAACTGTTATGGAATTTCAGTGTTGGTACATACTAATTCCTGTGTTAGGCCTTCTTTTACTAAGCCGCAGCCCGAGGCGCTAAATGCTCCAATGCTGCTGAGCATCGAAGCAGCGTCGGAGCATTTAGCGCTCTGGGCTGCGGTAGAAACCTCTATCACGGCTTAGTAAAAGGGGGTGGGGTGGTTAATCGTGTAGTGTGTAATGGGGCAGGACTAGGCAGCGGATAGATGTGGTCTACACCAGGGATCTCAAAGTCCCTCCTTGAGGGCCGCAATCCAGTCGGGTTTTCAGGATTTCCCCAATGAATATGCATTGGAAGCAGTGCATGCACATAGATCTCATGCATATTCATTGGGGAAATCCTGAAAACCCGACTGGATTGCGGCCCTCAAGGAGGGACTTTGAGACCCCTGGTCTGCACCATGCAGTTAATTCTTGGCAATTTACCACTCATTAATTGTTAACACAGCAGATAACATACTGTATAATGCTTCCTCAATAAGTGATGTTACGTGCATTTCTGTTATCTGCAATGCAAGTAATGCATGTTAACTGTATTTTCCCTGTATAACGGCAAGCAGATGCTAGGAATGTCCCTAACGTTTACAGGAGAGGCTTTGTAGTTATAGCAAAGGGTCCCTTTTACTAAACTGTCGTAAAACATGACCTTAGCACGCCCTTATATGGATAAAGCCATTTTTATTGCAGCAGTAAAATTGCCGATTTTTCTTGTTTTGTATTAATTGCCATTAGGTGTGCAGTCATTAAAAAAAAAATTATCATGGGAGCACTTACTAACACCCCCCCCCTTTTACTAAGGTGCGCTATGCTTTTTAGCGCGCGCTAATCATGTGCTAAACGCTAATGCATGCATGTTATCCTATGGATGCGTTAGCGGTTAGCGCACGTGTTGATTTAGCGAGCGCTAAAAACGCTTAAGCTCACCTTAGTAAAAGAGAGCCACAGTTATGTGGATGCACTAACCGATTAGAACTGGAATGCCCACTCTGCTCCCCGACAAGCCCTCTCCCACAAAAATAAAAAAATATTTTTTTTAGCGTGTGGATAGTGCGGTGCCATTTTGGAACTTACCACAGGACCCCCCCTCCCCTACGTGCATCTTGCAGCAAACCTTTTCAAACTGCTAGCGCTTATCTTAGCTTAGTAAAATGACCCCCATTCAAAATTTGAGCTACAAAGAACGCCTCAGAAAACTGGGCTTATTCACCCTTGAGAAGAGAAGACTGCGAGGGGATATGATAGAGACTTATAAAATAATAAAAGGATTCGACAAAATAGAGCGAGAAGCATCGTTATTCACGTTGTCAAATGTGAGTCAGACGAGAGGTCATGGACTGAAGTTGAGAGGCGACAGGCTCGGGACAAATACCAGGAAGTTCTGTTTCACGCAGCGAGCGGTGGACGCTTGGAATGCTCTCCCGGAGGAGGTTGTGACGGAGACCACCATTCTGGGTTTCAAGGGCAAGTTGGATGCCCATCTTCTTGCAAATCACATTGAGGGATACGGGTAAACAGGTCTTCATCGGGGAACACCTGGCTTTGGCCTCCGCATGTGCGGGTCACCGGACTGGATGGACCAAAAGGTCTGATTCGGTGAAGGCGTTTCTTATGTTCTTATGTACGGACAATTCCACACCCTTTTTTTTTTTCTCAACCATCTTCTGATTCCAAATTCGCCATCCAGAACACTATGCTCTACCCAGCAAACTCTCCTAGTTATTCGATCCTTCAGACAAATTGTTTATGATAGAACTCGTGATTCCATTTTTTTTTTTCAGTAGTTGCACCAACACTTTGGAACTCCCTTCCAGTTTCAATCCGACTATAATCCTCTCTGGACACACTTAAGGTAACGATTAAGATATTTCTATTCAACGATGCCTACAGTCTGAACCCATCATATTAGCAATCCAATTAAAGCACACACCACGCTGCTTTGAGATACATTGTAAGGAGCCCAGCCTGTGAATGTCATTTTTCTCCCCCCTCCCATTTCCCCCCTTTTCTTTCCTTTCAGTCATTGTAGTTTCCCACATTTCTCCCTTCTGTCAACTCTATCTTGTACTTCAGGTTTATTAAAATTTTGATATACCGCAGTTTTACATAGTACAGTAAAACCTTGGATTGCAAGTAACTTGGTTTGCAAGTGATTTGCAAGACAAGCAAAACATTTGATTAAATTTTAACTTGATATGCAAGCAATGTCTTGCAATACAAGTACATACAGTATACACATATCACAGCTGAGCCGATCATCCTTATCTCTCTGACGCTGCAAGAGTGTAGTGACTGTTCTAAAGGAGCAAAGTTTTGTAATATGAGTACATACAGTATACACGCATCACAACTGAGCCGATGGTTCTTTTCTCTGTGACACTGCAAGAGTGTAGTGACTGTTCTAAATGTGTGAGGTCTTGCAATACGAGTACATACAGTATACGCACATCACAACTGAGCCGATGGTTCTTCTCTCTCTGATGCTGCGGGAGTGTAGTGACTGCTCTAAATGTGTGAGGTCTTGCAATATGAGTACATACAGTATACACGCGTCACATCACAACTGAGCCAATGGTTCTTTTCTCTCTGACATTTCGGGAGTGTAGTGACTGTTCTAAACAAGCAAAGTCTTGCAATACGAGTACATATAGTATACACGCGTTACATCATCACAACTGAACCGATGGTTCTTCTCTCTCTGACGCTGCAAGAGTGTAGTGACTGTTCTAAACAAGCAAAGTCTTGCAATACAAGCACATACAGTATACATGTGTCACATGATCACAATTGAGCCAATGGATCTTCTATCTGACGCTGCAGGAGTGTAGTGACTGTTCTAAATGAGTGAGGTCTTGCAATACGAGTACATACAGTATACATGTGTCACATGATCACAATTGAGCCAATGGATCTTCTATCTGACGCTGCAGGAGTGTAGTGACTGTTCTAAATGAGCGAGGTTTTGCAATATGAGTACTAAACTAAACTAAACCTTAAGTTTATATACCGCATCCTCTCCACGGAAGTGGAGCTCGGCACGGTTTACAAGAACTTAAAATATAAGAAGAGAAAGGAAAAGGTTTACATGAGGTTATATATAGAATGGAAGAGTAAGGGGGAAAATAGAATGACATGTTACAGAAGAGCCAAGTTTTCAGTTGCTTGCGGAATAGTTGGAGAGAGCCCAGGTTCCGCAACGGGATAGTAAGGTCGTTCCAGAGACCTGTGATTTTGAAGAGAAGAAATTTTTCCAGTTTACCTGCATAGAGAATACCGCGTAGAGTACATACAGTATACATACATCACAACTGAGCCGATGGTTCTTCTCTCTCTGATGCTGCAGGAGTGTCTTGCAATACAAGTACGTATAGCATTTTGTATTAAAGTTTTTGGGTTGTGGAACGAATCGTCTGAGTTTCCATTATTTCCTATGGGGAAATTCGCTTTGATATACGAGTGCTTTGGATTGCAAGCATGCTTCCGGAACGAATTATGCCGGTAAACCAAGGTTTTACTGTATTCTTCTTTTCTCTCCCCCTTTTTGTAAGATAGAAATTGTACACCGCTCAGCTAAATTTGAGGGGGGGCGGCATATCAAGAGACTAATAAACTTGAAACTTAAAAGGTCCCCCTAATTTGGGGTCCTTTTACCACACCCTAAACAAACCTTCACTAACAGTGGTTCGTAAACAAGCCTGAGCTGTCATTTTCGATGCCATGCTAGTCTATTGCCCAAGCAGTATATATTAAATGCACTATGGGTTTTCTGGAGGAAGAGGCTTAGAAATGGGGACGGTGTTTTGCTAAGGCACATTTCCTATTTCACAGCTCTGACTTTCTTGAATTAGATAAGGCAATTTTCTTTTTGCTTAGACCTTTTCAGCCAGGAAAATTACCTCCGGTCTTATCATCACCTAACAGATTGTCCATCAATTATCATATACTATACAAGAAAACACGGCGGCACATAAAATGCTGCCAGGAAAGTATATGGTTGCTCGCACAGACATCAAACTGAGGAGTCTATTTACAACGTCCCATTAGGACCATTACAGTAACACTGGTGACCTGCCGGGTCCCAACATGTGTGTTACATTGGAGCTTAATGCCATGCCCAAATTACGAAGCTAATGACATTCATAATCTAGTAGCATTACTGTGGATTATTTAACCATATCATACAGGGAAAAAAGATCCTTCTCCCTCCCCCCTCACCCCACCGAGAGTATTTATTTATTTTTATTTGGAGATACACTTGGGGCTCCTTTTATCAAGCTGCGCTAGTGGTTTAACGCACGTAATAGCACACGTCAAACCACCGGCTGCGCTAGCCGCTACCGCCTCCTCTTGAGCAGGCGGTCGTTTTTGGCCAACGCGGCGATTAGTGCGTGATGAAAAGTCGCACGCGTTAACCCCGCTAGCACGGCTTGATCGTCAAATATATTTTATTGAGCACCAAGAAAAGCAACAAGAAAAAAACAACATAAGAACATAAGCATCGCCTCTGCCGAGTCAGACCACAGGTCCATCGTGCCCAGCAGTCCGCTCTCGCGGCGGCCCCCCAGGTCAGTGACCTGCAAATGATCTTCTTTTGAAGACATTTTGACCTGTATAGTACCCCCTCTATCTATATCCCTCAATCCCCTTTTCCTTCAGAAACCTGTCCAACCCCTTCTTGAAACCTGAAATCGTACTCTGCTCTACCACCTCCTCTGGAAGTGCATTCCAGGCATCCACCACCCTCTGAGTGAAGAAGAACTTCCTAGCATTTGTTCTGAATCTGTCTCCCTTCAATTTTCTTGAGTGCCCTCTTGTTCTTGTTTCCCCTGCCAGTCTGAAGAATCTGTCCCTCTCTACACCTTTTATGATCTTGTAAGTTTCTATCATGTCCCCTCTAAGTCTCCGTTTTTCCAGGGAAAAGAGCCCCAGTTTCTCCAGCCTCTCGGCATATGGAAGGTTTTCCATGCCCTTTATCATTTTCGTTGTACAGAGAAAAACCAATAGCTCCAAATTTTGCACAAAATGCAACAATCCAACAAACCCACCCAACCCACAACCCAACCCCCCCTCCCCACTCTCACTGATGCCAAACAAAAATAAAGAAAAACAAATCTCAGGGACTTCAACAGTTCAAAATGCGGCTGCGAGCCACCGGAGACAATGTGGTCCAAAGGGGCTCCCAAATTCTTTGAAAGGCCCTTTCAGGCAAGGAAGAAATGTCCTGGATTCCTCTCCGTTCCCAAGAAAGCAACGTAATCATATGACTATGCCATAAGGAATAGTCAGGAGCCTCAGATTCCATCCACTTAAGCAAAATACATTTGATAGCTATCACTGCAGTCCAACGAAGGAATGTAGTATTTTAAAATGCCATGCTCCCTTTAATTTCTAAATCAAACCTGCGATTTCTTAAATCCCTGGGGAAGGGGGTTTTGTTCTATTTATTCCGGGGGGGAGGGTGGCCCTGCCCCCTGGGAGAGGAGCCGTTTGACTGCGCTGCTGTAAGAGGCATCAGTTTGCTATAAGGTCCTGGAGTGGCGCAATGGTTGGAGCTATAGCCTCAGCACCCTGAGGTTGTGAGTTCAAATCCCATGCTGTGACCCTGGGCAAGTCACTCAATTCTCCATCGCCCGTACGTTAGATAGATTGGGAGCCCACTGGGACAGATAGGAAAAATGCTTAAGAACCCGATTGTAAAACACCTAAATAACCTTGATAGGTGGTATGTAAGTTTTGGTTTTCTTTCTTTCTTTTTCTTCGGTGACGGGATAATCACGCGCCAGACACCAGCGCGCTGATAATTCGGCGCAAGAAAGAAGTGCGCCGCAGGAAAATTTAGTTTTAAAGAGCACCGAGGGGTGTGTGGGGGGACCCCCCCCCACTTTACTGTATAGTGTTTGCGCTGCCGTTGGGCGGGGGGTGTGGGGGAGTGCAACCCCCCACATTATAGAGAAAATGGAATTTTTCCTGAAAAAAATCAGAAAAAGTTCAGTTTTCTCTATAATGGAGGGTTCCAATCCCCCACAAACCCCCAACAACAGCATGAACACTATGCAGTAAAGTGTGGGGGGAATCCCCACTCACACCCCGCTTCGGAGCTCTTTAAAACTAAGTTTTCCCGCGGTGCGCTACTTTCTCGCGCCGAATTGTCAGCGCTTGATTGTCGGCGCGCTGGTGTCTCAAGCGCGACTAACTATGAACCTTTTCTTCTGATCTGTGGTGGTCCTACACGAATATGGGACAGGTACATTATAAACTTAACAAAAAACTTCTTGAATATAATTCACATTGCAGCAATCTTGATTCATTACTTAATGAGAGTAATTTTATATAGGGTACCAGATCTTCCTGAAGGAAAATCTAGACCCATGGCCACACCCACAAGCCCGCCCCATTCTGACTGCACCATGCCCCGTTCTGCCCCCCAGCCCTGCCCTCAGACTGCGTCCGCGCATGCGAAGATGCCCCCTACTGAGGTGATTTTTTACAGGAAGCTTTTCAAAACCCAGACAAAGAAGGACATGTCCGGGGAAATCCGGACATCTTGTAACCCTAATTTTATAAACCATTTTCATATGTAAGACTGTTTTATGCATGTAATTGGGCTCTTATAATACCTAAAGAATGTGCAGCGTAAGACTGCTCAGAGACAGAATTGAGGTGGAGTGTGGAGGTGGAATGTGAGGTGGAGTGTGGAGGTGGAGTGTGGAGGTGGAGTGTGAGGTGGAGTGTGAGGTGGAGTGTGGAGGTGGAGTGTGGAGGTGGAGTGTGAGGTGGAGTGTGGAGGTGGAGAGTTGCAAATTTTGTACATATTTTATAATACATGAGCTATTGTTCACACTTACCCCCTCTTTTACTAAGGTGTTCTATGCTTTTTAGCGCGCGCTAAATATTAGTGCACGCTAAGCACACGCTAAACGGTAATGTGTGCATGTTATCCTATGGACACACTGGTTAGCGCGCGTGTTGATTTAGCGTGCGCTAAAACGCTTAGCGTACCTTAGTAAAAGAGGGCCTTAGGCTCTGATTCTATAAAGTCCACCCAATGTTAGGTGCCAATACCAGCACCGATTCTGTAAAACTTAGGCACCCATTATAGAATCAAGCTCAACGTCACTTAAGCATGCTTAGGTGTCACTCAGCACCCTAACATCTAGGCTCCCTTTTATCAAGCTGCAGTAGGGGTTTTTTTTTATCGCAGGCTGCAGGATACTACCTATTTTTTTTTTTAATGTTAGGACATAAGCCATCCAAAACCATCTCAATGTCCTTGATGTTCCTTTAATTTTCTTTTAAACTTTTTTTTTTACTTTTTTTAGGCCTCAGACTAGCCATTAGGTGCCATGCATTTCTATGGTCATCAAACAAACTTATGGCAATGGCATCCTCATTAGCCCCATTATATATTTTTTCACATTTTTCTTATTTAAAGTGCTCAGTGCTATTTTTCTTTCGTGTCTCATATAACTTAATTCTTAAAATTATTATAACTTAATTGACTTATCTTAAGTTTGAAAAGGGGGGACTTTTCTTGAAACAGCCAGAAGGCGAAACATGTCGGAATGACAGGTCCCTTCCCGATGATAGTACGAGACAAGACTGACTTAAGATGGTGTCAGGTCAAAAGCGCGCCGGGACAAAGGTGCGCCCAGACAATTGAGCGCAGCGCACGCCGCCGCGCCGCTCTAAATTACTGTTTTTAGCGCTCCGACGGGGGGGGGGGGCGTGGGGGGAACCCCTCCCACTTTACTTAATAGACATCGCGCCGCGTTGTTGGGGCGTTATGGGGGGTGTGGGGGGTTGTAACCCCCCACATTTTATTGAAAACTTCACTTTTTCCCTGTTTTTAGGGAAAAAGTTCAGTTTACAGTAAAATGTGGAGGGTTACAACCCCCCCCAAACCCCCCATAACGCCAGCGCGATGTCTATTAAGTAAACTGGGGGGGTTCCCCAACAAAACCCCCCGTCGGAGCCCCTAAAAACTGTAATTTAGAGCGGTGTGGTGGCGCGCGCTGCGCTCAATTGTCAGCGCGCGCTTTTGTCTTTCGCGCCGTTGTCTATGAACCACTTAAGATAAGTCAATTAAGTTATAATAATTTTAAGAATTAAGTTATATGAGACACTAAAGAAAAATAGCACTGAGCACTTTAAATAAGAAAAATGTGAAAAAATATATAATGGGGCTAATGAGGATGCCATTGCCATAAGTTTGTTTGGTGGCCATAGAAATGCATGGCACCTAATGGCTAGTCTGAGGCCTAAAAAAAGTTTAAAAGAAAATTAAAGGAACATCAAGGACATTGAGATGGTTTTGGATTAGTTATGTTTTCAATGTCTTACACTTGACTGCAGGAGATAATGTTGGACATAAGCCATGACATAAGCCAATTTCTAGAGCGCAAAACCAGATAGTTCAATGCAGTTCACAAAAAATTAATATAGAAAACATAAGAAGTGATGAACATGACGGATACTAATTACCTATAAACTTAATAAAAAGATGAGTTTTTAATTGCCTCCTAAAAGGAAGATAGGAATGAGACATCGATAACAAATGCCTAAAATCCTCATCGTGTGCAGCTGCCTGAAAAGAATGTAAACGCTCACGATATTTTTTTTTTAATTTACAACCATTGGCGAACGGAAATACAAAAAGAGCATGAGTTTTTCCGAGATTCCTCTGAGAAGTGAAAACGAATGAATCTATCAAGTAAAGGGGTGCTTGGCCGGTAGCGACTTTTTAGTAAATGCAGCCCAATTTGAAGGTAATGAGCGCGGGAAAAAAGGCGAGCAGCAGAGAGTTTTGCTAAGGAAACCAATTGCATAATTCATGTTATCTGGAAGCTAGCAACTGCCATAAAGGGTGACGGGACAAAAGCACACGAGACAAATGCACGCTGACATTTGAGAGCGGACAATTGAGCGCAAGACTTCAGTGCGCCGCTCTAAAAGCTTATTTTAAAGGGCTCCGACGGGGTGTGTGGGGGGAACCCCCTCACTTTACTTAATACTGTTTGCGCTGCCATGTTGGGGGGGGTGTAACCCCCCACATCATACAGAAAACTTAACTATTTTTTCGGGGAAAAGTTAAGTTTTATGTATAATGGGGGGTTACCACCCCCCAAAACCACCCCCAACAGCAGCGCCAACACTATTAAGAAAAGTGGGGGGTTCCCCCCACACACCCCGTCGGAGCCCTTTAAAATAAGCTTTTGGAGTGGCGCGCTGAAGTCTTGCGCTCAATTGTCCGCTCGCGTTTGTCTCTCGCGCTTCTGACTGTGAACCGCCATAAAGTGTAACCCCCCTCTTTTATAAAGGTGCGCTAAGCTTTTTAGTTCACACTAAACATTAGCGCTCGCTAAACACGTGTAAACGCTAACATGTGCATGTTATCCTATGGACTCATTAGCGGTTAGTGCATGCGTTGATTTAGTACGCGCTAAATCCATGATAAAACGCTTAATGCACCTTTGTAAAAGAGGGCCTAAGTTCATGTTACTATTCACTGACAACTAGAACTCGCTCAAGCAGCAAGCTAACAGCCAGAACCACAACTCAGAAGTAACTGCAGCATATGAGGGTCATAATAAAAAAAACGTCTTAAGTCCCCTTTTGGCCTAAAGCCTTAAATGTTGAAAGTAGAAGCAGGGAAAATGTCCATTATAAAAAAAAACACAAACGTCCAAAAGGAGGTTTTTTTTGATAATGGCCTGCCTCTACGTTCAGCTGTTTAAATGCCCAGACCACCACTACGTCTACACTAACACCATATAATCAACCTAAAAAAAGCCTAACTCCCAAACGACCAAAACAAGAGCTTTTAGGTGAAGGAGGAGCCAGTCCGTCGCCTAAAAGCTGGATTTTGTAACCGGTGTCTGTCAAAAACAACATTGGTTACAGAATCCCCTCCTACAACGATCCGGGCAGGAGTGAGCCCAAGCCCTCCTGGCCCGGCAATCCCCAACTCCCCTCCCCCCCCCCCGCCGATTCCGATAGGGCCATGAGGGAGCCCAAGCCCTCCTGGCCTGATGACACCTCCTACCCCCACTAAAATACGAACCCCCCCCACGCCGACTCAACGATCCCCCCAACCACCCTACCTATAAATCGTTGGTCAGATGGATGGGTGCCAACCCGTCTGTCCAACAGGCCAGCCATCCATTGAATGGCTGGCCTTAGGGCCTGATTGGCCCAGGTGGCTCAAATCCCGCCCACAGGCGGGGCCTGAGACGCCTGGGCCAACCGGAATAGGCCCAGTAGGCTTAGGCCCCTCCTGTGGGCGGGGCCTTAGGCATATGAGCAGTGCGTTCTGTAAAGAATTTCAGCCTGTGTGCAATTCAAGTAGCATATGAACAGCAAACGCTCTGCAGCCACTCGCCTAAACTATAAAGGCAGAGCACTTTAATACTACTTACACCTCCAGCGATGTAACTGATTTAAAATATGTTATTGAAGACCTTCTCTGCTCCATCTCTCCTTCTCCCCTCCCCCGTCTAAGTCTAAGCTGCGTATCAGTATGACAGAAAAATATCTACATATTTTAAAATTGGACTTAAATAAACAACTGCTTAGCAAGTATGCAATATTAAATCTACTCTTCTTGCACAAGGTTTCCAGGAAGAAGTAACAAACAGATGACGCATTATATCCATGGATAGTCTAGGTAAACATCAGGAATGTGAAGACCAGTCTTCAGACTGAAATAAATATCAAGACACTGGAAAATCTAAAAAAAAACCAACACAACCCAAACCCACAGTAAGACCAGCTGTGTTTGTTACTGACTGCCAAATTCCTAGCTGCGGTTCTTATCCTGCCAAATGCATGTTTCCATGGGAGATTAATGAGCACCAGATAGAAAGTTATTTAACATCTTTCTCCAGTATAAATAAATGTGAACTACCCCCTAGTCTCTTGAGCTCTATCATTCTGGCGAGTCTGTAGATAAAGGCATGTCTTGATTCTGAATGTCTCAGAGATCGAATTTCTCCTCATGAAAAGCCGCCTGACAAACTGCGTACAAACTCATATGACACTGATCAGATTTTACAGGTCTAGGCATTGTTTAATTCCTAATGAGATTGCAGTGATAATTTCTATGCTTGCCTATATTGTGCTATATTTTTTTTATTATTTATTTATAATTTCAACATTACATTACAACAAAATAAACATCTTGTTACAGAAATACAGTAGGTATAATGTTACTTCACATTACAATAATTTTTACCCTTCCTTAGACCCCATTATCATGGGGGGGAGATTAGGCAAGAAAAATCAGAGAAGTTACTTTAACCAATGAAGAAAAATAAAATTATTCAAGAACAAGCTTAGCTCTGGCGTGCTGCAATTTCATTCCATTCAGTTTGAAGCAATTCCTTTTCGCTCCAGAAAAGCCTTCAGCTGCTCAGCGAGGAAAAACACATTTTTAACTTGAATATACTTTACAATACTCTTACAGGGGTAAGATAATAGAAATGACGCCCCTAAAGTTTTACCCCCCTCTTTTACTAAGGCGCGCTAACCGATTTAGCGCATACAAACTGATTTAGCGCGCGCTAAATGCTAACGCGTCCATAGAATATAATGGGCACGTTAGCATTTAGCGTGCTAATCATTAGCGTCCGCTAAATCAGTGTAAGTGCGCGAAATCAGTTTGTGCACGTTAAATTGGTTAGCGCGTCTTAGTAAAAGGACCCCCTTAGGGCCAAAAATTGTTTTCTCTGTTCTTGAGTAGATTTAAATTTTTTGAGGATCAAAAATACTGTTTCACAAATATATCTAACCCCCTCTTTTACTAAGGTGCGCTAACCAATTTAGCATGCGCTAATTGAATTAGCGCATGCTAAACACTAATGCATGCATGTTAGTCTATGGACGCATTACATAACATAATGTGCTTAATTGGTTAGTGCACCTTAGTAAAAGAGGGGGTAAGTCTTGTTGAAAAGCCTATGTTATATTTTTATATTTTATGATGGCCTGGCATTTTAGTAACACTCCACCTCTGTCCAAGGGAACCCCAACCAGTCAGGTTTTTGGGAAGTTCACAATGAAAATTTATGAGGTCAATAGGTATGCAGATTTATCTCATGGGTATTTATTGTGGATATCCTGAAAACCTGACTGGCTGAGGTTCCCCCAAAACAGGTTTGGGAATCATTGAGTTATGCATTTATGGTCTAAAAGAGTATCGGTGGTGATCCTGTATAGGGTTACTGGGTTAATGCACCCGAATTCACCCGAAAGTCTTAAAAGAACTGAAGGTTGAAATCGGAGAACTATTGCAAAAACTTGCCAACCTGTCAATTAGAACTGGACAGATACCGGACGACTGGAAGATAGCGAACGTCTCTTTTTAGTACAGGGGCTCATGTCAAGTGCTTTGGGAGATAATTTGGATGCATCTACAGCAGGGGTGTCCAACCTTTTGGCTTCCCTGGGCCGCATTGGCCGAAAAAAATGTTTCTGGGGCCACACAAATGCGCAAACGCTGCAGCAAGACAGAGGAGGGAGCCGGCAAGATGATAAACACTAGGGGGCAGCAGAGGAAAACACTGCATCACCCTCGACCGGGGCCGCACAAAATCGTTCACAGGGCCGCAGGTTGGACACCCCTGATCTACAGTATACCAGTGATCTCGAACTCGCAGCCCGGGGGCCATATGCGGCCCACCAGGTACTATTTTGAGGCCCTCGGTATGTTTATCGTAATCACAAAAGTAAAATAAAAGTTTGTTGATCATATGTCTCTTTAGCTATAAATTACAATATTATTATTAAGACTTAAATTTATAAATTATAAAGAGTTTTACCTCATGCAAAATTGTCATTTCTTTACTAAGGGATTAAGTATTTTTTTCGGAGGCCCTCCAAGTACCTACAAATCCAAAATATGGCCCTGCAAAGGCTTTGAGTTTGAGACCACTGATCTATACTATCTGCTGAAGCACTTGATACAGACTTCGTGCTGTCCGCCCTGTGGGTGTAACAAAATACTGTGCTGATCACGCCCCCAACATTTACCACACCCCCTGTTTTGCTACTAAGGTGTGGTAAGAGCAAAGATTTACTGCATTTACCCCTCCCCTTTTCCAAAACCGCAGAAGCGATTTTTGGCGCAGGCCAGCACGCTGAATGCTCTGTGCCGCTCCCAATGCTCAAAGGAACTCTATGAGTGTCAGGAGCAGCGCAGAGCATTCAGCGTGCCATCCAGTATTAAAAACTGCTTTCGCGGTTTTGTAAAACAGGGGGGGGGGTTAGGTACATGTCCCCTTAATGTGCTTTTTATGGTCTTTATTTTCTAAAATACAAGAGTATGTTTAGGCAGCTCATTATTCAGATACCCAGAATGACCTACCCAACCTATAAAAAATTATCTTCGCTGTAAAAAAAAAACCCTGCCTATGAGTGAAGCCCAGATTGTTGTTGCCGAGTGATTTTAAATAGAATGTTCTCTTTAGGCAGAGGGGACATTGCCATAAATTATCTACTTACATCAAAATAAAGAGTTTTCTGTTATGGCCTACATTATTGAAACAAAATATGCACTTGATATTTTAATGAGATCTATTTATTCACTTCTCCTATCATTAAAATAATGTTTCCATAAAACAGAAAAAGATAGTTTCTAAAAATTACAAAGACTCTCATCAGCTTCCTATATCATTTTAATGGACCAATTTATAAGATTTAAGATTCACAAAGACAATGAGAAAGATATCACTTGCTGCCTCACTTTTCTATTTTCCTAAGTGGGGATCTTTGAGTCTAAGTAGCCTTCGGGTTCTAAATTAAAATATCTAGTATTATAAACGCAGCTTCACTGACTGAATTCTAAGGATTTGGAAAGAAAAAGTTTTGGGGGGGTTTTAACTCTGATTTCAGACATGCTTCAGCACATTTCCCCCCCAAACTCTATATAAAGTGTTAAAAGCTTACCCCCTCTTTTACTAAGGTGTGCTTACCGATTAGCGTGCGCTAAACGCTAACATGTCCATAGACTAACATGCATGCGTTAGCGTTTAGCGCGCACTAAAGGCCTCTTCTACTAAACTGTGGTAGCAGTTTTAGCACCGGGAGCCACGGCGTTGGGAGCAGCGCGGGTCATTCAGCGTGGCTCCCTGCGCTAAAACCGCCAGGGCGGTTTAGTAGAAGAGGGGTAAATTGATTAGCGCGTGCTAATCGGTTAGCGCACCTTAGTAAAACAGGGCCTTAGCGTGCAAATTTGGACAAATGCAGTTTAATTGAACAAGCCAATTAGCACAAATAATTGAAATCCTAAGGAGCAATTATGGTTCATAGTCTTAAGCGCGCGAGACAGACGCGTGCCGACAATTCAGCGCAAGACTTCAGCGTGCCACAGAAAAACTTTCTTTTAAAGGGCTCCGACGGGGGTGTTGGTGGGGAAACCCTCCACTTTACTTAATAGTGATTACGCTGGTGTTGGGGGGGGGGGGTTTGGGGGGTTGTAAGAAACTTAACTTGTTCTCTATTTTTTAAGGAAAAAGTAAAGTTTTCAGTATAATGTGGGGGGTTATACCCCCCACACCCCCCAACACGGCAGCGCGATCCCTATTAAGTAGAGTGGGGGGTTCCCCCCCACACTCCCCCTTGGAGCCCTTTAAAAGAAGGTTTTTCTGCGGCACGCTGAAGTCTTGCGCTGAATTGTCGGCACTCGTTTGTCAGTGCGTGTCTGTCTTGCGCGCTTAAGACCTGTCACCGCAATTATTGCCACTTATCAGTTTTAATTAAAAAGATATGTACATAAATTTAGGCACGGGATCCAGTGGCGTAGGGAGGAGCAGTCTGCCGCAGGCACCATCTTGCCCCCCGCTCCTTCCCACTCCTCTCCCTGCCGCGTGTGTACTTTCACTTTCCCCCCACCATACCTCTAGCTCTTTGCTGGCATGAGCAGCAACTCCAACTTGCTGCTAGCGCCAGCGTCAACTCTCCCGCAGATGTCACTTCTGGGTCCCGCATCTAGGATGTGACATCAGAGGGAGAGGCAACGCCAATGTGGACAGCAAATTGGTGATGCCGCTCAAACTGGGAAAGTTAAAGAGGTACAGGGGAAGGGAAGAGTCGCATACACGCGTGGTAGGGAGGGAGGGGAAAGGAGCAGGGGGGCGAAGAAAAGGCGGGGGAAGGGATCTGACAAATATTAATTTTGATATATTTAAATGAGGTCTTTTGTTTCTATTCTTATTGTCATAGTATGTTTTAATTTTTTAAGAATTTTTAATATTGTACTTGAATGTTTTTAAGAACTGCTTCACTTTTATTGTATAATTTTAGATTGTAGGTAGATAGTGTGTTCTATGAAACTGTACCATGTGCGGAAATGTTGTGAACCGCCCAGAACTACTAGTTGGGCGGTATACAAGAAAATAAATTATTATTATTATTATCTGACGGGATCTACACCTAAATTTGACCTGAGTCAAAAGAAGGGGTGTGGAAATGGCAGCGTTACGGGCAGATCAAGGGCGCTCCTACGAGTTACAGAATAAGGAGGATCCACTCCTGACTTTAGGCATGAGGTTTTGCACCAGGTTTTAGTTGGTGCAAACGGACGCACTTACAGCTAGCCATGAGCGCCTACAGCTAGGCTAAGCATCGTTTATAGAACAGTGCTCGGCATTTTTTTTTCAGCACCAATTTTTTTCATACACCATACATAAAATTCAGTCCTTTACACAGTCAATTTAATACAAATTTTTTAAAAAATGAGCACTAGAACTTTCATAAGCATGCTAATAGCCTGATGGGGCAATTCTACAAATTGGCGCCTGAATGCCATATGCTTAGAATCAAGGCATCTTGGTACCCAGATTCCGTTGTAAAATACTAGTGTACGTCAGCATGGATGCGTTCATGTTTGCGTGTGCATGACAGGCATAAACTGGCACATCCAATGAGCCAAATGATACGTATAATTTATAGCAGTGATTCCCAACCCTGTCCTGGAGGAACACCAGGCCAATCGGGTTTTCAGGCTAGCCCTAATGAATATGCATGAGAGAGATTTGCATATGATGGAAGTGATAGGCATGCAAATTTGCTTCATGCATATTCATTAGGGCTAGCCTGAAAACCCGATTGGCCTGGTGGTCCTCCAGGACAGGGTTGGGAACCACTGATTTATAGTACACTATAATTATGCCTGTAACTCAGAGACATGCCCATGACCTATCTATGCAACACCCATGTACACGCCTGTTTTATTTATTCTTTTTATTCAGTTTTCTATACCGTTCTCTCAGGAGAGCTCAGAACGGTTTACACGAGTTTATTCAGGTACTCAAGTATTTTTCTCTGACTCTTCCAGCGGGCTCACAATCTAATGTGCCTAGGGCAATGGGGGGATTAAGTGACTTGCCCAGTGTCACATGGAGCAGCGTGGGTTTGAACCCACAACCCCAGGGTGCTGAGGCTATAGCGTTACTGCACCACACTCTTCATTCTCCCCCTAAAGTACTTGGTGTCATCCTCACCTATTTGCCTCAAATCTCCAGTCTTAGGAAGAAAGCACACTACTACGTGAAAAGGCTGCAACTGATCAGGCCCTTCTTCTATGAGCACCACTTTGCTATTATGGTGCAAATGCTCATCCTCTCATAACTGGACTACTGCAATTCACTATATGCTGGCTTAAGCACCACACAACTACAAAGACCACAGCCTATCACCTCTTAACTTCATCCGATGCCCTCCCATTGCAGAGTTTCCTTTCAAATGAAAGAGACTTGACTCATGTACATTTATATTATGTAGGTATTTAAACAAATCTATCATATCTCCCCTCTCCCACCTTTACTCCAAAGTATACAGATTGAGATCTTTAAGTCTGTCCCCATACGCCTTATCACGAAGACCACACACCA
This sequence comes from Geotrypetes seraphini, assembly GCF_902459505.1. Lineage (NCBI taxonomy): Eukaryota > Metazoa > Chordata > Amphibia > Gymnophiona > Dermophiidae > Geotrypetes > Geotrypetes seraphini. The sequence goes on from NC_047088.1 coordinate 33,724,993, forward strand.
TTTTAGTAGCCTTCCTCTGGACCGACCCCATCCTTTTTATATCTTTTTGAAGGTACGGCCTACAGAATTATACACAATATTCTTAAATGAGGTCGCACCAGAGTCTTATACAGAGGCATCAATACCTCCTTGGTGCGAAAACACTTTCGTTTTACTGAACCACTAAAGTGCTTTCGCATCACAGTTTGGACACCAAAACCCACCTTTTTGAATCACCGCCTGTGACTTTGAACTGAATTATTTCAATATAAGACACCTGAGGCAGGTCTTAGGGCCGAAACACGTAGGTGTCGGGTCTTGTATGTGAATAAAAGATTGAGTGCCATAGGTTGACTCTTTTGTTTTTCTGTGTTCTACCTAGAGGAGGTAAAATCTCCTGTTTGGGTGTATTGCAGAGATAATCAAACATTTTCCAAGACATCCTGGACAGAACTTAGATGTTTGGAGCTAGACCTGTTTTAGAAACTTCTAAGTGCCACAAAGTTGTCCAAACTGATTAGATGACCACTACATGCATCAAGGTAAGACACCTACACACTCCCCCAGTGCTCATTGACCCCCTTCCACCCCACAAAAATGAGAGCAAAAAGGTACATACTTGGTTCTAGAACAGCAGCAGCTGGTATGGGGAAGCCTAGTAGAGCAGCCCACAGGTATCTTAAGTAGCCTTGTGGGTGGACTAGTGAACCATAGAGAGGAGGACCCAGACCCTTAAGGCACTCTAACTACATCTATGGTATTAAGAATAAGCACATCAAAATCCACACAAACCCTACTATACTGCCATAAGGGCTACATAATGGTAGTACACAGGTAGGTATGGTAGGTTTTGTGGGAGTCTTGTGGGTTCACCATAAATTATAAGGGGGTTAGGGTGAGATATACAGTACGTCTGACACCCTTTATGTGAAGTTCACAGCAGTGAACTAAGGTGCCCCACTGCTCTATTGGGATGCCTATGTGGCCAATCCATTACTATGCTGGTTCCTCCAAATCCAAATGGTCTGGATTAGGATGTTTTGCACGAACCGCTTTTAAGAAGCAATCCCCATTCCTGGTGTTTTATTCCTCACCCTCTTCCCTTTAATTAATTTGTTTTTAATGATGTAATTATTAACTTTCACCCCCCCTTTTACCCTCAAACTCATGCTTGTATTTAATTTGTCTATTTAATGTTCATATTTCCCCCTCCTACCCCCCTACAAAAATTTATTTTAACATTTTTTAGCTTTGTAAACAGGCCAGGTGCACGTCGATAGTCGGTATATTAAAATTTAATTAAACTTGAAACTTGGACATTTTGGTATTCGAAAATGGCCCAAAAAGTTAGACGTCCTTAGGGGCCAAGACGTCCAAATAGGTCATTAAAAAAAAAAATAATAATTGGACATCTAGTGGTTTCGAAAATGGATATTTCCCTGCCCCGATATTTGGACTTCTTGCGAAATACGTTTTAGATGCACTATTGAAAATGCCCTTCCACATGTAATATAGTTACTTCAAGTACTGGAGGGTCTAATCGCCATGACAGTCGTGCTTGACATTTTGACAAGCTTTTCTTTTCCACTAGCAAAATAGCAGTATGAAAGATAAATGAGTGTAGGCAGTTTGAAACTGTCTGGGGAACCTGGAATGTTAAGATATGACATATCAACAGGTATTTTCTAGATATATGGAGATATTCTTCATTTTCATTGCCTCTTTGAAAATATTAGACCCGAGAAGCGGACAAGCCATGATCTATTTAACATTTAAAACACAGAAAGAAATGAATGTTCACTACAAGCCGTGTTATCAGATTTCAATACGAGTAGTATGAGCTCTTTTGCCTGCATTTGCATTCTTTGGCTCTCATTACTATGTATCCTGCGGTATCTAATATTAATGTGTATTACGGTAATATAAAAATAAATCTTGGGGATCCTAAAAGTAAAGCCAGTACTCACAAACTATCCCCTTCTTTTATAAAGGCACGCTAACTGATTTAGCACCCACTAATCGATTTAACACATCCATTATATTCTATGGATGCGTTAGCGTTTAGCGTGCGCTAAATCGGTTAGTGCACCTTAGTAAAAGGACCTATATATCTCAACTCAATAGTGCCTCAAAAAACTTGATAAAAATAAAAAAAAGTGTAATATAAAATTACCGGGTGCAAAAGAAACAGTGTTCAAAGGAAAAGATGTTGAACGGTTTTGAACTTTTCCTTTGAACACTGTTTCTTTTGCACCCGGTGCCTCAGATCACACCACAATGAACGTTCGACCTTATCTCCTTTGGACTGACTTCAGCAGCAGCAGTCAGATAAGTTATTTCCTCTTTTTGCCTTTTGTGCTGGTTATTGATTCGTTTGGCATTATTATTACCGCTGTATAACTTTACACTTATTTTGCTGCTCCTATCTTGGATAGGTCGAACGGAGAACAGCTTGTGCAATGATGGTTCTCCGTTTCAATGGTCTACAGTTCTATTGACTGGTGTGTTTGGGGGTACTGAGCACATTTATCACGCAATAATTTATGATTACGCTTTTTTATCTTTTATTGGGTGCACTGCGTTGTGTATACCCTTTGCACGATACGATGATATTTGTTTTTTGAGGCACTACTGAGTTGAGATATTATGGAAAATATAACACATTTGCCCTTTAACATGCACTATGGGCCAAATAATGCATTAGGATCACAACTATTACTATTGTCCTGTAGTTTGTTGATAACTAAATAAGTACCGTACTATATTAATATGGTTGTGGATGTTTTTTAATTATAAACCGTCTAAACGTTTGGCGGTAATAAGCGCATGAAATAAATAACTAACTACCCACACGTATCGCTTATACCCTTTAATGGCATAATAGATGTATTGAGGGAATCGAAAACAAGGCACTGAGGAAGAAATGCCGAGTACAAAGACTCCCTCTTTCCTGTTCAACTTGATTTTCGACTCCCTCTCTCTTGAACACATTTGCAGACAGAGGACTAACTGATGCCAGTTGTTTCATGTTGCGCCATTTCAAGAGTCAATTATCACACAATGATGAGTTTTTACCACTTTCACCTATACACATAAGTTTGTCAAACAGGCTAGATAGGATTCTATATGTTCCCGCAAGAGCCCAAAGCCAACCCAGCCACCAACAGTTTCAACATTAGCTCTTCTTGATCAACCCGGGGACCAAAAATTATTTTGTTCAAAGTTCATTGCCTCCACTCTCTTTTGAACGCAGAAGTAATCTAATGCTTCAAGCAGGAGGCTGATAATCTGGGGAGCCCAGCTGAAATCCCACTATAGCTCCTTTTGATCCTGGGCAAATCACTTAACTCTTCATTGCCTTAGTCATAAACTGACAGAGAGAACCTCGCTTTGTAGTAGCAACAGTACAAAAAGAGAGAAGGCAAGGGAGACATCCTTCCAACCAAGCAAAAGCCTTTATTCTTTCATAGGTACGCCTCCAACAAGGATCTAAGTTTCGGCATATCTAAACGCCTTCCTCAGGGGACACTTGGCAGAATAGTCAGGCGGCAAAGAAATACGTGAATACATCAGTTACAAGCATTTTTCTTTGCACCTATAATTAGGCAGCCAAAGGGTGCTGGGTGCCTACTTGTCATTTTGGAACGGTAGCCAAAACATGCTTATAATTTAGGCGTGAGTAGTTACGTCAGCTGGTATAAATATTTGCGCCTACATGTGAGAGATATTCATCATAACTAAAATAGACTACTGCAACGCCCTTTTTTTAAATATCAGCCAAAAAGAAAAAAGAAGATTGCAAATCATTCAGAACACAGCCATAAAGTTAACCTACAATGCAAAAAAATTCGATCATGTCACCCCATTATTAATTGACGCGCATTGGTTACCAGTTAACCACAGGATCCTCTACAAGCTGATGTTCCTAATTTTTAAGACCCTCACATTCAGCGAACCACAATTTATATTAAAATCACTTATCCCATACACACCCCAAAGATCCCTGCGCTCATCTAATCAAAACTTATTAACTGTGCCATCATTAAAAGTCATCGGAACACGAAGAGCTGAAATGTTTACTGTCGCAGGGCCACAATGGTGGAACTCCCTTCCCCATTACATCAGAATTGAAAGTGATATCATAACATTTAAAAAGCTTTTAAAATCTTATTTATTTAAGGACGCCTTTGATTTATAATACAACTAAAGGACGCCCTTAAACAATTTTAATGCATAAATTTTTTAGCATAAATTTTTATTCATAAATTTTATCCTACCTTTCGTTCTTCCCTGGTTTTTTGTTTTTTTCTTCTCCCACATTGTAACTTTACCCTCCTTCCCTACCTTTCATGTGAGTCTTAATTGATTTTGTAATTTGGTTAAAGTTTCTATATTATATTATTATGTACATCGCCTAGAATTTCGAAATAGGCGATCCATCAAATGTGAAATAAAACTTGAAACTTGAAACTTGAAACTTGGAGGGATCCTGTAAACAGCGCTCACAATTCTTCACTGGAAAAAGTTGACACTGAGAATGAATCTATAAAGGGTAGGCATTCTTTTAGCATAGCGCAGAGTGCTGATTCCTGCGCCCAACTCTGGGCACCAGACTTACGCTTGCAGAAGCTTGGTGTAAATTCCAGTGCCCAAGTTAAGTGTTCTGTGGCAGTATTCTACAACTATGCGTGCAACTTTTTGGAATGCCCCTAACCTATCCATGGCCACGCCTCCTTTTAAGTGACAAGCTAGTAGAGGTGGTGCCATGCCGCTTATACAATAGCAGCCAGATGTGCATGCAAATTTTCATGACTGCCAATGAACTTCAAGAATTGGATGCTGGCACCCAATTATGAACGTTAAGGGCTGCTTACTTAATTGATTTCCGTGTGCATCTCAGGCACACATACAAATTTGGGTACGCAAGAATGAATGCCATATATAGAATTTGGGAGATTTAATGTATAATATTATATAAATTACACAAGTGAGTCCCATCTATGTTTCGTCCAGCCAGCTATCTCCTCTATGATGCATTATTAGCTAATCTGAGAAGAGGATGGTCTTTATCCCTTGCTCGAACTTTCTGGTGCCATTTTCTAGTTTAAATTCCTTCGGAAGGAAGTTCCACCATCTTGGAGCCATCACTGAGAACATAATGCTGGAATTTGAAACATTAACGGATGCAGGATCTGATTCTAAATTTAAGACCTAAAAAAATGGGTGCCAATCATAATGGCATTTGGCACAATTTATAAAAAGGCACACACCATTTATACAGTAGAACTGTGCTTAGCGGCTGTATGTGCCACTAACATTTAGGCCCTCTTTTACTAAGGTACGCTAACCGATTAGCGCACGCTAATCAATTTAGCGCGTGCTAAATGCTAACATGTGCATGTTAGTCTATGGACGCGTTAGCATTTAGCGTACGCTAATTCGATTAGCGCACCTTAGTAAAAGAGGGGGGTTAGGCACACCCATTTAGGTCAAGAGAAAAAGCAACCCTAAACTCCTGCACCTAAGTTGTGCGTGGATCGGGCATATTCTGTAACAGTGCACGCAGTTTTTAGTTACGCCTATGATTCGCCCATGTTCCTCCCCTGGCCATGCCCCCTTTTGAGATTCGCGCACTCAAAAATCAAATGCACCACTTTATAGAATGTGCCGAGTTGTGTGCATAACTTCTAATTAGTGCCAATTGGTGCTAATTATGAGGTGTTTGTTGATCACCAATTATCGGTGCCTATTGTTTTTGTTAAACAATTAAGTTGTGCACCGATTTGCATGCAAAACCTATGGTGCTACATGCAGGATGTGAGCCACAATGGGAACATGAATGCTGACACCTGGTTTGCAGAATTGCCTTTCAAGTGGCCATTTATGCGCTTACGTGGTCATTTACTCACATAAATGACTAAAATACTGGAATTTATACACAGTTTTCCTGCCCAATACTAGGCAGCTCCTTTGTATTTGTTTAAAGTGCTTTAAAATGAAGATCCTAAATCTTTTGCAATCTTGTGCACTCCAAAAATTCTCTGTACTGTATTTATGTACCTGAATTGCGAGGTCATTAAGGGAGTGATCTCAGTGGGTTGCCGTTTCTCAAAGGAAGAAGACTCAAAATTAATTTCACATATTAGGGCAGCGAAAAGAGAATTTTTGAAGAACACACGAATGCAAAACATTTGAAATGTAGATCATCAAACACTGAGGCAAACACAAAGGAATTTAACAGGGCCGCTCTCTTTTTTTTTTTCATTCGTTATAAGATATAGGTACTTTGAACTATACAGTTTTACTCACACTGCTTCTTCTGTGTGTCCCCCCCCTCCCCCCACACCCAGTGACAGATACAGACAACCTAGTAGTCAGTGTGATATTTAACTCACTTATATGAAGGGGACATAACTCTAACCTTAGTTGCCGACGTACTGAATCTATCCAATATAAAGGTATTATTTCCAGCTTGTTTGTTGACCCGTAGTTTGTTCAAAAAAATTGTTTGTTGTAAAAAAAAAAACCCCACTGAGAAAAGGTTATTTTAAACAACAGCATGAAAAAGTTGTGTTTATGATCCTTGAAGTGTTCGCTGCGCTTATACCATGACTGGCTGATTATTGCTCAATCAGTCAAGTAACTGAGCATCACTTGGGCAATGAGGAGAATGATTGACTATTTCAAAGCATGAGAAGCATGTAACTGGTTGATTTACCAATAAATGCAGTATCCACCAGCCCACTGTTAGGACACCTTTGGTTTGGCTGTTCCCCGCTATTCAGAAAATATATATAAAAGAAGAGGAGGGAGCAATATTCTTTCTAGCCTTAGTTTGAATTTCAATGCATTTCCTATGGCAAACTTCTCAACTTTGTCCCTCTGCCGCAGCCTCTGAAAGCATCCTTCAAATCTTACAACTAAAGCATTCTGATGACCCTCAATAAATCAGCTCTTAGTTTGGCTAAGTCTATCCAAAAATTATAACTGGAGGGGAGCACAAAGACAGAACATAAGAATAGTCATACTGGGTCAGACCAATGGTCCATCTATCCTGTTTCCACAATGGTCAATCCAGGTCACAAGTATCTGGCAGACACTCACATAGTAGCAACATTCCAGAATCTCAGAGTCAGCAAGATTCCGGAACCCCCAAAGAGTAGCAACATTCCATGCAGAATCCCAAGAGTCGCAACATTCCATACTACTGATCCCACGGCAAGCAGTGGCTTCCCCCATGTTTGTCTCAATAGCAGATTAACCACAATAAGGAGGCATCAGATTGATCTGATCTCTTACACGGTTTCTTTATGTAAACAAATATATTCATGTTTTATTCATATAAGCCTATTCCCCTGGATTCTATAAATAGTACTTAGAGTTGCATGTGGAAATTTGGGCATACAATTTAATTGAATAAAGAGCCAATTGGCACTATTTGCTTCATTGTGTTGTCCACTATTACCCCCAAGTCCTTTTCTTGGGTATTTTCACCCATTACCAGCCCTCCCATCGTATAGCTGTACTTCGGGTTTCTGTTTCCTACATGCAAGACTTTACATTTCTCTACATTAAACTTCATCTGCCATCTCGTCGCCCACTCTCCTAGTTTGTTCAGGTCCCTTTGTAAATCTTCGCAGTCCTCTTTAGTCCTAACTCCACTAAATAGTTTGGTGTCGTCTGCAAATTTTATTACTTCGCACTTCGTCCCTGTTTCTAGATCATTTATAAATACATTGAACAGCAGCGGTCTGAGTACCGACCCCTGTGGAACACCACTCGTGACCCTCCTCCAGTCCGAGTAGTGGCCCTTCACTCCTACCCTTTGCTTTCTACCCGCCAACCAATTTTTGATCCATCTATGTAAGTCTCCTTGCACCCCATGGTTCTTCAGTTTCTGTAGTAGGCGTTCATGGGGTACCTTGTCAAAGGCTTTTTGGAAATCTAAGTATGGGGTCCCCTTTGTCCATCCGTTTGTTAATTCCTTCGAAGAAGTGCAATAAGTTCATTAGACACGATCTTCCCTTGCAGAAGCCATGTTGGCTTGTTTTTATCAGTTTATTCCTTTCTAGATGCTCGTTGATGCTGTCTTTTATAAGTGCTTCCGCCATCTTCTCCGGAACCGAAGTCAAACTTACCGGTCTGTAGTTCCCCGGGTCACCTCTCGATCCTTTTTTAAAGATGGGTGTAACATTAGCTATCTTCCAATCCTCCGGCATCACGCCTGTTTTCAGGGATAGATTAAAAACCTGCTATAGTAGTTCTGCTATTTCCTCCTTTAGTTCCTTCAATACCCTAGAGTTGATTCCGTCCGGGCCCGGAAATTTGTCAGTTTTTAATCTATCTATCTGCTTGTGTAAGTCTTCAAGGCTTACCTCCATGGATGTTAATTTTTCTGCTTGATCTCCTTTGAAGATTACCATTACCATTACTCTCATCGCTTCGTAGTTTCCTTTCTTGAAGTTAAAAGTTGTCGCTGTGGTTCTCTTCCCCTTCGATATTCCTACTTCAGCTTTGAACTTGATCATATTGTGATCACTGTTTCCCAGCGGCCCTTCTACTTCCACTTCCTTTGCAGGTCCTCTTAGCCCATTGAGAATTAGATCCAGAGTGGCATTCCCTCTCGTCGATTCTCTAACAAGCTGCTCCATGAAGCATGTATAGCCTCCAGGAATCTGGTCTCCCTAGCGCATTTTGAGTTTCCAAGACTTCAGTCTATCCCGGTATAGTTGAAGTCTCCCATAACAATCGTATTACCGCTTTTGCATTCTTGCCTCATCTCGGCTTTCATTTCTTCATCGTTTGCTTCGGTTTGCCCAGGTGGACGATAGTACAGGCCCATCTTTATCTCGGGCCCATTCCTTCCCGGTATTTTAACCCATAGTGATTCCAATTTGTTGGTCGTCGCTGCTGTATCCATTTACAGAATAGCGCTTAGGTGGGGTTTTTTGGCACAACATATAAAATTTGGTGCATTAAACTAGAAAAATCTAGCTATTTTTTTTTTTTAGAACTATTAACAGGAGTCTTCTTTTTAAAGCTTTAGAGTGCAAATACGAGGGCCGTTCAAAAAGTATCAGACCTTAATTTTTATTGCGTAAACAAATAAAGATAGGGAGGTATAGTTTGGTGCACGTATGTAGGTGCCTCTAATGCACAAGCTTGAATTTTTTCCCTCCTACAGAAGCTGTCAGTCGCTGGCAGACTGCCGATAAGTGAGAAAGTGTAAATGAGTGCCGTCAGATTTTCGGTTTTGACAAAATGACTGAAAAAGTTGAGCAACCTTTTTAGTCTTTCCTCATATGAGAGGAATTCCATCCCCTTTACTATCTTGGTCACTCTTCTTTGAACCTTTTCTAGCGCCACTATGGGCTCCTTTTACGAAGCTGCATTAGCGGCTTTATCGCACGTGACTTTTTATCATGCGCTAACCCCTGCGCTAGCCGAAAAACTACCGCCTGCTCATGAGGAGGCGGTAGCGGCTAGCGCGGCTGGCAAATTAGCGCGCGCTATTACGTGCATTGAAAGCAATACTCCAGATGAGGTCGCACCATGGAGCGATACAGGGGCATTATGACATTCATAGTCTTATTAACCATCCCTGCCTTTGTAAAATGGAGATTTAAGACATTTATGTGAGATAAACATTTATATGGGAGTTTATGCACAAATCAAATGCGAATAGAGCTTGTCAAACGAGGGCCATAAAATAATTGAACCAACCAGTTAACTAACCAGCTAGGTTAGTATTACAGACGCTGTCAGCATCCCAGCCAGAATGTTGCTTCTGCAGAGTATGCTTGGATCAAACGCTCATTCATACAATGAAAAATACAAATCAAGCCAGACATAACAAGCCTCCTCGCCTCTTTGAAATGTTAATCGCTTTTACAATGGTGATCTCTTGCTCTTAGATTAGCGTGCAAGCGTGCTTTTCTGCTAACTAGTCAAAGTAAAATCTAAAGCATCCCTGCCACCATTAATAACATCTTTAATAGTCATGTTAGCAGGTACAATTCGATTACTGACCTGCTATCCAACAAGTCCTGAAAACAATTCAAAGTAAATTTCCCTAATATGTCTATTTTTCTACCCTGCCAGAAGGGTTGCTAATGAATTTCCCGCTTGAATGCACAGACAGATTGAGAACTGTAACGGCGCTGGCCCGGGCAACATGGCACCGGGAGTGAGAGCTTATTTGTACCCATGCAAAGTTTCCTCTAGAGTGTGCTTCTCATCCAGAGGTGATTTTCCAATAAAATCTGCCCCGATTATTGCCAGAGAAGGAGCAAACCCCTGAGGGAGAGTACACAAGGCGATTCAACGCAGGGAAATGTTGTGCTAAGCAAAATTAACCTTGTAGCAGTGTTATTTCCTGAAACATTATCTTGATTTCATCTGTTTTTTTTTTTCTCTGTCTACATCGATCTTTAATGACAATGAATTTTGCACTTACCTAGAACCACAGGTTTCAGCTCCCTTTTAGTTATTATACTGAAAATGGTTCATGAAATTGAGCTGGCCACTTAAACCATCGAACGTTCTGCCTTCCCGCACTAGGGATGAAAAATGTCATGACGTTTGCTGCTTACTCATTTTAATTTACCTTCATAAAAAGGACTTCATAATTTATACCCGCAGTCTTGAATAAATAATAATTTAAAAAAAATGGCTCTGAAATAATGCTCTGCTTGCCCTGTAATCTATTTTAATTAATTAGACGTGGAGTATATTTTGTTCATTGTTTATAAGGAAGCATCAGTGAAGTAAATAGAGCATATAGAGAATAGATAAGGCAGGGGATCTAACGACTCTTGACACAGCATTTCGGTGTCAGCCCTAAGGAGAATGAGGCCACGTTATTTAGTTACAAGCGTGTGACATTAAAGGCAATGCTGTAAAGGGTATCTAAATTTAAGCACCAATTCTGTATCCTAATTGATAGAATAGGTGCGCCTATGGGTACGAAACAAATTTGCATTAAGGACTGTATGTCCTAGCCACTGTGCTGGAATTTGATCTGTGTTTTATGTGATTTACTTGGGTTTTTTAAATGATATACGTAAGATAGTTAGAAGGTCTACTGAACTTCCGGGAGGCAATGAAAACTCACCTCTTTCCCTGACCCTCTACGAGAAGTGTGCCAACCCAAATTCCCCAGACCTTCCGACAAAGGGCTCGACTCTCCAATGTTTCGAATCGCAAATGCCGATGTGCGTCATACTACGTCTGAATTGTACAATGGAAAAACAGTTTGTTCAACAAACTGCTTGCAGATTATATTTGTACCAAGACCTCAAATACCCAAGACACTACTTAATTCATTTTGTGTCCTTTCTGGGGTAGCATGTTCATCATCGGTCTTTATTTTAGTTCTTAATGCAGGGCTGCCCAAGTCCGGTCCTCGAGATCTACTGGCAGGCCAGGTTTTCAGGATATCCACATGAGAGAGAGATTTGCATACGAAGAAGGCAGTGCAGGCCAATCTCTCTCATGCATATTCATTGTGGATATCCTGAAAACCTGGCCTGCCAGTAGATCTCGAGGACCGGACTTGAGCAGCCCTGCCTTAATGTATCTATGTGATGCTATATAAAGATTTAAGAAGAGCACTTAACTTATGGCCCGACGGCTACCCAGCTGTTTCACTGGTATGTTTCCTCAAGGGCTTTTGCTCTTCACTTTTATTTAATGTTTTTTTCCAATTGTTCCAAGGCTCTCCCCGCACCACGTTGTCATCCAATGTTCTACCACACTCTGCCTCCCTTGCTCTACTATACTTTACTATACACCATGTTTGCCATTCTATGTTGGCCTTGCTAGGATCTCTCACAGTATGTTTGCCACACAATGGTTGGCCATTCCATGTCTTCCATGCTCTGCTTCGTCATTCATGCCTGCCTAACCATTTTTGCTAGTCATGTCATATATGTTAGCCATGCTTTGTAATGCTTAGGCCCTCTTTTACTAAGGTGCGCTAACCAATTAGCGCACACTAAACGCTAATGCGTGCAAGTTAGTCTATGGATGCATTAGCGTTTAGCGCGCGCTAATCGGTTAGTGCACCTTAATAAATGAGGGGGTATGTTTACCGTGCTCGGTTTTGCTGAACTATGCTCGCCATGTTACGTCTCACCATACCACGTTTTGTCATATTATATTTTTACCATGCTTTGTAAACTTTGTTTTTGCCATCTTTGTCAGACTTGCCCCGGGTACATAAGACAGACTGTGAGCCCGCCGAGACAGACAGGGAAAAATGCTTGAGTACATGAATAAATTCATGTAAACCGTTCTGAGCTCCCCTGGGAGAATGGTATAGAAAATTAAATAAATAGTGTGAAAGGTTTCTGTCTCTGGTAATCAGAGCTGACATTGTGATGTCATAATGCCTCATTCCACCACTGCCTAAGAGCCAGCCTCATCAGTGATGTCACAATAGCTTCACCGCCCTATACTTGGCTCACTTTTACTACATTTTGATTTCTAGAGTGGTGCAGTGCTTAAAGCTACAGCCTCAGCACCAGGAGGTTGTGGGTTCAAACCCACACTGCTCCTTGTGACCATGGGCAAGTTACTTAATCCCCCCCACTACCCCAGGTGCATTAGATAGATTGTGAGCCCACCGAGACAAACAGAGAAAAATGCTTGAGTACCTGAATAAATTCATGTAAACAGTTCTGATCTCCCCTGGGAGGACGGTATAGAAAATAAATAAGTAAATAAATATTATTTTGCATTCCAAGTGGAAATAAATCTACATCTAACTATAGTTGCATGGTATGTAACAGCAAATGGGCTGTACCAATAGGTGGAGAATGGGTGTGTCATGGGTGTTCTCTTATAGAACAGTATCTGATGTGTGCGTCAGGCGCTCCAGCTTATGCCTACCATTGATCAGGGTGTAAGCTGTCATGCTTATGTTTAGCATACTACAGTGACTTTGCGTTGCTGTTCTTTAACAGGTTAGGTGCACATTAACGCTGTTATAGAATTGGCGTTAAGTGCTCCTTTTTTATCACACCGAAATTATTCTATAGAATTGCCTCCTGTCCCCTGGATTCTATATAGGTTGTCCAATCTAATTAGCTAATTAGGTGCTAGTCAATTATTGGTGTTAACAAGCATCTTAAATAATAAAATGCTAGCCCACGCATGCGCAGTAGCGAACCGTGCTCCCTGATCCCTTTTCTGTAGTGGTGTGGCCGCACGACTGCGCATGCGCGCTTAGTACGTCACTGCCAGAAGACGAACCGTCACAGAGCGAGTGAACGCCGAGTCCTGTGGCACATTCGGATTGTGAGCAGTCCTGCCTTCGGTCCTGTCCCTGTTAAACCGGCTGGCAATAACAAAGTCAGATGCCATGGGTTCTTCCCTTTTGCCAAATTACTAAAGGCTCTGCCGGTCTCGATCCTGAGGGGCGGGATCGAGACTGGCAGAGCCTATAGCGATTTAGCAAGAGGGAAAGCCCCCGTGATGTCTGGCTTCGTTATTGCCAGCCGGTTTAGTGGGACCGAGACAGGACCGAAGGCAGGGCTGCTCACAATCCAGATGCACCGCTGGCTCATCACTCCCCCCTCCTTCCAGCGGCCGCCAAACACTGCCTTCCTCCCTGCCATGATCCTCAAGGCCTGAACTGAAAGTTTGAAGGTAGGGCACGGACGGTTTGAGAATGAGGGAGAGAACAACGCAGCCAGACGGACCGCGGGAAGGGAAAGGGGGGGGAGGAGGGTTTCGAGGGAGCCGGCTGGCCGCATAAATTATTTTAATTTCAAATCTGCCGCCGCCGCCGCGGCTCCTCTCTCATCTTCCGACATAATATAAGTGCAGCTCATGAGAGGAGCCGCGGTGGCGGCTTTGAAAACGGCTCCCTTAGTTCTTCGCTGGATTTTTTTTTTAAGTTTAAAACTGCCACCGTGGCTCCTCTCACGATCCCGGCCTGTGTCAGAGAAGGCTTCCGACGCAGGCCGGATCTTGAGAGGAGCCGCGTAGGCATCTTTAAACTTAAAAAAAAAATCCAGCAAAGAACTAAGGGAGCCGTTTTATCTCCATGCTGCTACGAAGGAACAGGTGAGGGGGAGGGAAATGCTGATGCTGATGCACAGGGAGCAGGCAGGCATGGCAAGCAAGCAGGGGGAGAGGGAAAGGGGCTGCTTTGGGGGTAGGGGTGTGCTGGGGGCACACAGCAGTCATGGGCAAGGGATCACAGAACAGGCAGGCATGGCTCAACAAGGGGAGAGGGAAAGGGGCCTGCTTTGTGGTGAGGGGTTTGCTGGGCCAGATAGCAATCATAGGGGGGAAACAGAAGGGGGCCACGGAGCAGGCAGGCATGGCACAAAAGGGGGCAGGGGCATTGGGAAACGGGGCTGCTTTGAGGGGAAGGGTGTTCTGGGGGCACACACCAATCATGCCGGGGAAGAGAAGGGGGCCACAGAGAGATAGGCAGGCAAGGCGCAATGGAGAAATACAGGCAGGCAGGGCGCAAGACAGAGACACAGACAGAAAGAATGACAGACAGACAGACAGCATCCAAGCACAGAGAGAGAAAGGAAAAAAAAAACAGTCGTCTACTCTAGCACCCGTTGCACAGGGGGAGAACGAAAGAGATGCTGATGGACAGGGGGTTGAAGAAAAGGAACGGAGGACTAATGTTGGACAGGGGGAGAAGGAAAGAGGTGCTGCTGGACAGGGGGGAGGTAAAACAAAGTGAGAAGGGCTGTTGCTGCATAAGGAGAGCAGTGAAGGGGTGGTGGTGGACACAGGGGAGGTAAAAGGAAGGGAAAATGGACAGGGGGAGCAGGCAAGTGGTGGTGATGGACAGCCAAGGAAAAAGAAAGGCAGAAAGAAAAAAAGTGGCTAAGGAGAGAGAGAGAAATAAAGACAGACACACACACATATGTTCTAGCACCCGTTAATGTAACGGGCTTAAAGACTAGTTAAGAATATAAGAACATAAGAAATGCCGCTCCTGGATCAGACCAGTGGTCCATCGTGCCCAGCAGTCCACTCCCGCGGCGGCCCTTAGCTCAAAGACCAGTGTCCTAATTGAGTCTAGCCTTACCTGCGTACGTTCTGGTTCAGCAGGAACTTGTCTAAGTTTGTCTTGAATCCCTGGAGGGTGTTTCCCCTATAACAGCCTCTGGAAGAGTGTTCCTGATTTCTTCACTCTCTGGGTGAAGAAGAACTTCCTTATGTTTGTACGGAATCTAACCCCTTTTAACTTTAGAGAGTGCCCTCTTGTTCTCCTACCTTGGAAAGGGTGAACAACCTGTCTTTATCTACTAAGTCTATTCCCTTCATTATCTTGAATGTTTCGATCATGTCCCCTTTCAGTCTCCTCTTTTCAAGGGAGAAGAGGCCCAGTTTCTCTAATCTCTCACTGCACAGCAACTCCTCCAGCCCCTTAACCATTTTAGTCGTTCTTCTCTGGACGCTTTCGAGTAGTACAATGTCCTTCTTCATGTACGGCGACCAGTGCTGGATGCAGTATTCCAGGTGGGGGCGTACCATGGCCCGGTACAGCGGCATGATAACCTTCTCCGATCTGTTTGTGATCCCCTTCTTAACCATTCCTAGCATTCTGTTCGCCCTTTTTGCTGCCCTAATTTATAACATGCATATTTTTTATTGAGTGGAATTCTGAAGGGGGAATAGCCATGGGAGAGGCCAAGGGCTTTCCTGTGATGTTATAGACTATATGCATTTGCACACCTGCTATTAATTGGGTGCTCACGTGCAAAATTAGGCCATCACGTTTCTATGTGACATGCGTACCAAGCTACTGTTCTTGGTGCAGATCATCCTGGCACATAATTTTGGGTAATGAAACTTCAAAGAATTGAAACCGAGTAGTTTAGGTAATAAATATAAGACAAAAATCAATACTCCACTCGTATGAAGAGACCTCAATTCAAACTAATCATCACACTTCTGTTGAGTTAGTTAAACAAATTAGAAAGTATCAGTAGCCAATAGAATAAGTAGGGGCTGAAGCACGTCATGACACAGGTCTGTGGGTGTATATAATACGCGCTGGCGCCATCTTGCCAATGTTTGAAAATTTCTGGCAGAACACTAAAAAGAATAAAATAAGAATGCAATAGAATAAAAATGGATAGAAGTTTTAGTGAGTAATACTTTTTTTGATAAGTTTATGTATTGGTTTTAATTCCTAGATTCCACTGTGCTTAGAAATTGGCCCTGAAGCAGCAGACATGCCAGCAGTCCGCGAAACGCCGGCCGCGTCGGCTCTGGGTCTAGCCCCGTGAGTGGTATAAAGCTCCGGTCCTGGTCCCGATGGTCTGAGACGGCACAGAATAAATGAATCACATGAGTAAAACTTTAACCAGCAAAAGATAAGTAAATTTCTGCTAGTCTTTTTCAAACAATGAAGTGGTCTCTATTTGAAATATTCTTTGGGAAACATACTGGACTCTAGGTTTAAATAGCTACAATAGAAAATGAAAATAGGATAAAATAAAGACTATAAAAATATAAAAAAATATAATATAAGAAGCAGGTTTTTGGCCAGTGATTGCAGTACGGAGTTTGTATAATGATTACATCTACGCCGGCAGTGATTGCCAATGAGACTATAAAGCGTAGTACTCCCTATTTCTGAGGCCTTTTCCTGCATGAATAGTATGTTTCTAATTTGTTTTAACTAACTCAACAGAAGTGGGATGGTTAGTTTGAATTGAGGCCTCTTCATACGAGTGGAGTATTGATTTTTGTCATATAATTCTGGGTGCCATTTATTGAATTTCCCCCATGTATCTCCACAATATGCCAACTTGCTCGATTCCTGACTGTTTTTCCTAAGCTGGTCTTACTTCTAGGTCTCCTTTATTTTTTTTGTTCACATATTGCTTTTGTTTTGCTTACTTTTATGGACCAAAATGTGTGCGTTATTTATTGTGCCATTCAGCAGATCTAAACTAAACAGTTACCGCATTTGTTCAACACCTGAATATTGTCCCTATCCAGATAACCTTTAGAGCCATCTCTTCCCCTCCCCCCCGATCCAGAGCTTAACTATTCTCTGAGTGAAAAAAAATTTCCTCCTATTGGTTTTAAGAGTATTTCCCTGTAACTTTATCGAGTGTCCCCTAGTCTTTGTAATTTTTGACGGAGTGAAAAATCGAGCCACTTGTACCCGTTCTACCCCACTCAGGATTTTATAGACTTCAACCATATCTCCCCTCCGCCTTGATTACATTTTTTAATCGGTTTTTAACAGCACGGTCAATTACCATGACAATTAAACCAATTAAAAACAATTACATTCGGTACAGAATTCAGTTAGGCGTCGCTAGGCGTCCTTTAGTAGGGCGCCTAGTGGCACCTAACCTTGGTGCAGTTTATAGACTTTCCCCCTATGTCCCCAGAAGCAGATCATCCCCCAAATTATATAAATGGTGTCCAAAGTTAGGTGCACAGTTATAGAACAAGGCCAATATTTAACTCATTGGTAATACCACCAATTAGAACTAACAATCACTAATTGGCTGTTGTGTACATAACGTACTCATGCCACGATTTCATAAACAGCGTGCCTAAATTCTCTTGTGTACAAATGCAAAGGGGGTGTTAATGTGGGAGGGGCATGTGTGTGTCAGAGGCATTACAACATTTCTTGCACGCTCATAATAGAATACTTGCATTTAAGCACCCGACTGCTGACTGTATGCACCACAATTTACTCTAGTCATAGATGTGGCACAAGTGGCTGTGCTAGTATTCTAGAACAAATTTGGCACACAACTCTGCCGTTATACTTGGTTTGCAAGTATAATTCATTCCAGATGCATGCTTGTAATCCAAAGCACTCGTATATCAAAGCGAATTTCCCAATAGGAAATAATGGAAACTCAGACGATTCGTTCCACAACCCAAAAACTTTAATACAAAATACTATACGTACTTGTATTGCAAGACCTCGCTTATTTAGAACAGTCACTACACTCCTGCAGCGTCAGAGAGAGAAGAACCATCGGCTCAGTTGTGATGATGTGACACGTGTATATTGTATGTACTCGTATCGCAAGACTTTGCTTGTTTAGAACCGTCACTACACTCTTGCAGTGTCAGAGAGAGAAGAACCATCGGCTCAGTTGTGATGATGTGACACGTGTATACTGTATGTACTCGTATTGTAAGACATTGCTTGTCTATCAAGTTAAAATTTAATCAAATGTTTTGCTTGTCTTGCAAACCAAGTTACTCGGAGAGAGCAGGAACTAAGGCCTTGAGCATGCGCAGATGCTCAAGGCCCAGCGAACAGTAGAACAGATCTTCGGGCACCGGCATGTCCTGTGCGTTGGTGCTGGTGCCAGATGGGGGGTAAGTGATGTGTTCGGGTGGGTGATGGGTACGGGGAGGATATTGGATTGCGGCGGGGGGGAGGGCGACGTGAGCGGTGGGGTGCAGGATCGCGGAGGGGGGATGGCAGATCATGCGGGGGGGGGGAGCAATGCCGGTTCTCGGGGAAGGGGGGTGGGTAGAGCAGTGCCACTAGCCTCGGTGGGGGAGGGGGGGAATGAATCAAACGAGTTTCCTTTACTTTCTATGGGGAAACTCGCTTTGATATACGAGTAATTTGGTTTACGAGCATGCTTCTGGAATGAATTATGCTCGTAAACCAAGGTACCACTGTACTTTAATTTTAATGAATAACTTACCGATCTCACGGCCTTACGGAGAAACAAGCCCTCGTGTGTGACTCGGTGAATGCTTACACAGAACACCAAACTACAACATCACCACAGCTGATGGAATGGGAAAGATTTCCAAGTGCTTTAAACAAGTAAAATATCCCCTATTAGATATTAACTCAGGCCCTCTTTTACTAAGGTGCGCTAACTGATTTAGCGCACGCTAAACACTAACACGTGCATGTTAGTTTATGGCCAGTTAGGGAATTTCCAAGTACCTAATTTTTATTTTATTTTAACCCGTTCTGAGCTTCTGGGTAGGACGAGCTATAAAAATGAACAAACAAATAAATAATCGGTTAGCATACTGTAGTAAAAGAGGAGGTCAGTGTTCCAAATACAGACAACTAAGGACTAGATTTATTAAAGTGTGCTACCACATTAGCATGTGCTAACACTGTTCATGTTCCTTATTAGTAAATATGTCCCATTGCATAAAATGGAAACTGTGGAAAACAACATGTCAATGTAGTAGCATATATCAGCACATCTGGGCATAAGCCCCTGGATTCTATAACATAAAATGCTGTTAGTTATACCTAGTGGTGTAGTGAGGGTGAGTGGAGCCCATGGCTGTGGCACCCAACCCCCGCACTCTTCTCTGCCCCTCCCCCCCTCCACTCCATCCCCGCCTCTTCCCTTGTTCCTTTTTCATTTTCCAGGCAGGGAGGGGGGGGGGGGGAAATGTCACAAACTTGCTGCCTGCGTTGCGTTGGCCATCGCTCTGACGTCACTTCCCAGGTCTGGATGCCCGGAAATGAGGTCAGAGAGAGGTGACACCGATGCGGGCAGCAAGTTCGTAATGCAGGATAAATAAAAGAGGTACGAGGGGATGGAAGGGAAGGGGCACACGCGCCCGGCAGGGGGGCGGTCAGGCAAGAGGAGGACAGGTGCCGGTACCCCTACCAAGACCGTGCCTTGGGCGGACCACCCCTCCTGCCCCTCCCCCCTTCATATGCCACTGGTTATACTCTGCAAGAGAAGCTAACTGCTCTGCATTATTTCATTGATTGATTGGGGTTTATTTACCACTTTTATGAAGAGATTCTCCCAAAATGTTCTCTACTGTGATAGCAGTTATTGTGTAGTAGTGGCTTCCAAATTAACCTACAAGGTGCAGTCCTCATCCATATCACAGCATTTAGTTCCCTGTAACAGCTATTGCACTGCACTAACTGGTAGCTTGCATCAAAAGCCACTTTCAACACCTAGCACAGCTGAGAACAGGGCTGCCCAATCAGGCCAGGTTTTCAGGATATCCACAATGAACACGCGTGCAAGAGATTTGCATACCAAGAAGGCAGTGCAGGCAAATCTCTTACGTGCATATTCAGTGTGAATATCTTGAAAAACCTGCCGGTAGAGCTCGAGGAGCCGGAATTGGGCAGCCCTGGCTTAGAAAATAGGTCCCCAAGTCGGGAAAGACACAGTTTCTGCTGCCTGCTGACAAAGGGATAATTGAATCATCTGTATCCTTGCGTCGGTTTCTGTATACCATTAAGAGCCAATTGATTTTATAGTGATGTTGGGAGAAAAGTTTTATTACCGTTTTTTCCATTAAGTGGTTTTATAAGGGCCATGGAAGAGTAAGGACGCAGAAGCAAGAGTAAACCACAAATACAATGCTCTCTTTGACCTCTCAAATGCTGCAATTATAGTAACAATGATTTTCGTCCTAATGTCTCACGCATTCTCAGCCCAGAGCTCTGTAATGTGCTCAGTCCCACCTGATTAAATGAAAACGGCTTCCAGGATAGCGAAAGGGTGAACATATTTTTAGTGAGAATAACTAATGGGCAGACTGGATGGACCGTTCAGGTCTTTATCTGCCGTCATTTACTATGTCACTATTACCTGACAAAGAAGTCCTCTCCACAAAAGCGCAAGTTGAATACGGCAATTTTACCGGTAATATTATGCAGCTTTTATCAAAACATGCAATGCAATTTGACCGCTGCAATGAGGTGTACTTTTTTTTGGTGGTTAATACTGCTTTTTTTCTTTCATTTTGGAACAATGAGAATTGATCTTGAAAACCAGAACAACAACGAAAAAAAGACTAATTTTGAAGGTTGAACAAAGAAACAAGCTGGTTTCTCCTTATTAACATGAAATCATGGTTTTATTCTCTGATTTAAGAACTTAAACCCGGATCAAGTTCAACACTTACACCAGATATGTTTACTCATTCAATTTGCTATATATACTGTTCTCCCAGGGGAGCTCAGAATGGTTTCCATCAGTGGTCTCAAACTCAAACCCTTTGCAGGGCCACATTTTGGATTTGTAGGTACTTGGAGGGCCTCAGAAAAAATAGTTAATGTCTTATTAAAGAAATGACAATTTGGCATGAGGTAAAACTCCTTTATAGTTTATAAATCTTTCCTTTTGGCTAAGTCTTAATAATAATAATATTGTCATTTATAGCTAAATAGACATATGATCAAGAAATTGTTTTATTTTACTTTTGTGATTATGATAAACATACCAAGGGCCTCAAAAGAGTACCTGGCGGGCTGCGAGTTTGAGACCACTTCTATAGGCTAAGGCTCTTAACACCTGCATTGTGATGTCATAGAACATGATGGCAGATAAAGGCCAAATGGCCCACCCACAGCATCCATTATCTCCTCCTCTCCCTATTGGCTAAGGCTCTTAACATTTGCATCTCCTCTTCCTATAGGCCAGTGGTCTTCAACTCAAACCCTTTGCAGGGCCACATTTGGGGTTTGTAGGTACTTGGAGGGCCTCAGAAAAAAAAAAAATAGTTAATGTCTTAAAGAAATGACAATTTTACATGAGGTAAAACTCTTTATAGTTTATAAATCTTTCCTTTTGGCTAAATCTTAATAAGAATATTGTCATTTGTAGCTAAAGAGACATATGATCAAGAAATGTTTTTATTTTACTTTTGTGATTACAATAAACATACTGAGGGCCTCAAAATAGTACCAGGCAGGTCGTATGTGGCCCCCAGGCCGCGAGTTTGAGACCACTGGTTTACATGAATTTATTCAGGTACTCAAAACATTTTTCCCTGTCTGACCCAGTGGGTTCACTAACAATCTATCTAATGCAGTGTTTTTCAACCGCTGTTCCGCGGCACACTAGTGTGCCGCGAGATGTTGCCTGGTGTGCCGCAGGGCCGCCGGGCCCGGAGCTTACAGGGGGCCCGAGGCAGGGGCGCCAGTAGCTCGCCAAGGCAAAGTGAGTCGATCACCCAGGACTCACTTTGTCTTGGCGATCTAATCCACAGTTCTTCAACCGCCGGTCCGCAGGAAATTTTTGCCGGTCCGCGCAGGACCGGCAAGATTGACTCATTTGAACTTCCTGCCGGTCCGCGCAGGACCGGCAAGATCAGCATCGGAAGCGTGCGCTGGGCCGGAGAGATCTTGGGGAGCCTCCGACAGTGGCTTTCTCCCCTCTCTGCAGCTCTCCTTTACTTCCCAGCGCAGCGATTCACGAAGGCAGCCTCGGGGCTTTTGCTGAGTCGCGGCTGCCTCTGATGATGCAACTTCCTCTTTCCTCAGAGGCGGCGCGACACAACAAAGGACCCGAGGCTGCCTTCGTGAATCGCTGCGCTGGGAAGTAAGAAGAGCTGCTGGGAGGGGAGAAAACCACTATCAGTCTGGGAAGCTGCTGGGCAGGGGAAAAAAGGGACAGCTGCTACTGGAAAGGGAGAAGGAGAGATGCTTCTGGGAGGGGAGGAGGGAAAGGAATCTGGGAAGCTGCTGGGCCAGGAAAAAAAAGGGACAGCTGCTACTGGAGAGGGAGAAGGAGAAGGAGAGATGCATCTGGGAGGGGAGGAGGGAAAGGAATCTGGGAAGCTGCTGGGCAAGGAAAAAAAAGGGACAGCTGCTACTGGAGAGGGAGACGGAGAGATGCTGCTGGGAGGGGAGGAAGGGAAGAGAGTTACTGCTGGACAGGAGGCTGGGAGAAAGAAAGAAAGGGGGCAGGCAGGGAAACAGAAGGAAAGAAGAGAAACAGAAAAAAAGAAAGAAAGGTCAGGGAGAGAGGAAGAAAAAGTTGGGGGAGGGAATGAGGTGTGGAGGAGAGAAAGCATACAGGCTGATAGAAGGGAAGAAAGATTGGATGCACAGTCAGAAGAAGAAAGTGCAACCAGAAATCACCAGCCTGGCTGGGCGGAACTTCCTCTCCGATTGCAGAATTGACGTCAGGGAGAGCATGCGTCGGCGTCGGCTTTGGGGCCTGTTATCCATTGGTGGGTCCTGTTCCCCGATGGCAGCGGCAGTGGCAGTGGCTTGGGGAACGGCAGGGAGAAAGAAAGAAAGGGGGCAGGCAGGGAAACAGAAGGAAAGAAGAGAAACAGAAAAAAAGAAAGAAAGGTCAGGGAGAGAGGAAGAAAAAGTTGGGGGAGGGAATGAGGTGTGGAGGAGAGAAAGCATACAGGCTGATAGAAGGGAAGAAAGATTGGATGCACAGTCAGAAGAAGAAAGTGCAACCAGAAATCACCAGACAAGGTAGGAAAAATGATTTTATTTTAAATTTAGCAAAGTGGAGGCAGTATTACCACAGTTTTCAAAGGAATTTGCCCAAATAACTTAATAGTTAACTGGGTAAATTCCCAGAGATGAAAACTTCCCTTCACTTACTATGCACAGTTCTGAATTTATATCTGCTGTCTATATTTTACAATATGGTCACCTTTTACTAAACCGCAATAGTGGTTTTTAGCGCAGGGAGCCTATGAGCGTCAAGAGCAGTGCTGGGCATTCAGCGCAGCTCCCTGCGCTAAAAACTGCTATTGTGGTTTAATAAAAAGGATGGAGGGTATATTTGTCTATTTTTGTATGCTATAAAAACCAAATACAGAGAGAGACTGAGAGCTGTTGACGAAGAGCTACGTGTGTGTCTTTCTTCCATTCCAGCCAGAATATCAGCTTTGTGTTCAGCCAAACAGGCCCAGGTTTCGCACTGAATAAAGTATTTTATAATTTTTATAATTTTTATTTCATAATAAAGTAATTATAAAATACTTTCTTTGTGTTTATTTGATTCCTATTCAAGAGAATTACTTTATATATAGTCAATATAGGCACAGAGTTAAATTTTTTAACATTTTCTAATGGTGGTGTGCCTCGTGATTTTTTTCATGAAACAAGTGTGCCTTTGCCCAAAAAAGGTTGAAAAACACTGATCTAATGTACCTTGGGGCAATGTGGGGGGAGGGGGGGGAATTAAAGATTCCTTATACTAAGCTGCGATAGTGTTTTTAGCGTGCGCTAAACCCGCGCTACGCGGCTAGAACTAACGCCAGCTCAATGCTGGCGTTAGCGTCTAGCACACGCGGCAATTTAGCGCAAGCTAAAATCGCTAGCGCAGCTTTGTATAAGGAGCCCTAAGTGACTTGCTGAGGGTCACAAGGAGCAGAGTGCTGAGGCTGTAGCTTTATCCACTGCATTGCACTACACTCTCCACTCACTATCATTTCAAGTTTATTTTACAAAATGCTCACAACCAATCAGCTGAATATTTACCCCCATATCAATAACCATACAATCATAGTTTGCTGGAAATACGTTTTCTGGGCACCTACCTACCGAACTGACATCTAATCTCTTTATCTTGCGACATAAAAGGTGAACAACAGGTGGGGGGGTCTCACAAATAAAGGGGGAATAAATATTAAAATAAAGAAACAGATAAAAGATAATATTTGCTGAGAACAAAATAAAGACGCAGACAATATTACTGAGAATTTAGCCACTGCTTTGCCTTGCTAGTAACTTTCCAATAATATTCTTCCTTTCATAGACACTATTTTCACTCTAGCTCAGGATATTCAGTTCATGGAGTCCAAAATACACCCCTAAATCCATACAATCATACAGCCAATAATAGCAAATTTTTATAAAGGGCCTCAGTGTTACCACTTACCACGCAAACATTTTCATAGCGGTACGCTTTAGGGGCTCCTTTTACTAAGGGGTCCTTTTATCAAGTTGCGGTAGGGGTTTAATGCGCGTTAAACCGCCTGCATTGAGCAGGCATTAGTTTTTTAGCCGGTCGCGGGGATAGCACGTGATGAAATGTCCGACGCGCTAACCCCGCTAGCGCGGCTTGATAAAAGGACCCCCTAAGGTGCGCTAGTGTTTTTAGCCCACGCAGGAAATTACCGCGTGCTATGGCTTCTAGAACTAATGCCAGCTCAATGCTGGCGTTAAGGTCTAGCACGCGCAGCAATGTAGCGCGCACTATTCCGCGAGTTAAAGCCCTAACGCGGCTTAGTGACAGGAGCCCTATGTGTCATATCGTCACTGATACTTTAAACTGTGTGATACCTTATGATTTTTTTCAATCAATGTCTTTACTCAAAAAATTATACTGGAATTTTAGCATCTTATATCAACATTTAAATTGATCAGTTAACTTATCCCCCCTTTTACAAAATTATAGCATGGTTTTTAGCCCCGGCTGTGGTGGTAACAGCTCCGACAAGCATAGAATTTGTATGAGCATTGGAGCTATTACTGCCGTGGATGGCACTAAAAACCTTGCTATTGTTTTGTAAAAAGGGGATTAATCCTTTAAGACCTTCTAGCGGTCCAGAAATTAGAATCCGACATGCTTGTCTCAAAGCTTTTTCAGAGCCGTCTATGTCATCCAACTTCTTTTCTTTACTTAAACAGTCAAGATCTAACTTTCAAAGCAAATATTAATTTTGATTTGGTGAAATAGCAACCAGTTTGCACAAGTATAAAAGATGGAAATAAGGTTAAATTGATGACATTTGAGATTACTTCCTTCCGTGTAACAGATGTCATCTGTTGTTAACTTCAACTCAACTAGCTTGTGTTTGGCATTTAGCCAAAAACAATTCACATTTTGCTGAAGTATACTATCATGTAGTCTTAATAAGAAAAATGTGGGTTTTTTCTCCCCCAAATATACAGTACATGTGCTAAGTCACATATGATAGAAATCCATATCTTTTCTGATCTAAGAAAAACACAATAGAGACATCTCAAAACACCTCATGGGTCAATATTCAGCTGGCAGCAGTCAGAGTTTCCTTATAAGCTGACCACTGTTGGTCTATTTAGACCCCTATGTGAGGAACACTGCATATCTAGGTCTTCGGTGGTGAATGGAAATTACGCAGGCACAACTGATAGTAACATAGTAAATGACGGCAGATAAAGCCCTGAATGGTCCATCCAGTCTGCCCATTAGTTATACTCATGAAAAATACATGATTAAATTAACTTATCCCTTCTTCGATATTTCTGGTTTTTTTTCCTTCTCTTCCTATATTTTAAGTTCTTGTAAACCGTGCCGAGCTCCACAACATCCGTGGAGATGATGTGGTATATAAACTTAAGGTTTAGTTTAGTTTAGTTTAGACTGTAAAGTCCACCTGGTATTGTCCTAGGTTCCAAATGCTGAAGTTGCTGTCCAAGCTCACTCCAGCTTATCCAATGTTTGCAGAATATCTACCAAAAAGTTTTACCAGTAACATCCTCAAGTTCCAAGTTAATGGAGTTCCCATCGATGCCCTCCCTAGCCCCTTCCTCCTTGTAACTTCAAATTATGCCCTCTCATTTTACCGTTTTCTCTTCTCTGGAAAAGATTTGGTTCTATATTAATACCCACATAGCTAATCAGGCAAAACAGGACTACTTTGATGTGGTCCAACATGCCCAGTTAGCTATGAATATCACCAGTATCTGCATAATATCCAGTTCCTCCTTGAATTTTCGTCCAGAGCATCCCCAGAGGGGATGACCTGCCCACTGATCTTTAACTGGGCAGAAGCCTCTCCTACCCCGTTAAAATGTTCTGAATTTCAATTCCTAGGTGTTTTCCTATTGGCTCCTATAAAAGGGCGAGATGAGTTTGCTTATACTTTCTATGGATGGCATGGTTAGCTACTACTGCCAGTGTATCCTGTATGATTACAGAATATGATGAATAATATGTGAATCTAAGGATGTCTGTGGTGTTCTACGCAGGTAGCAAATCATTGAAAATTCACCTAACGATAAGCCTTCTTCTTTATTAAATAGATTTATGTTATGTTCTCCAAAGGAAATCATGCCATATGATACCAGCCAGCAGGCTTCAGGAGTAGCCAGTCTCCATGCTCCCTGAAAGACATCAACTAACGAAAGGCTATCTTTACTTTAGGAAGCAGGTGAAAGCCTGGCTCTTCTCCCAAGCCTTTAATGAAAGAGGCAAGCAGCTAGCTAATTAAACACAGAAGGAATAACATCAGCTGCACTTACTGCAACAGGACTTACTTAATACATATACTCTAGCAGAGATCAGTTACACCTTTTCTGACTGAATTACAATTTCTCCTCATTAGCCACCCTTATCTCATCTGTCTATGTTTTACACCTCTGCTTGCTCCCCTTTGCTGTCTATTAAGATGCTTTAATGTGCATTGTGTTTACACTGTTGTAGACTGCCTTGAGTAGATATCTTCAAAAAGTCGGTAAATATATAAATAAATGTCCTTGATATGGCCCTTAACTGACTAAATGGGTTAAGAACTACTTGCGAGGAAAGCGACAAATGGTAATGGTAAATGAAGTTCATTTTAGATGAACATGGTGCTATCAGTAGTTTGGTACAGGAATTGTCATTAGCCCAGTTCTTTTCAACAATTTTTTAAATCAAATGAAGTCAAAAAAAGGAACGATAAACCATACATTAGAAATTCCAAGGACAGCAGAGTAGGGATGAACCAAGGAATCTCCAGCAAGCAATGATGAGAAAAACTCTTTATAATGATAAATAAGCACCAACTTTTTAAAAACACCAGCTTTAAAAAGACTTGGCATGTTTGGGTGGAAAAATTGCCTGCTTCAGGGGTCAAAGTTATTCTGTTGAATATATGAATGAGCAAATAAAGTGCGGTTGTAAAAGCATCCAATATGAAGCAGACTCTTGAAGTTTTGTGAGCTTTATAGATGTGGCTGTAGGAAATAGCATGGATAAACATGCTGAATACGGAGATCAGTGCTGCGTAACTGAGCTAAAATGGTAAATATAAGGTGAAAAGATGTGAGACATCGACAAGGTAACACTTTTCAAATTATATGGGGTAAATAATATTGTGGGTGAAATATGGGACAGTGAAGTAGAGGGACAAATTTAATCCAACCTTAGTCCATACTTGGGCTTATGTTATAGTGTCAAAATAAAAGGTAATTGAATTAAAGTAATGATACTAGCAAAAGTTCTAGAATTACAATGATGGGCAGTTGGCATGTGAAGAAAGGGTGAAGTTGAGAAAGGGTTGAACTGCAGTTTTGGGAAAAACAAGTTTTAAGGAACTAAACTGAACTGCTGGCAGGAAGAATTCTACAACAGATGGTTAGGGTAGTGCATCAAAAAGGGAAGTAAAGCTCAAATGTTTCCCTTAGATATTTATTTTAAAAAATAATGAATTACTTCACATAAGTTCACAAGGGCAGGTAGAATAAAAAAAAACATTGTGAAGCCCATTTCTTCCATCAAGAGTTAAATGTTTTAAATACATTATATTACTATTTGCAAGGAGAATCAAATTAAAGTTGGAAACATGATTTATATTTAGTAAAGAGATATTATCAATAAGTGATAGATTAAGGCACTGTTTATTGAATCAGCCCATATGTGTGTACACAGAACATCCTAACAAAGAGATGTGATAATGTACATGTTTTGTAATACTATGGAAGTATTATGATATAGTAATAGTGAGGGTAGGAAGAAATAAAGGATAAGATAATTAAAAACTTATGTTAATAAATAAATAAATATATATATAAATATATATATATATATATATAATTTGAAAGGGAAGTATTGCAGGTGTTGTTTAAGTTGTTTTCCAACAGTCATTTTTTAGCTAAAGATCATACGATCTGTCTTGCTATTGTGTTATCTAACATTGTTAAATAGTGGATGTGATGTAAAATAAGCTATAAATGTAATAGTCTGGAAGCTCAACCCCAGAGTATAGGGACATGAGAGAAGGGCACCTACACTCCCAAGCACAAACATTGTCTTTTGATTTACCAACTTTGATTAATAAATTGGATGCTGAATCATTATATTATGGTCTTTGTGTCTAATTAATTTGTAGCTGCAGACTGAGAGTCCTTTCCTTTATAAGAGCAGGCTCACCTTGGAAATTTTCCTCCTGTCCCACTGCCTATGTAGGGCAGCCCCTTGTCATTCTAATGGTTTCCTTGTGAAAGTGATGAGGATTTCTCACACTTCATAATTTCAAATCCTTGAGGCTGTCACAGATATGATTTAATAATAAAAGCTGTAGGATCATGCATTTGGGCTGCATGAAATTCAAGAAACTGGTATAGCATAGGGTGATGTTCTGTGTATGAAAGAAGAGCAGAATTGTAGGATGATCTTATCAAATAATTTAAGGAGGCCAAATACTTAGATAAGGTAACAATAAGAGCCAAAAGGATACTTGAGTGCATAGGGAGAGGGATGGCCAGTATGAAAATGAAGTGATAATGTCTCTAAGTTTCACTAAGATCTCATTTTGAGTACTGGAAGCACTACTATAAAGAAGGCACCAATGTTAACACAGCTAATCCGTGCATGAATTACTAAAATACCAGCATATATGCACATCTGTGTGCACTTGGCAAATTTTGGCATGGACCATCACACTTGTACTTCTGCTTGTATTTTGTAAAGCAAGGGAGTGCTTACTTTTCTTCCTAAAATAGCACCTAATAAGATATCTATACACTCGAATCCTACATATCCTGTTATAAAATTACAGTACTCTCTTATCCTCCTCAGTTGATAAGATGGTGCCTAATGCTAGGTACAAATGCACAGGTGTGTTACAGAGTAATAGCATTTACATGCAGAGGCACCAATAATTGTGATTATATGCAAAAACGCTAGGTGCAATTCTACAACATGCACCATAGATGTATAGTTGGTCAATGGGAGGGGGTGTACACTAGAGAATGATAAGGGGAAAAACTTTGTCCCCGTCTCCACCCCATCCTCGTGAGCTTGTCCCCATCTACGTGAGCTCGATCCCTGTCCCCATCCTGTTCCCGTGAACTCGGTCCCCATCCTCAAAAGCTTGGTCCCCGTCCCATTCTCACAAACCATCTGATCCCATCCATACAAGCCTCGAATATTTTTATACTGAACTTATTTTATTAAAGTATAAAAAGAAACAATATTCTGTACAATTGTCATTTTATAAATTAAAGTTTTGGCTGATGAACTAGAGAAAGAGATGTTCAGCTGACAGAGCTTTGTTTATAAATGTTTATCAACACAACTAATATACTACTTTATCCTAAAGCAAAAAAAAAAAGAAAATAAATAGAATTTTTTCTACCTTTGTTGTCTGGTTTCTGCTTTCCTCATCTTCTCCTTATTCATTTCCTTCCATCCAATGTCTGCCTTCTCTCTGCCTCTTCCATATGCTCTGTTACTGTGCCTCTCCCTTCCCCCCAATTGGTCTGGCACCCATCTTCTTCCCTCCACTCCCCCCAGTCTGGAATCTCTCTCTTCCCCATTTTCTTTCAGCGTCTTCTCCCCACTCTCTCTTCCCCATTTCCTTTCAGCGTCTGTTCCTCTCCACCCCACCTACCCTCCCTCTCTCCCTTCCCCAGTTCCCTTCAGCGTCTGTTCCTCTCCACTCCACCTTCCCTACCTCCCTCTCTCCCTTCCCCAGTTTCCTTCAGCATCTGTTCCTCCCCCACCCCACCTTCCCCATTTCCCTTCAGTGTCTGTTCCTCCCCACCCCACCTTTCCTCCCATTCTCCCTCCCTTCCCCTTACCTTCGTGGCAGGTGATATCTAAATTTCCTTTCTATGAGCAGCCGGAGTGTAGAAGTCGCATGTGGCTGCAGAAAAGGTCATCTCTGACGCAACTTCCGGTTGCACGGGGCGGTGAAAGGCCTTGTCCCCATAGCCACAGTGAACACATTTCCCCTCCCCACCACCATTTCGGTGGGTTACCTGTGGCTAACCGTGGGTAACAGCCACCATGTCATTCTCTAGTGTACACCTAAGCATAACACAGGTGGACATGTATACAGTATGTTGCAAAGCGACAGAAACATGATGGCAGATAAAGGCCAAATAGCCCACCAGTCTGCCCATCTGCAGCATCCACTATCTCCTTCTCCCCCTAGGAGATCCAGCATGCCTGTCCTTCACTTTCGTGAATTCAGACACAGTCTTTGACTCCACAGCCTCTACTGGGAGACTATTCCACACATCTACCACCCGTTCTGTAAAAAAAGCATTTCCTTAGATTATCCCTGAGCCTATCATATCTTAATTTCATCCTATGCCCTCTCACTCCAGAGTTTTCTTTTATTTGAGAAAGGCTCATCTCTTGTATTTTAATGCCACGGAGATATTTAAACTTCTTAATCATCTCCCTTCTCCCTGTCTTCTTCCAGAGTATGCATATCGAGGTTGCATACATTGCATAGTGCAGCTAGGTGTACCAACTTAAGCCAGTCACGGACCTCTCAAAATTAGGCGCACTTAAATTTCAGTGCACCAATATGGATTGGTGCTAGTATTCTATAACATCTTAGGTAAGTGCCAAAGCCATTACAGAATTGGCACTAAGAGCACCCCACTGTGGTGCCTATGTCCAGTGGCGTACCTAGGGGGGGGGGGGGGGGGGGGGGGGGGGGGCCGCCCCGGGTACCAGCCCTAAGGGGGTGTTCCCGGCCTTGCCGTTCAGTCCCCCGCCACCCCGGAAGGACCGCTCGCCCCACTGACCTTCCTGCACCATCTGTGAAGCAGCCCGCAGCAGGATCGCGAAGTCAGCGTCAGCATCCCTGCGCTGCTTCCTGCGCCGCGATCCCGCCCCACCCTGAAGGCCTGATGCCCCGACCTACCCCGAAGGACCGCTCGCCCCCCTGGCCTCCCCGCACCACCTATGAACAGCCGCAGCAGGATCACGAAGTCAGCGTCAGCATCCCTGCGCTGCTTCCTGCGCCGCGATCCTGCCCCTCCTCTGACGTCAGAGGAGGGGCGGGACCGTGGCGCAGGGATCGCTGACGCTGACTTCGCGATCCTGCTGCGGCTGTTCATAGGTGGTGCGGGGAGGCCAGGGGGGCGAGCGGTCCTTCGGGGTGGGTCGGGGCATCAGGCCTTCAGGGTGGGGCGGGCGGGCAGGCAAGCAGGCTTTCAAGGGGGAGGGGGTGACAGGCAGGCAGGCAGGCCTTCAAGGGGGGACAGGCCTTCGGGGGGGGGTGCAGGCCTTCAAGGGGGGCAGGCAGGCCTTCAGGGGGGTGCAGGCCTTCGGGGGG
The DNA here is from genome assembly GCF_902459505.1 of Geotrypetes seraphini. Taxonomy (NCBI): domain Eukaryota; kingdom Metazoa; phylum Chordata; class Amphibia; order Gymnophiona; family Dermophiidae; genus Geotrypetes; species Geotrypetes seraphini. Next base: position 33,756,967 of record NC_047088.1, read on the forward strand.
GGGTGTAGGCCTTTGGGGGGGGTGCAGACCTTCAAGGGGGTGCAGGCCTTCAAGGGGGGAAAGGCAGGCAGGCCTTCAAGGGGGGGACAGGCCTACAAGGGGGGGGGGACAGGCCTTCAAGGGGGGGTGCAGGCCTTCAAGGGGGGTGCAGGCCTTCAAGGGGGAGACAGGCCTTCAAGGGGGGGAAAGGCAGGCAGGCCTTCAAGGGGGGGACAGGCAGGCAGGCAGGCCTTCAAGGGGGGGACAGGCCTACAAGGGGGGGAGAAGCTACAAGGGGGTGGTACAAGCCTTCAAGTGGGGGACAGGCCTTCGGGGGGGGGGGGTGCAGACCTTCAAGGGAGTGCAGGCCTTCGAGGGGGGTGGTGCAGGCCTTCAAGGGGGGGCAGGCCTTCAAGGGGGGACAGGCCTTCAAGGGGGGAAAGGCAGGCAGGCAGGCCTTCAAGGGGGGACAGGCCTACAAGGGGGGGGGAGAAGCTACAAGGGGGTGGGACAGGCCTTCAAGTGGGGGACAGGCCTTCGGGGGGTGCAGGCCTTCGGGGGGTGCAGACCTTCAAGGGGGGGACAGGCAGGCAGGCCTTCAAGGGGGGGACAGGCCTACAAGGGGAAGGGACAGGCCTTCAAGGGGGGTGCAGGCCTTCAAGGTGGGACAGGCAGACCTTTAAGGGGGGACAGGCCTTTGGGGGGGGACCATGATTTAGAAGTACACAGAGGGAAGGGGGTGTTCAAAGAGACATGCATATGCCAAACTTTGGGGGGGGGGAAGAAATAATGGGTCTGAAAATAGAGGAGAGGGAGAGAGATGATGGACCATGGGATTTAGGGAGGGAAGGAACAGAAAGGGAGAGAAATTGGACACAAGGGATGGTGTGGAGGAGGGATAGAGATACTGGATAGGAGGGTAATTAGGAAAAGAAACGGAGAGATGGTGGACTCTGGGATGGTGGGGAAGGAGGGAGAGATGCCGGATGAAAGGGTATTTAAGAAAAGGTGGATCTGTGGAGGGAGATGAAAAAAAGGAAAGATACCAGACTTCCTGGGAAGGGAAGGGAAATGGAAAGGGAGGACAGAGTTGGCAGATGGATGGTTAGCATGCAGAAAGAAGGAGACCCTGGCAAGCAAGTTATCAGAAGAAAACCAGAGCCTTGGACCAACAAAATTTGAAATATAACCAGACAACAAAAGGTAGAAAAATTAATTTTATTTTCTGTTTTGTGATTATAACATGTCAGATTTGAAATGTGTATCCTGCCAGAGCTGGTGTTGGACTGCAAACGTGAGCTAGGATTTAACAGAAAGAGGAAAAGTCCTTTTTGTTTCTTTATTTTATTTACACCACAGCGCCAGTGTGGTTAGGAGAAGCCAAAGGGGGTGAAAAAGCTATAAAACCCACCAGGAGTTTTGAAAAAAATCACCCAACTGGGCAGGAAAATCGAATTGAAAAACCAATTCAATAGGGCTGAATCGAATCAAAATTTTTTTTTCCTGTATCTGGCAGCATTAGTTTGCGCTACTGTCTTAGACTTTAGGACCTGGGATTGGGGAGAGATGGCATCCTCAGTACTTTATAATGCAAGTGAAACGAGGATTTGGTCAGACTTTTGAAGGGTCTGCAGAAAAAAAATATTGTATAGGCCGGGGACATGAGACAGCAGGAAATGGGAACTTTTCTTCCTTCTATTTTTGTGAATGGAAAGGCTGAGGATGTCAGAGAGGTCAGTTAAAATATGTGCTTTATAAGAAAATATAATAATGTGTTTTATAAAGTTTATAGCATAGCTGGCCTACCCAGTGAGGTGTTCCTAGTGGTGATGGTGGCAGCGTGTCAATGTGTTGAGAGGAAGAGGTGGTCTGGGAAATTCTGCTGAGCAAACTCCGGGCCCATTTCCACCCCCCAGTTAGTCCACTCCACTCAACTGATTCACACACTGAGTGGGTCTTTGGGTGTTGTTTTGGGATCTCTTCCAGTGGTTTATCTCCTTCTGGTCCAAGGAAGGAAACTTTGTTATCCTTAGCATTGACCTACAGAATATGTTTGTAACAGCGCTGCTTGTGTGGCATTAGGCTATGTAGTGATCGAAAGAAAAAAACAGACCTTTGCACATTTTTGCACTATATGGTGGGTGTATGAGGAGATTCACATTTCCTGCACAGCTAAGTCCATGTGAAGTTACCTTGTGCTGTATTTGACATCTAGCAAGGTCTCTGTTTGAAAGGAAAGATCTAAACTTAAAAATGAAGTGGCCAGAAGTTATGGTAAAAGCAGATAGTGTAGCTGGTTTTAAGAAAGATTTGGACAAATTCCTGGAGGAAAAGTCCATAATCTGTTATTAAGACATGGGGGAAGTGTCTGCTTGCCCTGGATCGGTAGCATGGAATGTTGCTACTCTTTGGGTTTTGACCAGGTATTAGTGTCCTGGATTGGCTACCATGAGAATGGGCTACTGGGCATGATGGACCATTGGTCTGACCCAGTTAGGCTATTCTTATGTTATGTTCTCATCTGTAGGGGCCTTTGTTTTCACTTCTTATTTTAATGTATTTTTTTTCTGGGAACTTATCAGTGTTTTTTATAATGGGAACAAAAATGGAAGAGAATTAATGTGTGTGGAATGGGGGTAACTAATTTCTTCAGCTAAATAATTCAATCCACTTCAAACAGACATAGGAGAACTTGTGCACCATTCACACACCCTCCAACCAAAAACGTCAAAAGAAAAAAACTGTTCGACAACCTCCTAGCCATTCGAGCTGCAACACTCGACCCCCAACTCTACAACCAATTGATATCAACCACAGACTGCAAAACCTTCAAAAAGAAATAAAAACCCTTCTATTCAAAAAACACATAAAACCGAACTAACACAATCAGAACTGTCCCAAGCATCACCTGCAACTACTCCATATGTACTTCTAATGTCATGACAATTTAGACATAATTTATGTTATGTTATGTTTGGAATAATGGTTACATATATGAGGTTCAATAAAAGAAAATTTTCACTGCCTGTTTCTATTCTGACCATTTATTCCATTTCATGGTTATTGCAAAAAAAAAAAAAAAAAAAAAATTTTTTTTACATGGGGGGGGGGGGGGGGGGTGTCACAAAATGATGGGCCCCGGGTGCCACATACCCTAGGTACACCACTGCCTATGTCTTGTGCCAAGTTACAGATTTACACCAATAAGGAACTGTCTAGTTTTAGGGACAAGAATGCATGTAAATGCTGGTATTCTGGTCATGTGCATGTGTGTGTCTACATATAAATGTAGGGGCTCCTTTTACGAAGGTGCGCCAGCGTTTTTAGCGCACACACTGGAAAAACTACCGCCTGCTCAAGAGGAGGTGGTAGCGGCTAGCGTGCGCGGCATTTTAGCGTGCGTTAAGGCCCTAACGCACCTTCGTAAAAGGAGCCCTAAATTACCATTTTTCCAATCGCACGGTATTTTGTAAGAGGACGGCGTGTACTTTGAGAGATTTGGGCAGACCATCGGCAGGGTGCACATTTAAGCACATAGATTATAAATTTTCATAATCTACATCAGTGTTTTTCAACCTTTTTACACCTATGGACCAGCAGAAATAAAAGAATTATTCTGTGGACCGGCATCGGTCCGTGGACCGGTGGTTGAAGAACACGGGGCTAAGTCGTGGGCCAGACCCCGCCCATCTCTACCCAATCTCCACCCCAGACCCCGCCCCCATAATAGTACTAATTGCACCTTGCACGTCCCGTGTCTCATCTGGAAGCCTTCCCTCTGACGTTGCAACCGTCAGAGAGAAGGCTTCCGGTTCAGGCGCAGGACGCGCATAGGAGCCACTGCCCGTGGCTTTGTGCACTGAATCAGTCAGGAAGAGGGAGCTGGCTCGAAGATAAAGCTGCATCGATCGCACTGTGGACCGGCGGTTGAAGAACACTGTTTTGGGCCTGATGCACGTGCTGGCCCTGTGGACCGGCAGGAAATTTTTGTGGACCGGCACTGGTCCGTGGACCGGTGGTTGAAGAACACTGATCTAAATGACCTTCTTTAACAATCTTGGTATGATTATTAGACAAGCTCCATGGCCAGTGTAAAAGATCATTCTTACAATACAGACATGTCTTTGGCGTATTACGCTTGTATTCTATAGGTTCCTATTCTTCTATAGACAATAGGCTCCATATTGTTGGAACTTAAAACAGTTGCTCCTTTACAGAAACACTTTCTGAGTTTAACCATTGTGCAGTGGCGGGGCCCCCCTCCCCCAAGGGGTTTGGGTAGCTTCCCAAGCTCCAGCTAGGCTAAGGAACAAACAGTCTTTCCTGGGAGCTGAATCCACATCCTCCATATTTTAACTACAGTAGAAAAAGTTAATGAATATATATATAGAAATAAATACACTAGGAGAATCTGATGATGACTTTTGGAGCCTTGTCCTATGATTTTTATTTTGTCTATAGCAAGGGTACCTGGGGATATATTTCTAATCCATCTTGTATACTGTAATTCTACATTAAAAAGACTTTTCTGCAAATTATGGCTCTCTTTTACTAAGGTGTGCTAATCGATTTAGTGCACGCTAAATGCTAACACATGGACGCGTTAGTGACTAGCGTGCGCTAATCGGTAAGCACACCTTAGTAAAAGAGGGGGCATATTTTCATCTTTAAGAGATAATTTTCTTGGAATGACAACCTGTGCAGGATAATGGTCTCCAGCCGCATGAAAATGCCAAAGAAAGCCCAAGGGCTCCTTTCACTAAACCGCTTTAGGGCTTTAGCGCGCGGAATAGCGCGCACTACATTGCCCCGCGCGCTAGACCTTACCGCCAGCATTGAGCAGGCGTTAGTTCTAGAAGCGCAGCGCGTGGTATTTTCCTGCGTGCGCTAAAAACCACTAGCGCACCTTCGTAAAAGGAGTCCCAAGGCTTTTATAGACAATCAGTGTTTATGCCGCTATAGTGGCACAACCCACGATTTTACAGTATTTTTATTACACCAATGATCCATTTCTAACAGACATTCTGCAATCAGAAAGTGCTATAACAAAATGGGCATCCCTCTTTTTTTTTTTTTTACTGACCACTATTTCATGATCGGCTAATGATCCTTCGGATCTGCTTTGTCATCAATATGTGTGTGAATTTATCAGAGTGAGGTGTTGGGAAAGTCCTCTGCTTATTTCTAGAATAAGCAGCATAAAATCAGTTTTACTCTTTTGGGATCTTGCCAGGCACTAATGACCTAGATTGGCCACTGTTGGGAAACCTTTCGAGGGAAATTTTATAAAAGGTCCCTAAAGATAGGTGCAAGCGCCTATGTTAGGCACTCAATGTAATTAGTAAATTGGCTTCAATTAGGAGCTTTAGGGCTCCTTTTATCAAGGCGCGCTACGGGGGTCAACGCGTCGGACATTTCATCACGCGCTAACCCCCCGCGGCAGCCTAAAATCCTAACGCCTCGTCAATAGAGGCGTTAGGTACTAGCGCGGCAGGCGGTTTAACGCACGGCATTCCTCACGTTTAACCGCTACCGCGCCTTTTTTAAAAGGACCCCTTAAATAAGCTCATAATTGAAAAAAAAAACCTAATTGGGTGATAGGTGCCTATCTCACAGTGCCTAATTCAAAAGTAGGCGTGTTTAGGGATGGCGAAGGACAGGTGTCGCTAGGCATCATTCTCTAAAGTACTTAGACTCCTATAATGTAGGCCTTTAAAACCCTGGTCTATATTGCAGGTGTCTAAGTTTTAAGTTAAGCATGATTCTGTGATTGACAAGAAAGTTTAGGTGTCTATCTTTTTGGGCACCCAATTACAGAATCTGGCCCCTAGTCTTTCCCAGTATGGAACTCTTATCTTCTATATATATAAAATGTATGTGTGTGTGTATGTGCTGCGATCACGCAAAAACGGCTTGACCGATTTGAACGAAACTTGGTATGCAGATCCCTCACTACCTAGGATGATATGTTCTGGGGGTCTCGCGGCCCACCTGCACATGTGGGCGGAGCTACAAACAGAAAATCAGATTTCACTCATTCATGTCAATGGAAAAAATGTAAAAAGCTGCCATTCTCACTGTAATTCAAAAACGGCTTGACCGCTTTTAACGAAACTTGGTATGCAGATCCCTCACTACCTGGGGTGATATGTTCTGGGGGTCTCGCGGCCCACCTGCACACGTGGGCGGAGCTAAAAACAGAAAATCGGATTTCACTCATTCATGTCAATGGAAAAAATGTAAAAAGCTGCCATTCTCACTGTAATTCAAAAACGGCTTGACCGCTTTTAACGAAACTTGGTATGCAGATCCCTCACTACCTGGGGTGATATGTTCTGGGGGTCTCGCGGCCCACCTGCACACGTGGGCGGAGCTAAAAACAGAAAATCGGATTTCACTCATTCATGTCAATGGAAAAAATGTAAAAAGCTGCCATTCTCACTGTAATTCAAAAACGACTTGACCGATTTGAACGAAACTTGGTATGCAGATCCCTCACTACCTGGGGTGATATGTTCTGAGGGTCTCGCAGCCCACAACTCTATGTTGCTTGCTCAAGGGTGGGTTCACCCAAGAATTTATATGTTCTTGCTCCAGGAGGTGAAACTAAAAATGTTGTTTATAATCACGTTTTGCGTTAGTTGTATTGTATTCATTTTGTCAAATATTTCACATTATTATTTGAATATTGTACTTTTTATTAAGCTGTAAAAAAATAATTTCATTCACCACTATAAAGTATCTTTATTTGAATCCATTTACAGTGTTATTGCTATAATTAAATACCCGTGCAACGCCGGGGCATCAGCTAGTATTCTTATAATACACATAATTTTTGTCATCTGGCACAGGTAGGCCATGGCATAAATGGCGCAGGTTTGACATAGCATAAATGGCACGCCTAAAGTTGATTGAACCCATGTCAACTTATAGTAGTACTCTATAATAGTACCTTTGTGCACGAATGCCATTATAGAAATGGCGCCCAGCACTCGGCATCAAACCACCTAAATAGAGGCTTACATAATTGCCTGCTACAGATATGGAGTCCTGCAGGGTCGATGGCACAGAGCTGGAAACTTGTCAAGTCTATGAGTCTCTCTTTGCTGCCTTGACATGCTGAAATTTGTTCCGAGCTGTCAGGCCACGGTACCTGCGCGAGGGACGACTACTGAATTGTCTGTATGAAGGAATGATGTGATTAACTTGGGTACTGTTAATGTTATTCCTAACTAGAGAGTACAGTTATCATTGTGAGAAGGAGAAAACAAGTTTGAATAGATGGGGAAAAGTATTTTATAATGATTTGACATATGAACAACTTCTCTGTCAATAGCTTTTGCAGTTACAGTTAAATCATTTATATTCTGCTGTTGCCAACAAATAGTTCACAGAGGATTGCATACAAAGAAATAGATCAATTCAACTAAGATATACATAAATAACAAGACATTATCCCATTATTAACTATTAAGATTCAATTTCTGAAACAAAAATTTTTAAGTGCTTTTTTTAAAAAAATAATGGTATAGTTTGTTAAGCCATTGCTGCTTTAGTGTACAGCAAAAAAACATTTTATATAGGTGCCTTGCTGCTGTTTTCTGTCCACTGTACTTGTACACCTCAGAACCAAGCAAAATAAGTGTTTTCAAGAGCACTTAAATGAGGTTGTCTGGTGACTGCTGCTTAAGCAAGGATCTCTCTCTTGTTCTTAGTTCAAGTTTTCATTGTCTGGTGGGCATATTTACAATAGTCCTCTACCCTTTTTTTTTTTTTTTTTTTTTAAAGAAACCAACATCATCATTGCCCGTCCAATAGGAAAAATGAGGCATTTGCACTCTATGGCTTGAAGCTAGCTCTGTCCAAAATGACTCCTTATAATAGGTCTATTCAATTCCTTGAGATCCACAGGCAGGCCAGGCTTTCAGGATATTCATAATAAATATGCATGAGAGAGACTTGCATACCAAGGAGGCCTTCCTGTGGATCTCGAGGACCAGAATTGAAGAGCCTTGCTTACAATCTCATGGGCAGCCTATCTGCTGCTACTTGTGTTCCCAAGGACAGATTTTTTTCAGACGATCACCTGACCTATCCACATCCCTATTTCTTACGTCTTCCTCTCTGGCTTCAAAGTGGATGAATTGGAAAACAGAATGTGTTGTGAATAAAGTAATTTCTCACGTTTTCACTTTTGTACATAGAAATAAAGGTGAGCCCATAAATCAGGACACCCTCGCTGTTAGTTCATTTTGCACTGATCTCAGTGCATAGCTCAAGAGAGATAGTCACAAATCTATTATGTTAGACCAAAAGTTCTCCGTGGAAGACACCCAAATAGTCTGGCTTTCAGGAGATCCACAATGAATATTAATGAGATATATTTGCATCTAGAATGGAGGCAGTGCATACACATCTACCTCAGTTATGTTCTCTGTGGATCTCCTGAAAACCAAACTCACTGTATTACATCAGAAAATGGTATCACTTATAACTGGGTTTTCCTTTCTGTCCTTTGTGTTCAGGGACGTGAGGTAAATAAAAAGATATTTAGATTTTAAAAATTGCCTTCACTCACATATGTAACAGGGGTAATTTTGAGGTGCCCGACAGAGACGTACCGAGGGTGCGATGCGCTTGGGGCAGAGGTGTCCCTCCCCCTCCCCTCTTTTCCACCCCCACACCATCCGCTCCTTCCCCGCTCCCCTCCTGCCATGTGTGTGCACGGCTTCCCTTCCTCCGTACCTCGTGCCAACTCCTCCTCTGACGTCGCTTCCTAGGTGCGGGTCCAGGAAGTGATGTCAGAGGAAGAGCCGAAACTGGTGCGAGCAGCTGGTTGGGATTGCTGCTCATGCCGCAAACGTTAAAGAGGTACAGGGAAAGGGAAGCGGCGCATACGGTAGTGGGGGGTGAAGGTGAGGAAGGAGTGGGGGGGAGAGAAGGACAAGGGCTGGTGCCCCCACCAAGACAGCACCCGTGGCAGACTGACCTCACCCCCCCTTACTATGCCACTGGTGCCCAATGCTACACAGTGAGAGCTCCTACTCAATAATGGAATCTGGGTGCCCAGATTCTGTTGTAGAAAACTCACATAACCTGGAATCAGTGTGCCCACGTGAACATGCTCACAGTTGCATCAAACAAAGAACGGGCATAACTGTGGTTGCGCAAATGCCTCAAGGTCGCATGTAACTTACAGTATTCTATAAGTTATAGCCCACATTCTGTATATGTCCTAAGTCTGCACACAAATTTACACATACAGCTGATTTACACGTGCAACTTAATTGTTTAATAAGTTAACAAATGCCGATAATTGGCAATAAACACCTAATAATTGACACTAATTGATACTGATTAGAAATTAGGCACACAACTTAGTAGTCATGTTCTATAAAGTGATACACATCACTTCTAGAGCGTGAACCTCATAATGGGGGCATGGCCATGGGAGTAGCATGGGTGTTCCTAAAAGTTAAGCACGCTGTCATGGAATGCGCCCAATCCATTCATAACTTAGGTGCAGGCATTTAGGCATGGTTTCCCTTGCCCTAAATGAGTACCCCTAAATATTATGCCCTGTATGTAGCTAAGTCTGATTCTATACGTAGGAGGTGCCTTTTATAGAATCGCATTAAGCGCCCTTCTGATTTTTGTGGGGCACGATATAGAGAATTTAGAGCCCCACCTAAGTGAATGCCCTTCCTTGCACTTATACACTATCCCCATATTTTACATATGGCACCCAAATTTGGGCACCCAAATTGCATATGGATAGAAGATGGGCACACAAATTAATTAACTGACACAAAGATAAAGCTACTAGGGGTTATCCGTGACAATAAACTTACCTACCATGAACAGATAAGCTCGGTTGTCCAAAAATGCTTTTATAAATTAAAATTGATACGTTCAATTTCTTCTTTCCTAGAACCTCTCTTAACATTTTTATCCATTCTCTAGTCATTTTTCACCTTGATTATTGTAACTCCTTATATCAAGGTGTAACACAGAAGGAAATCCAGAACACAGCAATAAAACTCATTTACAAAGACAAAAAATCCGACCATGTAACTCCTTTACTCTGTGACGCTCATTGGCTGCCCATCCCACATTGTATAACTTACAAAATACTTCTCACCTTTAAAACAAGACTCGCAAACACTCTAGCTTTTATCAATAAAATCCTTACCCCCTATACTTCATCGAGAACACTCAGATCAAACACTCAGAATTTATTAGTAATCCTCTCCATCCGCAAAATGGTTTACGATACAGCTCTGTGTGTCTCAAAAGTAGGGAGTTATTGCTTATATTGCTGGATATAAATTCAAATACTTCTTAAAATCACAGCTTTATTAGTCTTTCTTTAAAAATTTTTTTTATTTATTTATAAATTAGTAAAGTGCTCAGTCCATAAAACCAATAGTGCATAGATGACATACACAGTGGTTAATCTGGGGCCATCATGAACTTTTGCTCGTTTGCCGGTTTTGCTCGTTCTCCCCTAGTAGTGTGAGCCGTCTAACAGGGGGGTAGTAGATACCCAAAGGAGTCATGTTTACAGCACCTTAGCACTTTTTGCACAAGTTCACTTTCACAAATTATCCAGTGGTTTTGACTGAAATCCAACCTGAGAGGAGACTCCAGATAAGTTGTTTTCTATGCTTTTTTTTACTATCTGGTAGGAGGTTGGTAAAGGGGTGGTAAAGTTCATCCATGGCCCCAGATTAACCACTGTGTATGTCATCTATGCACTATTGGTTTTATGGCCTGAGCACTTTACTAATTTATAAATAAATAAAAAAAATTTTTAAAGAAAGACTAATAAAGCTGTGATTTTAAGAAGTATTACGATACAGCTCATCATGGCCCCCTCACTTTGGAATGCAATGCCCCTAGACCTTAGACAAGGATCTTCCTTGGTGAAATTCAAATCTGGCACTGGCATTTACCAAAATTTATAGGAGAGAGTACGATAAATCACTGAATAATTAACCACTACAGACTCTTTATATTCACTGGAACCTCTCTCCCAAACCCATCCAGCAGGGACAGAAAGCCAAAGCCCAAATACCCACCCCCTTTTTTTTTTTTTTACAATACCATATTGCATTATTTAGTGCTAGTCGCAATGGTAGCAGCTCCGACGCTCAAAGAATTCCTATGAGTGTCAGAGCTGTCACTGCTACTGCCGGCGCTAAAAGCCACGCTATGGTTTTGTAAAAGGGGGGGGGGGAATAGCAAAGGGGAGAAAAGCCCTCAGTTAATCTTCATGGGTTAAGAAAAACTCCACTTTGTCACTTATTAAATAGTCAAAAAAACCCTGCAATGTTCTATTCATAAGACCCAGGATATCAGCCTTCAAGGAGAGAATCAGTTCCGACACAGTTCCATTCAACACACAGGCCCTGTTTTACTAAGGTGTGCTAACCAATTGGCATGTGCTACACGCTAATGCGTGCATGTTAGCCTATGGATGCGTTAGCATTTAGTGCGTGCTAATTTGAATAGCGCGCGCTAATTGATTAGTGCAACTTAGTAAAACAGGGGGGATAATGTTCATTTCCCAATTCATATATACTAGCAAGGATCAAAATAGAACAGGGGGACACTTAGTAACATAGTAACATAACATAGTAGATGACGGCAGATAAAGACCCAAATGGTCCATGCAGTCTGCCCAACCTGATTCAATTTAATTTTTTTTTTTTTTTTCTTCTTAGCTATTTCTGGGCAAGAATCCAAAGCTCTACCCGGTACTGTGCTTGGGTTCCTACTGCCAAAATCTCCGTTAAAACCTACGCCAGCCCATCTACACCCTTCCAGCCATTGAAGCCCTCCCCAGCCCATCCTCCACCAAACGGCCATATACAGACACAGACCGTGCAAGTCTGCCCAGTACTGGCCTTAGTTCAATATTTAATATTATTTTCTGATTCTAAATCCTCTGTGTTCATCCCACGCTTCTTTGAACTCAGTCACAGTTTTCCTCTCCACCACCTCCCTCGAGAGCACATTCCAGGCATCCACCACCCTCTCTGTAAAGTAGAATTTCCTAACATTGCCCCTGAATCTACCACCCCTCAACCTCAAATTATGTCCTCTGGTTTTACCATTTTCCTTTCTCTGGAAAAGATTTTGTTCTACGTTAATACCCTTCAAGTATTTGAACGTCTGAATCCTATCTCCAAATCATATCTTAGCTCCAAACTTCATAGCACATGCCAGTCCATAAACTTCATAATCTTCTCTGGTGCACTGGTCCCACCACCCAACAGGGAATACCCGTTTCGCCAAAAAAGCTGCATCTGGGGTTTGTCCTCTTCCTTGCAATCAGGAACATCTCAACTGAAACATGGCGCTGGCATTTACTCCAGGTTTCAGCTGGCATAAAAACCTGCACTCAAATTTGTGTGTTGGAATGGGCTCTGAGCAGTATTCTATTAAGAGCGCTCAATCTGTGGCACTCTTTATAGGATAGTGCTCTGTTCTGATTTTTTCTGGCACCCAAATTTGGACTGTAAGAACCACACAGAAGAGAGAAGGGAACTTGCCTCAATATGCGGCAAACAAACAGAAAAGGCCTATATAACCAAACAGTTACATTTATTTGCATAAAACAATTCCAATATAGTTACTTGACTTGGAAACAGATGTAAAAGCGAAAAGTCCCAACTAGGATCCCAGTTTCGTCAATGCCTTCCTCAGGGGACAAACAGAAAACCAAGTGTAACACTCCTTGGGATTACAGATAGAAATCGAGCGATCATAAAAGGATAAATCTTGTTAGTGCCTTCTAAAAATATGTGCGCCAACAAGATTTATCCGTTCATTTGATCGCTCAATTTCTAACTGTAATCCCAACAAGTGTTACACTTGGTTTTCTGTTTGTCCCCAGAGGAAAAGGAGAAAAATCTCCCAAGACCCTCAAAAAATGGGATGAGGGAAAGAGACAGCTCGAACCAAAAAAATAATAATAACTATCATTGGTGAAAGGGAAGCTCTCAGTCACACAGCTCGCAATGGGGAAAGACCCCCTAATGCGCCAGCTGTCACTAATACACACCCAAAGGGGTGCTATCTGTGAATCATCCCCGGGCTAACTAGTTATTTATTACCTCACATGGGTTAGCCCAGGGATGTTTCATAGATAGCACCCCTTTGGGTATATATTAGTGACAGCTGGCGCATTAGAGATCTTTCCCCATTGCGAGCTGTGTGACTGAGAGCTTCCCTTTCACCAATGATAGTTATTATTATTTTTTTGGTTCGAGCTGTCTCTTTCCCTTATCCCATTTTTTTGAGGGTCTTGGGAGATTTTTCTCCTTTTGCTAATTTCAGTTTCTCCTAGGTTTTGGGTTTTTTTCTCGTTGTCCCCTGAGGAAGGCATTCCAAGTTGTCGAAACTGGGATCCTATTTGGGACATTTAGCTTTTACATCTGTTTCCAAGTCAAGTAACTATACTGGGACTGTTTTATGCAAATAAATGCAACTGTTTGGTTATATAGACATCTCGTTTGCCTTTGCCCAAATGTGTACACTATTTACTGAATCTGGGCCTATGCCACTTCAGATGCCCTTAGTTGCTTTGATGCCATTCACGTGTACACTTATTGGTAGGAAAGCAAGTGCTCTGAACGTTTCCACGTACATGTGGCGAGTAAGTGAAGGTGCTCAATTACAGAATCACCCTTCACATCTATAAATATAGGTTAGTTTGTTGTGTGAATATCAGTCTGGCTGCTGTTGCTAGTTTTAATTGAATCCTATGAATACAGTTGAATTTGCAAAAACAACAGTCAACTTACTTGACAGGGATGTTTCTGGGTTTGGCTTTTTCAGCGGCCTATTAAAAAAGAAAGGAACATCAGTTAAGTAATATTATCTGGCTTCCTTCCGAGATTCTTTCATTCAGATTTTTCTTTTAAAATGAATCCGTAGCACAGTAAATGACAGAGCGAATGTTTGTGGTTTGGAGAACAAGGTTTTGTAGGCTATTGACAATCCGGTGCATACCTAATCAGGTTATGTGGCATTTCAGACAAGATAATGCATTCACAAGACTGATAAGGCAACTCCCTAATGTGCAATGACAAGATGAAGATATGCTTATTTTAAAGGTATAACATTGTTGAAGGGATATTGGTTATGAACAACTGCTACTTTTCCCCTTTCACCAGTTGGTCGTATTCTATTTCTACTTGGCCTGTAACCTGAATTACATAGGGCCCCTTTTACGAAGCTGCATTAGCGGTTAAACGCGCATAATAGCATGTGCTAAACTGCCGGACGTGCCAGCCGCTACCGCCTCCTCTTGAGCAGGCGGTAGTTTTTCGGCTAGCGGGGGGGGTAGCGTGTGATTAAAAGCTGTGCACGCTAAAGCCATTAACGCAGCTTCGTAAAAGGAGCCTATAGCTTGGCAGAAAGATTAGATGCACATAAAATAACTTATTTCATGAAGCAACCCAGGTTTGGCAAAATATCTTCTGAAGTTATGCTCAATTTGTCATAATTCTACAAAACTATCATATCCTCTAGAGCAGTGGTTCCCAACCCTGTCCTGGAGGACCACCAGGCCAATAGGGTTTTCAGGCTAGCTCTAATGAATATGCATGAGAGAGATTTGCGTATAATGGAAGTGACAGGCATGCAAATCTGCTCCATGCATACTCATTAGGGCTAGCCTGAAAACCCGATTGGCCTGGTGGTCCTCCAGGACAGGGTTGGGAACCACTGCTCTAGAGAATGCACAGCAAGAATCCCTCAATCAGCACCTATTCAAACAAATCAATGTACAGTGTTCTCACGGTCGTTCGCAGTCGGCGGTTCATTGTCCCGGTCATTCGCGGTATTTTCTGACCGCGAATCGCCGACAAAGAGAGGGCAGCGGGAGAGGCAGGAGAGAGCAGCCGGAACGCCGCGAGTGCAGGAAATCACTCGCGGTACGCTCCGACTGTCTCTTCCTGCACTAACTCGGGCCTTATCCAATCAGGAGCTGCTTTGACACGCAGCTCCTTATTGGATAAGGCCTGGAATGGAAGCCCCGCGAATATCGGGGGTGTACTGTACTGATATTACCATAAGCCTCCATAGAGTTTTCCAAGTGAGTTATGGCCTCTGTAAACCGATTACTGTCCAAGAACTTATGACCTGGCTCTCATTAAAGCATTAGTCCTGTTCAAGCGATATGATAAGCTGAGTTCTAAAACTAATTTATTTCAAAAGATTTATAAATTCTGATGAACTATATTTAAATAAATAAACTAAGATTATTTAGTAATAGGACTGCGGTGGGGATATGGCCAATGAGGAGGCTAGCTACATTTTGAACTCTGAACTATGACAGATCTGATTCTATACAGATGTAGCCACTGAGGTCTATCCCGCTTTAACAAAGAAAGAAAATGATGAATAGAATATATAATAAGAACATAAATGAATTGTTTCTGCTCATTATAAAATACAGAAATTGAAATATATCAGATAATTTTGAGATATTAAAACTTTTTATTACTAATGAATATACAATTAAATGAGGATATCTTTGACTATTAACAATATTGAAATTTAAAAAACAACTGCCATTAATTTATATGTGATTCTCATTAAAGCATAGCATTTTAGGCCACCGCTAAACAATTGTCTCTTGCATATAGTAACACAGTGGATGATATTTGAAAAAAAAAAAAATGTAATTAGCTTATCCAGCTCAGAATCTATTAAGATAACATTTGAAATGCTAAAAGTCTATATCCCTACTAATAACAGCAAGGCTCATAGCCAAATATTTGGCTTCCTCAGTGCTTCTGGCCTTTGTGGATGATTTCTTGCTACAGCCAACCCGGTGTCTGGGCAGTCGTAGCCTGCAGGGGTTTTCAGGATTTCCCCAATGAATATGCATGAGATCTCATGCATATTCATTAGGGAAGTCCTGAAAATCTGACTGAGTTGCAGCCTTCGAGAAGTTACTACTACTATTTATCGTTTCTATAGCACTGAAAAACATACGCAGCATGGAATAGACCTTGCAGGGATCTCAAAGTCCCTCCTTGAGGGCCGCAATCCAGTCGGGTTTTCAGGATTTCCCCAATGAATATGCATTGAAAGCAGTGCATGCACATAGATCTCATGCATATTCATTGGGGAAGTCCTGAAAACCCGACTGGATTGCGGCCCTCGAGGAGGGACTTTGAGATCCCTGCAATAGACGGTCCCCACTCAGAAGAGCTTAAATTCTAATTAGGACAGACAGGACATATAGGGTTGGCGAGTTTCTTGCAGAAAGAATGACAGGACGGACATAGGTATCATATAGTGAGTGGGAGATAGGAGTTGGAAGCAGCCTTGAAAAAACGGGCTTTTAGCTTGAATTTGAATACTGCTAGAGATGGAGCTTGACGTATTGACTCAGGCAGCCTGTTCCAGGCATATGACATCACGTCCTGGTCCTGCGATCAGGAAGTGATATCAGAAAGGAACCGAGGACGGTGTGAGCAGCAAGTGGAAGATGCTTGCGCTGGTGAACATTTAAAGAGGTGCCTCAGGGAGGAGAGCAGGAGAAGTGCCGGCACTGCCCCCCCCCCATGAAGATGGCTCCTGGGGAGGTCCACCCACCCCCGCTTACTATACCACTGCCTGGATGCCTCTTCTACAGTGGAACGGTGGAGCCTGGATGCATATTGCATCTTTTTTTTTTTTTTTACAGTCTATTGTAAATCGTTCTGTGAGAACTGCAGATTGTTTTGGTGTGATGTGTTAAAACAATATCCAATATAAAACGAACTATCAGAAAAAGGGGAATCCATATAAAGAAAAGCTGCCCCATAGCTGAACATCCTATGAAAATCAAAACTGCTTTTTTTCTATACCAATATTTATGATCATGACAGGTAAATTGATCACACAAAACTGGAAGAACCATGACAGATTAAATTACACCTTTTGGTGGGTGAATATGTGTACTACGTACAAATATGAAAGAATGAACGCGGAGAGTTTAGGGTTTAGTAGCTCATTCAATAAAGTGTGGAGCCCATTGACAAAATTTATGACTTTATAATAAGATTTATTTATCTTTTCTTTTTTCTTCTTTTTGGATTCCTTTACACATCCAGGGGGGGGGGAGGAATATAAACTTTGAAGGATACACTTGGGTAATTTAATATTATCATTACATATTATATCATATACTAGCTGATGCCCCGGCGTTGCACGGGTATTTAATTATAGCAATAACACTGTAAATGGATTCAAATAAAGATACTTTATAGTGGTGAATGAAATTATTTTTTTACAGCTTAATAAAAAGTACAATATTCAAATTATAATGTGAAATATTTGACAAAATGAATACAATACAACTAATGCAAAACGTGATTATAAACAACATTTTTAGTTTCACCTCCTGGAGCAAGAACATATAAATTCTTGGGTGAACCCACCCTTGAGCAAGCAACATAGAGTTGTGGGCTGCGAGACCCCCAGAACATATCACCCCAGGTAGTGAGGGATCTGCATACCAAGTTTCGTTCAAATCGGTCAAGCCGTTTTTGAATAACTGTGAGAATGGCAGCTTTTTACATTTTTTCCATTGACATGAATGGGTGAAATCTGATTTTCTGTTTTTAGCTCCGCCCACGTGTGCAGGTGGGCCGCGAGACCTCCAGAACATATCACCCCAGGTAGTGAGGGATCTGCATACCAAGTTTCATTCAAATCGGTCAAGCCGTTTTTGAATTACAGTGAGAATGGCAGCTTTTTACATTTTTTCCATTGACATGAATGGGTGAAATCTGATTTTCTGTTTTTAGCTCCGCCCACGTGTGCAGGTGGGCCGCGAGACCCCCAGAACATATCATCCCAGGTAGTGAGGGATCTGCATACCAAGTTTCGTTCAAATCGGTCAAGCCGTTTTTGCGTGATCGCAGCACATACACACATACATACACACATACATACCTCCAATTTTATATATATATAGATTATAAATAAATGAATGAAGAATGGGAGGATTTGATTGTTATATGTATTACCTGTATAGAAGATAGTGCAATGTATTGCAGTATTTATTGTTCTTTTATTGTATTGCATTGTTTTAGTTTGGGAAAATCAATAAAGATTAAAAAAAACAAAAAAAACCCTGCTTTTTTTTCTCCTCTAGCTTTTAAAATGCCCATCTTCCAGTTCATAGAAGACATATGTATGGTAAATGCTTTATTTTCACAATAACTATATCGTATTAGGTCCTTTGGGATGATTATTTCCAGCATGGGCATCTGACTGCATCATTACGGTATCATTGTCCAGGTCAGCAATGACAAAGCAAAGGAAGAAAGGGGGACGAGAAAAAAATTCTATTTGAAACACAATTTTTATTAGTCAAGAACAGTAAAAGGGCAAGTGATGACCACATGTTCAGATCAATTTTCTCTTGTGAAACACACAAATAAGGTAAATGAGTAAACCACTGGGCCTCTCAGTCTGCGTGGCTTCAGACACGGAGCCTGGTCCCGGTTTATTGCCGCAGCCATTGATCTGTGTACAGTGCATTTATCATTCATGAAAAGAGCCGGTGATCTTCACAGTATATTAGAAGAAACAACTCAGATCATCTGTCAACGGTCCTCTTATTTCTGTTTCCCTCTCCACGGGGATTTCATCTCCTTCGATTCTTCTTGAATTAAAATGTTGCTAAGCAACACAGCTGGGGGCACGGATGGCAGAATGGCTACAGTCTATCAAACTGTTTAAGCAGCTGGAGGTTTTAGCGGTGATTTAAAAAAAAAAAAAACCCACAACCAAAACCAACAACCTTAAACTAAAATCCCATGCAATGGTATAATTCTATTAACGTGTGTAGGATACTCTTAGAATTCCAAGACTTCTGCAAAATGGAAAGGCAAAAATGAGCGAATCCTGTATGCAACCAACATTGACAAATGCGCCTACAGAAAAGATAATATGGATAGAGTTTCACGGAGGTTAAATATTCATTCTATTGTGCTTATTCAACTAATGTTCCACACAGTCTATCAGGAGACACACTCTGACAGGAGGAACAAAACTATTTCATGCAAAACTGTATCTATCTTTATACTATACAGTATTGACATCCCCAAAATGGCATAACGTCCAAGTGCGGATGTTCAAAGCCGACTTTCTGGACATCTTGCTAGGCTTCTTAGCTGCCGTGGCCTGGATCCTCAAAAAGCCGCTAAAGGTTAGTCACCAGCAGGTGCCTACATCGCGCCTATCAGCGACTAGCAAGCGTTTTAATTGGCTCTAAATGGCACAATAATTGGCTGTCAAGCAAACCCAGCGAAGGACTTGTTGATATTGTCACCAATATAGACTCATTACAGCTCTCAGATGCCTGCGTCTATATTGGTGACAATATCAACAAGTCCTTCGCTGGGTTTGCTTGATGAAATAAGAGGACTTTATCCATTGTGGTTGACTAAGTGTGGTACAATAATTGGCTGTGCCATTAAAACCCAATTAAAACCCAATCAAAACAAGAAATTAGGTGCTAATAGGCGGCTTCCTGGACTGGATTGAATGGATTGAAAGGGTCCATTGCACCCAGTGTTGCCTAGTGATGTCGAAGCCTGGAAATGGGCGTGTTTAGGTGGGCGGTGCCAGGCTTCGATGTCACTAAGCGACGCTAGCTGCAATTCAGAAAGGACCCTAAGTGCCGGAAAAGTAGGCTTGTAAAACCATGGTCTACATTTCCGATGTCTAGAGTCCTTGGGAGCCATGATTCTGGAAGCAGCACTTGTCGGTGATTGACACACAGAAGGTGCCGCTTACAGAATCCGGAGGCCTGTGCATCCAAAATTTGAGGGGGTATGTTGGAGGCATGTTATAGGCAGGCTTTGAGCATGCTTAGCACCTGGATGTCCTAAGATGTCTAGGATGGAACTCAGATGTTTGGAAGCTAGACCTGTTTTAAAAAAGCGCCTAAGTGCTAAAAAGGTACCCAAATTGACCACTGGAGGGATTATGTAATGTCCCCCCACAGTCCCTCAGTAACCACTGACCACCTTCCACTCCACAAAGATCTGGGCAAACCAGAATCTTAGTCCTCTCTCCTAGTGCATTCTAGGATGCACTGGGACTGGCCTAGGATTCTGATTTGCCTGATCCCCTAGGTCACTCCCTTGGACCAATCAGGGCCTTACGCCCCTCCTCGGTACATCCCATAATGCATTCAGTGTAGGCGGGCTTGCTGGCCATAGGGACTAAGTATCCCTCTGACTGGCCAAATAAAGAAGGTACTGGTGGGATTCGGATGGGTTTGAGGGGTGGGGTGCCGGAGAATGTCTCAGGGGTGGGTAGGGGGTTCCGGCAGGAGGGACTGAGCATCCCTCCTGCCGGAGGATGTCTCGGCCGGGTGCTGGCAGGAGGAATTGGACACTCCTCCTGCTGTTGCCATTCGGGGGTGGGGCAGCTTTGGGGGTTCTGGCAGGAGGGACTAGGCATCCCTCCTGGCAGTTATCTTCATAAGGCGGGGGACGGGTTCCCTGCTGTGGCCACTAAACTGATCGCAGCAGTGCGAATCCCTTGTGGCGAGCAGTTCAGCGGCAGTGTCTATTTGAAATGTTGGCCTACATTTCAGGCGCCTATTGCAGCCCTAGGGAGCCACCTAAGCTTGCCTAAGGCCACTTCCGGGCAAAACCACACTCACACTTAGCCTTGGGCAAGCTTAGGCAGCCATACGCGCCTCCCTGGGCTTATGAAGACACCTACAATGTAGGCAGCCTGCCTCAGGGTGGTTTTTTTTTTTAACGTGCATCCCAATTGGCCGGTTAGACAGAGGCAAGATGCCTACCACCACCTACGATCGGGACGCTGTTTATACAATTTGCCCCTTAATGCTCAGTTAACACACAGAAGCAGGGTACGGCGTAACCTTGTTATGGGTTTTAGAGTAGCTTGCTGGTTTCGGCATGTTAAGCTGGGTGTTACTGAATTTATCAGAATTTTCAGTCAGGAAGTGTGGCACAGGCAAAGAGTAAATTATGAATTAGTCACTCTGTAGTCCTCAAAGGAAAACTTGAGGAAGTATTCTTCAACTACTGTTGGAACTAATGCTCAGAGACATGAAGGCAGATATAACTGCCTCACCACCCAATCATTGTCCAATTCAGTGTCAAAGCGTGCCTGTTTGTGGCGGCATTCGAAGAGCAATATTTGTACCCATCTCACTACTTTACAAAACTGCTAATGTGGAAACGTTATATTGATGACGTGTTTGCAGTATGGTTGGGCACAGAAACGGAGCTTGGCGCATTCTTGATATGGATTAATCAAGGAGACACCAATTTGAAGTTTACAGCAAGTTTTGACACTCGATCGTTGCCTTTTTTAGATATCAACATTTCCTTGAGCAATGGCAAGTTCAACACCACTATATTCAGAAAATCAACTGATCGCAATAATCTCTTAAGATATGAGAGTTACCATCCGAGACATTTAAGGAACAATATCCCTACAGGGCAATTTTTAAAATTGCGGCGTTTATGTTCCTCTAAAGGCGATTTTGTAGATAAAGCTGAAGTGATGAAGGAGTGATTCAGAGAGAGGGAGTTACCCTGATTCTACGATCAAGAAGGCATATAAGAGAGCCCTCCATTCTCATAGGGAAATGTTGTTAATTTCTACCAATAGAACCAATGAAGATGCTACAGTGTGTGTCCTTCCATAATCGCAACACGCCTTCAAAATAAAACAGATCATTCACTCACACTGGAGTATTTTATAATATCACGCTATTTTTGAGGATCCACCAAGGTTTGCATACTCACGAGGACATAATTTTAAAAAAAATCTTACTAAAGCTCAATATAATTCTTTGAATAATCTAATTACTAGTCTAGAGGGTAGACATTCCCCATGTACATATTGCACAGTGTGTCAATACAGTGCCAATTTGAGTGATATTAACGTTCCTGAGTGGGATAAAAAATGTAAACAAAGAGTAGCCACTAATTGCAGTACCAAAGGGGTGGTGTATGTAATCCAGTGTCCCTGCCAGTTGTTGTACATTGGGCACACTATCAGAAATGTTCGTACTAGGATTGGTGAACATATCAGTAGGATAGGGAATGAAGTTTTGGAGGCTCCTCTTACTCAGCATTGGTTGAAAGAAAAACATCTTGTATCTGCTTTACGTTATTCCATCTTGGAAGTCCCTAATCTGCCTCTTGGCAGGAACTTGAAAGCAAGATTATATGCTAAAGAACAAGCTTGAATTTTCAAGTTAGGGACTTTGCACCCTAAGGGGTTGAATAGCGAGATTGAGTGGAGGGCCTTTTTATAACGTCTTTCATCCTTTCTCCCTTTTCATAAAAATTCCCTTAAAAAATTCCCTTGAGATAATATGTACTTGTGCTTTTTGAATGAATGTGTCTGTAGTGTCCATTAAATGTAGGGAGTTGTTTTGCCCTTGTAAAATGCCTTGTTCTTTGAAAATCATCCGGTGAGTTGGTAGGATCCCTTTGATTAGTGTAATAGCACCGACGTCGCACTTATGTGATAGTGAGTGCGGCGGCGTAATATATTTTAAATCAGTTCGTTGGCGTCCCTCTGGCCGTTACAGCATTAAGAAGAAGTGAATTTAATGGCGAAAATGTGAATCAGTTTGACGTTGCATGGTGTGTCTCTCTCATATTGAAGCTAGGATGAGTATATAGTATGTGAAGAGTATATAGTATGTGAAGAGTTATGTTTTTAGAGGATTTAATAAAGTAATTGTTTTTTTACATGTTTATTTCAGAGACTTCATTACCCAACATTTTGAGGTGATGTAGCAGTGCAATGTCGGTTCCCTGAAGCAGTATCAAAACGTGTCACATCGGAACCAGTGATTCCTAAGTTAAGTTCTTATAATCTCAATTTTGAGTCATTAATATAAGACACAGAGTTTATAGCTTGTTTAGCAACAGCAAGTTTTATACTTACCATCGTTATCACTTTGACACTGTATTGGACAATGCAACGATTGGGTGGTGAGGCGGTTATATCTGCCTTCATGTCTATGAGCATTAGTTCCAACAGTAGTTGAAGGATACTTCCTCAAGTTTTCCTTTGAGGACTACAGAGTGACTACCGTATTTTCACGCAAATAACGCGCACCCGTATAAAACGCGCACACGGGTATAGCGCAGAAATCACGATGATATGTACAAAAACTTTGGTATACCGCGCTCACGGGTATACCGCGCATGCTGCCCGACGCTCCTTTCGCCCGCCCTGACTTTCCGTGCGCTGTCCCGACTCTCCGTTCACCCCCCCTGACTTCCGTGCACTGTCCCCCCTTGAAGGTCTGTCCCCATCCTGAAAGCCTGATGCCCCCCCCGACGTCCGATACATCCCTCCCCCCCGAAGGACCGCCGACTCCCCAACAATATCGGGCCAGGAGGGAGCCCAAATCCTCCTGGCCACGGCGACCCCCTAACCCCACCCCGCACTACATTACGGGCAGGAGGGATCCCAGGCCCTCCTGCCCTCGACGCAAACCCCCCTCCCCCCAACGACCGCCCCCCCCAAGAACCTCCGACCGCCCCCCAGCCGACCCGCGACCCCCCCACCCCCCTTCCCCGTACCTTTGGTAGTTGGGCCAGAAGGGAGCCCAAACCCTCCTGGCCACGGCGATCCCCTAACCCCACCCCGCACTACATTACGGGCAGGAGGGATCCCAGGCCCTCCTGCCCTCGACGCAAACCCCCCCCCCCCCCAACGACCGCCCCCCCCAAGAACCTCCGACCGCCCCCCCAGCCGACCCGCGACCCCCCTGGCGACCCCCACGACCCCCCCACCCCCCTTCCCCGTACCTTTGGTAGTTGGCCGGACAGACGGGAGCCAAACCCGCCTGTCCGGCAGGCAGCCAACGAAGGAATGAGACCGGATTGGCCCATCCATCCTAAAGCTCCGCCTACTGGTGGGGCCTAAGGCGCGTGGGCCAATCAGAATAGGCCCTGGAGCCTTAGGTCCCACCTGGGGGCGCGGCCTGAGGCACATGGTCGGGTTGGGCCCATGTGCCTCAGGCCGCGCCCCCAGGTGGGACCTAAGGCTCCAGGGCCTATTCTGATTGGCCCACGCGCCTTAGGCCCCACCAGTAGGCGGAGCTTTAGGATGGATGGGCCAATCCGGCCTCATTCCTTCGTTGGCTGCCTGCCGGACAGGCGGGTTTGGCTCCCGTCTGTCCGGCCAACTACCAAAGGTACGGGGAAGGGGGGTGGGGGGGTCGTGGGGGTCGCCAGGGGGATCGCGGGTCGGCTGGGGGGCGGTCGGAGGTTCTTGGGGGGGGCGGTCGTTGGGGGGGAGGGGGGTTTGCATCGAGGGCAGGAGGGCCTGGGATCCCTCCTGCCCGTAATGTAGTGCGGGGTGGGGTTAGGGGGTCGCCGTGGCCAGGAGGGTTTGGGCTCCCTTCTGGCCCAACTACCAAAGGTACGGGGAAGGGGGGTGGGGGGGTCGTGGGGGTCGCCAGGGGGGTCGCGGGTTGGCTGGGGGGGCGGTCGGAGGTTCTTGGGGGGGGGCGGTCGTTCGAGGGAGGGGGGTTTGCGTCGAGGGCAGGAGGGCCTGGGATCCCTCCTGCCCGTAATGTAGTGCGGGGTGGGGTTAGGGGGTCGCCGTGGCCAGGAGGGTTTGGGCTCCCTTCTGGCCCGATATTGTCGGGAAGTCGGCGGTCCTTCGGGGTGGGGGTGCGAGTGGTCCTGCCGGGGGGGGGGATGTATCGGACGTCGGGGAGTCGGCCGGGCAAGAGGGCTTGGGCTCCCTCTTGCTCCGATCGTGGATGCGGGTGCGGGTGGGAGCGCGTGCGAGCGGTCGTTCGGGGTGGGGGTGCGAGCGGTCTGGCCAGGAGGGTTTGGGCTCCCTTCTGGCCCGATATTGTCGGGAAGTCGGCGGTCCTTCGGGGTGGGGGTGCGAGTTGTCCTGCCGGGGGGGGGGATGTATCGGACGTCGGGGAGTCGGCCGGGCAAGAGGGCTTGGGCTCCCTCTTGCTCCGATCGTGGATGTGGGTGCGGGTGGGAGCGCGTGCGAGCGGTCGTTCGGGGTGGGGGTGCGAGCGGTCCTGCTGGGGGGGTGAATCGGGCGTCGGGCGGGGTGGGAACTATGTTTTAAAACTTTTGTATACCGCGCTCACGCATATAACGCGCGAGGGGTATGCGCGGTAGGTAAAAACGCGTATAACGCGCGCGTTATATGCGTGAAAATACGGTAATTCATAATTTACGATTGGTCCATTTTTAGTCACTCAACATTGTGATACAGGTTTAGTGTATCTGCCCTTTCTTGTGATTTTTGACACAGGCAAAGAGTAGGCATGAAAGCATTAGTCAGCTAGCACGTTACAGCTGACACAGAATTGACATGGGACAACTTAGCACCTCCTACATAGGAGATGCTATGAGATTCTGCATTAACTAGAAAATACTGGGAATGCCTCTTCTTGATGCATCATTAGTTTTGGGCTTGCCACACATTAAATCTCTGTATTACAGGTTATTAAACCCAAAGATAGAAAGAATTGGAGAAGATAGGATGGTAGAGAAGATGTGGCAGATGGACTGAAGACCCTAGAAAGAGAGCTAAGACATGAAGACAGAGAAGGCAGAAACCAGAGACTGGGACCAACATGACTTGAAAATAAAATAGCCAGACAACAAGTGTAGAAAAAAAATATTTTCAGCGTTTATAGAACAAATATATGCTTGCTTGGTTGGATTTAGTGTGAGTTTCTAGATGGGATACATAGTAGAGAGGACATCCTTGTATATCTGTCAAAGCTGCAAGAAGGCCTACAAGGGAGTATGCAGTAGCAACTTGAATTTGGCTTCTTAGATGCAGTTCCTTATGCCACCAGTGGACACTCATTAAAGCAGTGGTCTCAAATAGAGAATGACACGGTGACAAAACTCATCACCGTTCCCGTCCCCGCGGATAACCGCGGGAAACCATCTTCATGTCATTCTTTAAAGAGAGAGGGAAGAATCAGAGTATGAATGGCCACAACCACTGACCCACAAGCTTTGCTTTGAAGAATGCTGGTGTAGAAGGACTGAGGTTGAAATAGACACTAGAAAATGACATGGAATTTTGTCACCGTGTCATTCTCTAGTCTCAAACTCGCGGCCCAGGGACAACATGCGGCCCGCTTGGTACTATTTTGAGCCCCTCTGTATGTTTATCATAATCACAAAAATAAAATAAAACAGTTTCTTAATCATATGTCTCTTTAATAATAACTATACTAGCTATAAATTACAATATTATTATTAAGGCTTAGCCACAAGGAAAGATTTATAAACTATAAAGAGTTTTACCTCATGCAAAATTGTCATTTCTTTAATAAGAAATTAAATTTTTTTTTCTGAGGCCCTCCAAGTACCTACAAATCCAAAATGTGGCCCTGCAAAGGGGTTGAGTTTAAGACCACTGCATTAGAGTAATGCATCATGAAAGCATTGAGCCACAAAACACATCCAGTATGTGGCTAATTATAGTTTAAAATGACGGGCCAGTGAGAGAAAAGCAAGAACCTACTGTGTGTGTGTGTGAGGTGAGAAGGTCTATAAATCACTTATGTTGAATGTGCAGTCATATAAAAAAAGAAAAAGCATTTATTGATCACCTTGCTATGACTGCACTGCTGCTGCCTTTATTGGGACAGTGACCCTTGAACTTATAAAACATTTGCATTGAACAGAAAACAAATCATGTTCACTTAGCTCACCGACTTCTTTATTACTTTCTCTGGGCCTGCCCTTGTGGTATTTCAATTGCAGCGCGCTTATAGGGCCTGATTCTACAAATGGCAGCTACGCTGGGTGCTGCTGGAGGCCCTAATTGTGGCCACTTAGCGATGCCTTATCCCATCCTTTTACAAAACCGTAGCGCGGGATTTAGCGCCAGCTACGGCGGGAACAGCTCCGACGCTCATAGAATTCCTACAAGCGTCAGAGCTGTTACCGCTGCGGCTGGCACTAAAAATCCATGCTATGGTTTTGTAAAAGCGGGAGTTAAAATGTGCACGGAACTTAATTGATTTTTAATGGGTTAAATGGCATGGTATGGTTTACGGTTTCCTTAGGCAAGAGCAGAGCGGCTTAAAAAATAGTTAAAAATTTTAAAATTAAAAATAAGCAAGACCACACAGGACATAGATAAAGAAATCCAGCAACAATAGGAAAGTAAATAGAAGAAAGAGGGCATATGATAAACAAAGACCAACAGACAACAAATAACTGGTAAATCCTTACAGCATCTGACACACACCATTAAAAAAATCAAATTTTTAACCCCACCTTTTACAAAACCGTGGAAATATTTTTTAGCACAGGCCAGCATGCTGAATGCTTTGCGCTGCTCTCAATGCTCCAAGGAACTCTATGAGTGTCGGAAGCAGCGCAGAGCATTCGGCGTAATTTAGGTTTTGCATAGATATCCACACGGTGCCTAGCAATGCCTAAGTCAAGGTGCCCTCTGATGCCTACCTGAAAAGTAGGCACGGTTAGGGGCATAGAATAAGCGTGATAGACTTAGGCATTGTTAGGCATCTGAGCTGAGCACCTGTAAATCAGGCCAGGTGAAACCTGGCCTAATATACTGGTGCCTACCTATCTCTAGGACACCTAGCAATGCCTAAATACGCCTAGGCACCATTAAGCATGATTCTATAAGCAACACCTATCGATTAATTGACAACTGCGCCAATTGGCACCTAGAAGTTAGGTGCGATTAGCTGTCGTTTATAGAGTCAGTTCCTTAATAAATTATAAAGAACAATACTGGATTTTCAGGTTAAAAACTTTTTCTACAGAATGTTTGAATGAAGAGCTGGACTGAATGTCTTTAATATATTTGAATGTATCCTGTTGCCTTAAAGAAGCTTTTATGTAATCTCTTTACCAACTGAAATTTGATTGGATGCCTCTGGCTGAATCTGATTGGAGAGTACTCCTCACAGGATATGCTTATAAGGGAGTTAACAAATGCAGCGGCCATTTTGAAAGAACGAAAAGCTGTATGACATGTTTGGATTAGTTTCTGAGTAAGTGCTGAAGATATTTGGTGAAATTTTGTGGACTTGTCTTTAGTTTGATAGATAATATAACAAAAATTATGTCATTATAGAATAAAAAAACCCTGATGCAGCCAATCGTGAAAAATGGTACTATGTTGTGGTATCAGCAGGAAAATCGAACTGCATTTATGAATATGAATGAAGGAGCTGGACAACTGATGAACAGCTCTAAGACTATCTAAGATAAGTGGAAGAATATAAAATTAAAAATAAATAAATAAATATATATATATATAAAACTGTTTGGATGTTTATAAGCTAGTGATATCAATAAGAAAATCTGAAAAAAAGGACTAATGAAGAGTGGAGTGAGTGCATGTTATGTCTATGGACACGTTAGCGGTTAGCGTGTGCGTACATCTAGCATGCGCTAAAACGCGTAGCGCATCTTCGTGAAACGAGGGGCAGTCTGCCAATAGGGGCAGTGATATCAATAAGAAAGTCTGAAAAAAAAAAGGACTAATGAAGAGCGGAGTGAGTGACTCATACAATACAGTATAATTTGAAATCAGCTCATGTTCAGAAGGTTCACAAAATTTTCTTGGAAAAGTTTTGTGAGCTTTGTAGATTTTGATTAGTCTATGATTAATTATTTTGGTAACTAGTGGATTGTGAATTGTCTTGGCATAAATTTATACAACTATTAATATGAAGATATACATGAAGCAGCTCTGAGAATCCCAACCGAAATCATTTCTCTTGCAACAAGGAGAGTGATGCCACATTTTTGGGGCTCCAGCTCACGTTATCAGTGCTCGCTATACAGCATCCAGCGCTTTGTTTCTATTCTGTTTCCAGAAGCCTTGCTTGACACGTGTCTCCTTCATATATCTTCATTAGAGGAAAAGTACTCACCATCACTTGATTCTGTCCTGAATTGCTCAGTTATTGACTTTTCAGTAATTTCTCATGCTCCATTTGCTCTGTTTAGATAAGTAACTTTTGACCATTACTGAATTTAACCATGACGGTGAAATGCAATTGCAGTTATTCCCCTCAACTCTCCACTCACGATTTTTGAACTTTTAATAAAATAGTCTCACTGGACCTCCATTACTTTGTCACCAAATAAATACATCTTGTGATGTGCCTTTACTTTGGCAAGACATGTAAAAATGACCATAAACAGTAGATCTGAAACTAAGTGCACCTTTTATAAAACCGCGATAGAAGTTTTTAGCGCAGGCTAGTACGCTGAATGCTCTGTGCTGCTCATGGCGTCGGGAACAGCGCAAAAGCATTCATTGCGATGGCCTGTGCTAAAAAAATGCTATTTCAGTTTTGTAAAGGGGGGGGGTGTATTTTTGCTGAATTTTGGTCAATTAGCTGAATATTAGTGGTTGAGAAAGCCAGTGTGATTTAAGCGGGTAAGAGCCTCTCTTGCCCATTTAAATCTATTTGAATGTTTAAAGATTGCATACTGTGAAAACAGGCAGCAAGGTATTTTGAAACAGAAGCATATAATATTCATTTTGCTAGCTGGTAATGTATGATAACTTAGGCCTGGGACTTGATTTGTCAGCTGTCTCATAACTACCAAATACGAATAAACCCAGTCTTTTGATCTTTGCTAGCCACCATGTTTAAAAATTGAATGAGTCTTGTCTAAATGCATTTAACACCCATTTAGCAGTTTGCTAGTAAATAAATTATTACTGTTTTGTCACAAAAAAGCCTATAATGATGATAATTTATACAAATGAGCCTCAAAGACTTCAATGCAGCTTCAACAATAATTGCTGATTTTAGAAGACACCTTTATTATCAATGGCTCTAGTCAAGCTTGGGAAAAACAGAACAGTAAAAAACTCAGAAAAAAATATCCCGAGAAAAAACTATCAAAATCCCAAACTTCATAGCGCACATAAAAGCTTAAATGTGCACAAAACCAGCAATATTAGCCCGTAATATAGATAACAAAAATATCACCGGAGTATGCACAATTCCAGTCACTTATCTGTCGATTCCATCCACCAGAGCATAACAACTGCTCGAACAAGTCTAAAGTGTTGGATGAGTTCCATCAGAAACCAAAATCCACTGTAATATACCATGACTGGAAAGCTTCTCAGATCTCGATGAGGACCTTGTTTTGCGGGCAGAACGGGACCTGGGAGTAATCATTAGTGAAGATATGAAGATTGCCAATCAAGTGCAGAAAGCTTCATCAAAGGCTAGACAAATGCTGGGTTGCATCCAAAGAAGTTTTGTCAGCCGAAAGCCTGAAGTTATAATGCCATTGTACAGGTCCATGGTGAGACCCCATCTGGAATATTGTGTTCAATTTTGGAGGCCACACTATCAAAAGGATGTGCTGAGAATGGAATCGGTTCAGCGAATGGCCACTAGGATGGTCTCAGGACTCAAGGATCTCCCATATGAAGAACGCCTAGGTCAATTGCAGCTATACACTCTCGAGGAACACAGAGAGAGGGGAGACATGATAGAGACGTTCAAATATGTTACTGACCGTATTGAGGTGGAAGAAGACATCTTTTTCCTCACGGGACCTACGACTACAAGACAGCATCCGTTAAAAATCAAGGGTGGGAGATTTCATGGTGATATCAGGAAGTATTTCTTCACCGAAAGGGTGGTTGATTGTTGGAATGATCTTCCACTTCAAGTAGTTGAGGCCAACAACGTGCTCGATTTTAAGAAAAAATGGGACAAACACGTGGGGTCACTTCGAGGGATTGTTTAGGGGGGAGAGTTATTCGAGTGGGCAGACTTGTTGGGCCGATGGCCCTTTTCTGCCGTCATACTCTAGGTTTCTCTATGTTTCTATGTAAAGCCGCTATGTCAGGGGAAAAAATGGCAGAAAATATTACGGCAACAAATTGTTATTTTCGTAACCCAATGCCATTGCCAAATTTGTTGCCGCAGTGCTTCTGCTGGTTTTCTCTTGATGTAGTGGCTTTGCTCGCGAAACAAGGCCTTTGTCGAGATTTCAGAAGCTTTCCAGTCACAGCGGATTACAGTGGATTTTTTTTTCTGATGGAACTCATCCAACACTTTAGACTTGTTTGAGCAGTCAAGTGCTATGTTCTGGTGGATGGAATTGACAGACAGGTGACTGGAATTGTGCATACTTTGGTGATATTTTTGACATTCTAATTATCTATACTACGGGCTAATACTGCTGGTTTTTCTCAGGATGTTTCTTCTGAGTTTTTTTACTGTTCTGTTTTTCCCAAGTTTGTTATTTATATTACGTTTGTTCTTAACCGATGTGAACCGTTTAGTTCTCTAAACGGTATAGAAAACGTTGCCATAAATAAATAAATAATTATTTCTAAAATTCACATGTTAAACATCGAGCTCCAAAGTGCAGACTAAATAAAGGTACGGTACACTGTCTACTCATTTGACTTACCTTGAAGGTTAATTTCCTCTGGCAAATGACATGTCTGAGAATCACTTCTAGCCTGACATGCTGAATTCATTTACCTTGTCTAAAGTCAATTTCCCTGTTAGTGGATAATAGCGCCAAGCCACGAAAGGCAGTGCAGTGATGCATAAAGCAGCATTCTGTTCTAATAATAATTCCGTTGCAGTTCAAAATGTGCACCCGACATATGCTAAGCGTGATAACACCACCCTGCACAACACTAAACAGATGTTAATCTGCCATTACAAATAGCGCCATGTGGGAACGTTTCCATTGGTCAGCAGTTATTTTACAAATCATTGACACAGGTCAGGTTGCTAACGACCTGAAACACTGATGACAGTTATTTTAATAAAACTGTCAATTTGATTGCTTTGGGATTAAAAAAAAAAAAAAAAAATCCTGGAGAGTGATCTGCTTATATTGGGTGAAAAAAAAACCCCTCGAGGTATATATCTTTAGAACTTGTATTGAACTTTGAGCTCATCGTCAATATCTGCTTCTCAGATGTAAACGAAAATTGATTCCAGACCTAACCCTCTCATTTACACAGTTTCTCTAATCCAAACTAACCTACAGTAAAGAGCAAAAGAATGTATATTTAATAGAGCCTCAGGAACAATCATAATGACCCTCAATACATGAGAGATACAAGCAGTGTTACTGGTTAAAACTCATTAATTTTAAACAGGTTAAGGCCAGGGAAACAATGAGAAGCTGGAAGTATCTAAAGGTCAATTAAATATAAACAGTAGAATTGCTCAATGGCATATTATATATTGCTAATTGCACTTGACTTATTTTGGACTTCTCATTATGAGCTGCAATTTCAATCAATTATGGATAGCTAAGAAATTAATCTATTTGATGGTCAAATAAAATACTGTTTTCAAAGATGATACTTCTCTTTGAAGTCCTTACATGGGGGCGCTGAAAAGTACTCAGCCCAACCAACCAACTTGCTAAATTCTGAGCGTTATTTTGCCACTGTAGCTGAAAAGAGTGTTTATCTTATTTTGTTAAGTGACAATTTGCAGAAATGAAATTCTATGTTTTTGACATTGTTTCTGCGAGAATTGTGCAGAGTAGTTTGAGATGGGAGGAGTTGGAGGACCCTGACCGAAATGGGAGGGGAGAGGAGTATAAAAAGGGAAGTTTTTGGTTATCCTGACCTCCCGCCAGAGCCCATGTAATTTCTGGAGGCACTGACTGCTGGTGGGGAAAGAGTCCGAGAGGGTTAGCTAGCAGAGCAGACTATGAAGTGTTTCAGCTTGGTAGGAAAATAGTGTTGTCCCAGGCTGTGGAGCATGAGAGAGACCTGGAGTTGTTCACCAAGGGAAAAAAATAGGAACCTTATTCCTGAGGGTTTGTCACCAGGAGGGGGCAGAAATTGAACTGTGTGGACACCCATTTCTGTGGGTAAATGTGAGTGATTCTGCTTATTGCAGAGTCCCTGTGGAGCGTTTCAGTTTGGCAGGAAGACAGCGATGTTCCGGGTTGAAGGAAGAGGATGTGACTTGGAGCATCTCACCACAAGTACTGAAGGAATTGTAGGAAGAGATTGAGAAACACACTGCGATGGAATATCTGAAGTGATTTTAAGATGGATATTCTGACCAATTTCTGTACTCTAAGGCCTAGATGTAAATAGTTTTGAAAGTTGGAACTGCCAGTCGAGTTTCAAGTAAAGTTCAAGTTATCGATTTTCTATCAGTCTCAATTTGATTTCTTCCAGTTAAGTGATAGATTATGTGGAGTGATTGAACCCCGGAGAAAGTTATCCTTTGGCCTACTGGAGTAAGTCTGGCCCCAGCCTACATCTCTCCTGCCGCGGGTCACAGCAGTTCGGGTAGAGGAGTGATGGCATCGCGGTAGGGGAGATGCGGCATCTCTCCTGCCGCGATCATTGCTGTAGGGGGCTGAGCTGATCGCAGCAGCCACCATCAGCTCAGCGGCCCCTTTTTCGGCACTTAGACCTGTTTTGACTTTGTCTAAGTCAAAAACGTATAAGTGCCGACTAGGCAACCTGCGTAAGGTTTTGGTTATACCTGCTGCACGCCTATGTGTAGGTCGACCCACCTTCCGCCCTTTCCACTCCTCTAAACATGCCTCTTTTCTCTCTGTGCGTTTAGTGGCAGGGGAAAGGCCTAAAACCAGCTAAAACCAGCTTTGGTTATGGGTACTTGGACGATCAGGCTTTTTGATCGTCCAAGTAGCCATTTAGGACACTTTTTAGACTTTTTTTTTTTGATTATGAACCCTATAGTCTCTACAGATGTGAGACAAAAGTTTTTCAATGAGGTCATATAAATATTAAACAGTATCGGCGACAAGGGGGAACCCTGTGGCACTCCACAGCTTGGTTGCCATGAAGAGGATGTCACACCCTCCAAATATACCTCATAAGAGCTCAATGATAAGAATTTACTAAACCAGTTCAGAACTATTTGATTTAAACCAATATCTGATAACACACGGATCAAGATATCATGATGGACAACATCGAACACGGCCAACAAGTCAAATTGTAGGAGTACTGCATATTTATTTTGCATCTGTAAATTTTGAATCTTTGAAATTAATGACACTAAAAGGGTTTCCGTGCTAACCTTTGGTCTAACCCATGTGTTCCTATTTCATATAGACACATGGGACTCCATCAAGGGGCAATATGGCCTTAACACCTATGAAGATAATTAAAGCACACTAAATGCCAAAGCCCATTGTGTTTTTATGGGCATTTAGAATTTAGTGTGTGCTAATTCCCCTAATGTGCGTTAAGGTACGTTAAGGCCATAATGCTCCTTGATGAATTCCCCCCATAGGCACCCATATTCCTTTATATGCTGAAGAATTAGATGTTATCTAGAAGAAAATGTACAGCATGGTTCAAGGATAAATTGCTCTATGGTTTGATTTTATATGTATGTTTTGTGATATTTATTATGTACGTGATTTTGTGATCCACTTTGGTAAAGACGGACTATACATTAAAAAAACTATAAACTGAACTATATAATAGGCTGTAGTTAGGTATTTTTGCCTTCTCAATCCAGATGGCCAGGGGGAGAATGTGGTGCAGTGGTTAAAGCTACCACCTCCACACCCTGAAGTTGTGGGTTCAAACCCACACTGATCCTTGGGACCCTGGACAAGTCTTTTAATCCCTCCATTGCCCCAGGTACATTAGATAGATTATGAGCCCACTGGGACAGACAGGGAAACATGTTTGAGTACCTGAATAAATTCACGTAAACCGTTCTGAGCTCCCCTGGGAGAATGGTATAGAAAATTGAATAAATAAAATCAATCCAGAGTGGGGGTCATTCTCTATAGATCACCTATAGTTGGGAATTGTATATTAGTAATTGCATGCACCATTGTTGTTATATAATAAAGATCCATATGCAACTTTTATTGCATGTATCTTAAAAAGGGTGTGGCCAGGGGCATGTCAGAGACAGTTCTAAAAGTTACACGTGGAATTACAGAATTAGGTCAATCCATTTGACATTAAACCTGCTTTTAACATGCGTAAGGCTCACACTCAACAATTAGGTGCAAATCCATGCTTAAGCGCAATTCTATTTATTTATTTATTTACTTAATTTTTCCCCAAAGAGCTCAGAACGGGCTACAGGTTTAACATTCATAATTTCTGTACAAGTTTACGATACAAGTTTTTATCCTAACTTGATCCATGCTAGGGGCTAATGATTATTTCTTTCTGCCTGTTGTTGGCGCCAGTCTGGTTCCCCTCTGAATCACTTCTGGGTCACGGGGTCAGGAAGTGACATCAGAGGGAATCCAACGCTGGGGCAAGGAGCATGCTTGCAGAAGACACTCACACGCAAAGATTAAGAGGTACGGGGGATGGGAGGGCGCAAGTATGGAATAGGGGAGGGAAAGAACGGCTGAGGAGCGGAAGGAATGGGGGCATGGGGACACAGGGGGGGCACCACTGCCCTGGGTGTCTCCTTATTACGCCACTGAACATAATGAAACGTTTTTGGCTGCACACCACTGGTAAATTGTTGATGGGACTGTCAGAACTTCTATTAACCCCAAACAAGAATATTCAATTTAATAGGCTAATTTTATTTATATATTTTTTTGCAAAACCTAAATTATGTTCTTAGCAAACCCTTAATACAGTTATTGTAAATATAATATTTTCTTGACTTAATAACCACTTGTTACGGGACAGCAATACTTCATTTTCAATTACAGTCTAAAGTTATTTCACCATACATCACCTCTGCACTATGAAACATTACTGCAATAATCTGAATACCTACAGCAAGGACAGAAGATTCTTGTTTTACAGAAGAAATTGTAATTTAATAAGCTCTGTCTGTTTTATTAAAAATGGTAAAATCAGAGAGGAAAATTATCAAAGCTCTTTCTGTAGGCTAAATGGCAGATTTGTACTTCCTGATGACATGCTGCCATACGCATTAATAAAAGTTTGCCTGCATGTCACCCACGCATGTACTGTCCTTCTGGTATCTGAGGAGATGTTACCGAGGCCAAGTTAGGTATGGAGAGAAAATTTCATGTAATTTTGGCTAAGCCTAACAATATGCAAAATGAGTCCAGGGAAAACCATTCACCCAAAAGGCAGGCGTGGATTAGTATTTTATCGTGAAGCAATAAGCAAAGGAGAAGCATGCATGAGCGGTTTAATTATCTACTCCAGTGTTTTTCAACCTTTTTACACCTATGGACTGGCAGAAATAAAAGAATTATTCTGTGGACTGGCATCTGTCCGTGGATCAGCGGTTGAAGAACACTGAGCTAAGTTGTGGGCCAGACCCCGTTTATCTCTACCCAATCTCCACCTCAGGCCTCGCCCCAGCCCCCCCCCATAATAGTACTAATTGCACCTTGCATGTCCCGTGCCTCATCTGGAAACTTTCCCTCTGACGTTGCAACGTCTGAGAGAAGGCTTCCGATTCAGGCGCAGGATGCCCGTAGGAGCCACTGTCCGTGGCTTTGTGCACTGAATCAGAGAGGAAGAGGGAGCTGGCTCGAAGATAACGCCGCATCGATCGCACCGTAGACCGGCGGTTGAAGAACACTGTTTAGGGCCTGATGCACATGCTGGCCCTGTGGACCGGCAGGAAATTTCTGTGGACCGGCACTGGTCCGTGGACCGGTGGTTGAAGAACACTGATCTGCTCCACAACATTTTCACTAAGGGAGCTATTCCTATTTTATTGTAGCCCAACTGCTCTGCCCTGCTAGTTACCCCCCCAAATTCTATACAAAGCGCTGAAAACTGCACGGGCAATTTTGGTTGCATATCCAACTAAGGTGCGCTATGCTTTTGAGCGCTCGATAAATATTATCGCACTCTAAACACGCGGTAAACGCTAACGCCTGCATGTTATTCTATGGACGGGTTAGCGTTTAGCGCATGCGTTGATTTGGCGTGTGCTAAACACATGCTAAAACGCTTAGCACACCTTTGTAAAAGGAGCCCTTAATTACATAATAAGCTGATTAACACTATTAATTTTATTTAGTCCGCTCAGTGAACTGCCATCTACCGCGTGAAGGAAAGCTTTTCAAAACCCGGACAAAGGCCCTCTTTTATTAAGGCGCGCTAACCGATGTAGCAAGCGCTAAATGCTAACGCGTGCATGTTAGTCTATGGATGCATTAGCGTTTAGCCTGCGCTAATCGGTTAGTGCTCCTTAGTAAAAGAGGGGGAAAGTGCTGGGCTTTGAAATGCCGTCCGGACCCCTGGACATGTCCTCAAAAGAAGGACATGACCGGGGAAATCCGGACATGTGGTAACCTTAATTCAGGTTAAGGCTCCAACTGGGCTATTCAAGGACTTTTATCTTTTTATTCCTTAGCCACCATGCTGTAGCTTTGGCTGTGCGTTACGGGTTATTGCCACGCGTAAAGGCAGACTTCCATGCTTCTTTGCAGAGGGCAGCAGATTTTCTCCATTCATTGCTCCTTCTGTTCTGACAAGCGCCCCAGTCTCTGTTGATAATTTAGTCCTACTACCAAGTAGGGAGATAACTAATTTAAATCTGTGATGAAACACTTCGATTACTTAACTAATCACAGCTCTTGCAAATTTATATATATATATTTATTTGTAAAAGTGCTCAGACCACATAATCCTTTGTTTAGTGATGACACCAAAACGTGGTTAATGTAGGGACCATAACAGTAAAAATGCTATGATGGGTTCATAGACATAATCGCGGAAGACAAAGGCGCGCGCCGACAACTGAGCACAAGATGGAGGCGCGCGCCGAAGAAAATTACTGTTTTTAGGGGCTCCGACGGGGGGTTTTGTTGGGGAGCCCCCCCACTTTACTTAATACAGATTGCGGCGGCGTTGTGGGGGGTTTTGGGGGTTGTAACTCCCCACATTTTACTGGAAATTTAACTTTTTCCCAAAAAACAGGGAAAAAGTGAAGTTTTCAGTAAAATGTGGGGGGTTACAACCCCTCAAACCCCCCACAACGCGGTGCAATCTGTATTAAGTAAAGTGGGGGGGGTTACCCCCCACGCCCCACCGTCAGAGCCCCTAAAAACAGTAATTTTTCTTCGGTGCGCGCCTCCGCGCTACGCTCAATTGTCTGCGCGCGCCTTTGTCCCAGCGCGCTTTTGACCTGACACCGCTATGATGGTCCCTACATTAACCGCGGTTTGCTGTCATCACTAAACAAAGGGTTATGTGGTCTGAGCACTTTTACAAATAAATATATATATATATATATAAATTTACAAGAGCTGTGATTAGTTAAGTAATCGATAATT
Organism: Geotrypetes seraphini; assembly: GCF_902459505.1. NCBI lineage: Eukaryota > Metazoa > Chordata > Amphibia > Gymnophiona > Dermophiidae > Geotrypetes > Geotrypetes seraphini. Next base: position 33,795,213 of record NC_047088.1, read on the forward strand.
TAGTCCTGCCACTAACATGCATCACAACAATCACGGTGTTCTGTAGGGGCTCCTTTTACTAAGGTGCGCTAGCGTTTTTAGCGCACGCATAAGATTAGTGCGCGCTAGCTGAAAAATTACCGCCTGCTTTCAAGGAAGCGGTAGCGGCTAGCGTGTGTGGCATTTTAGCGCAGGCTAAAACCGCTAGCGCGCCTTTGTAAAAGGAGCCCTAGGTGATATCCTGTGTAATATTTGCATTAAACATAATGCTATATTATGCAGGCCAAAAAAAAGGTTCTATTTTAATTGTCAGACCATATGACCTTTTATCAAGTGCCTAAAATATCTCCTAAGGTTTCCACTGCACACTTCAAATGGAATCCAAGGTGGGCCTTCTAGAGCAGTGGTTCCCAACCCTCTCCTGGAGGACCACCAGGCCAGTCGGGTTTTCAGGATAGCCCTAATGAATATGCATGAGAGAGATCTGCATATAATGGAGGTGTCAGACGTACAAATCTGCTCCATGCATATTCATTAGTATATTGCCGGCCGTATCGAGATGGAAGAAGAGATTCTCTTTCTCAAAGGACCCTCAGCCACAAGAGGGCATCCGCTCAAACTCAGGGGCGGGAAATTTCATGGTGACACCAGGAAATATTTCTTCACCGAGAGAGTGGTTGATCCTTGGAACGAGCTCCCGGTGCAGGTGATTGAGGCAAACAGCGTGCAAGAATTTAAGAGCAAATGGGATGCCCATGTGGGATCCCTTAGAGGGTTAAGCCAAGGGAACCTGTCACCAAGAGTAGGATCCCTAGGATAGTAGAGTGGGCAGACCTGATGGGCTATGGCCCTTATCTGCCGTCATCTTCTATGTTTCTATCCTGAAAACCTGACTGGCCTGGTGGTCCTCCAGAACAGGGCTGGAAACCACTGTTCTAGAGTAATGATTTCCTACCAGGGAAAGATTGTGGCAAAAACTATTGGTTTGGGGCAAATGGATGAGGCAGGAGCGCTGAGGATGCAGTAGGAAAGAAACCTCTCTTTCTCTTTCCCTCCATTCAGATTCTTACTCCCTCCATTCTCACTTCATTGCTAGACTTCTGGCTCCGGTCAGGTACAGCCACTTGCACATCAAGCTCCTCTATCCTGGCTGACACATTCACTGACTATCTAAACATATTTCACTGTTTATTCTAATAACAGCACACTTTTTATAGCACTACTGAATGTACACAGGGTTCTTCAGTGGTAATTAATATTCATATATAAGTCTCTGCCCTAAAGAACTCATAGACTAAGTGGGATACCTGAGGCTATGGGAGATAAGGTCACAAGGTGTGTCAGTGACAGTAGAAACATTTGAACCCTGACTTCCTTGGTTCTCAATCTTTTGCTTCAATTACTAAGCCATTTCCTCTCCATATCGGCCAGTAGTATGCAGTGATGGCTTTCAGGGGATTCAGTGAATCCCCAGTTCTGCAGCCCTGCTTTTTATTTTGTTTACTTTTTGCTTGATGAAGTTTGATTTGTTGAGTAGGCAGCCTGCTCAAACAGTCAAGCTGGATCAAACAAAACATAACCCCCCCCCCCAAAAAAAAAAACCCAAACCAGGGCACACAGACTGGGGATTCTCTTAAACCCCTGAAGGCACTGTCAATACTCATCTGAATTTGATTGCCTGAGCAGCATCTACCTGTTGCCTGCTCAACTAATCAAATTCAGAACAGTGCCCTCAGGGCCTTTAGGGGGTGGGGTGAATCCCCTTAAGGTCCTGACCAAATGCCACTGATCTCAGCCCTGGCACGTTACTCTTACCCTGCCATTTCACCAATAGCTATACCCATACTGAAACACTCATAGGCCTGGCAATACACTTTAATCCTGGTATGCAAGTACCCATCCTATTCCAGTTCTGAGGCTCCGTCAACACAACTGTGCTAAGTGGGTACCTAAAGTAAGAGGAAATAAGGAGGAGAATTCTGTAAAGGGGTGCCTTTATGTACTGTAGATACCTAGAGGGCACTTTGTGGAGCCTGTTCTATAAAAGAAAGTAGATATCAGTCTGGGTTTTACTTCAACTGGCTGAATCGCTCCTCCATAACATGGAGCCTTCTGATAACCTCGACTGGCCTGCCCAACAGGGGATACCCAGTTGTCCAAAAGGACAAGCCACCCCTACCTTCTTCTACTCAGGCACGTTGTCCCATGCACACTTTAATTATGGAAGCCTTTCAGAGTTACGGCTGACCTCCTGGTTGCCTTCCTGATCAGTCTCTTTCCTACTTGTCATCAAGTTTAGAGGTATGGCCTAATTTAAATGGGGTCTTGACGATGCCCTGCGCCTTCCGTTCTGCAATGATCATCACAATGACATTTCAAGAAATTTTCAAGGACTTTGTAGTTCTGTTATGTCCATCCCGTCATCTGTGCTTTTCACAATTTTTCAAGCTCCTTGGTGTTCATAATTGGGTCTTAGTTAGAATATACTATCCAGCAGAAGCAAATAAAAGGAACTGCTGAATTTATCCCATCATCTTCTGAACTGGGATAATTCAAAACAGATTGGGTCAGTTCACTTGGTGAAGGCAATTGATTGAATCAGAGCTTATAGTATTTAGGATAACTAGAGATGTACAAAGTAGATGGACATTCATCCAATCAAGTAATGTTCTGATTTTTTTTAAACTTAGGGCTCTTTTTACGAAGCCGCGTTAGCGGTTTAACGCGCGTAATAGCATGCACTAATTTGCAGGCCGCGCTAGCCGCTACCTCTTGAGGGGTTAGCGCGCGCCAAAAAGGTGCATGCGATAAAGCCACTAACGCGGCTTCGTAAAAGGAGCCCTTAATTTTCTAAGAAATATACTTTCCACTTGGCTGTTGTGAGGTAGGATGCATAGATCTATAGAACAAAAAGTGTTTTAGTGCATTTGCTTCCAGGTTATGAGGTAATAAAAGGTGAACATTTCAGAAAGGTTCTATATTTTATTTGCTTATTTATTTATTTGGGTTTATTTTCCACCTTTATGATGAGATTCATCTAAGGTGGTGAATACATAGCCATTATATATCATGCCAACGTTGTACCATACCATGAAAATCTGCTTGTAGGTGAGCTTTTCTTTAACCATTAACTCTGAAGCTTACATGCACCACAATTACCAATCTATACATAATTACAAGTGGGCCATTCATATCTCGTAGGTATAGTACTCTGTCTGAGAATCAATAAACAAAAATTATTTTCATGGAACTCTAATGAAAAATCGTTTGCAGGAAAGGTGCTGATACAGTTTTCTTCACTTTCATCCTGTAATATACAGTAAAGAGCTATGAAATAATGCCTTCGACAAATAAGGCTTAAAGGTCTTTACAGTCATTCCTGAGACATAAAGGAACCTTTGTACTAAAGGGTAAAAGTGCTTTTGTCCTTGCCTTCATACTGTGTCATAGCATGTATTTAAGCAGTAAAACAGAAATGCAATATTTTTATGCACCATTGGTTTCATGCATTGTGACAAATAGGGGTTGTTTTTTTTTAAACAAGGCTAGTAGAAAAATTGCATATGAAATCCTGTATCAAGTTTTGCAAATCAAGATCCAAGATGGCATCAGAGGCTTATGATGCTTGCTATAGTTCCCCACTATGTTTACCCCCCTCCCTCCCCCTTTTTACTAAGCTGCGGTAGAGGTTTCTACCAAGGACTGGATCACCCGATGCCCCAATGCTCATAGAATTCCTATGAGTGTCGGACCACATCAGAGCATTTAGTACTCCAAGCCCTGTTCACCTCTAAGCGGACACCTCTGGCATACCTAAGTGATGCCTAAGGGCTCCTTTTACAGAGCCGCGCTAGGTCCTTAATGCGCGGAATAGTGTGCGTTAAATTGCCGCGCGCACTAGCCCCTACTGCCTCCTTTTGAGCAGGTGGTAGATTTTCGGCTAGCGCGCACTATAGCGTGCGCTAATCCGGTGCGTGTGTTAAAAACGCTAGCACACCTTTGTAAAAGGAGCCCTAAGTTGCGTCCACCTAACGCGCCCAACTAACGCCCAAAAGTAGACTTGGTTTTGCAACACCTAAAATTTAGACGAGAATGTAGACGCATGAGGACGCTGAGCGGCATGCGATTGTATAAATAGATGTCCATATGAAAGCCACACCCACGCCTATCCTGTTAGGCGCAGCTTTTTTGGGATGGGCGTCTATGAAATTGTGGACGCCTATTTTGTGAATCACGCACAGCCTTTTGACGTCTAACTTTCAATTATTGCTGGTTAAAGTCGTTAATTGGGCGTATTATCCAGTTTATTTGGACGCCTAAGTCGCTAGACGTCCACACTGTGGACACTTAACTTTAGGCATCCTTTACAGAATTTGCCTCTCGGTGTTTTGGTGGCCACTTACACTCCCTCTTGACCTCTTAGGTCAGAGTCACAGTATTTGCTGGGAACTCCTTCATTGAAGTCTGTCGCCAAAATTATAATATGTTCGAGAATTTTTAGTGTTGCTGAACATACATAGTAACATAGTAGATGACGGCAGATAAAGACCCGAATGGTCCATCCAGTCTGCCCAACCTGATTCAATTTAAATTTTTTTTTTTTCTTCTTAGCTATTTCCATGTATGAACCATGTATGTGGAATGCTTTACCAAATAATATTCGTCAGATTTCGGTGCTATTAGCCTTTCGCAATTCGTCGAAGGCTTATTTTTTTATTTTCAGAAAGCTTTTGGAAATGGAGATCTGTTCACTTGAGCTATTAAATCATTAGTTTTTGCTTTTCATATATGATTTTACTACTACTACTACTACTATTAATTATTTCTATAGCACTACCAGATGCATGCAGCACTGTATTTTAGCATTTTACTCTCTTAAGAAATTGTGCTGTTTTATGCTTGTTTACTGATTTGTGCACGTATTTTTGTAACCTGATTAGATTGTTTGGATATGCGGGATAAAAGTGTTTTAAATAGAATAAAAATACAGATATGTTTCACCAATACTTTTGCAAATAACAATGCAACATAACACTTCAGAGCCAGCCATGTATCCAATTGTTTCTACCCAACAAAAAAAAACAATCCAACGGATCTGCAGTAGAGAAGTCAAACGACAAAAGAAAAATACTACAGACCTGGTGTACAAGGTAAAACAAGTCTTATCTTTATTAAAGAAGATGCATTGTAGCTTTCCAAAACAACTGGTCCTCTTGTGTGAGTGCACGGGACCCAACATGGTCCGTGTTTCGGAAAACACACCTTTGTCAGGGATCCAAAACATGAAGGTACATCAATAATAATCATAATAATTTTATTCTTTTATACCGCCATAACCAAAAGTTCTAGGCGGTTTACACTAAAAAGAGCTGGACAATTAGCGAAATACAATAATACAGTAAAAAAAATACAAATATTTGTAAAATAGAATTTCAATAATAAAACTCTCATTAAGTAATAAACTTATCGAACAAAGTGGTCTTAATTAATTTCTGAAAACAGCAATAGGATAACATAGCTTGCTGAATACATTAGGTCAAGATTGTTGCCTACCAGCTTGAAACGCTAGGGTCCTATCTAAGAAGGTCTTATATCTACACCCATTCATTTTTGGATAAGTAGAAATTTCTAGTTTCTCTTGATGGTCTATACAACACAAAATGAGGACAAAGGTAAGCTGGAGACAATCCCGATATCAGCTTAAAGCAGATACAGGAAAATTTGAATAATACTCTTGCCTCCAAAGGCAGCCAATGAAGTAAATGATAATATGGACTAACATGGTTGTTCTTTTTTAAACCAAAAATCAATCGTAACAGCTGTATTTTGAATTATCCTTAATTTCTTTAGAATTTTTTTGGGTGCTCCTAAATAGATGATGTTACAATAGTCTAAAATAGATAAAACTAATGCCTGCCCAATAGTCTGAACACAGAGAACCTGATTAAAACAATTGTCCTTAAAAGGACAGACGACGTTAAAATCTAGTGAAGGCTGCTGTCCGTGAGTTGTTTTAATCAGGTTCTCTGCGTTGATGTACCTCTGTGTTTTGGACACCTGACGAAAGCGTGTTTTCCGAAACACGGACCTTGTTGGCTCCCGTGCATTCACACAAGAGGACCATTTGTTTGAAAAGCTACAGTGTATCCTCTTTACTAAAGATAAGACTTTTTTTTTCTTTTACCTTGTACACCAGGTCTGCAGTATTCTTCTTTTGTTTTGTCCAATTCTCGCTATGCAGAAAAAAAAGCATTATTACTCATATCAAAATGAGGGTATTTCATTAGGCATTTACACTCACCTGCTCACTGTCCTCTTCATCACTGCTGAGTTTTAGGTCATCTTCAAGCATTCTGTTAAAAAAAAAAGAAGAAATAATTAGGTGTTAAAACTATTTTTCTTACATAATGTTTGTTTAAAGAGAAAGTAAAATGATTGGTAAAGTTCACTTTACTGTTCATGAATGAAACCCACAAACTACCAACTTAGGGTGATCTTTATAGAATCTGACAGAATAAAGAACTATTTTTTACCAATTAAGACATTAAATGGGAAAAATCATGCAATATTTGCTCTTAATTCACATTTTAATAGCACAATGCAAGCTAAATGATGAGATGCAAAGTATCCACATGTAAACTGAATAAAGCAACTTGTATTTAATTTTGCATGCTGTGTTATTCATGGAAAGAAAATGGCAGCTTGATGCTCCAGGGAGACTCATAAAGGAGCTGATGGCTTCAACATCAACCCCACTCCCTCAACATTTCCGGCATGATCAAGACCCATCCTGCAGAACTCCCCCTTCATCCCTTACAGTCCCAGCCTGGTCAGGATCCTCTCCCCTCCACTTGGACTCTTCTGACCCATTCTTACAGTCCTACTATAATCAGCACCTCCTACAGTTCCAGGCCTCCCCAACCTTTCAACGTCTCCCCTGCTAACTAGTAGGGTATCTAGTTGGGGGGGGTGGGGGCAGGAGTGTTACTCAGTTGCTTCTGCCCCACCTGCTTCTAGTTTGCAAATTGCATTTTGCTGGTGATACTCTTCTGAGAGTGCCATTTGAAAGCCAGGAGTTACTGGGAATCTCCTTTTCTCCCCAACCCCCATTAGATACTAGGGAGACCCCTGGTAGTTGCAGGAAGATAGAGAGAGAGGTTGGCTAAAGCACGAGACATGCACAAACTCTGTCTGAGTGTGAAGAAGGGATTGTAGATCTTAGTACAGTCACAAGATCCTTTATCTGAAATTCTAAAAACCAAAAATCGCCAAAAGCCGAAATTTGACGCGAACCGGAAGTAGTTAATTTCCCGATTTGACACATACTGAAACCAATACAGGTGCATGTGTTTCTCCTGATCTCTGCATAATTCATGTTGGGGGGCTGGAAAGCGGCTGGAAATTGGAGAGCTGCAGATTCCAGGGTGGCACTGAGAAGCTGAAAAGGATTGATGGCAATTTTATGGTCTTATGGTCTGCATTAACATTATCATTCTGACTTAACATTATCATTCCATAAACTGAAATATGTCTGGTCCCAAGGATTCTAGATACAGGATCTTGTGCCTGTAGTTGGTATACGAAGGGGTGCTGAAACGTTCTCAGCTCAACCAAGAAGAAAATGACATGGATATGGTTCAATCAATGATCTAAAACAATGTCAAAACATAGAATTTTGTTTCTGCAAATTGTCACTTAATGAAATAAAATAATACTCTTTTCAGCTACAATGGCAGAATAATGCTCAGAATTTAAGAAGTTGGTTGGTTGGGCTGAGAATTTTTTAGCATCCCCTTGTATGTAATAAAAGGGAGCCAAGTCTAGGACAGTCAAGCCATTGTGACATCACTGATGAGGTTGGCTTTTATTGGTGGAATGAGGCATTATGACATCACAATCTCAGCTCTTGTTACCAGAGACTGAAACTCTTTACACTACGAGGGGGTGCTGAAAAGTTCTCAGCCCAACCAAAAAGGGAATGATGTGGATATGGTTCAATCAATGATCTGAAACAATGTCAAAACCTAGAATTTTGTTTCTGAAAATTGTCACTTAATGAAATAAGATAACACTCTTTTCAGCTACAGTGGCAAAATAATGCTCAGAATTTAGGAAGCCCAGTAGCCCGTTCTCATGGTGGCCAATCCAGGTCACTAGTACCTGACCAAAACCCAAGAAGTAGCAATATTCCATGCTACCGATCCAGGGCAAGCAGTGGCTTCCCCCATATCTTTCTCAATAACAGACTATGGACTTTTCCTCCAGGAACTTGTCCAAATCTTTCTTAAATAAGAACATACCCATGAATGTGCTGGCACTCTGTGTTCAGGTGATGCATAATGCGCTGGCACCCAGGTACAGAACTGCCCTTTAAGTGTTTGTTATGCACATTTGTCATATATAATCATATTTTATACAATCTTATTGAACAGAATGCATTTGTTTGTGCTCTCCAGTCATATAAGCTAATTTCTAGAGTCACAACAGGGAAATTGTGTGATTAAAAGGATTTGTGGTTTAATTACAGTGACAGGACTAATCACAGTGCTAAAACAACTAAGCCTAGATTTTTGTTAAGTCTAGCAAAGGTAACAATATTCTTCCTGATTCTTGCTTGCTGTACAGATGTCATGAAATAGGTAATTAATAGCCCCATGGGTCTACACTAAAAACTGCACAGCTACTTGGGAATTTATAACAAAGCAGATCTATTCAGGGCTTGCTGCCGTTAGGAACTGCTCGGAAAATCTACGCACGCAATTGTACATCAGCAAGAATACATCTGCCTGTGTAGCCTGAATTATTTTCAAGAGGATGTGCATTTATTAAGTGGCAATTAAGTCCAATTCTTGGAGCTCAAAGGTGGTATTTGAACTCCAACTATCGGTGTAAATTTAATTGTAATGCAAAGTTTGCATTTGCTATAAGAAAAGTGTTATAAACAGAAAGATACAGCAGTAATTGTGCTACTACTTTTCTGGCCTATGTCATCTACCTGAGTAATGGTTCTTCAGATGTTTTAGGTCTAAAAAGCTTGATGTCCCCTCTTAATTATCCAGTTTGACCCTAGATATAAGCATGCACTCAATTCTGAGATCTACTGTCCTACAGAATCGACACAATAGCTATAGGTTTGACAGAAACTCTATTACACGTATTGTTTATTGAAAGCTTCTATACCGTTGCTAATGACTGGGGGGAGTCAATTCAGAGAGGTTTATATGAGCTTTGTAATGTTGTTACAAAACATGCGTTTCTGTAAAGGTGTTACAATACAGAGTTAGCATTTTCTGAGTTGGTTCTCAATAGAGCCCTCTTAAACCATAATAATCAATCCTCTTTCTTATTTCTGCCTATAATATATACTCAATCTACCTAGGCACCTGAGCCAATCAGGCCTTAGGCTTCTCAGGGATGGGCTGGAAAGGGGCAGGCCTGCCTCATTTCGACGGAGGCTCTTGTTTTGCGAGATTTATGTAGGATCACAAGGATGTGCACGAGGTAAGGGCAGATCGAAGACACGGGAGATCAATAAAGATATAGGCAGAAGACTAGCAAAGACGCAGGTAAAGCTCCAAGCAAGACATGACACCCAGTAATCCAGCAGAGGGGAGTAAAAAATATTTTTAGAACTCAGTGAAACTGTTGGAAATGGAACTTTAACAGCGGAACCTGGAGCAGCCCGCTCTCACAACAAACCTCTTATCACGCCACCCATCCTAAGTCCCAATAACACAATCCACACTGTCGTTGGTGAAAACCTGGCCGCAGCCCTGTTTATTGAAATAAACATATAACGTCAATAAATTATAACCATGTTTAACAAACAGGCATTGTAAACAACATTGTAAACAAACACATCTTGAACCCGAGCTACTATGGCCATTAAATGGCCCCCCGACTCCGCCATGCTAACAAGGGTCTGTAATATAATAATTAAATGGTCCCCGACCCCGCCGTGCTAGCAAGGGTCCGAGGAGTGGCATGTCTCCACATGCCCCATTGTCCAGGGTCATCCGACCAACCAGACTGTTTGAGTCCCCCAGCTCCCCCCTCTTTATCTGCCCTCCCGTCGTCCCTCTCACTGTGGCCCCGACCAATCCCGAGTCTTCCCCTCGGCGGGAAGACTTAATCTTTCCCCCTACTCTAACCCCTCTTGCAACCCTGCCCCCCCATCCCAATGGGCGCTCTCGCGGGCCTCCAGCTCCGCGTTAGATGCGCCCGTCGAGACAGGCTCTCGGGCTTTCTGCTGACATTCTGTTTAGTAGGCCAAAAAAGGAAGCATCTGCCATCCCATGTTACAGTGAAATGGGAGATAATTGTTGAACTAGGGATTAATTAGCAAGAAATATGGTTCATAATGTGTATAGGTCCCAATAAATACGTGACCGGTCAGAGCCTTTTAGTAGCGAAACCATGGGGCTTGCCACCCTGCGTTAGAATTTTCCATTCAAACCGCACAAATAATTAACTACAGTAAAAGCCCTAGTATCCTACATGATTAATAGGCAGTGCTGATTAATCAAGTATGCCGATTATCTGAGAATATTCTGCTTCAGTATGCATGGAAGGAGAGGGGGGCAGAGAGGAGGACGGGTGCCGGTGCTCCCACCAAGATGGCGCCTGGGGCGGACTGCTTCCCCCCCTTTACTATGCCACTGACAGGCCACTTAGCTTCTGGGTAGCGGTTGACGTTGTATTTACTTCCATCCGTTCTACTCTCCCCCACCCCCAAAGTGATTAGAAACCCCCCTCCCCCTTATATGGAAGGCTGACCTCTAACAGAGGCACCATGAAAGCACCACTAGGGCTCAGAGCAGCCATTTTAAAGCATACAGATGTTAGGATCAGGAGAAAGTGGAATGGAAGAACCCCCCCCCCCCAAATGAACCACCAAGGATAAAGGGAGGCCTCAAAGAAGGATTAGGTCTTGTGGGGGTGGGTGGGGCATATTGTGGTACTGATCTCAGTGGGTAGATTTCAGGAGATAGCTCACAATTGAGGGGGTGTAAGGGAAGGGTTTCTATATCAGTGGGAGGGAGAGTGAAAATGACACAAGTATTATGCGAGTCCCAGTCAATATTCGTCCGTGATCCGCATAAATGCAAGTGCCCACCAGCAGTCCAATCAGACCTTAGATGTCCTGCAGGGAGATAATCGAATGTTTTACTAGACATCCTGGAAGAAAGACGTTGTGAGTTAGACGATGTGAAAACAGGTATACAGTACTCCCCCAAAATTCGTGAGGGTTCCGTTCCAGGAACACCCGCAAATTTTGAAAAACTGCAAATATGGTTTTTCAGCTGATCAAAGGCAGGAGAGGGCAGCTGGGGTGCTTAAATTCTACTTACGAAGCCGGACAAATTTTCCGACCGCCTCTTCCTGGTACTAAAGTCATGGTTACACCATAGCGTGTCAAAGCAGCTCCTGATTGATGTAACCATGACTTCAGTACCAGGAAAATACTGCAAATTACTGAGTCTGCGATATGCGAACCGCAAATTCACGGGGATTTACTGTAAGTGCCAAAAAGATATCTAGTGCAACCAGATAACTACTGCAGAGACAAAGTAAAGATCTTCACACACTCCCCGAGTGTTTGCTGACCCCCTCACACACCCACAAAGATTAGAATAAAAAAGTTCATACCTGTCTCCAGAACATCATCATATGGTATAGGAAAGCCTAGTATAGGGGGTGGGCTAGTGAACCATAGAGAGGAGGAGCAAGTCCCATAAGCCACCCTAACTACTCCATTCATGGTGGAAAATGTGAGCCCACCAACCCCCTCCAAAACCCTACTCTACTGCCATATAGGTGCCACCTGCAGCCATAAGGGATATTGGGGTTGTGCCCCACTGCTCTGTTGCCACATCTGGGTGGCCAGTCCATTATAGGATTGGCCCTTCCCACGTCCAAATAGTCTTGCTCTGGGCGTTAGAGACTTGGACAAATTTTGTTTGGAAAATGTAGTATAAAAATAGACGTCCTGGCAGTCTGGGCGACCCAATGGCCTGGATGCTTTAAAAAAAATAAAAATAAAAATTAGACGTATTTTTGGAAAATGGGCATTTTTCCACTGCTGACTTTGGGCGTCTAGCACCATACGTCCCAAACGGACTTAAGCGTATATTTTGATTATGCTCCTCTTAGTTATTGTTGAATATCAGACCTTCACTATTTTTATTTTATCATTGGATAGGAATGTTAAGTATTATAAAAATGACAAAGAAAATCTACGTAATCCCTACAAACACAAATCACAATCATTAAAGATGTCTATGCAGTGAAATGTTGTTTCATAAGAGGAATTGATGAGTCTCAGTTATTCTTTTGCTAACTGGGGTCGTCTTCACGCTCATTTAATCATGATGTTCCTCCGAGCCAGTCATTTCAAAGTCTGCTAAATTCTCCTTTAGTGCTTATTTGTTAGAAGAGGCTGTATGCCACCATGAAGAATCCTGACCCTTAGTCTTTTTATACTTGTATCAATGAAATTGTCACTAAGTGGAAGGGCCAATGTGTTAGCCATTTACAAGAGAGAACCAATGATCACAAAATCCAGACGTGAAGAATTCCGAGTCTAATGTGCTTTCCGTGAAACAATGATTTATAATTCCATGGCAACTGGAACATGGTATGTGAAAAAAAAAAAAAAAATGTAACCCAGCAAATGAGTATAGGAAAAAAAATAGCCCTCTTCCTCAGGGAAAAATCTCATAAGAGTGATTTATCCACACAAGGGGCTCCATTCAACAAAATGCTTTATTGGAGATATTAAAACATAGTACATTTACCCATCAATTGCATTTTTCAGATTTAGATCTCCTGTGAAGAAAAGCAGAGGTTCATTTATCTGCTACTTGTCAAATTGTTGGAACAAGTGTAATATCTAAGAAAATCTAAGTTTACATTTAACTGCCCTGCTTATTTTAAATGGTGCGTATTAAAAGTTGTATATTATATTACATTTGGTTTAGTGCGTGCTAACTGCATTAGCTAAGTAGGAAATGGTATGGACCTGATTCCATAAACGATGTGTAACTCGTAGGCGCCATTAGGTGTGGGTGTCAATCATGCACTAGGTGACGTTTATAGGCATAAAAACCTCAGGTGCACTACCAAATGAGTGTACCTAAGGTAGGCGCCTACTGGTGCTTAAGTGAAACCATGCCCAAAATCTGCCCTAAATCTACCCTAACCATGCCAAATTGATAGTATACACCTATCTCAAAGTGGTAGGCACCTAGTGGCTAATTAATTTTTTTAATGTTTTTTTTTAATGGCACTTTCAATTATCAGTGCTGATTAAGCCAATTAAAAAAAATTAATAGCTCCTTTCATCAAGCAGTGGTAGAACCTTTTACCGCAGGCCAGTAATGTAAAAGCTCCAATGCTCACAGGAATCGGATGAGCATCGGAGCCTTTACATCGCCAGCCTGGGCCGTCAGACTGATCAGTGGGGCAATGGGAACATCTCATATTACCCCCCTACATTAAAAAAATTTACACTGGTTACCAATGGAGCAGAGAATTCATTTTAAGGTATTATCTCTGGTGCATCAAATTCTACATCGGGTGGTTCCACGTTGGTACCAGTGTCTTTGGAAGATTATATAGACCTGGTAAAGCTTTATGTTCAGCTAATAGTATGGAAATAGCATGTCAATCATTTACAAATATAAGATATCACTGAGCTCTGGAACAACCTTACCTCCCCTCTTCGGAACTTGAGCTCTCTCCAAGTTTTCCGCAAACATCTGAAAACCTGGCTTTTCTCAAAAAATGTAAGTCTCCCTCCAACTTAGGAATCAAGGAAACTCTTATATCTTGGCATCCCAAGTCCTCTAAATTTTCTTCACACTTCTACCTCTAACCCTCTGTTGTAGTTCCTTCCTATTTCTCCTACTGTAAACCGCGTCGAGCTCTACGAACGTGGAGATGATGCGATATACAAACCTAAGGATTAGATTAGATTAGATATGTTTCTACAGGAATGAAAATGTTTACGATCACTGGGATGTCATTGTGGAATAAGTTATCCGGTCAAATAAGACTTTGTGCAGAATACTCTACTTTAAAAAAAACTGCTTAAGACAAAGTTATTTGTTGATGCATATTTTTAATATGATGTTATATTTTTTTCTGAAGCTGCTCTTATTCCCTAAATTAAAGCAGATGATTATTTTTTAAAGCAATGTAAATGGCTCCTTCTGTGTCAATGGCTATAGGAGCAGTGCTCTTGGATTATTACGTTTTAATGTATGTGTATTTTTATGTTTTTTATGTATGTTATCTTGGAAACTGCTGAGATTTTTGGCGGTATAGAAATAATTATATAATAATGGAAGATATGGATGGGAGGGATGGGAAAGGGGAAGGGATAAAAATTTATATAATGTACCAATGATTGTTTAAAAAACTTTTAAAATCTTATTTATTTAGAGATGCTTTTAATGTTTAAAGCATAGTATGTTTATAATTGCTGAGGTTTTTTACTCCCCTTTACCTATTGTCATTTCCTTTATTCTACCCCAAACAAAAATTGTAACTTTTATCTTTTCCTTCCCAACTGTATGTTTGTTTAAGTTAAATGTTTTTTGTTAAATTGTGAATCCCTTTTTACTTTATTATATTTTTATTATGTACATCGCTTAGTGATTATAATAGGCGATTAATCAAATTTTGTTAATAAACTTGATAAACTTATAAGTGATATATTTATTGTTACTGTGAATGAATATATTTTACACTTAATGTAATTTTGAAAATGAATAAAGAATATTAAAAAAATAAAAAAATAAATAAATTTTTAAAATAAATAAAAGGCTCTACCGCGGCTTGGTAAAAGGAGCCCTAAGTTAGGTGCCTAGATCGACTAAGGCCCTCTTTTACTAAGGTGTGCTAACCGATTAGCGCACGCTAAACACTAACAAGTGCATGTTAGTCTATGGACGCATTAGCGCTTAGCATGCGCTAATTCGATTAGCACGTGCTAATCGGTTAGCGCACCTTAGTAAAAGAGGGGGTAAGTGCGCTGATCTAGGCGCCTAAGTTTCAGAGTCTTTTGTAAAATCAGGGCCTAAGTGCTTCCCCCATCAATTTTTCTCAGGTTACGCACATTAATGTGAATATTAGCCCACAACTCGAAAATGAAATAGGGCAAATTACTTGATTACCTAGGCACGCTACAAGTGGATTTAGCGCACAGGAAAGTCCCACGTTAGTGTACGCCAGTGTATCGCAAATTGTATGCCACACCACACTAGTGTGCTACCTGAGACTCCAAGTGTGCCATGAGACGCTCCTTCCCAACCCTCCCTGCCGTGCTCGTGTGCCCCTTCTCTTTCCTTGTGCCTCTTTAATTTTTCCAGTGCGAGCAGTATCACAAACTTGCTGCCTGCGTTGGTGTCGGCTCTCTCTGATGTCACTTTCGGGTCTCACGCCTAGGAAGTGACATCGGAGGGAGAGCTGACAGTGCGACCGGCAAGTTTGTAATGCTGCTCTCGCTGGAAAAATTAAAGAGGTATGTGGGAAGGGAAGGAGGGTACACATGTGGCAGGAGGGGGGGTCGAGAAGGAGCAGGTGGTGGAGAAGAGGGCAGCCCCGGGCGCCACTCACCCTCGCTACGCCACTATCTCTAGTCCACTGTAAACATTGATGTTACTGCAATAATGCTCACTAAATTAATCTCCAGAAATCAATAATATTCTTTCTCGCACACCTGAACTGTCATGCTAATACAAGAAAAAATACAGATAAGAAGCCCTTGTCTTGAGGCCTACATAAGAACATAAGAATGGCCTTATTGGGTCAGACCAAAAGTCCATCAAGCCCTGTAGCCCATTCTCAAGGTGGCCAATCCAGGTCACTAGTACCTGGCCAAAACCCAAGGAGTAGCAACATTCCAGCATCTCAAAGAATAGCAAGATTCCAGAACCCCAATGAGAGCAACATTCCAGAGCTGAGATTGTGATGTCATAATGCCTCATTCCACAGTGCCTCAGAGCCAACCGCATCAGTGATGTTGCAATGGCTTGATTGTCCTATACTTGGCACACGTAAGAGCATAAGAACAGCCATACTGGGTCATACCAATGATCCATCAAGCCCAGTAGCCCGTTCTCACGGTGGCCAATTCAGGTCACTAGTACCTGGCAAGAACCCAGAGAGTAGCAACATTCCAGCATCTCAAAGAATAGCAAGATTCTAGAGCTGAGATTGTGATGTCATAATGCCTCATTCCACAGTGCCTCAGAGCCAACCTCAGCAGTGATGTTACAATGGTTTGATTGTCCTATACTTGGCTCACATATGAGTTATGTATTTGATTTCCTTTTGTATTGTAAAAGTTATAATAAAAAATTTGAACTGAAAAAAAAATATATAAAAATTGCCATACTGGATCAAACCAATGATCCATCTTGCCCAGCAGCCCGTTCGCACGGTGGCCAATCCAGGTCACTAGTATCTGGCCAAAACCCAAGGAGTAGCAACATTCCATGCTACCGATCCAGGGCAAGCAGTGGCTTCAACATGTCTTTCTTGCCTTGTTTTTCAGAGTAATCACAATATGAAAAAAATATATGGTGAGCATTCAATGTTGATATCTTGAAAGCTGCTATGTTGATGGGCTTGGCATACAATAGGGAAAAAGCTGATCTCCTTTGCCAATAATGTCTACAATGTTTTTCTAACCATCTCTGATAATAGTAAATTGGGGAAATACTGCCAGGAAAGACAATTGCCATTAGTGTATATTTACTTTTGCAATCCCCTATTAGGGTGTAAATTAACAAAGAAATGTGTGGATGCTTCATTTCAGCCTTAACTGGAACAATCCCAATAATTGTACTGGGAAGTCTTTTCCACAACTGGGAGGAATAATGTATAAAATCCACACAACTGAGATAACCAAGTAACCTCCTGTAATTATGCTCATAAATCTTAAAACATATCTCAAAATGGCTGTCAGGGGTATTATATTACAAGGAGATTATAAACAAGAAAATGGCTATTCAAATGGAATTGATTGTCCATATTACCTCACGTAACCTTACAGCTGAAACGTTATGAATGATTTGGTAAATTTTTCTAATTGCTTTCCTCTAGAAAACATGGGAAGAGGATAATTTTATAATAGGTCATCTAGACTGAGAGGGCAAAAAGATGCTTGTTTCCCCCTTAATTGTTCTTTTCTTTTGAAATTGTAGTTCGACCCTTTTCCCCCACCTTTTCAAGTACAATGTCCAAAAGTTAGTCCATTATGTGTCTCTATGTGATTCATTTTAAACGTACATCGTTTTGAATTTATTACAAAAGCGTTTTTATCAAATTATAATAAAACCTGTAAACTTATAGCTTGTAAAGCACCTAAGGAGCTTATTTTGAAGCGTGTGGATGTCTCAAAATGCCCCAATGCATTGGAATAACAGAAATATGGTGGAACGAGGAAAATGAATGGGACACAGTACTGCAGGGATAAAAACTATACAGAAGAGATAGAATAGGGCAAAAAAGGGGGAGGTATTGCCCTGTATGTCCAAGAAGGAGTAGAGTCTATCAAAGAAGGGAAGACGGAAGGAAAAGAAAAGCTGGAGTCCCTCTGGATAAAGATTCCTAGACAAAAGGAAGCAGACACAAAAATTGGCCTCTATTATCAACCTCCAGGACAGACGGAAGAAACAGACACAGAAATGATAGAGGAAATCAACCATGAATGTAGAGCAGGAAACGTAACGATCATGGGAGACTTCAGCTTTGAAACATCCGACGTCCAACACCGCAGCACGACCAAATAGCACGAAGGCATATTCTGGGCGTGTTTCAGACAGGACTAAGGGGGGGGGGGCTCAATATCAGGGCTGTATGTTTTTCTGGGTAGGAACTGCTTATTGAATGTTAAATGTACAGCGCTGCGCACACCTTTCGGCGCTATAAAAATAAATACTAGTAGTAGCAGTCCAACAGCAATTACTGAGCAGGAAGAAATGTCCAAGCCTAAAAAGAAGGGCATCCCAAGTTAGACCTGTTTCGATCACATCTGGGTACAAAAAAGTGCTCTGATTGAGCAGCTGACCACTAGAGGGATTAAAGCGCGACTCCTCCTTAATCTAGGGTTACCAGACATCTGGCTTTTCCCGGACGGCTTTTCAAAACCCGGCACTTTGTCGAGGGTCTTGAAAAGCTTCCATGTCGGGAGGGCGACTGCGCATGCACGGATGCAACGTGGTGGTGTGACGCACTTGCGCGCACGTGTGTGACATCATCATGTTGCATCCTCCCGATTCAGTCACAAGGGCGAGAAAAGGTTGAGAGGGCGGGACTGGGGGGGGCGAGGCTGGGGCGGAACAGAGCGTGATGGGCATAATGGGGGCGGGGCTGGGCAGGCCTGTGGGCGGGGCTATGGGGCTGCATTTTACGAGAGTAAAATCTGGTCAACCTACCTTAATCCCCCCCTCCGCCCCCGTCAAGGCTGCAGTCCTCTCAACCCTCCCTGCAGAAAGTGAAACTGAAAGGGGATACCAGACTCTATGACAGTTTCAGGTATTATGAGCATTCGTCCAAAACAGGAAGCAAACCTGAGGAGAAGCCTAATAGTGAAGTGAACTTTAAACCAAGGGACTCAGGTTCAAATTCCACTAACTTTTTCAGTTTTGTTTTTATCATGAGCCCTTCCGAACAGAACAGTAACTACTGTACCTAAGAGTACCAGATTTGCTCAAGAAAAAAAGGGCATGTGGCCCCGCCTCATTCCACCCCAGTCCCGCCCACACACAAACTTTGTCTCTTTTCCTTCCCCGAGTCTGGGCTGTGTGTGGAGGCTCAGAGGCCTTCCAGGTGCAGCTCCCAGTTCGGGGCCTTCCAAAACCCGGAGAAACTGCTGGGTCTGGGTTTTCCCGGACATCTGGTAATCGTAACTGTACCTACATATATATAATCCACCTGAAGGCTATTGAAGTGATATACAATCAGGTGTAGTAGGTATTATTCTGTTTGTTGGGGACTCACAATTAAAAAATTAAAGAGTTATAGTGAGATTTGAAACTGCAATAATCACTAGTCTGCAGGCTAGTCTGTGTGGTCATTCTTCTAAGCATGCTGACAGATGTCCTTGTCTCTGCTTTTTTGCTATTCATATTTTAGACATTTCCTTCAGGAAATCTCTCAAATCTTTCCTCTATGACAAATTTCTGGAACCTCCCCCATCACCAAATAATCAAATACTACCATCCTATAACTGATACTAGTTGTCTTCCTGACATTCACCACCCTGCATTGGTTTTGTACACTGCTTTGTTCTTAATAATGCCTCTCGCACTGCCTCACCACTATATACATATCTCTGCTGTATATGTACAGTCTCCGGCATGGTAAATCCACACTGTTTCTTTGCTGTATAAATACCTTTACTGAATATGTACAGTTCGCATTGTATCTTCGCTGTAAATGTACAGTCTCTTACACTGTAAACCGCTCTGAACTGTTTGTGGTACTGCGGTATACAAAAATAAAGTTATTATTATTATTATTATTATTAAAATGGCTGTTCATGCTGAATGTCTTCAGCACCTGGACGTCTACCTCATATATTTCTGATTAAGAAATCCAAACGTATTTCCTGTTGGAAAATATACAGTATGCGAGATTTTGAACATCTCTATTCTGACTTGGGAAAATACCCTTCCACGTGTCTTTATAAAACACCAGCACAAATCCCGCAGAAATTTTACTAAAATGAGGCTGTAGATATTTACGCTGTGTAAAGTACATGTATGTTAGTAACATAGTAGATGACGGCAGATAAAGACCCCAATGGTCCATCCAGTCTGCCCAACCTGATTCAATTTAAATTTTTAAATTTTTTCTTCTTAGCTTTACCCAGTACTGTGCTTGGTTAATAAAGTATGCTGATGTAAATGTGGTAAATTTCCCCGATTCAGTTCGGAACAATTTGTAATCAAACGTAAATATTTATGTCCCGAATATAGAACTCTGTATTAAACCCCTGTTTAGGTTTTTAAGAAAGTAGGGGGTAGTAACTTTTAATATTAATGAGTATTTAAACCCGAGGTGAAATGCCGCCGCCATCATTCTCTTTCAAATATTATGTAGAGTCAGATGACAGTGACACTCTCGGTAAGGATTAATTTAAGGCTAAGATGGTTTAACAACATGGGAGGTTTATTTAATATGGAAGGTTTATGTTTTACAAGGTAACTGAAACGTTTTCCTTCTATTTTTCAGGGAGACCCTTGATAAAGCACGGGAGTGCGAAACATGTCGGGTCATCTCTCCCGAGTCATGTTAGCATAAAGATAAGTGGCTTAAATACTATAAAATGGTTACAAACATAGTTTGAGTAGAACTTATGAACATTTAATAACACTAAAGAACATTAGAATATAAAATAAATAGATGTAAGTGGAAGCCATTGATGAGAACCACGTAATTCTTTCCGCTGTCAAAATTAACTATAGCGGTGGAATGGTAGGGCTGAGGTTTCCTTAAAAACCTAAACAGGGGTTTAATACAGAGTTCTATATTCAGGACATAAATATTTAAGTTTGTTAATAAAGTATGTGCATTAATCACATGCATTCTAGTCATTGTATGCATTTTTACATGCAGAATAATTTATAAGTACTATTTTTTTTTCAAGATATGCACAATACCTCTTTAATGTTCCCGGTGCGCGCAGCAACCCTAACCTTCTGCTCGCGCTGGCGTCGGCTCTTCCTCTGATGTCACTTGCTGGACTGTGCCTAGGAAGTGACATCATAAGAAGAGCTGACGCTTGCATGAGCAGCAAGTTGGGGGTTGCTGCTTGCGCCAGGATGTCAAAGAGGTACGGGGGAAAGGACGGAGCACACGCATGCAGTAGGAGGAGGCGGGGAAGAAGTGGGTGGGGGACGGAGAAGAGGTACCACCACTCTTCTAAATATTTTTCTATGTACATTCCTACCAACATTTATTTATTTATTTGTGTTATTAATGTAAACATTTCTAGGCTACTATTTAATTCAATGTAAAATAAATACTAACAAGAAGGCATAAAAAAGAATAAAAATAGATTAAAACAAGGCTTAAAACATTAGCATAAGTAACATAAATTCATATTACAAACACATATGAAACCAACTGGCGTTATAATAATAATATCGAACCCATTAAACCAAGATGTATATCACTGATGCCTGACATAACATGTCCAGAATCACAAAATTCTGAGGGTTATGGTTCCAGGATAATTAATATAGAAACATGACAGTAGATAAAGGCCAAATGGCCCATCTAGTCTGCCCATCTGCAGTAACCATTATCTCCTCCTCTCCCTATAGGCTAAGGCTCTTAACATTTGCATTTCCTCTTCCTATAGGCTAAGGCTCTGTGCACCTGCATTGTGAGGTCATAGAGCTGCCCATCCTCAGTAACCATTATCTCTTTCTCTCTCCGAGGGATCCCACGTGCCTATCCCAGGCTTGAGTCCCCATCTGTATGGTTGATTAAACCATCCACTAGGCTACTTCAACCTGTTTGCTGCTCTACTAGGATTGGCCACATCTTTGGGAGATGGGAGGAGCTCTGTGACCACTGGGGAAGTGTGTTCGTGTGTGTTGGGGGGGGGGGGAGGCTCATGCTTACATGCCTCCAGTGGTCATCTGATCAGCTTAGGCACCTTTTTGCCACTTGTTCATTATTAAAATAAGTCTAGCTCCAAAGGTCGAAATTGTCCCCTAAATGGAGGCACCCTGAAAATGCAGAATTTCTCGCTTAGTGATTTTGTGCATGTTTATCATTGAATGCTTCTGAGATTCTTGTCTATATAAAACCCATAGTGGCTGGAGATTGCACTACAGTACTAACATTGCATTGAAATCTATTCACTTGTACTTGATCTCAGTTAGTCAGCTGAAAAAGAGAATATTCAAATATATATTCTCTAGAAAAATTTAAGCTTTCCTTGAAAAGCTTTCTGTTCAAGGACGCTTTCAATATATAGAAAATATTACCTGCAAATATTAAATCCCAGTTTTTAATGAGTGTTATGTGTAGGTCGCCAAAATACTCTTTATTTCACTTTATATCTTGGATTTGAGATCCTACCATATATGTTTTCTATGACCCCTCCATATGTGTTTTTTCCCCCCTTACATGTTTCTTTTTCTTTTCTTAAAAATTTTGTAGTTCACCCCTTTTGCCTTTTGTACCAGTTTGTAATAGAATGCCAAAATTTGTCTATATTATCTTGTTTTGTCCTCCCCAATTTGTTAATTGTTATTTTAAAAACAATTGTTATACGCATTGAAATATATGATATTGCGTAGATAACAAATCCCAATAAAGCTTGAAACTTACAGATGCCAAGGATGACAACTACTGTACTTTAAGTAGCAGCAAAATAGATTTATTGCAGTGGTCTCAAACTCAAACTCTTTGCAGGGCCACATTTTGGATTTGTAGGTACTTGGAGGGCAGCAAAAAAAATATAGTTAATGTCTTATTAAAGAAATGACAATTTTGCATGAGGTAAAACTCTTCATAGTTTATAAATCTTTCCTTTTGGCCAAGTCTTAATAATAATATTGTCATTTATAGCTAAAGAGACATATGATCAAGAAACTGTTTTATTTTACTTCTGTGATTATGATAAACATACTGAGGGCCTCAAAATAGTACCTGGCGGGCCGCATGTGGCCCCCGGGCCGCGAGTTTGAGACCACTGATTTATTGCTACCTTGTCACTGCTGGCTGCTGGAAGTTTGTCTGTTAACCTTAACAATGTATTCAATATATATATATTTTTAATGTTTCTCTGGAAAAACATTGTGGGCTCCCTCAAGAGATAATCTTCTGGTCACATGCAGGCTGCCATTCACCAGATCATGAAAACCCTTCTGTACAAGCCCTCTAAATCAGGGTATTTTGTTTTTTTTCAGCCTTGCTCTCACCACAAATTAATAGGGGGGTCTCCCTCTCCTTCTTTTATTATTTTCTAATCGACCACCCATCCATGTTGAATTGCCTTGTCACCATTGTCAGCCCGGGCTTTCATTTGACAGAGATAACTGCTATTGTTAACAAGAGACTTCACTTCAGCCCATTTAACTTTTCTCAGCTTGACAGCTTCACAATAGCCACCCTCTATCTGAAGAAAACTGTGATTTAATAGAAAGGGAATGTGGGACAACAGTGTGGTCTGCTACTCAGTCTCCAGCGAGTTCCCTTGGCATAAAGTTCCCTCACAAAACAGAAGAATGGAAAATCAGGAGACAAGATAATATAGAGATGTGTTCACTCATTCAGTATATTACACAGAAATCT